>NC_088884.1:138841668-139460418 GCF_037157495.1 Lathamus discolor | reverse complement strand
TTGCTTTTGATTAACATATGTCTTCCTGAATATTAATTTGTGTTTTGAAAGCACATTTTCTTAAAATTGCTTTGCAAAGTTGCATGAAATATTCTTTTAAGATGCTTTGATACTGGAAAATTTTTACTGCTGTTTTCTTTAGCGCTTCATGTCTTTCAGTCACTACCTAGGTGCAGCAAAAAAGATCTGTCTGTTGTTAGAGGCTAGTATTGCTAATATACATTGGCTTAATTATAATTATTGCTGCTTCTTATTGTTACTCAAATGGGTCCATTAGTAACCTCTTTCTGTCATTACAGGCACTACAAAGTACTTTGGGATTTCTTATTATGCCTTTCAATATTGCCTTTCAGGAGCTTGATTATATATAGCAAGTCCTGGGTCCCTACTGCCTTTGTGCATTTTCTAAGCAAGATTTTCCATGCTAAGATATGCTGTGAACAGAAGTTGTGGAGCAGTTTTCGCTGACCCAGTCCCTCTTCTCTTCTGTCTTCATGGCTGGAACACTTTTGTCTTCTTCATCCTGGACTTTGACCAGGATGAAAAGGATTTTGTCTTCATGCTTCAAAACTGTTTTTATTTTGACCATTTGCTTAACTGATTCAGATTTTTACTTATCATAATTGATCGATTAAGAAGTGTGGCTTACTGCATCGTATTAGTGAATGAAATTAATAGTTTTCAGTTCACAACTTTTAAACTATATGATCGAGGATTATTCACTGCTATGATGGCTTTGACCTTGGATTTTCTGACATAAAAATGCTGAAATTACTGATTTTGCATGAAATGACATCCTGCTTTCCTTCTAAGCCCTGAATTCTTTGACAGAAAATACATTCAGAGGGGTTTGTTTTTTTTTTCCAGTAGCTTTGAAAGTGTAGCACCTGTCTGCTGGCTAAGTTAGCAATTATTGGGAGATGCAGGCTAAGCCTGGGGAATCACATAATAAGTACATTTTGTCAGAAGAGTGTCTTTTCCTTAACCTACAGAATATGAGGTTAGCAGAAATAAAATCTTCCCAAAGAAGAATTAGAAAGATGGAAATGATTGATTGTTGAACATAGTTTTCTTCTCATGTTTCTCTTTTTTCCTCATCCATGCAGTGACAGCAGTGTTGAATAATAATTTTGCAGACAGACTGGTTTTCACAGAGAAAAATTGAGCAACTTATTTAAGGTCACTAGACCCTGATTTTATGAATTACTGAGAGACTCATGAGAAATGCTGAAGCCTGTTCTTACTGGACTGAAGAAGAAAAACAAAAACAAACAAAAAAAGCCTTAGATCTGTTCAGAAACATATTCATTATAGATTTGTGATTCATCTGTAATAAATTCAATATTCAAAGCATACAGTTAATGTGCCAGAATTACACAGGGACAGGACAGTTTTGTACCTATGATGACAATTGCTCTCAGAATCAGTCAATAGATTTTTTTCTGAGCCATCCTTATCTTTTTTTGTGTTCATGGATAAACTTCGAGGATTCAGTTACCCTGAGAATTTAGATCAGGTTTAGATATCAGGCATAATTATTTATGGTTATTTCTGTATCATTTCACAGGACAAGATACGCAGAACAGGAAGATATTTTGAAAGAAAATAGAAATATAAAGAGCTACCATGGTCATCAAAGGATGTGTCCTAACTTATTTTAATTGCTGTGAAGTCTGCCATACATGTAGGGATGTGTCCTGAGGCACATCACACAGGTTCCACCAAGGCAAAGAGACAATGGCCCACTTTGGGAATCTGGCCTGATGTTTCCTCACTTTCAAACCTAGCAGCTGCTATTGAAACATCCCAGCTGACATCATCTTTTCCATTAGAATACAAACTGAGAAGATGTTTCTAAGATAATATCCTTACATCCCAAAATTTTATTGAAGTTTGAATGCAAAGCTAATCGTTCTTCATGTGAAAAGGCACTAAATAGGGAAACAGATTTCATTTTGTTTCAGTGGAATTGCCAAGTAATTTTGCCATGGTCTTTTATGCTATTTAGATTGAGCTTCTTGTTACAACACTTTATTATATGTCATTAAATTCATGAAACATTGATTCATCTCATGATGCTGAGTGCCTAGATGATAAAGTAGCAGATGAAATTCAACATTGGTAAGTACAAAGTAATTCTCTCACAGAAAAACAAACCAAACTATACATACTTAATGGGGGGGTTTAAGTTAACCATTACAACTCTGAAAGAAAATCTTTAAGACATCTTGGATAGGATTACAAAAAATTATCTCCATCCTTAGAAGCTGTAAAAGAAAAGTAGTAGAATGTTTAGAATGTTTTAAGAAAATGTTTGAGAGAAAACCAGAAGTGGTTATACCACTGAATAGCGCTTTGGTATGCTTCCATCTTTATACCACATGCCTTTCTGAATTCTGGTGAAAGAGGTATAGCACAACTGTAAAAGGTACAGAGACAGGCAGGAAAGATGGTCAGAGTTACAGAACAGCCTCCCTCAAGAAGACCAAAATGGATCAAGCTCCTCAGTCTAGAAAAGGGTTATGATTCAGATATGACAGAAATCTGTCAAATTATGAGTGACATAAAGAACATAGGAAACAAATAATCACTACATCAAATAACATAACTGCAGAGACATCAATGTCAATATTCATATAAAAAGTTTAAAAATAAAGTACATACTTTTCCGTAAGTATCTAATCACTGAGCCGCTGCCAGAGGATGTGGATGCCAAAAGCTTACATGCTTTCAAAAGCTGATTAGGCATACTCTTAGAATAAATAAATAAATAAATAGATAAATAAATAAATAAATAAATAACTTCAAGGGTAATAGAAATCCAAATATACAATCTCTGGCTTAGGGAGTCCTTAACTTTTGAGGTGCTGAATGTTGAGGTGGTAGAAGCACGCCAGTATACTTGTTCTGTTCCTATACCTTTGCCTATGCCTTTCACCACTGTCAGACATAATACAGGTCCACATTGCAAAGTTTAGTGCAATGAGAGGATTTCTCACATTAGTTCTCCTGTAATATCAAGAAGATGGCAAATAAAAAGGTGTCAACAGACAATGCAGCAATCTTCAAACAGGTTCATTGTAATGTGTTCCTAGACTGTAGTGCATTGTAAAGATGAGTCACAAATGGAGATTTCATGGTTTAGCTCATTCACTTGGACAGGCAAGTCTGCTAAGAGTAAAGGATCAATGACAATTTGTTCTGTCTGAGAAGCGGCTGACGTGTCATGTCAGCCACTACTTACATCATCACAGTTCAATATCTAAATGACTGGCACAGCAGTTGGTGGCTTATGCATGGCCATTAGCTTGATCTGAGAAGAATAATGGAAGGCATTAGGGTTTTACCTTCAACCCTGGGTCGCAACTTTGGCCATTATGCTGCCTGCTCTGTGCAAAGTGGAGCTACCTGGGTTGAATTATTTCATACAAACAAAATATCTGAATGCTTCCAGATATTTCTGAAAACTGCATATTTCCTGTTCACTGCAAAGGCAGTGTCTCAGGACTGTGTTTCCAAATTGACAGAGTATCTGCACAGACACAAAAAATACCGCCCAGGGCTAACATTAAGTGTATATTAAATCTGGGCTGACTGAGGGACCCAGAAGTGCTTGAGAGCTCTCAGATCTGTTGCTTGAAGACTTATTCCATGCCATGCATGGAAGGACATTGCATATATAGAAGGCATTCAACTCCTTCAGCCCTTTTTTCATGAGAGGGAGGCAGTTGTGATGGAATCAAACGACATGTACAACAGGTCCTAGAATCACCCTGAAATGTGGGATGTGCTGCTAATGTACCTGCTTTCCCACCCAGGTATAGATGAGATGAGATAAATGTTTTCAGACATATAGCAGGAAGAAAACAAACAACAACAACAAAAAAAGGTAAATTTCATCTTCCTAGTCTCTCCATCAAAAATTGTGGTAAAGACAGGAAAGTTACACTTTGGACAATTCAGACATTTATATTTAACATGTATGTAATTTGGTCATAGTCCTTTGCCAGTAAGCATTTCATATTAATAGTTTGTGAAATCAAGTCCACTATTTTCTTCACAAGATTTGATTTGCTGCATAGCGTTCTATTTTTCTTGCCATTTGTAGTCTACAGGTTTTATGTGTAAACATAACCATAAAAAAAAAACCTCATCTTGCCTAATTAATAATTTATTGTTATTTCTGATGTTTCAAAGCAAGCTATTTTCAATTTTCTACTTCCTGCAGATTGCCCACACCCATAATGAATCTGGCAAAGGGATTTGTTGATATCAGGACTAATTTTAGGCATGTCAAATAAATGATATATCAACCACATTACGTATTTTAAGAAATATTTTTATTATACATTTAATTATATTGTAGAATTTTCAGGATTGCAGCAAAAGCCACTATGACAAAAATTGGGTTTTACTTGATTTTATGAAATATTTTTAACTGATAATCAACTGCTGTTAAAAAAGGGTGCATACCTATCACCTCAAGCAGTCATTTTGACTTCTGGATTCAGGACTCATTAGAATTACACAACACAATCTATAGGAGGTGAATATCCTGTCAATTAGTAGACCCCTGGTAGGTGTAATTATACACATTTCTTGAGATTCTCAGGGAGGTTTTAATAATTCTTTAAACAGCTTTCAGGTAATTAGCTCTGTTGAATGTCACTTCGCTGTTTCTATACAGTACCCTTAATTAACAGATAGAGCCAGAGAATAATTTAGAAGAACAATTAGTTGGAGATTGTGAAAATAACAGATAAAGCTAACTTTATAGTTGTGTTGAAGTCTTACACTTGACACTTTAAATTGACCTTATTATTAAAAAAGAGTTAAAACATTTAATAGAATGTGTCTAAAAAAAACGAGATTTTCCCTATCTATCTGAATAACCTGATAATGTATACCTTTTGAAAACAGAAGATGGCTCTCCTCTGTTTTCATTTAAAATGTTCTAAAAGTGTATTCCCACTGGTATTGAGAAGTGGTGATGCTTTGGTCTATGAGGGCATTGTAAGATACCTGACCTGAGCCAAGCCATTAAATTTTGGTTGCTTTGCATAATATGATCAAATGAATAAATTAAATTAATTTGACATACATTTAGTATACATCAGTCTGATTTTATACTCCTAAAGTGGATCTTACAATAATGAACTGGATGATTCACTTTTACAATGTTAATGAAAATAGTTCTGTATTTTGCAACTGTTAATGTAGACAAAGGTGCACATTATGGATAAAACATAATATAGATATGTGGAAAATGTAATGCCATGATTTTTTGCCATTTGATGAATACTGAAAGATGTGGGAGCTTTTGATGCTGCAAACAAAGGAGATAACACAGTAAAGAAAGAAAAATATTTTGCTTTTGTAATAATTAAAACGTAAACTGAATTTTAGGCTTTGATTTTTCACGTATAAGATAAAATTGTCTGGGACACACTAGCCATAGAAATGTGATCATTTCATAGTAAGCTGATAGGTGAAAAAGTGTCGGAGTAAGATATCTGCTGGATCAAGAACAGGAGGTGTTCTTAGCATTATAACGATGTTGTGGTAAGGGATACTTCAGAACCTTAACCCTGCTGTATCCTTCCTATTCACATTGCCTCCGTTTACATCCGGTGTTTTGTGTTCTATGTTGACATTCAAACTTTAAAGAAAAATGGAAGGTTCTTACTTAAAAGCGGCCAAATATGAAAGTACTCATTTTATCTCATACTAATACTCTATGAATAGCATCTATTATTTTGTGTTCAAATTGACACTGCATAATAATTTAGCACATTAATTGATTCTACAGTTCCTCAGTTGTACTCAGACCTGCTACATAATTTAATCTGAAATAGGTAGCAAGGCTAAGAGCTGGTGGAAGTAAGCTACAGAAAGTGGTGTGGTGGCTCTTATTGTATGACCACAAGGAATGGAAAAACCTGTCACTATTTTGAAATATTCCTTCCTTTTTATCTCTTTATTAAGAGAGATGGAGTTGTTAAGAAGTGGAAGCTGCAACCCTGCCAAGAAATTGAATCATCTTCTCAAGAAACTGAATAATCTTGCCAAAAACTTTACATAGCAGCTACTATTTACTATTTGCAACAGCGCAAATCTGCTCTGTTTTCCTATTCAATTACAGTATGTTTTCCTCTTGACATCTGTAAGTGGGATGCTGTGTTATTAAAAGAAGAGGAAGGGGGGAAAGGAGCAAAATTTTACAGGAGAAGAATGAACAAATACAAAAAATTGAACCATGTAGAAGCCTGAGTGATTTTTTTTACATAGGTTTCAGGAAGGTGCCCAGCTGCCATGCTGAAAATAATTCAACTGCTATGTGTAAAGTGCACTTAGCCACCAAAAAATCTTTTTCTTGAACATGGCAGGAGGCAGATGCATCACTAAGGTAGGCTGGGGATAGGTCTAGCCCAACAGTTCTCAGTTCTGCAGCTGGGAACTATCACATCTTCCTTTTGGAGTGAGACAAAAAAGAAAAAGTAGTCCAAACCACCATAGTGATGCACTTGGTATAGCCAGCAAGACACAGAGTTATTTACACCTTGTTGGACATCCCAGAGAGACACTGTGAATCTATTCATTAATATTAAATTCAATAGTGGACTGCTTTAGATGCATAATCCTAAATGTTTATTTAGTGACTTTCTAACCATGATCATTAATTTTTATTCATGTCAAAAACACATTAAAAAAAAAAGGCAAATCTTTAAACTTGGTGCTCTGGGAAAAGAATACCAGCCTCATACATGTGCTAAAAGGCACATTAGCAGAACAGAAGCAGACGCAGCCATTTTGTCCTTATCAGAAAATAGTTTTAGAAGAAAGTAGGATGAGGACATGAATGTAATTTACTTTGGAATCTTTCCTTGTATATCTTGGAATAATACAGTTGGTCTGTGAACAATTATTCTGCAGAAATTGGCTTTGTTTAAATCGCTCTATCTTTAAATTTTGTCAGATAATGTTCCATAAACTGAAAATTCTAGAAAAAAATAATGTAAGAATCAAAACAAGAGCAACAAAACAGGCAAAACATCCATTGCTAGTATGTTTCTTCAGTTATTCACTGGTCTGTGGATTTTGTTTCTGTCATTTCAATTATTCTATCTCCATTTCATTTTCTTTCCCACTAAGAGGATTACAGTTCCTTTCTAAAATTAATTTACTGTCTGTGGATAGGTGCATTTTACTAGGTACAGTCAGTGAGGCTAATTTTACATATTGATTCATATAAATCAAGAAGATCCCTTAGATTATTTAGTCTGATCCCCTATGTCAGTTGGGCCACATGTTTTTTCAGAGGTGTTAAACTTATTGGTTGTGTATGAAATAAGTGTTTCACTGAATAAGTCATGAAATAGTGGATCCATTTTCTTCAGTATATTGTTCACTACTTAGTCACATTTGCAGTCACAATATAAAGAAATAAGCGTCAATTTGTAACCGTTGATTAGTGCTTAAGGAGGCCTTTAGGATCATGTATTCCTTGCATTTTTATTTCTTTTTTAAACTTTAATTCTCAGCAACTGGAGAGGGGCAGTATAATTATCCTTTATCAACACGCTTTTAAAATAAAGCTTTAAAACTGATGCATGTTTTCTGTACCATGCTTACGAATTGCCTCTCTCACCCTATTCACCACTGTCTATTTGTATAGTGAAAAATTTCTTATGCCACTTTTGTCCATTTCACATCTTGGAAGAGCTTGTTCACTTCTTTAGCCCGTGAGATTGGTAAGTCTATTTTAGACTTACTCCTTTCTCTCTGTCTCCTATCCCATGGCTGCCATGTCTTTCCAGATGTGAAAGTTTTCAACTGGCTACATTAAATGTACATTTGGCTCCACAAATTGTGAAAGGATCCAGTTTCTGTGTATGGCTGCTCTGAACTCATGACCATTGATTACTCTTCCAGTGTAGTCTATAATTAAAAATAAGTATTATTTCATAATTACTCTGAATAATGATTAGAAATGTTGAAGGCTGTTGAGCCTGGGTGAAACCTTGCCCATATTTCCTGATGATTCCGTCTGACAGCAGCATCTGAAAATCTGAAATACAGACCTATTTTTAATATCAGAACACGGTGCTTTAAGTAAAATGGCTGCTGCCATTACCTCTAGTAATCACACCTGTAATTTTCTGAAATAATTATATTGAACTGTTTGACAAGATACATTTGCTAGGAAAGCATTTTGATTGTTTGGATTCTATTTCTACTCTTTGTTTTATATCAATTATAGTCTTCTAAAGTAATTATTTTTTGAATCCTGTATGAGCTCTCACATTGTTTTCCCAGGGCTGATGTCTAGCTAACCTGCCTATAGCTGTGTGGGTCACCCAGCACACCCTGGCTGAATGTTTGCAATGGCATACTTCATTCATTTGCATTTTCTATGGTACGCTGAGATTTAATTAAAATAGTAACAGTGGGTCAAAGATGTCCTCTATCTACAATTCCAGTAGAAAGAGGTGGTAATTTTAAAGTGTTTTCTCATAGTAAAGCCTCCTCAATTACCGCTGAAAAAGCTTTGATATAAATTTAAATACAAACCAGGAAACCTTATTGCATCATAATGAAGAATGCTACAATCAAGTAGTGGACTATATTATTAAGCAGAATTTTTTCAGGCCAATTCTCATTTCAAATCTTCTCTTCCTGTCCTTAGCCTACCTTTTTTCTTCCTTTTTTCTTTTTTAATTTAATTGACAATGCTAGTCATTTCTTTTGTGAAAGTTTTGGCAGTTTTGCTTCCCCCCTGCTCCTGTATCTTCCTTTTTGCATTTATGTTTCAATTTGCTGCCCACACCATGTCCTGGTGGTTTAAATTTTATACTGTATTTATCTGGGTAATTTGATTCTCTCTAAGTTCTTACAGACAATTCTAATAGCGGTGAAGTGATTCAGAGCTGCCCTGCAGAGAAGGACTTGGGGGTGCTGATCAATGAGAAACTGAATATGAGCTGGCAGTGTTGGTTAGCTTTCTGGGCTGCATCAAAAGGAATGTGACCAGCAGGTCGAAGGAGGTGATCCTGCCTTCTGCTCTTGAGAGAACCCACTTGGAGTACTGTGTACAGTTCTGGTGTCCTCAACATAAGAAGGACATGGAGCTATTGAAGCAAGTCCAGAGGGGGACCATGAGGATGATCAAGTGGCTGGAGCACCTCCCATAAGATGATAGGTTGGGAAAGTTGGGGCTGTTCAGCCTGGAGAAAAGAAGATGTGTGGTGACCTCAGAGCAGTCTTCTAGTATCTAATGGGTGCCTACAAGTATTCTGGAGAGGGACTCTTAATCGGGGACTGTAGTGACATGACAAGGGGTAATGGATTCAAACTTAAACATGGGAAGTTTAGGTTAGATATAAGGAAGAAGTTCTTTATTGTGAGGGTGGTGAGGCACTGGAACAGGTTGCCCAAAGAAGTGGTAAATGCTTCATACCTGGCATCAAGGACAGGTTGGACAGAGTCTTGGGCAAAGTGGTCTAGGGTGACATGCCCCTGCCTATGGCAGGGTTTTAAGGATCTTAAGGTCCTTTTGAACCCTGACTATTCTATGATTCTATGATAAAGTAGAAAAGCCACATCTACTTAGCCCCGTTAACAGAAGTCTTCAGTGGCAAGCTAAATATCTATAAGGAATGACATAAAAATGGTTGATCTTCTTTAGTGCAGAGGGATAGTCTGATAAAACATAAAGATTGCTTCTAAACTTTGATTTTTAGTAATACGAGCTCTTTGATTGATATATGCTTTTCTCTGTCCTATGAAATTAACTTAATCTTCTTGCAATCAGCTCTAAATCCTTCTTTTACATTTTCTATGACCAGATTAGTAATCAAAATTTAGAATACACTGTGACAGGGAATTCATGAAATGGAGGGCTGCATCATGATTGATCTGTACTTGAAGGTTCTTTTTTTCCTTTCTTCAGTTATGAAATGAAGAAGTACAGAGTTTCACCTGGTTAAGCAGACAGGTCAGATGGTCACAGAAATGCAGGCTACAGTGCCCTGTGGCATTTCTAAATCACATACAATACACCTCTCACTACACTACACTTAAGGAGCTTCTGGAATAGAAAAAATGAAGTGAGACCAGGTGAAGGTAGTAACTGATTTATAAGCTTAGCAAGAAATAGTTGTATCTTCAGGGTTATGTCAGAAATCTCAGAGAGGACAAGTGAAAGAGAAAAGACAAAACAATAAAACTAAAAACATACATATCACAAATTCAGATCTGGAAGCAAAACTCTGCTTTTTAACCCTCCTGGTTTTGCTCAGGTCTGATACCAGCTTACTGAGCTTGTACAGGAAATCAGGGATTACTTGAAAATCAAACAAGGTATCAGCCAAAACTTATCTTCACAGCATGGTAATTTGTGTAATGGCTCGTAATCAGGATTTACAGTCCTGGCCTGGTTTTTCTTCTAAATAACAATCTGGCTAAAAAAGACACACACACAAAAAAAAAAAAAAAAAAAAAAAAGAAAGAAGAAAAAGGAAAAAGATGTAGAAAGTCAGTAGATTTGACCTAATTTCTGTGTTTCTTTTGTAACAGTTACACAGGTTTTAAGTATTTTCTAACAACTGGTATTCATCTATTAAGCGACTGACAAGCAGGCAGCACTGACTTTACTTCACCCTAATTTTAGTTTAAACTTACACAGATCTGTTCATTCAGTCCTTAATGACTTTCTCACCACTATCATCCCCATTAAACAGTTACCTCCAGCAGGACATGTGAAAGTTTCTGTTATCAATACCGGTGGCTGCAGTCTTCCTTCCCCTATCAGTGGAGGCCGAGGCAACAGGAGCACCTATATGGAAAAGAGAGAATCTGGAGAAGGAAGGAAAGGTAAAAAAGGGGACACACAGTGGAATGACAGTGCTGCTACTGAGTCTGGGATTCTAGGAATACTTCTGTACATTTGTGCCAGACTGAAGCAGATACATAGTTTGAACTGAAACATGGCTGAAGCTACAGGTTCTTTTGTCTTGCTGCTTCTTTGTTCCTTAGATTCCTTCTTTTTTTCTTCACTACTGTTATGAATTTTGAGTCTTCTGTAGGCAGGTGACTTCTAAGGCAGTCTCAGTGCATGTTTTGATATACAAAGCTCGAAAATAGCTGTTTAATGAAGGCATAATATTTTTATTCTGATTGTTGCAAGTATAACTCTTGACTACTTTGCCCTGTTTATTATAATGTGCCTGTATATTTGTGTTTATACATATATATAGATTAACATATGTTGTGTTCTAATTTATACTTTATTTGCTGTATTCACAATTGTTGCATAACTGAATCCCAGTACTGACTACAACATGATTAAAATTTATGACTTTACAATTAGTAATCTCTTCACTCTGTCCATTTTCAAACTGATGAAAGTATGTATAAAATGAACAGCTTTTTCCTTTTGGAAAAAAACCTCTTGGCCCTTTTATCGGCTATTTATGTCAGACTTCTAAGCCTTTCACCTTTTTGCTCTACTCTTAAGTGCAGTTTTGGAAACTAGGTGTCACTCATATCCTAAAGCAAAATACTTCACCTAATATTGACTGTGCATGAAAACTGTACATGAAAGTATACAGTTTCTGGGGGCACTTCACTCAAGAAATGGAAAAATCTTCCTTTCTCCCACTCTTTGTTTTTCACACTGTCATTTTCATTCAGTGAGGTCACAGGATGAAAAATCCCATGCTGAAAACCTGCATATCAATCATAGCTATGTCTCAGCAGATGCACCATTTTATCGCCTTGCTCTGACATTTGTCATTCGTTCTTGAGCTGAGCTTTGTCAGTTTACTGAGTTAGGTATTTACCTTCAATGATAGCAATATTATAGCAAAGACACAGGATATCATCAGTTTATGCAATGACCATGAAAATATCACAGGTAAATAAAATCAACCTAAATAGGTGCAGATGAATCATTAGTATCTCTGGTCAGATTATGATACAATGAAACATATTCTGTGAAGTGCAAGTGCCATTGCAAAAGGGTACTTTTAGTACAAGTAGATAAAAATGGGCATTTCTGAGCATGAGAAATGTTCTGCAGATCTTTGAGGCAAATCTTGTCCTTGCTACCCAACAACTACTAGAAATACTTTTCTAAAAAAATAAAAAATAAAAAAATGGAATGGCCTTACCTTCATCTCAGTAATATTTTCCAATTTTCTAACCACTTCAACAAAGTAAAGCTTAGAGGTTTTTCCATGGCTAAAATTATTTGTCTAAATGCTTTTCTTGCTTAGGGGAGGTTGGTTCGTTTCTGTCTTGGTTTTTTTCCTAAAAAGTTTTTGTTATTTAAATTCTAACAGATTTTGCGGAATGGGGACAGGCAAAAAATACATAATAGCAAAACATGAAGTGGCATATTCAAAATGTGTGGCCATATATTTATATATATACATATATATATTTGTTTATCCTGAGAGGAATGCTTTATATTTACTTGGACAAACTGCTTAATGCTTAATTGGATCAGATCATTTTTAACTTGAGCCTACAACCACATATCTGTGCCTGAATGGATTTTCAGCTTCTCATCCTAGCTGTGGAACAGTTTGCACAGGCAGATTCAATATTCTTAGGTCACTACAGGTCAATAAAAGCCAATTTTGATCAAGCAGTATCAGTTTTCTGTGTTAGAAAGGTATTGTTAAGTAAATTATAGCTCATTTGTTTCTCTGAGGAATCTACCTTAGGCCTCACTCCTGCAGAGGAAAAGACATATGCAAGAAACCACAGGCAAAAGAAATATAAACCCAAACAAACAAAAACCTGAATGCTGTGAAAATCATAAGTTCCCAAATAAAAACTTTCCAGTAGACTAACCTTGTAAAACAGCAAATCTTGAATATGTTCAAATGAACTTACTGCTCACTGGATTTTGCTGTTAAACAGTTCATCTGAATCTTCAGAGCATCCTGTGTCGAACCAAGTGATAAATGCTGGTTTTCCTAATGATGATCTACTACTGTCTGATGTTACATTTTCAATGTACAGGAACATGAGAGAGAAAGCTAAAGTAACCCGAGTTTACCTCCTGCACAAATGAAATTGTGAAGAATTCTGAAAGCTGTGGTTAGCTTGAGAAAGAACAGAATCATTTTAGGAATCTGTCGAATGACCTAAGTATTAAGACGATTCAGAAGCAACACCAAAAACTGAAAATAGATCAACTCCTACAAAATGAAGAAAGTTCATTCAAAGCTTTCATTCCCTGCTGTTTGATGTAAAATCTTTTGATCAAAAGAAAGCAAAGCAAATGAAAGAAATTAAAGTCTGTTATCTCTTAAGACATTCTTTTATCAAGATTGATATCTGGCAATCTATAGTAGCTATTCTTTATTTTTATGAATATCCATCTCTTTTACCTGCACACAGGGAAATGTTTTAGTCTCTTAGTGCTTCCACTTGCATGAAATGAATAAGCAGAGGAAGCAACTGAAAATTTGAAGCATGCATACTTCAACCTCTTACTGGTCTCTAAGTCATTGGAAGTGCTGGGCTGTTCTGCTTTCTGAGAAACTTGTGCGTTACCACTTTTCCCCTGAGTATCAGAAAACTTCATGCCAGCATTCTATTTGAGCTGCTGGGAGAAAAAGACTAAACCAGACCCTTGGAATAGGTTGCTGTGTGGAGACTCTTTATGATTCTGTCCATGTGGTAATTCATGGAATTAGTAAATTTGATCATGGAATGATCAAAGCCAATGCAGATGTTTGTTCTCACCATGGGCTTGCCTTTTTGCTGGCCCTCTGTGGGGTGTGAGACAGCACAGGAGGGGCAGGTTTCTCTTAAGCTAGGTTCACCAGCATGTATCCTGAGCATAGCCCCAGACCCACATGCACATCTGCTTCAAATCAGAGCTATAATAAGCCAGCAATGTGAAATGAGAATATGGTGGCACAAGAGCTCAGCAGGTTTGAGCCTTCTCTCAAGGTACCCTTCACTCACCTTGTAGGGCAAATACAACTTCAGAGTGAGAGAGGAGCAACAAAAAGGCTGAGGGTATCATATCGAATTATGCTATGAATACATCAGTTCAAACATTGCCTCTTACAGAAGTATAGCAAACCATAGAAAATTCAGCCATACAGAAATTATGTCTTGAATAACATCAACATGGTGTACAATAAAAATTACAGTACATTGTTCTTGAGGGACAGCCTTTTTACTGCTTCCTCAGTCTCTGTTTTTTCTCTATGCAGCTTTTCAGACTAATATATTGGAACTCATATTTCATTATCATTGCAGAGACCTGCAAATCTCTCTCTTCAGATATTTAGAACCTGACAAACCCTTTCAACTTTTTGTCCTAAGCATCTGAAAACCATGTAAAGAAATAAAACCAGAACGGCGTCACACAACATATTACTATGTTCCTGTAGTTTTTAAACTTATCATCCCAAGGGGAGTCTCTATAATAGTCTTCATATAAAAAGAAAATAAAATAGTAACCACAAAACCCCTTACCTGTTAAAGTATCTCTATTGATCATACAAACAAGTTCATCAGAGAAATATAAAACATTTTAAATGATTTCTGAGTAAAGCACTGCATACCATATTGCAACATAAATGGTCCCCGAATAGGCATCTTTAAGAAGCAGTATAGAAAAATAACTCATTAGAGAAACTATTTTAAAATAGTTTGTTTCTTCATTGAGGGAATGTGGTATTCTTCCCCCAGAATGACTTAATTCACCCTAATTATATTCTGTTTGATATCTGCAGCTGTTTTGAAAGCAGGCTTCTGCTATGTAAATCCAAGTAATATTTCTCATCTCATTTGAAATCCCAATGTGCTCTAATTTCCAAAGGAATTATAAGCTGGTCTCTACTTATGCTCATTGAATTTTTAAGAGGAATATCAAAAGAATACACAATTTTCTGAACACCATCGCTTACATAGACTCTATTCACCTTCAATTTGCCTCATATATGCATATTCACGAATACAGTATATATTGGCACTGCAGTGTTAGTAAAAAAGTTGTGTAGATGCATCATTGTACATGACCAGAAACATCTTTGTTTTGAAATGTTCATAGTGCACATTAGTAGAAATGGGCTTTTTCTTTCTTTGAGTTGTAATTTACTTTAGAACAGATGTGAAGTTGTCTCTTCAGCAACTTTTCAACACAGCTAGTAAACACCATTTTGACTGACATCAAAGGAGAACCAAAAAAGCATACATTTCTGCCAAAAAATTAATGTTGTGTATGCATCCTTCAATATCCTTGTCAGTAGCTGTCTATGCTATAGTGCCACATTGCATAATCCCCGTAATGATGATGTGCAGGAATTTGTAATTAAATATTGACTCAAAGGTGGTCACCAGAAATGGCAATCAACAAGCACTGGTATTTATTCTGAAAGATGTCAAAGTGAACCAACCTGGTGTCAAAACCCACAAGTGCCTGTGAAATGCATGCACAGCCAGTAAGTGATGGCTTCCTGCTGCTCTCTACAAATTGCCAATCAACAAAACAGAGCAGTTTGATTTCTCCTGCTCTGAAGGAAAATGTTCCCTTTACTAATCTTAACAAGGGTTACAAACTGGAGAGAAAACAAGGGAAGTCAAATGCTTTTCTTCAAACAAAACTAATATACAAAGGTAGAATGCCAATCAGGGATTAAATATTTAAAGTAAATGAAGTTTTATGCTTTGGAGATAGAACTTGAGCAAAATTTAGGTAAACATTCAAAAAGAATAATCCACTTCCATCCATAATTGCTACAGTTTTTATCAGATGAACTCTTTCGGTAACTATAGTTCTGTTTTGATGGCACACCATCTTACCAGAAGTAGGTTGTAGCTAAATTGAACATCAGGAGTCCTAAAACTGGCACCTCCCACACTAAGTCTACCAAAGAAGCCAGTTCATCAGACACAGTTTTAGACTATTCAGTGCCAGCTGAGTGACATCATCTTTGGTCCAACACCAAAGTGAGATTCCTCTATACTTAATCTTGAAGAATGAAAATTATTTGTCTGCCCTGCAGTTCCTCTCCCACTTGAATGTAAACAAATGCTGTTTGATAGTTGACCACAGGGCTACAAGGAGCAAATTTGATTCATGCCCTGTATTCACAAGTCTCCCCCACACACTCTGTTGTAATCCATAAGCTTTTGCAAACAGGCAGCACCACAAAAAAATTAAAGAACTGATCTTATTCCCTTTTGGAAGGATCAAAGCAGAAAGTTTGGTCAGTGAATATCAATCTGCCATTGGTGCTCAAATGTCTCATCCTGAAGTTCTTCAAGTAAATTTTTCCTTCACTCACAGTTACCCATTTTATCTGACTTCTGCCACACTACTTGGTATGATTCCCTTTACAAGGTTCCCAAGCTTCTTTATGTACTAATGTCATGAGTGAAGGTTATGAACCCCTGAGTTAAAAGTTCAGGTTAGTACACAGGTTTATGGAATTGAAAGGGGATTTTTTTGTGGATGTAGCATTAGACATGAAAATCAAATAAAAACAAAGACATTAACATATATTGAATATCCTGAAATTAACTTCTGGGGACTGTAAACTTCCATTCACAAAAGAAGACATCAGAAGTTATAAAAACCCCCTTGGCATCTAGAAATAAATGGTGTATTGGGAAAACAGATTAAAGCTAGAATGTCTTAACTTTTGCATATTTTTAATAAAGGAAGCTTCATAAATTTTAAACACATGCAAGATTATTCTTCAAAGAGTGTTTCAAAACTGGAGTTAGGGAATCATCTGGAAAGATCTAAAATTCAGACGTTTGCCAAACAGTTGTAATGTACAAAGATCTCAGGACTCAGAATTAAAATTGTTTTCTGTTACATTTTCAATCTGAATTTCGCTTTCTCAAGTAAATGGGCAGAGAACATGGGTAAATGTAAGTATACAAAACCACCTCTATTTTCAATTGCATCCAAAGATGATAAAAGAATACAGAAAAATATAAGGACTCAATATCTGTGGAAAATATTTTATTAAACAGACCCAGTTTGTTAACTTTCCTAACACATTCTACTTTATTGCATACGAACAATAGCAAATGCTGGAACTACAGAGAAGTTTTATGTGACCATAGAAAGTTTGTGCCAACATATGAAGTTGTGATACAGTGAGGATGGTTGAACCTTGGAACAGGTTGCCCAGAGAAGTTGTAGCATTTCGTTAGAGATGTTCACACCTGATTGGACATGGCCCTGAGCAACCTACTTGAGGTGATCTTGCCTTGAGCTAGGCATATTGTGCTGGATGATCTATAGGGGTCCCTTTTAACCTCAACCAGTCTGTTATTCTGTGATTCTGTGACAGATACTGCTTAATAAATTCATGTCACCAGATGTGCTTCCAAAAGTTTATAAGATAAAACAATGTCCACTCATTTTCTGCTCTCGTTTTATATTTTCATACATTATATGAATAAGTAGACTGGCATGCTCACATGGTTAAGCTAGCACAAGGGAAACATGGACCATAACCTATACAACTCTATCAACAGCCCCTTTGGTGGAAGAAAAGAAAGGTCTTCTGTGTAAAACTTCATTTAAAATATTTCTCATTCTGGTGTCCCCAGAGATCTTTCATCTCTCTACTTGTCCATGCTGGCAGCATTCCTCCAAACAGCAACACCTGATGTAAGGCAGGTGGCGATCTTTATTCAGCAGATACGTAAATTTTATTTTGATGAAGATTTTACAGTACCTGTCTGGAGACATATGGCCTGTACTTTTCCACAGCAGACAGAGAGTCTTGTTGAGCTGACTAGTCTGCTTTAATCTCAGGCTCAGCAATTTGCCAAGGATTATGTGATTTAGACTGCATTTGTAAGTAAATCAGGACCTGATGAGACGCTTTTGCTTCTATGTCACTTGCAAGAAGGAGATAAAGGAGATCTAATGCCATCTCAAGCTAACTCTGTACTTTTGGAAAACTACATGCAAAATCTTTGACTATCTTTTAAAAGTAGTCTGTGACAACGTAGAGGGTAGTGAAAAAGATCTACAGAACACGGAAGTGTAAGAGGAAAGCAGGTGGGAAAGATACAGAGATCTCTGAAACTCAATTTCATTAAGATCTTTGTCATGCCAGAGGGAAATAAAGATGAAAATGTAAAAATGATCTGGTTTACTGTGCAACTCCATTAAGACTCCAAAATAAAATTAATTAATTAAGTGGCATTCTTTGAAATTACTCATAGTCAGCAGTAGGCTTTGTGAAAGCCATGGTTTGAGGATTATACAGAAAAAATCAATTATCAACAAATATGTTATACACAACAGGGAAGAACTGATGTATGTAAAATTAACTTATTTTTGAAAAAGAAAATAAATTATGCAAACAGATGCATAGAACCGATAGTATTAAAGGCATTGTGTCATCTTCCTACAAGACTTGTCTTCATAATTCATAATTCATCAACATTTCACATATATATATATGCAAGTGATAAATAATTTAATTTTTGTAAGCAAATTTTTCAGAAGTTAGCATAGACAACTTAAACACATCTGAGATACCTGGACACAGAGTTTTAGCTTTACAGGGTGGTGGGGAGATAAGAAGTTGTATGCTGGGAGGAACAGGCACTAGCAACCAAACACACTTGGCCATATTGTTAGCTGACTTCTTCGGCATCCTGTCATGCTGGGATCATATAAAAAGCCCAACAAACAGTTATCAATTATCATGTAAACCGTTGCTGGCAAGAGGTTGTTGAAGTAACAGCAGTACAGACTTTTACACATGGCAAACTATGGTCCTGTCAGTACTGCTGGTTCACATGTTTGGTAGGGCAGCTGAAGTGCTGCAAGAATGTTATGTGAAGAATAAATGATTATGTGCATGTGTACATATTTACTCAGTGGATAGCAGGATGCGTTTGTAGCACAAACCGGTCTGTCCTAGAGGCATAAGGTAATATATATCCTGCAATAAAGTAAGATACCTATTGCAGGCCGCCCCTGCGTACTCAGTTGCTCTCTAGGATTATTGTAGTTTCCTATACTTGACATGCAGTTTTGACTACTAGAAATTCTATGTGGGTCCACTCTCAGGTTTATTTAGAGTTCCTGCAAAAATTGCTTTTTATTTTAGCCTGCTTTTTTCAGCTTTCTCAACCTAGTCACCCATTTTCTTTGTTGCAGGACAGACCCTCTGTTCAGGGCCATTTTTATTCTATGTTGGCACAGTAGCCTGGCAAGTGCCTTAGGAGTTTTTGGCTTGTGCATAGTATTATAAACTAAATGCAATAGATTAATATGTAACTTGGCATGTGGTTCTAAATTTATCAGAAAACATACTAAGTCACTTACAGAAACAACAGTTTTACAAGGAACTAGAAAAAGTATTTATCTGAGTGCAATTTAAATGTTTTACTGGAATCTGTAGTTTATTTATCTGTGCAGTGCTTTAAAAGTGTATTAGCTAGTGATAAGCTTGATACAATTTGAAATGCTTAGCTGAAATATACCATATGGGACTGGAGTCTGTTTACACAACTGATCCTAGTGTTGGTGCTCCTTTATAGCCTTGCTTTGCAACTCATTATTAAAAATTATATTGTCATTTTAGATATTTCTCCTGAAGTTCTCAGACTTCTATACCACCTTAATTCTCATAGGCTAGATAGCTAAAAGTATATATCCTACAAACTGTACAGGCTACACAGAAAATGCTCATTTGCTGACTCTTGTTCATAATAGGTTGTTTTCTCTTTAGTTCTAAGGTAGGATCAGGAGAAGCAGTTCCCTTAAGAATCACTCAGGACACTTTTAGCAAGGTGATAAATTTCATGTCTTATTCTATGGGAAAAGTATGTCTAAGATCAGTTAAACCCAGCAACATGATAAGAAATTTCCTAGTTTGCTGAACTACAGGCATTGCAGAAAGGTCCAAGATAACCAGGATAGCATTTTTGTCTTATGTAACCAATACATATATATATATGCATCTAAACGTTTTTAGAAAAATGTGAAATTTTATACCTGTAAATATTTATATTACATATATAAATACATAAAGATAGGAAAACTGTATATACTGAGTGTGTATATGTATACATATACACATATAAAACCCTCCTAAGTGCAAACAAGAGTATCTGTGAATCTTTCGTGTTGTTTCCACTTATAATAATCAAGGCAGAGAAAAATTTATTGTGAGTGGGAAATGCAATATGAAGCTGATAATTGACTGATGGCTTGGCTTTGCGAACAAAGATATGCCAAGGGCTTTACCCCCGCTTACTACAAGCACGATGACCAAGGGCATGTGGGATATGCAAAACTGGTTGGAAAAAAGGCAGCTTAGGCAATCAGAAAGCGTCTGATCAGGACTGACATCTCCCGGGCAATCACGAGCGACTCATGCCCTGGTCCGCCTGCATGCAAGGTTGGATCTGCAGCTTCCCATGCACCTTGTCACCTGCCGTTTCGACCCTTGCCTGTCCATACAGACAAGTGAGAGTAAGCCCTTCCAGCCTGCAAATGGATTTTTTAGGTGAGGGCAGCGTGCACAGAACTGGCCCCACCCTTTGCACCTGAGGTTTAATTGCCATGGCCTAGCTAGCTAGGACGGTGACAGCAAAGTCCTCAGGTCGTAGGTTTGGTTAGAGTATCCTTCTCTTAGATGGAAGAACTTACAAGGCTAGGCGAGCTCCATCTGCCCGGGTTTGAAAATAGAAGATTTCCTTCTCCTATGAGGAAGGCCTGTCTTCGCTAACGAAGATTGAGGAAGAGCCTTAACCCACACATTCTGAACAAGACTGTCAACTCCTGGGTCAATCTCGAGCGACTGATGACACAACAGCACAACATCAAGTGTCAAGGCGCAATTCAGACTTAGAGGCGTTCAATCATAAGCCCGCAGATGGTAGCCTCGTGCCAGTGGTTCCTCAGCCAAGTGCATGCAGCAGGGGTCTGAACCTGCGGTTCCTCTCGTACTGAGCAGGATTACTATTGCAACAACACATCATTGGTAGGGTAAAACTAACCTGTTGTAACGCAGGTGTCTTAAGGTGAGCTCAGGGAGGGCAGAAACCTCCCTCAGAGCAGAAGGGCAAAAGCTTGCTTGATCTTGATTTTCAGTATGAATACAGACCATAAAAGCAAGCCCTCACAATCCTTCTGGCTTTTGGGGTTTTAAGCGGGAGGTGTCAGAAAAGTTACCACAGGGATAACTGGCTTGTGGTAGCCAAGCATTCATAGCGACGTCGCTTTTTGATCCTTTGACGTCGGCTCTTCCTATCATTGTGAAGCAGAATTCACCAAGCGTTGGATTGTTCACCCACTAATAGGGAACATGATGAAGCTGATAATACAGCAGTGGTAAATGACCCATCACATACATACACATATAGACATGCATTCAGCAAAATTCTAGGCTGTTAATGCTGAGATAATTTTCTGATCTAATTACTCTGAAAGACAAGTAGATACAGCAGTATTTCCTGCCTTCCAATTTTTATTTCATTGGACAAGTGGGATATGGGAGCTGAGGTAGCATTTTAAATGAAGACAACACAAGTGTGAATATTAAAGTTATTTAAATATTTTTAAAGGCTTTTTTCAGTCATACAGTTCACTTTCTTGTATATGTAGTGTTTTGGGAAAGAAATACATTAGGAAAATGTCTTTTCCAGACACACAGATTTGCTTTGATTCAAATCAGAGTAGAGTGCTGCAGACTGTAAAGGCAAAACTTCAGGAGACCTGAGACTTGTAAGAGTATAGAAGAAGAGACAACATTTGCAGCAAACACTGTTTGGTCCTAAAGACATGCAAACTGCTCACAGTGGGAAGACAACAGACAATGAAAATGCAGATAAGTCTGAAAAGAGTGTTAATGGAGATAAGATTCATAGGTGGTAGTGAAAATCACAACAAAAATTATTCAACTACCAAGTAAGGGAGATAAAAGTTGCTGCTTACAGTAGACTGTGATACGGGAATGAATCAAAATTCACCTAAACCTGAAAATGAGCATAACTGGGCTTGATAATACTATAATAAATGTTGTTTATTTTCTTTTTTAATAATGGGAACTCACCTAGGGAACATTTCCATGGTATTATGGGTTTTTATTCCACAGCCCGTTTGATCACATGCATAATGTTTGCTGATATTAAGGCTGAAGTCAAAAGAATGTCTAATGAAAGTGAAAAGAACACCATTTTGTGTCAGACAGCTCCACAAAATATGACTTAGATCAGGTGCTAGAGACAAAATTCACCAGTCACGTAGCACAGAAGTCTGAGCAGCCATGACCGTATTTAAAACAAGTTAAGCAAAGGCTGGTGAAAAGATATATTTTTTCCTCCTTCCACAGAAGTTTATTCATGTTGCTGCTTCTTCTTCCAAATTTCTGTTTAAATAAATGCCATTTAAATCAGTATAATCTTTTGAAGCAGAGCTTTTCTCACTTTTTAAAGAATAACTGATGGAACAGAGATTGAATGTGTAGATGTGTGATAGTTATTTTTTCCCACCTATCACCTGGTTTATGCATCTATGGCAAAGCAAAGATGCAAAGGACAAAGCAGAAGTTGCTGAAGGTATATATTGCACTCATTTGCACTGGAGACTCGTTTGTTAATTCCACCTTACAGTTTTTATAATCTCCTGCTTAATTTCTCTTATTTTATTTATTTTTTTTCTTTCTATTTTCTCTTTGGTAATGCAAATTCATTCTCTAGCCAGAGCTAAGAAGCTAAAAAGATTTAGGTCATGTTTAAATGCCCCAGTACCAATGACTGTCAGTAGATGCAAATCTATGAAAAGGATACAGTTTCTCAGTTAACTATGATGATATTTGATTCCACAGCTTTTCTTCATTTGTTTTAGAGACATCCAGTGAAAATAGCATCTTTCCATAGTTTGTATGTCTAGGAAGTGTAAACGGACACAGTTACTTCTGCCTAAATTTGTAGGGGGTGGAGAGTTTGTTATTTTGATTGACATTCAGTAATGTCATTGCAGTAAATTTATTTTCTTTAAGTAATCAAGAATGAGGTGATTAGCTAGGATGGATTTGTCAATAAATTGAAACAATCTGAATTATACAGAACGCTCATAGCTTAATTGTGGGCTGATAAAATGCCTATGTCTTAACCTCTCCTGCTGATAAGGACAAATCTAAATGACCATTTATCCAGTTGTGTTCACTGGATACAATTTCCTTGAAGAACTGATATAAACTTGGTTAAAAAGCCATTATAAATAAAGCATAATTGTTTTGACGTGTACACAATTATGATGGAAATCAGAAGCAGACACAATAAACCATAAAATATAACTAATCACATTTTGAAACATAGAAATTTCTAGGTAGCTAAATACAGTTTTTCATATGGGTCCACACATGCACAGGAGGTAGCATCTTAATATTTAGGTTACTTTTAAACTCTAGCATCATAAAAATCTTAGAGGCAAAAAGGAATTTAAACCGTAGCCATGTATCACTGACACTGAAAGTAGAAAAAGCAAATAAGGCAGCCAGCTATGCTAGAAAACACAGAGCTGTTGCCCTTTTCCACACTAATTTTTCTCTGAGAACACTTAAAAGAAAGGCAAGGATTTTATATTTTAACCGCTTCTTCAACGTGAAAATTTCATTTCTTCAGGACTACACAGATAGCTGAGTCTTGGCCAGAGGATTCATGGATGGAAGAAGGGGATATGGGAAAACCTGGGTCCCAAGGTTGATGTGGTGAGTGATGACAAGTCTGGGTTCAATTTCTAAACTGTTCTGGCGTTTTACATGATACTAATGCTGTATTAAAAATACAATGCTACTGTAAACTCACAGCCCTGGTCATGTTCCGCATTCAACAGGAGCCACTTTCCTTAGGTCTCCACAAATATTAATTAGCTGACAGATATTCAGTAGCATCACCAAAGACATGAAATCTGAATGGTCTTTTCAGTCTCTGCAGACCTGAATCAAACCAAGGGTAAACTGAAGTAAGGTGCATGATAATCTCATAAAGTAAAATATGTTACTAGTCCTTCCCATGTAACTAGAAATTGACTCCAAACACCTTGTTGCTTTTGTTTGTTTGCTTGTACATTTGTTTTTTTCTTTAATAACTGCCACTGGATTTCTGCCATAGCATGGATTTTTAGACAATTTTTTTTTTTTTTTTTTTTTGAGAAAATTCCGTGAGGACATTTCAGAGATGTTGTGAGAAATGCAGATAAGATGCAGATGCAGCCATTTCTTGACCTGGGAAACATCCACATAGTTTTGGAGAATGAGCTAGCTTGTACCACAGCTTTGAAGATTTGTGAGTGTTGCCTAGGGACAAATCTGTTGATTAATTCCAGTGTGTTCTCAGTTATCAAAAAACAAGTCACCAGTAGCTAGACTCTCAGGTCTGTATATGCCAAGGCATCACACAAAGAAAAATTTTCCTCAAATTATTAATGATGCAATCACAGGAGAGATGAAGTGGATGTCTGATAGTAGTCTTTAGTGTTGGGCATTGTGTTACTGGGTTACAGTAAGAGAAAAGAAAAAGAGGAAATAAAGTAAGTTATGTACCAGCACATTTTAAAGGATATGCAAAGATATTTCTTGAATAAATTCCTCCTTCTCTCCCTTGTAGGCCATGAAAACCTTTCCTTTAAAATATAATGGGTTTGGGTCTGCATGTCTGCGTGGACTTTTTCTATAGTTTGCTATTCTTTTAATGTCTCAGCAGGTGCCATCAAGGAAGCAGAACACATTTGTATTTGTTCAGCAATCCTAAACCTTTTGCTTCATTTCCTCTTTTCCCACTGCTCCCAGCTCCTCTGTTTAGAGGCTGCTCCTCAAGAGTGCTGTCTAGGTTGTGATGATTTATCAGCAACTCTAACACCTTTATGATGTAGAGGGTACATAGAAAACATATTAATGGGAAGAAAAAGAGAAGAAGGGCACAACCAAAATACCCACAGGCTTTGGAAAAGATTCAAAAGCAAAGGTAGGCAGACGAAAATATAAATTTCTTAGAAGAAAATAACATTTCTCAGGAAAAAAGAATAATACAGAAAGGAACACAGATATATTCCAGCAGAGCCCCATCTCTGACACGTATGTCTGACATTGTTTCCTGCAATCTTACATGTTGCAGGTTCAACAAAAGCACAGTGTTAATGAGCTCAGACAGAAGAGGAGGATTGTCTAAGTCCCTGAGTGTGAAAGAAATCTATTGTTTTTATTTATATGCCTCTAGGTGCCTGTCAAATGTATTCATTCCCTGCCAAGAACATGGAGGTACTATTTTAGCTGTGAATGTGCAGTCTGCAAATTGAATGCAAGGCTGGAAGAGCTGCTGGTTGCAGACATGTTTGTTAGGGTATTTGGCAAAAGAGCACTAGAGCAAAGTGCATGAGATGTCAGTCTGATAAAAATCACTTGCCCTTGAATCAGAAAAATACAGACTTATTGCCACAGCTGTTGCTCGGAGCAAAAGCCTGCAAAGAGATATTCCCTGCTGTCAGCATAAGCCTACTGTGACAGTTTATTCTCAGTCTCACTTAGCAATGTGGCATGGGCTTTCTGGATCCTGTGTCGCACCAGTATTTAGTGATGTATAACTGTCCGCTAAAGACTTAAGAAATCTAGGATGAAGGTGAAGCTTTAAATTGTCTTTTAGTGAGTGGTGGTGTTGAGAGAAGTGGTAAGGCAGACTGTGGATGCCAGCCAAGCACCTCCAGTCCTGGGAGCTGCAGCCACCTCCTGGAAGGGAGCCTGAGAGAAAAAAGCAGCTCTAAAACACAACGATACCACAAGAACTCACCCAGCATCAATGGACACTGGGGAGGAAGGCGTCACAGTTCCTTAGGGCCAGGAAAAGGAGAAAAAGCTGTGTGTGACCAGACGAGGGCTTCTGTGGTGGTGGTAGTGCAGATGGGAGTGACAGAGCTCCACAGGTTGAAGCAACCTATAGTACAACTAGTGACACTGGTTTTTCACTTGGAAAGTAAGATGGGTCCTGAAGGAGCTGGCGAATGAAGTTGCTAAGCCACTGGCCATCATATTTGAAAAATCATGGCAGTCAGGTGAAGTTCCCGACATCTGGAAAAAGGGAAATATAACCCCCATTTTCAAGAAGGGGAAAATGGATGACCCTGGGAATTACAGACCAGTCAGTCTCATCTCTGTGCCTGGCAAAATCTTGGAGCACATTCTCCTGGAAGGCATGCTAAGGCAAATGAAAAACAGCAAGGTGCTTGGTGACAGCCAGCATGGCTTCACTAAGGGGAAATCCTGCCTTACCAGTTTGGTGGCCTTCTATGATGGGGCTACGGAACTTATGGACAGGGGTAAAGCAGTTGATGTCATCTACCTGGACTTGTGCAAAGCGTTTGACGCTGTCCCACACGTACATCCTTGACAGGCAGCTCTGCCAGTTGCTTCTTGCCATGGGTGATCATCTGAAAGTTAAATAATACTGATCTCTGGCAGTTGCAAGCTAATCACTAAAGGCTAAAATGATTTGAGCTTCACTTAATTTTCCAAGCATAATATCATGGCATTATAGGATTTGTATGAATCCTGTTTCCTTTTTCATCTTTTGGCCTCACTCCTTACATTAGCTGTGTGTCCTGCGCTACTAGACTGCACCTTCAGGAGATCTTCTTTCTCTTCTCAGTTAGTCCTACCTTTTCTGGTTACACCAAGTTTAGGGCCAGAATCAATAACATAAGTAATAAATTAATAATTCATATCTACCAGGATCAGCTTTAGCCTCTCAGAGGAGCCTATGAGACTGACCATTTTGTAAACTCAGCTTTCAGCTCTGTGTAGCCTCTTTGTCAATTAGCAACTGTTGGAGTCATGGGACAGCTTCTTTTTATTTAGACCCATATCTCACCTGTCTATGCTCTGTCAATCAAAACTTGGCTCTGCAGGTCTTATCCTTCATTGACATTGTAAGAGGTTTGCCATATTACTTTACTTCTTACTTTTCCCTCTGACCCCAAATTCTGTTCTAAAATACCTATGTAACATCTCCTGCTACATGAAACAAAATATATACTGGACTTGATTCCAATTACATTTATTTCAGTTTTATAGCTGTTTAACTTCGCTGCTTTCTGTTGAGTAAGTGCTGATTTATCTTAAGTACAGCTTCACCAGCCATTATCCTAGGCTTCTAGAATCTCCTTTAAAATCTTTCTCAGGCACTATTGTTAAGTTAACCTACCACAGTAGTCATGTTAGACAACCTGACTCATGTTAACAACCAATTTTTTTCACCATCCATTTAATAGCTTATCAAGTTTAAAAGCCTGTTTCCTCATCTACTTTTTACATTTCAACCAATTAATTCTAGTAACATCTCCCTGTAAAAATGAGATAACATGCTGTAAAGTTAAAAGTGCACCAGAGTGCACTTTACTGAATGTCTGCATTACAGGGGTTCTGCATGTCATAGCTGCTGTGCCATAGAAGATGACTCAAAATAAGCCTTCTAATTGATCTGCACATCAAATGCTCTGAAAATGTAAAAAATGGGCTTAGACTGTCAGTAGCTTGGCTAGCTCACAGTCTGTTGTCCCCGGCCCCATTTCTTTAATGCACATGATGATAACAATGACTAAAATTCATCTGCTGTCAATGTCAATGAATCTCTACCAAAACTCTAACAAAAATTCACAACCAGTTGTTGAAGAGTTTTCATATTTCTTACTTGAATATAGAATCGCTAAAGCGGTGTCAAAGTTTTTTAGCATAATATCTGCGGAGTCATTTGTGGTGCCCATTTTCATATGAAACATGCCTTTTCACCATCTCTGGCTGTCACAGAAGTTCACAGTGGTTATAGAAAGGGAAAAGGTTGGGAAACGGTTCCAGTGTGCTGCAGGCTTTCAGAGAACAGATGTCAGTTAGACATAAAAAAAATAAACTTGGCTCAAGTGAGTTTACCTTACAGACATCCTTGGGCTGTTAAAAAAAGCATCATTGACTCCTGTTCCTCATCACTTAGAATTAGTTCATTGCTGAATTCATGGTTTATCTAACACCACTGAATTTAATAATCTTACATCAGGGATGAATTTGGCCCTTGGTCTTTAAAGCAATCTTTCCCCTTGTGTGAAACAAAAACACCATATGGTGAGTCCTTGGCTTGATATCCATAGCTGAGCTTGCTATCACTCTTTTCTGATTCTGTTGGTGGAAAAGGTTAAACCCTGCAGAGCTGGTTCAGTCAATGCCAACCTTCAACGACAGGGGGGTGAAAAAGGAGTTAACGGGGAGCTTCCTCCATATAAGCCCATCCTGTTCATTCTCCCGGGGCTGCACATTATGCAGGCTGAGCTGTTTACTGTTCATGGAGTGATGGAGTTGAGCCCCCCAGAGAATTAAAGGAACAATCCTCTTCTTAGAACTGTTCAGTTATTCCTGTAGTTCAGTCTGTGAGACATCCCTCCTCATAAGTGCTGAGAAAGGAAGCAGTGCCTGAATAAGCTCCCCTTCACACCACCTCAAATGAAGACCTATGCCACAAAGTGCTGAATCTTTAGGCAAGAAAGCTGCAGTTAGCACTACAAAAATATATCTGCTGAATTTAATTGTCCAAGAGTTTTTGCCCTACACTAATAAAAAGCTGCAAGAAGTGGGTATTGCATGCTTCCATGTTGCAAACTAGGAGGATTTGTCAATCGTACCATGTCAGTCCCTTCAGATCCTCTCCACTAGTTTCCTTCAGGAGACCAGAATTAGTGCAAACACCTTTCCATGAACTGTAGAGCTGCCAGTCTGCCTTTCACTACCTGCCTTGTAGCAGGATTAGCCCCCTGCTTGGTCAGTCATGCCAACCTTTGACGCCCTGTTTGTCTCATTTTGTCTCAAGCATCTCCAGTTTCTTTGCTGAGCCGCATGTGGAAAATGGCTTTCAGGTAAAAAATGTCAGGTTGATGCTTTCAGCCTTATCCATGAGGTGGTTCTAACACATTCAGAAACCTTCGACTGCTGTCTCTCAAAATATTAAATTGAGATTGTTTTGAACTTCCAGATGTTTTTGCGTGTAAAGAAAGATTCAAACACCCTTATATAAAAAGAATAGTATTGTTTGACCAATGTTTAACAAGTACTGGATTTTTTTTTTTCCTTTAGGAAATTTTCTTGCTGTTTCCAGTCATGTACTTGTCCCAGCTAAGTTCAGAAACATAAAGACAGCTCTGCAAGCATCCGGTGTCATTGAAGTTTACAGAGAATTTATGGCAGAGGAATCATTAAAACTTTAATTTCAGTGTTACTTCCGGGGACGTTTTCTTTTTGTTTTCATAATAGGTTATTTTTATTTTTTGTCCTGCAGCAAGAGTTTATACACCTGCAGCATGGCACAGAGGAAAATTCACAAAGCATAGCTCAGCTCTAGAGATGCTGCCTGTCCTGCGTTCCTCCTCAGTTGAAGAAGAGAGGCAAACTTGTCTGGAAAGCAAATCTAGAATAAGAGCTAGTTTTAAGACATCTAAATCCCTTCCTGAAGGACCTCTCTGCCAGCTGACAACAGGACAGGCAGTTGAAATCGCCAGCTTTTTGGACACCCTTTTTCCACCTTGTGGCTTTTTACTGAATAACCACCTACTTTGCTTCACAGATTCCTGCCTTGTTGAGTGCACTGAAGGGGAGAACAGTCTGTGTCAGTACTTATTTTTTCTGCCAACCTCTCCATCAACCTGTGGTCTTCCGCTTTATTTACTGCCAGCTGTTCAGACCCTGCTCCGAGGCCAGAAAACACATCATTTTCTAATCTGCCTGTGAGATGAGAGGGTAGGATTGTTCTTCTTTCCCTAATCTGGATATGAAGGGCAGCGAGATTGCAGTCATTAAAGGAAAGAAAACTATAAACACATTGAGTCGTACGTGAGACAGCTTTGAATACTCAAAGCAAAGCTGCTGTGGCTCAGGAAGTAGCTGACAAGAGTTACAGTGTTTTCACTCTATCTGAACCAACACCAGTGGATGAGGGTGAGCCCCACACCTTAGCAGAGGATTTCCAAGTTTTGATGACCAATGTGTCTCTGGCACATGTGGGTCCATTTCTGCACTTGGAGAGATGTTTCTGCTTCCTCTGGACCCTCACTTTGATGTCTCTTAAGCTTGTCCCTGCCCAATCCTTTTATGACCTCCCTAGAGGATCACTGTCTATAACCCTGAATGCCATACCCTCTTCTGCAGATCTTTATCGACTCTTTGCATCCTTTATTCATTTTTTTTTTTGCATCCTGTCTTCTATTTTTGGCCTCACTGTCCTAGTTTCACTGCATATTCCCTTCTCCCAGCATACTTCTTGCCCTGTCTGCATGTCTTTTGCCTCGTAAGGCTGTATTTCCCCTTCTTGCAGGCTGCTGTGCTTTCTCTTGGGTTGCAGCAGTAGCCACACTTAAAGTAGTGGAGGGCATTGTCAGAGACCCATTGCCTATAGTAATCATGAGTAATAATTTCCAGATATAGACTATTTATTTTGGAGGCAATTTGCACAGACTCTTCAGAAGGAAGAACATTGGAAACATTTAAAAGACAGTAAATTTTTTTTACAGGTTAGTAAGTTGTACCACATTATGGTAGGCATTCAATGACTCAGCTTCTTTCCTGGGCCAACAGCAGTGAGAAATTAAAAGTCTTATACCACTGTCTTTTAGTCTCAATATAACATAAACAAACCAATTATTAGTTCTTGTGGACACTGTTGGAACAGGAAGAACAATTTTGTATGGGAACCTTTTTTTAAGAAACGTTCCAAAAGAAATTCTGTCTGAAATACATTTGCTGGCATGGAAAATTTTAACTGCAGCGGCTGAAATTTGCCAAACTGATAGGTAATTGAATGCAGGATTTATAGAGAAAGTGTTAGACAGCAGTCATTTTAATACTCATATTCCTGCTAGCTCTATTTGTAATATGCTATTTGCTGTATAACTACATTCCAATTACTATAGTAATGGATGAGAAAAATATTATTCAACTTTTCATAATTTTTTACAAGAATAAATGAAATAATTACATTATTAAGCATAGCAAACTTTTAACATAAAATACATTGGTGATTCCTGGATATCCTTATTTAGCTCTTAATGACAACATGCATAACATTATTTTGGACTGAAATGAATAGTATCCATAGTCATGATAGCTTTTTTATTTATGATTATTTGCCAATTTTGCTATTCAAGAGCTACAGTTTTACTACTTTTTGTATCCTTTGATTTCGCACATACTAAGGTGTAGGCACCAATTCAGACAACTTGTGTTAGCAGGATAAAGCAAGCTATTCTTTTTAATATATCTGTTTTGTTGGCTCAGCAAAAAATGCTTTCTTTGCCTCTTGACTGCTGCAACTCATAGGAAGATTGTGAGTCGCAAAGCAGCACAGGAACCTTTGTAAACTAAGAATAAGAAATCAGATTTATGAGAGCTTTTATTTTTACTGGTGGAAGCTGTTCTAAAACCAGAACTATTGTTCAAGCCTTCATATAAGTCCTGTAATGTAATTACAGCTAACAGAGAAACTGTGAAATTCTATTTAGGTAGAGCAGATGAAATAGTAAGATATAAACCCCACATTCATCAGAGGAAGTAGCTCTTTAGCTGAAAGGGTTTGTCTCCCTATTTCATTTCTTTTCCCACACACAAGAAGACAATGTTCAATACAGAGAAGATACCCTTGAAAAAGCCGTGAGGTGTTTAGTTTCAATCCCCTTTCTTTAACAAATACAAACTAGTATCCCCAGGAACTGTAGGTGTGCAAAAATTCAGGGTGGGGCTTTTCCTCTGAGTGGAGAAACCTGAGAGTAAACAACCAAGCTCCTACCCATCTGCCATATGACACAATTTAATAAGATGCATTTTCTGTAATCCCAAGACAAAATTTTCATATCTGTTAGCTGCATCAACCACCTCGGCTTGCAAGAATATTTGTGAAATATTTTTAAAAGATATTAGATGTGTTTCAAGAAAGTGTATTTCTTTGAAAGCAATTTTTAAAAAAATGCATTCTCCACCTGTGAATCTGTAATAATTACAATTCGGCTTACTCACCTTCAGCTGGCCTCCAGCAACAGGTTTCCTGGGAATCATGAGCATGGATATTTATAAGATGCAGGGAATGGGTCTAGGTAGAACCTGTGTCTCCTGCCATGGTAACAACTCCTTTAACACATAGAAAAGGTTTCCAATTACACAGAGAAAAAAAAAAAAAAAAGAATGCTTACATTGCACCATGTTCGTCAGTCTTTGTAATGGACTTTAGTAGTGCTTGTAGTTGCAGGGTAGTGCTTACTCGTGGTTGGAGCATAGGGTCATTCACCCAACACAAGCTTGTTGCCTTTGCATTTTGTGGCTGGGGCTAAGCACACTACATCCATATTTGCTTTCTGGGCTGCGGGTCTGTCCTTGTTAATGGTTAAAAATAGCTGAGAATGGATGCATCTCTCTGGGAAAGCAGAAAACAGGGCTTTGGATGTAAGTTAATTTATAATAAACTAAAGCCTTTTCCTATTTGTTTTAAAACTCAGACTTCTTCCACGAATGAATGAATCAATGGAACTTCTTGAATGAACTGAGAGATCTAGTTCAAATAGTTACTTAAAAAAAAAAAAAGATTAAATGGAAACAAAAGGAGATGTGACAACCTAAGTGAGGTTAAGACAGATTAATTCTGCTAAACTACTTAACACTGCTTCTAACTTAAACATACCTACAGCTGGTAGAAGGGGCTGTAATGAATTAACTATTCTAACTTTCTTGTAGGTTCATAGACTTTTAAATATAGAAAAGATCATCAGCTCATGCACTCTGATCTTCATAATACAGTCCGTAAGCCATGTATCAAGTACAATAGAGTGCATCTGAGTAAATATTTTTGTGAAATACTGTCTTAATTTTAAGACAAAAAGGGGTGAAGATTTTACCATTTTTTGTTAATTTGTTCCAAATGTTTCTTTGCCTGTAACAATGCAAAGAAAAAGAAACCAAACCAAAACCAAAACCAAACCAACCAACCAAACAAACAAACAAAAAACACCCAAAAAAGCATCTCTTTAATTTGACTTTTTCAGACTGGAAGTTGCAGCTACTGAATCTAGTTAATCTCTTCTCTCTTTTTCATCGTCATTCCTGGCCAGGTTACAGGATGTGTGTCAGCAGGCATGACTTTTATTCTTTGTCCCTAAGTGTATGTGTTAAACACATTTTTTTAATTGTCCCAATTTAAAGAAGAGATCTGTATTATTCTGTGGCTGCCCTGTGCGCACTGGTACTACTTATGATGTCTCTTTCTTCTGCAAATTTTATATTTATTTGCAAAACATTAAAACCCAAAAACTGTTGAGAGGTAAAGTATAAGAAATAAAAATCTTTGTACACAGAAACTTGATTTTATTTTATTTCCTACACCTTCAGAAAGAGACTATTTTGTAAAGCAAAGAAGCAGAGTCATAGGTTTGAAGAGAATTCTACACTAGAGTAAAATCTTGGTAAATTAAGAGCCACGTTTGACAATGAAAAGATACAGGCATGAAGATGTGGATGAAAGGGAAGGGAGGAAGCAGGCCAGAGAAAAACCTATGTATACCAGAGTCCTGTGTAAATTTAGGTCTTAACAATATTCTTTGGTTGATGTTGACTAGAACAAAACTTAAAAATACTGCAATAAGACCTGTCCCATCTTACACACGAAGTCATTTTGTAAATTTTGGATGATGAAGAGTGGGGACCTGTCACCACTGTACCTTGAGGAAGATCTCTGTGGTCTGAAATTTATGACCAGTTTACAACCCCTCCCTCATGCAGCATTATGCCTTGTACTTCTGCTACTGACAGTACCAGAGAATTACCCAAGTTTCCTAGACTGGTGTGTACATTCTCTCTTAACATGCTCAGTAATACTTACCAGCAGACACGTTGTGTAGTTTTAGGCACAACAGTACTGAAAGTGCATCTAGATTCTTCATTGGCTTTTTGTGGTACATAGATTACTACTTGCTTGTTTTATTTATAAGTTTTGTATTTTGTTTCTGAGGGATCAACAGAGTGCAAGGTCACTTCATTCTTTCTTCAGTTCGTTGGATGTGAAGAAAAAACAAGGAGTCTCAACTCAGTTTCATTGAAATGTTTTTTCCTCTTGTAGCTTTCTGGGGAAGTGAAAATTTATCTTTATTCACACAGTACACAGTTTCCACAAGGGGTAAATGATTATTAATAGCAGATCTTCCACATTTAATGAGCACCTGCTATGCAGAATAGGTCAGTGTTTTTGAAGAAACATTACAAAACACTTGTTATAATTAGTGTAATTAGGCTTTTCAAATAGCTGCCCTATCTGTAGATAAGCAGATTCTCAAACTTACTTTGCAGGTGGTTATAATAACCACTGATTTAGATGAGTTTCCAGCTGTTTGGGCAACATTTATTAAATTCTCGGGTTTTCTGGAGAAATGCTTAGCAGTAGTGGTTATAACCATATAGAATATTCATACTTAATTAGGCCAGTTGCCTGTTTATATTTCTTCCCTGTCTTTGACAATGGCTTGTACCAAATGATTCAAGGGGAAATGTGAGAGATTGTCTCCTAGACAAGACTAGACAAGTCCTTATTTGAAAGTTATTTTTAAAAGTCCTCAACTGAATGCAATGCAAGCATGTGTATTGCTTCTAAAATGGGTGAATCTTGTCTAGCCTAGATCTCTGCTTGCCTTTTTCTTATGAAAAAGCTGCATTGAAGCATACATTAAGTAGTCCAGCACTGGGACATACTTCGCTTTACAGGTGCCAGCCTACTGCAGTTCAGACACGGCTGCTGGCCTATACTGTGCCTCTTTCCCACCAAATCTTTAGCCTGCCTCATTTATTTAGACTATCATTTCTGCCTGAAATGCAGAAGAAAGATGATTCTTTATATGAAAACTACATCTCTATATACCAAAAAATAATTAACTACAAGATCCCTTTTAAGATATATGACAAATCTAATTACTAAGATTATTATATTTATTTTATTTATTTATGAGGATTATCTCCAGCAATATTAGTTCCTTTCATGCAAAAGCTTTGATTTTGTCAAAGGCTTTTCTTTAAACCAAATTAACTTACACCAAATGTCTCTGCTAAGAAGGCAATGTTTCTCCAATCTGAAATAATTCTGAAATATTAAAATGTTCTTTGAAACGCTTAATTCAAATATTTTAATAGGAATTTTTAAACTATTAGTTTTGCAGAAAATGTCCATGTTTCTTTTGAAATACTCTTCAGTAATGGGTTCTGAGAACTCACTTTCTGTGTGTGCTTGTTGTACTTCAATAAAAGTTTTAATCTAATATTTCCTTTTAGTCCAAAAATGTCCTTGGAATGTAACTGTGGAACCATAAAAATCACGATATAATTTGCTTATTGAATACGGGTTAATTAGTTTGTGAAGCAGACTAAATTACCTTTAATTTCAATTTAAGACCTTCCAGTAACCTACCAGGTTAGTGTAAATTATCTTAAAGAAGAAAGCATGCTAACATTCAGTAAGTTAAGTACTTGAAACGAACTTGAACAGATTTTACTGCAACCACACTGTCTTCTAGTTTCATGACCTGCTGCTGCTCTGTGTAGTATGGCTAGTACTTTATAAAAACACAGATTCCTGTAAATAAATAGCTGTTCTATTGCTGAAAGAAGTTTATTACATCTGTTGGTTTACATTGCATTAACAGTCTGATTTCCAAACCCCACTTTTCCTCATTTTTGCTTGAAGGGGAAAAAATAAGAAACTGTTTTGCACAGCTTACATAAAGCTATGTGATTGCCATAGGCAAATCGATCATTAACTTTGAAATTCAGTTTGACTAACTTTTCCATGCACATTATGCAAGTTTATTTTCAGATTTGGCAAAATTTCCAGCAGAATGAACACATGGAAGGTTATCAACACAAACACTGAAAATGTGTTTATAAATATAAGTGAATTTCTGCCTTATACTTGCACAGAATTCACTCAACTTCAAAAGCATAAACACTTGAAAGGAAGAAATTGTAAAAAAAAGAATATTAGCAAAACATCACAGATTGTTCTTCAGTCTTTTCTGTTCACACTTTGACTAAAGAATAGCTAAATCTGAATTTAAGCATATTTGTAATGTTGGGATGTTACAGATTATAGTGTAATGCATATAGACATCTTGTGTATGCCAACATTATCTACATGATGTTAAGCATAATTTTTCCTTTCACATATTTTGGCTCGGGGAAAGCAATCATTTTAGCAGGGTCAAAAACACTACAAGCAGGATGCCAGCTCAGAATGAATTGTTACATTTACAATTTGGAGAAATCAGTTCAGTTAAAAAAAACCCAAACACAAAACCAAAAACCAAACAACAAAAAAGTGCTTTAAGTAATGTGCTAGTATTCCTGAGGACTCCAGCATCATTTTCTTTTGTATCTCTTGCAAATGAAGCAAAACCTATCCTCCCCCCACTTCCCAACTCCCTAACATTAGTTCTTAATTATCTTCTGCAAAACGATGGTCAAAATATTTCATATATTGCTGATATGACTTGGAAAAAACATAATAAATAAAAGAGCTCTTTGATCAAAGATTCCTCTTGAAGAGAAAATGCAGTTTACTTGGAGGTTAATAACCTTGGAGTGCTTCAATACTTTAGATCTGCTACATGAAAATTGTCAAAATATTTTCAGTTTCAGAATGCTTGACTTCAGAGAAGCAGCTCTTATTGTCATAATGATCCATGACCTAGTTTCAAACAGCTTGCTTGCTTTCTCTCTCCCTTCCTTCTTTTTTTCTGCCTTTCTCTTTTTCCTTACTTTGCCCTCCCTTCCCTTGCCTTTCACTCCCCTCCCCTTTCCTCCCCTCTCCTCCCCTTTCCTCCCCTCTCCTCCCCTCTCCTCCCCTTTCCTCCCCTCTCCTCCCCTTCCCTCCCCTTCCCTCCCCTCCCAGCTTCCTTCCTCTTCCTTTTCCTCTTCCTTCTCCTCGCCTTTTTCCCCTCCCTCTCCTCTCCTTCCTCCCCCTTTCTCCCTTCCCTTGTATTTATTTTATTTATTTTATATTTTATTATTTTATTTTATTTTTATTTTATTTTACTCTGTGTCATGAAACAGTTTAGGGATAAGAATCACACCAGTGCCAAAAGCAGGCAATATGCTGGCCAATACAAGTACTTCACTCCTGGTCTAAGAGCACCAGATAGCTAGTGCTACCAGAGTAACCTGAGGCACAGCTACACAGACAGCACATAAAAATTGTCTAAGTTACATACATATTGTGCATTGCTCTATTCTGTGACAAGTAATCTGACAAGCAATGAAAGCAGAGTAAGTTTCCTTCCTCACTTCCTTTTCCTTCATTATACCTTAATCCAGCATTGGAATCAGAATCAGCTAGGTTGGGAAAGATATTTAAGATCATCAAGTCTAACGTTTAACCCAGGACTGCCAAGACCACCACTAAACCGTGTCACTGAGGGCCTCATCTACCCAGTTCTTCCAGCAACAGTGATTCCCTGAGAAGCCTGTCCCAGTACCTGATCACCTTTTCAGTGGAGAATTTTTTCCCACCATCCAATCTAAATCAACCATGGTGCAGCTTAAGGCCATTACCTCTAGTCCTATCACTTGTTACTTGGGAAAAGAGATTAGCCACATCCTCCTCCATTGTCCTTTCAAGTAGTTGCAGAAAGCACTAAAACCATGTATGTAACCATCTGCAATCCCAAAGCAGAAGAGAAAAAGTTGTTCCAAACTTCAAGGGCCTAAGACATGCTTTTTCTTTCAAATGGGTGGTTCAAGTACAGATTGCTTTTCAGGGGTCAGAAACAGCAGTAGAGATTGCTTTTAAATACTATTTTCAAGTTACACCTGCTCACCATGAAGCAAGCTGTCAGAAAATAACGAAGCAACATTATACATGTTGAAGTTGCAAGATGGGAAATGGGAACCAGATCAAAGGTCTCTGAAAGATGAAAGTTAGAAACAAATGAATTTCTGAAATTGAAGATTGAGTAGTCTATCATTGAAATCCTTCCTACAGTCATCGGAGCATGCTTAATCGGTTTTCTTTTTTTTTTTTTTTTCTTCTTTTTTTAAAGCATCTCATAATGGCAGAATTAAGTATTACAAATAAACACAGGATTTGGTCCAGCTACTCCTGTAAATTTTCCACAGAACAAAAAAACAAGTGTTACTATCTCGATCATAGGTGAACATACAGATGTTGGTATTTGATTTGACCTCAGTATGTGTTGTGGCAAGTGATCTTGAGAGCTGGCTGGACAAAACTACAGAAATACTGTTTTGGTGGTGTGCGTCAGCTACACATTCCTAGAGTCATTGCTTTTTGGGAAATGCAGCTTTCTGCATTTCTTGCCTTTAGATGCTTATGTATTATTCAGACATGGTGATGCAAACTAGTGCATTCAGTTGCAAAGAGATTAGTCCAGCCTACTAGGGAGTCAATTAACATTACTAGAAATATTCTCATGTTGTGTTGTAGCACATGTGGTAGGTGCTATTACCATCAAAAACAGGGAGTCGGGTGTCTGAAATGAGAAGCTTTAATTGGCATCAGAGCTACCACGATGCTGACAGACTGACACATAGTCCAAGTGATCAAATGCACAGAGCCGAACAGTTACTGGAGCTGAGTGAAACAGCCCACTACAGTGACTGATTTCACTGAACCTGGTGGAGATACACTGATTTACTTCAGGTGAGGGCTCGGGATGATCAGTGAGCTTCCACACTTTGAACACTGTTGAACTTCTATCTTACCACATGACAGGGCATGCTCCTTTCATTTTCGACATAGTGCTTTAGAAACTGCTCTCTTTGTACACTGTAAATGTTGACCTGCACTCGAAATAAACCTCTCTTCAGTAATTTTTGGTTTTAAAAGTCACGGATTACAGAGGAAATCTAGAAAAGGTGTCGCTTTTCAATCTGTATAAATTCATTGAAATTCAACTCATATTTAATGAAAAGGCAAAATATTTCCTGTGAATCTCTGGTCAATTAGCTTTTTGATGTTCTCAAGTCATTTTTCACCAGAAACATTCATGCTTATAGTAATGAAAATTGCTTCCCAAACCCACAGAGTGCTGAAAGTCTTTGGAAAATAAAGTATAATATAGAATATTAGAAAAGGAAATATAGAAATTAGATTATTTATTTACTGAAAAGTCAGACCTGCGATTCAAAGTGAATTTAAATAATCGTTTTTCAATTTTAAACAAACTTACAAGAAAGACTATTGTTTCCTTTGACATAGTAAAATAATTTTGAGAATGGGCAATCTTATTTGAAATGACTGTGTAGGTGTCATGCTTAGCTAATCATGAAATGTCATTTTAAAAAATATTAATATATTCCTCTTAGAATGGAAAGCAAAGTAATGTACTTTGTAAATGAGATCAGCATTCTTCAAGTCTAGAGAAATACTATTCACTGGCTGCACCATAATGCTGATTCCTGTCTTATAGTAATAAAAGCTGTTGTGCTTCCTTCCATAAAGTGCTTGAAGGCTGAAGACCAATATAATGATCAAACAACAAAAAACACAAGTAACCCCCACAAACAAACAACACTGTTGCAAAGGAAGAATAAAGCCGTAGTAGCAGACTTTAGAAATTTAAATGTAACAACGGAACTGAAATGCTAAAATGTGGTTTATGTCCTAGGAAATTATTCCTGTATTCACATCTTACCCAAGTGAATGGAAGAGGGGGATTTGTAGAACTCCTCACGGAATATCAGAAACTTGGAAGGTCACATTGTGGTGGTCTTCAGTTAACTCTTAGAGTATACAAAATACAAAGATTCTGAACTGATTGTATAAATCTAACTAAATAGCACAGCTTTTCTTATTGCTTAAAGTTTATTCTAAAGCAGAGTCATGGAGTTAATGTCAGCTCAAAAGAAATGTAAGTCCCCCACAGCTGAGACATACATCCCCATCTAATAAGAATACTTTGACTTTGGACTTTAAGCAACTTTGCTGTTTCCTACTTTCTGTAAAGTTCTCTTCATAAGTGTAAAATGCAAATATTCACCGTCATTTAAGGATTAGTGAATGTGAAATCCTGGAGCACAAAAGCTAAAAACTCTCAGGCTTCATTTAATTTAACTTCCAAAGCAGTTATTTATGTGACAACGTTGATCTTTCAGTAATTTATGCATGAACTTGCAAAAAAAAAATTATTTCCACTTTTCAGTAGTACAGTGAACTTTTGGACATACATATTGGGACAGACTGAGCCTGTAAACTGGAAAATTTTTTAGAGCGTTGAAAAACAAGGAAAGGTTTCCAGACCAACAAACTGCTTAATGTAACCTTCTCATAAACCGAGAGATACCAAAACACACATTAATTTTGCTAGGTTCATTTCATATCCATTTTCCCTTGTTTGCACTTTTGTACAATAAATCACAATGTCAAAGCATGTTATGTTTTACTGCTTTTAGCTTTTAGGCTGAGATAATAGAACAACAATATTTTTCTGGAAATGATAGGCACATAATATTTTCTAATGAAATACAACAAGTAACTACGGAGTAGCTAACAATAAAGATGGGCCAAAATTCATTTTCTTTGCTGCCTGAAAGTGTTATTTATAATGACAGGCTTCTTGCTAATGCCTAGCATGCAAAGTGTGCTCTGGCAAAAAGTAGGGAGCATGAGTTTAAAATTTCCCCAAAGTACTATTTTTTGCAGTAACATTATAGAACTTTGCCTACAATACATTTTCTAATACTTAAAAATCCCATTTTATTCAACTTTATAACTCCTGATTTATTTTTCCAGTGACTTAGAGAAACTGAGCAAAGTAACTCAATTATAATGGAATAAAGACAGATTTTCAATCAATGACTCTTTAATAATCATACATAAATTCTAGAATGATACAGCTTTCTAGAATGATACAGCTTTAATTGTTGGTGGTTTGTGACTAATATTGTCCTTTATTATATATTCCTGCATAGCTTATCCTAAATGAGTCCCAATCTGTTCTCAGTTGTTACTGTTTCATTTTTTTAACACTTCAGCATTTGTAGCAATCAGAATGGTGGAAACAGAAAATGGAAACAGAAATGGAAACAGAAAAGTTCAGTGTGACTCAGTTGACCTGTCAGTTTTCTAATTCAAAGATTTATTTTTATTTCCTTTCAGCCTGGATTTTCTACCCAGTTGCTCTATTTTTGGATGATCATGATTTTATTTTTGTTAGCGTGGCATTTTATTTGGTATTAGGTATGAAAAGAAAAGCAATCCCCATTCACGTAGAAGTCTACCACTTCTAACATAAAGTCCTTTCAGTTTGTTAGTAAGTGTGGGAAAAAGTGAGTATTCACGGACACTAGTTCTCTAGTTCTCTTGAAACAGAGCTCTGCTACTGTGATTGCAAGATAATACAGTTTTTGTTTGTTCATATGCTTTTTCTTTTAGGATGATGTTAGTGTCCATCTTATGTTTCCTCCTTTTTCAAGTGAGAACCACACAATTTTCTGGTCAGAAACAAGATAAAGGATTCTGCTCAATCTACCTCTGGCATGCAGAATTCTTGGGAAAGTATTGTTAATACCTTACTTGAATATCAAACCAACTGTTGTGATTTCAGCTCTGCCTAAACTGTTGAATAAATTCAGTTTAATGTTGTTGGTCAGGCTTTGAGTCACTCCTGAATTATACAGTAACCTCATGGGCATTCTTTTAATCTAGCAAAGTTAGAGTTAGTCCAAGTAAAAAAATTCTTCATTGACAGTCACTAGCAATTGAGGAGGCTAATGGATCTCACTCTGAATTTTTTGTTAATAAGAATTGAGTGAACAGTCAAAGAAGCAATCATTGCAAGTGAACGACTCTGAGACATTGGCAGGATCAATACACATCACCATTCTTGTCAGCCAGCGCAGTGCCTACAACCTGTCATTTTCATTTATTTTTCATACACTTTTTTAGATACAGAATACAGAAATGTTGAGTATTTAATACAGGTGTATTGAAGATGCTTCAAATTCACCCTTTTGCCTTTTTTTTTTTTTCTTTTTTTTTTTTCAAACACTTCTTAAGTTCCTGGAAAATTCCCTTGGGTATTCATGCAGAGCTTTTCTTCTGGCTAGTAAACTCAGATGTATTCTAGTTAAGTCTCTCTCGATTTCAATTGCTTCTTATGCGTAGCCAAAAAATCTCTTGCCTATTTTTATATTTGTGCTCTTGCTTCCTTTCCAAAGATGGTTTTATTTCCTGAGAGAGGTGCACCCAGGGGATGCAGCCACATTGCTATGAATTTTCACCCCCTCCTTCCATTTCTGTAAGAAGTTCACAATAACAATGTATATGCTAATTCATTTGTATTAAAAACTGAAGATACTGGAGGGGGACAAAACTGAAGATACTGGAGGGGGACCCTTCATCAGGGACTGTAGCAATAGGACAAGGTGTAATGGGTTCAAACTCAAACAGGGGACGTTCAGGCTAGGTATAAGGAAATTTACGGTGAGGATGGTGAGGCACTGGCACAGGTTGCCCAAAGAAGTGGTAAATGCTCTGTCTCTGGCAGTGTTCAAGGCCAGGCTGGACAGAACCTTGGGCAACATGGTCTAGTGTGAGGTGTCCCTTCCCATGGCAGGGGGGTTGGAACTAAATAATCTTAATGTCCTTTCCAACGCTAACGATTATATGATTCTATAATTCTATGATAGTAAGAGCACCTGTTCATATCTCTTGAAGGAAAATGTTTACACTTGAAACAGTCTATCATCTATCCCGATGGTGACCTGAGAAAATTTGAATGGCTGTGTATTTATTATCACTGGTGCTATTCTATACTATCTGTAATGAAGAGGTATGCTAAAGGCTGCTTTCATTTAACCTGATCATGAAAAAATTCTGAAACGTTTTCTAACATGTCCCTTACTTTTTATATACTTTACATATTTTATATATTTAGAATCATAGAATCATAGAATAGTTAGGGTTGGAAAGGACCTCAAGATCATCTAGTTCCAACCCCCCTGCCATGGGCAGGGACACCTCACACTAAACCATCCCACACAAGGCTTCATCCAACCTGGCCTTGAACACCGCCAGGCATGGAGCACTCACAACCTCCCTGGGCAACCGATTCCAGTGTCTCACCACCCTAACAGGAAACAATTTCTTCCTTATATCCAATCTAAACTTCCCCTGTTTAAGTTTTAACCCATTACCCCTTGTCCTGTCACTACAGTCCCTGACGAAGAGTCCCTCCCCAGCATCCCTATAGGCCCCCTTCAGATACTGGAAGGCTGCTATTAGGTCCCCACGCAGCCTTCTCTTCTCCAGGCTGAACAGCCCCAACTTTCTCAGCCTGTCTTCATACAGGAGGTGCTCCAGTCCCCTGATCATCCTCGTGGCCCTCCTCTGGACTTGTTCCAGCAGTTCCATGTCCTTTTTATGTTGAGGACACCAGAACTGCACACAATACTCCAGGTGAGGTCTCACAAGAGCAGAGCAGAGGGGCAGGATCACCTCCTTCGACCTGCTGGTCACGTTCCTTTTGATGCAGCCCAGGATACAGTTGGCTTTCTGGGCTGCGAGTGCACACTGCCAGCTCATGTTCATTTTCTCATCGACCAGCACCCCCAGGTCCTTCTCTGCAGGGCCGCTCTGAATCTCTTCTTTGTCCAACCTGTAGCTGTGCCTGGGATTGCTCCGACCCAGGTGTAGGACCTTGCACTTGTCATGGTTAAAGTTCATAAGGTTGTCATGGTTAAAGTTCATAAGGTTGGCATCAGCCCACCTCACAAGCGTGTCAAGGTCCCTCTGGATGGATGGCATCCCTTCCCTCCAGCGTATCAACCAGACCACACAGCTTGGTGTCATCGGCAAACTTGCTGAGGGCGCACTCAATTCCACTGTCCATGTCAGTGACGAAGATGTTAAACAAGACCGGTCCCAACACCGATCCCTGAGGGACACCACTCGTTACAGGTCCCCAGCCGGACATCGAGCCATTGACCACAACTCTTTGTGTGCGGCCATCCAGCCAGTTCTTTATCCACCAAATGGTCCATCCATCCAATTGGCATCTCTCCAGTTTAGAGAGAAGGATGTCATGTGGGACAGTGTCAAACGCTTTGCACAAGTCCAGGTAGATGACATCAACTGCTTTACCTTTATCCATCAATTCTGTAGCCCCATCATGGAAGGCCACCAAATTGGTCAGGCAGGATTTCCCCTTTGTGAAGCCATGCGGGCTGTCACCAAGCACCTTGTTCTTCTTCATGTGCCTTAGCATGCCATCCAGGAGAATGTGCTCCAAGATTTTACCAGGCACAGAGGTGAGACTGACTGGTCTGTAATTCCCTGGGTCTTCCATTTTCCCCTTCTTGAAAATGGGGGTTATATTTCCCTTTTTCCAGTTTTTGGGAACTTCACCTGACTGCCATGATTTTTCAAATACGATGGCCAGTGGCTTAGCAACTTCATTCGCCAGCTCCTTCAGGACCCACAGATGGATTCCATCAGGTCCCATGGACTTGTGTGCATTCAGATTTTTAAGATGGTCTCGAACCAGATCCTCTCCTACAGTGGGCCCAAGGTCTTCATTCTTACAGTCCCTGCGTCTACCTTCTAAGACCTGGGTCGTGCAGTCAGAGCCTTTGCCAGTGAAGACCGAGGCAAAGAAGTCATTCAGAACCTCAGCCTTCTCCAAATCCTGTGTAGCCAGTTCTCCCGAAAGCTTCCTCAGGGGACCTGTTTTGTCCCTAGTCTGTTTTTTGTTTGCTACGTACCTGTAGAATCCCTTCCTGTTATCCTTAACATCCCTGGCTAGGTTTAATTCTAACTGGGCCTTAGCCTTCGTAACCTGGTCCCTAGCTTCCTGGACAACATCCCTATACTCCACCCAGGCTGCTTCTCCTTGCTTCCATTTTTTATAAGCCTCTTTTTTCCTTATCCATCCAAGGAGGTCTCCTGGCCCTCCTGCTGCACTTCCTTCTAGTTGGGATGCAGCACTCCTGAGCTTGGAGCAGGTGATCCTTGAATATCAACCAAGAGTCTTGGGCCCCCCTGCCCTCCAGGGCTATATCCCATGGAACCTTACTAAGCAGGCTCCTGAAGAGGCCAAAGTCTGCTCTTTTGAAGTCCAGGGCAGTGAGCTTGCTACACGCTCTTCTCACTCTCCTGGGGATCTCAAATTGGACCATCTCGTGATCGCTGCATCCAAGGCTGCCCTGGAGCATCACATTCTCAACAAGCCCTTCCCTGTTGGTGAGCACAAGGTCAAGCATGGCACCTCTCCTTGTTGGCTCCTCTATTACTTGCAGAAGGAAGTTATCTTCCACACGATCAAGGAACCTCCTGGATTGCTTGTGCCGTGCAGTGCCATCGTTCCAACAGATGTCAGGGCGGTTGAAATCCCCCATGAGAACAAGGGCCTGTGAGCGTGAGGCTTCTCCTATCTGTCTGTAGAGTGCTTCATCCACAGGTTCTCCTTGATCAGGCAGCCTGTAACAGATCCCCACAGTAATGTCTCCCATGGCTGTTTTCCCTTTAACCCTGACCCACAAACTCTCTGTAAACTGCTCACCTGCCCCCAGACAGAGTTCCATACTCTCCAGCCTATCCCTAACATAAAGGGCAACTCCCCCTCCCCGCCTGCCAGGTCTGTCTTTTCTAAAGAGCCTGTAACCTTCCATTCCAACGCTCCAGTCATAGGAGCCATCCCACCATGTTTCTGTGATGCCTATTATATCATACCCCCATAGATGTGTACACATCTCTAATTCCTCTTGTTTGTTCCCCATGCTACAGGCGTTTGTATAGAGGCATCTGAGACGAGCTCCAATTGAAGCCGGCTCTTTGGCTGGAGCAGCCGGAATGTATGTACATTGTTCCGAGCATTTATTATAGGTGTTGGCAACTGACTGGGTGTGTTGGGATGGAATGATGCCCCCCTCCCCCAACACATCTAGTTTAAAGCCTCCTTGACCAGTCTGGCTAGCCTCCTACCAAAACTGTTCTTCCCCTTCTTTACCAGAGCAGCTCCACCAGCCCCCAGTAGACCTGGCCTACTAACTTCAGTCCTATGTTCAAGACACCCAAACCCCTGACTATGACACCACCCTTTTAACCATTTATTAACCTGGCCAATCCTCCTAGCTTTTTCTTGGTCCTCCCCTGTGTCCTGGAGAATTGACGAAAAGACTATATGAGCACCGGAGCCCCTAACCACCTCTCCCAGGGCTCTGTAATCTTTCTTTATGGTCCCCAGTCTACTACTACCTATATCCCTAGCACCCACATGGATCACCAGGAGTGGGTAATAGTCCGTGGAACTAACTAGAGCAGGCAGCCTCTCTGTAACATCCCTGATCCATGCCCCTGGTAGGCAGCACACCTCCCTTGAGACAGGGTCAGGCCAACAGACGAGTGCTTCCGTCCCTTTCAAAGTAGAGTCCCCTATTACTACGACCCGCCGCTTTTTCTTTGTAGCGCCAGTAGAGATCTTTACCTGTGCATAATCCGGCTGTTTGTGGTGCAAGTACGTTTCCTCGTTAGTCTCCTGCAGGACAGCAAAGCGGTTCTGCGTGGGGACAACAGATTTAGGAGGAAGCTCCTTGCTTTTAATTGTCCTTTTCCTCCTTCTTTTGTTATTTTTCTTTGTCACCAATTCCCAATTTCCCGGGTTGGTGGCCTCCTTCTTTCCTTCATGAGCTGGAGGGGAAGTTTGAGGCCCCTGCACAGTTTGGGGCTGGAGCAAGCAGCCCTGCTTCCTCTCAGCTACCCTGACATCTTGAAGCCCGCTAATAGCATTCCGCAGCTCAGCCACCTGCTGCAGGAGGACCTCCACCAGGGAGCACCGAGTGCAGCCCTGCCCATCGTGCACCTTTCCCTCACAAGACCAGTGCAGGCACCCTCTACACTCCGAGCTCTGCACTGCAGCCTCCCCTCTCATCTGCTCTGTCTGGGTGCCTACGCTGGCCACCGCCGGGGCAGCCAGAACATTGCTCCCAGAGCGGGCTCTGGTCATATGATGGGTGCTCACCATCCCGCTCGCCTGCCTGTGTGAACTGCCTCGCGAACTGCCTCGTCCCGCTCTGTTTGTTTGCCCACTCTGTTTGCTGCGCTCCTGGTCGCTCGCGCTCCCTGGGGCAGGTTTTTAACCTGCAATAAGCATGCACATATTTCTGGATATTTGGAATGACACTATAGATAGCAAGGCAAGAAACACCCCCTCTGCTGTCTTTGCATCACCTCTTATATAAAAACTCAAACAAAAAGGGTTTCCAAAAGGATAATTCCAATACACAAATTTTAAGACTAATTTTCTCTCACTGTGCTACAAAGTCTTTGAACACTTGCAAATGGTCCCCTGCTGGTTTATTTCATCCCTTCTGATCACTTTTGATCCAGGGCTCTATATTTAGTGATGTCTTTTTCAATTAAAAAAAAAAAAAATCCTGTTTCCAGGAACAGAATACACACTCGGTGTCATTTTCATGCGGAGCAATATTATGTCCCATGCAAACAAGAAAAATGCATGATAGCAGCTGAATCTACATAAATTTTACATCAAAATAAGTCCTTGTGAAAATGTTGTTATGCTAATTGCCTGACTCAGTATGTTATCGTGTCAAAACGTAATCATCCAAATTCATCACTAGATCCAAATGTGTCACCAGCTGCATATATCAGCAATTGAGTTACATGAGCCATTCATTTGGCCCAGTATATAATTTATCTTGTATTTATGTGATCTATATGAAACTAATTTCTTCCTAGGTCAGGACACTGCTGCAATGTTGATTAATGCTTTTGTCATTTCACATATTGATTATTGCAATTCACTACTTATTGGTTCCTTCATTGCATATTGCACTGGCTTGAGCTTATGAAAAATGTTGCTGCATGTATTCTCGTCAAATTATTAAAGTTTAATAACATCACTCTGATTTTAATGAAATTTCACTGCTTCACTGCTCATCCATGGTATAACTATGGTATTCACAATTCACATTGTACTGTGTAACCTTTCTAAACATTTGCTGACTTATTGTGGTGAATGACCTTTCTCTTTTGTCACATATTAGTTTCTTGCTTGATACCTTATGGGGGGATCGCTGACAGCAGTCCAACAATAAACAAAAATGAGGCTTGTTTCTTTTCGGATCCTTTATGCAACTGATCTGCTTTCTTTTCATATTGCTTTGTTCTTTCATCAACTTTAACCATGCCTTCCAAAATACAATTTTTTCCATGGAAAAGGAGAAATAAAGATTGATCATAGTCTTTGTCAGTTATTTATTAACTTTAAGTGATCCCACTTAACTTCTTAGAATTATAACCTGCTAGAAAGGTTTTCCCCCTTGTTTAATGATATGACTCAATTTATCCTTAAAAGTCACATGTTTAATGAACAGTGTTCTTCTGTGAAATCTACGCTCTGTATGTTTATGTTACATGATATTTTATAGAACTTAAAGAAACTGTAAACTTATGGAAAAACAGAGTATGACAAATATACAGTGTATGTTATTACTCTCCTTAGCTCACACAAGATGTTACAGTAAAAAAGGTTCCTAGGCATAAGTAATTCTTTAGCCAAAACTCTATGAGATAGTGGTTCCCTGTTATCATTATATGCCTTTAGCATATTTTTGATTTAACTGAGCAATACTGATCAAATGAGGCACTTCCTAATGATTAGCAATGAAAAGAGAGAAGATGATGGCCTCAGGTTCAGCTGCTGTTAATCCCTAAATTATGTCTGAACCAAGTCTGTTTTCATTATTTTAGGATGAATTTCCTTTTCTTCTTGTAATTTAGTGTAGGCTGACAACAGTGAAGATTAAAGTCTCCTTTTTTATCCAGAGACTTATTTTTGGACAGCTGCACAGCAGTGGGGCTCAATAGCAGAAGCAGGCAGAAGCAGCCCAGGAGAAGTTGCTCTGTAGTTAACATGGGACCTGTTCTGGAGTATGTACTGGAGTGCCTTTTATGGGTCAGGCACCAGTTGCCTTACTCCCACTGTGTAAAAGAGGGTATTACTATGGATGTAAAACCACCCCTTGCCAGTGCAATCTTCCAAGGGAGAGTTTGAAAACCAACCAATACTGGATTAGGAATAGGATTGTACTTCAGGATGAAAACCATTTTTAGATTATGCTCTCAGCTGAAAAGAACTGGCGGTGGATTTTACTTGAACATTCACCTTCCACTAGGGGAGAGTGAATGAGTGGCTATGTGGGGCTAAATTTCTGGCTGTGGTTAAACCACAACATCTTAACCTTTGATACTTTCAGAAAAGCCATCTTTCTGTGTGGGGTGGACCTGATAAGGATCCCCTTCGAATAAATTAATCTGGTCAGCAAAATCAGAATGTTATCATTGCAAAAACAGGGGAGCACTCACTAAGACTTCATGTTCTTACTGCAAAAGCTTTTTTTTGACAGTGTAAAACTGCATGTTGCCATTTAGAAATCTTTCGCAAACATTCTGTAAAATGGAGCCTTTAAAAATGCATTTCAGATTAAAAGTTCAATAAAATTGTTTCACTTTTATAATAAATAACAAGCATTGCTGACTGACCAATTACTGGGTTAGTGATTCAATTTTCTGGGAAATACTAAACTCTCTGCTCTTGAGCAAAACCAGATGCATAAATCACAGAAAATTAAAATGGAAATTCTCACCTACCTCTGTTTAACCTAATGTTCTTCTAAGGGTGAATGCTGATGAAATGTGTGCCTTGTAGAAATCTTTAACATTTGCCATTAAAAGTAAAACAAAAAGTGTTTTGACAGGATTAATAGATATGCACATTCACCTGAAACAGTAACAAATTCTAGTTAACTCTAACCCCATTCTGGTGTTACTTTGGTGGGGGGGATACAGGGGGGAAGTAGGAAGTGAAACATGGTAAATGCTAAAATCTGTATGAGAAAATAAGAGCTTTTTATATTTTTTGTTTCAGTATTTTCTGATGGTTTGGTTTGGAAGGGTTTTATTTGTTGGTTTGGATTGGTTGATTGGGTTTTTTTTTTAATGATCTATGCAGTGAAAGCATTACTCTTTAAAAATACGTAAACATATAGTACATATTCAGGAAACTTTTACAATCTGAACAATCAAAATAACATAGAGAACAAACTTTGGTTTTGCAGAAAATTGTTACTCTCGGAAGTGATGATCTGAATTACTTTAAAGTTTAGTAGCAGAAGTTACATGATTGTAACTTGGCTGTATTCATATAATTCAGTTAGATTCAAATTCAGAATTACGAAGCAGAGCATGTTATTTGCTTAAACAGTTTAAATATCAAAATAGCTTCTGAAAAATCTGAATACACTGTAGCTCAAAACCAGCACCGATTAATATTAAACTAATCACAGGTGGGTTTAATTGTTCTTATACATTTTGCATATTTTTTTCCTGAATTTTTGTATACCAATACAAATTCTCTCAAGAACAAAAATTCAGCACTGAAAATGGGCCAAAATGTAACACGGAGAGTTTTATCTAAGGGTAAACTGCCATAAAAGCAAATCCATGTTGAAGGTTTTGCCTCTCCCTACTAGAAACACTACTTCTGGAAAATTCAGTCAGAATCTGACAAAATTTAGTGTCTGTAAAAGTAGATTTCTGTGCCATTGTATGACCATATTGTGCGCTATGATTTACTGGGTGCATAGGATCAAATTCATGAACTTTAATTTTTTAGAATTAGATTTCCCACAATACTAAAGAGGAGGATGAGTCACTTAGTTATACATTGTGCCAGTCACAGCAACTGAGAGAAACATATCTATTAGAAGCCAGTGCTTTGTACACACACAGTTTACTCCACATGGATGTATTGCTGTGTCACAGCAACCATAAGTATCAGTTAGACTCATTTTTATTGCCTTGGCAGAGAGAACGATGACTTTTAATAGAAATCCATTAACCAAACTGTCGCAGATTTGCATTCTTTGCTCTCTGTACTGTAAGCATCCAGGTACCATATTGCTACACTCAAGTAATTAGCTCTGTGGTTTTAACCTCAGTGTATAGATCCTTGCAAGTCACTGTATTGCTTTGAAAGACATCCATAAAAGGAGCCAAGAAAAGCAAGCATCTTTGAATATTGCAGGAAATCCTTTTCGAAGCCCACAAATCTTAAGAACTGCAGGCACAGAAATGATGTACAAGGTCTAGCCATATTGGTCCTGGCAGTACTCCAGAAAGGATACAGCCAAAATTGAGATATCTGATGTATTAAAGACGTGACACTCTGCAGTGCTGCTAAGAAATGGTTTCTCTAATCTATGGAAGCAAGTAGCTGTGGAGAGAAGAATCTGAAATAAACTTAATTCAGGCACTACCATTTCTGAAGCAGAACTTGACTGACTGAAGTGGGGGGCTTTGAGATGGAGGAAAAGCGCAGGCACGGTCCCTTGAGCACAGTGAGTATCGGGGTAAGGTCAGTATAGATACATTTGAATTAGACATGAGATGCTAGCTCTTAGTTTTGTACCACTACTCAGTTTTGAAAATAAATAAATAAATAAATAAAATTTGTTATAGAGTACAGTGGACAAATGCACTGCATAGCCTGCATATCACAGCTGGCTTGTTTAGGCCCTAGAAGTGTTAATAACAGAAAACAGGTCATAATTTCTGAATGACTCATTGCTGTGATTATTTTTGCTAGAGCTCTTTCTATTTACAAGCAGATATGATAACAGAAAGCCTCTACCAGCAGCAGTAGATTGGACTCCAGCAAACTCCAAGGCTGTATGACTGCACACAGGATGTCAGTGTGGCTCACAGCCATTCAGCAAAACACAAAGCCTTATGTCAAAGCCTACTGTTCCTTGGTGTAACCACAACACTTAGAACAGGACATGTTTTAAGTCTATGTTTCCAGCAGTTGTTATATTTGGAACTCCTATCTTCATATTCTGAAAATCATTTTCTTGCTGTTTCATGTTACAACTTCAATCTATTCCATCACCCAAAAGCATTAATATTTGGGGATTTTAAGAACTCTGTAAATAGCCCCGTAGCTAGAAAGATAAACACATTTCTCTCAGAGCAGATTGCTAAGCCTTGTTGCCTTTCCAGTAACAAAATTCAAAACAAGCTCAAACTGCTGTCCTGCCTTCTCTCCTTTACCAGATTCAGCTTCTCACATTTTAGGTGTAAATGGAGCATAAGAGGGGAAAAAATCCTGTCATTTTGCCTTTTGAATTATTTATGACAGATCTTTTATCTTTCAGAACCTCACTTCTGTTTGCAAAATGGGGGTAATGGGTTAATTTCTTTTGGGAAAAAAGGAAAAAAAAAAAAAGAGTGGGATCTAGTAATAGTGAGTTTTCTATAAAATTAAGTAAGCAGTGTGATATAGTTCCTACGAAGCTGTCAGCAGCTTTTCATTATTCTCTCTCTAAAGCACAGTTAAGAGTTTTCGTTGCTATTAGTTACATTTTAACTACAAGGTCTGGGCCATGCTAATGGTCTTAGCAATTGCACAGATCAGTCAGTGTGAATCTGCTGAAGTTATTAATGATGTTACACCAAAGCTCAAATGATGGAGGGAAAAAGAGATTCGTGCCCTTAATGTTAAAGGTGACCTCTGCTTTGCATGCACTCTATGAAAATCTACAGCCCACAGGCAATTTTATTTTCTGCCTGAAAATTCCTGTAGAGACTTCAGTATCTGTGAGGCAGTTTCCTTTACTTTTCCTTTTAAAAATATTAGTACGAAAGGCAGAGGGAAGATTTAAAAAATCACATTAGGACTAAACTAAGAATCTAGTATTAATAGTCTTTTAGATTTAGAAAAAAGGCACAGGTCAGAGGCACAGGAGCCATTTAAGTTTGGTGGTTTCTGATGCAGCAGAATCTGCTCACTGCATTTTCCATCTCATTAACCTGAGGCTCCCTCGAGGGAGAGAGAATCTCTGGTGCTCAGAAAGTGTCAGACACAGCTAGATCTGTCATTTGTTTGCCTTGTGAGGAAGTGAAATTTCTTCAGTTTGACTGGTGCCTTCCTCCTGCACTGCCCATGGCATGTCCTCCTCAGATAATGCAGTCCCTTCTCTGGGGTGTGTGGTTAGACACATGTAGAAGGATCTTGCCATTTGCATATGCACATAAGGGGGAGAGAGATTCTGGGAGCTGAGTAAATAAGCAGGAAGCAATATCTTGTGGTCCAGGAAATAAAACAAGACAAAACAAAACAGAAGAAAGGAAGAAGAGACAAACCCTTTGCCATCCTTCACCCTCTGCTGATGTGTTCAGAACTGGCCCAACCAGAGGACCGTGACACCTCCTATGTGGCTGAATCTCTGGAGACATCAGTAGGACCACACACAAGAGAGCAATATGTAAAAGAAAAACACTGGCACTCACACGCACTTGCTAATGCAAAATCTTACTTCAGTGTAGGATACAACAAACAGGCTTAGTTGGAAGTCAGATACCTTCCAGGAATGGCTCAGGATCAGATGCAGACGCATGGACTGGTCTTTCTCATGGCTAGTAGGTCACAGAAGTATGTTTGGGTGCACTTGAAAGGAAACCAGGCAGGTCAGCCACTGCAGCCACTGCGAGATGAGACTATTCAACACTTCAGAGTAATTGAAAATGTGTAACTGTCTACATGAGATTTTAGGAGCCTGACTGTAGGCACCCGGATTTGAAAAGCAAGTGTTTAGAGGAACCCATTTATCATATTTCCTACATTATGAAAGTTGTTGAATTTTTTTTTCAAAATGAACTGTCAGAAAGCATCCGGAAAAAAAAAATAAAATGCCTCTGTGCTCTCATTATGTTGTAATTCAAATGATTTATTCAAACTAGAGCTGCTAAGCATGGCTCAGTGACTCAGATGCTAACATACAAGTCCCCAAAACCATTCCTGCTTATCCTTATTCGTATTCTGAGTTCATAACAGAGGCCAAATCTCACAAACTCTGCTCAAATCTGTACCACTGAGAAAGTTCAAACTGCATTCAGAATAAATAAAATGCATTAGAAAATAACTAAAATATTTCTGGTGTAAGCAATCCAAGGCTTGAAGGCCTCAGAGAAGAGCAAAGAAGGAAACTCAGAATGTGCTAAATCGCAAAATTGTAGATGCTTCCAATGAGAAAAAGATACAAAGAAGATGGAGAGGCCAGGGAGCAGAAGCAGCTGAAGTCTAAGCACCCACTGGCAGCTTGGGTTAGAAGTGACAAGCTGATAGAAGTTGCTGCTCACAAAGAAGACACAGAAAGTTTCCTATCAGTGAAATCTAAGCTCAGAATAGGAAGGGGGACAATGAGTCTGGGCTGAGAAAAAGCTCTGATAAGTTGGGAAGAAGGCTTTCAGTAAAGCCTGCATAGTAAAGTCTATGAGGAAATGAGGAAAGCTGAATCAGTTGAGGAGAGAGGCAAAAAGTTTTGATAAATTATCAGAACTGTAACAGCTGAAATAGGAAGGAAATTATATAGCTTGTTCATCTTACTGAGGAATAACTGGAAAAATTTAACAGTTTAGCAGTGGGTGGAACGGGAAAAGGACATCTAATTTAACATTCTGCTATTAAACCTGAGAGCCTGGGAGCACGGTGGAGTTATCTCACAGTCATGAATAATGGAGAGATGGAAGAGAACGAAAGGAAATTAGGGATTATGATGTTTGTATAATATTCTTTTTCTGTACGTATAGGAATAATTAATAAAACTAGTAATAAAGGCTTATTTTATCTCCTTGTACTCCATACCTGTCAGGCACAGACATCAACACAGCATAATAACTGCACAGCTCTATCTGTTCTCAATGAGCAAGGGTGGGAATAATTCATTTTCATGTCATGTATCACTCACAGCTGTCTGCTGTAATTGCAAAAGTCAAATTACCCCATCCTACATTCACACAGAGCCAAATTTGTTTGGGAAGCGGGGGACAGAAAGTGGGTGTGTTAATAGCAGATAATTTGCTTCCTGAATATATCTCTGGGGTCAAAATGGCAACATTAGCAGTCCTGCCTGGTATCTAGTGCTGTTGAATGATAGGACAAATTCTCTTTTTCCTGTACTTTTTCCTCCTTCTGATAACGTAGCATGTCCCTAAGCAAGCATCTGGACAGGTTTTACTCCTGAAAAAATTTGAGATGCAAGACATATGTTCTCAAAGAAAAGAGAATTCAAAAATTAGCCATTCATGCTGTTTGGCAAATACTCTCTGCTGTGTTGTCCTACAGTTTGGAGAGTACAAAATATTATCCAAAGTTTAGGTAGGGTGATATGCCTTTTGCTTCCTTTTGCTGTATACAGAATTTAATAAAATAAAGTAAAATAAAATAAAATAAAGTAAAATAAAATAAATAATTCTTTGATTATTGGGGTTTGGAGAAAATTCATTGATGGTCTTTTCTGTTTGACACTGATGTCTCTTTTTTGTTTCAGGCCTGGCTACTGCTATAACAATCAAAAAAAAAAAAAGTTTTGTTTCATGATATAGACTGTGCAAGGGTTTAAGCATATAGGAGATTTATTCAGAACAAAAGATAGTATGATCAGTTTTCCAGTTCTAGCCTTCCGCATAACATTTTTTCAACTTCAATAGTAAAGTCATGTTTTACTGCAGACAAACCCTGAGCACCTTGTTGCTACACGGGTCACCTTTAGGTTGGTGACAATTTTTTTTCTGTAGAATACTGTAGAAAATGTAAAAAACTGTCATGTCTTGGTCCCCTTCCAAGATCTCCTCAGAAAGTCTACTCAACTGCAGTTAAATAGAATAACTTGGCTGAGTCCAGTGCATTTCCTTCCTTGAAGGAATATTTTAAAGGCTGTTTGTGCTACTGCCCATTTAAAGAAAGCTGGAACGTCATTACCACCCTTCAGGCTCCTGACTCCAAGACACAACTTCAGTCCAAGGCACAGAGAATATTCTGATCTACAAACATAGCTTTCTTTAGGTCCATCCTAATTTGTCATATGTTGTGAAACAGTTAGAAGCAGTCCTACATGAGATTCAGCCCAAATCCCAATGACAGGGGTTTACCCTGAGTGTTGTTGTTATTTTGGTTATATTGATGGGTCTTTGGTTCTTTAACGGGAAAATGTTCATGCTATTTCTTTGTCTTGTAGGGCGTTGTTATATGAGAGGCCTGTCTCCCACTTCTATGAATCCTGTTGCTGTCAAAAACACTCTGACTGAAAGTAAGATTTCTGCAAAACAGTTCAAATATTTACTTGCAAGGGTAGCCATGATGAATAGTCACTGTTTATCAGTGTTTTTGCATGACGGACTCTAAGACCATTAGTTATAACAAAATATAACTGTTTAGATGTTTTTCTTCTTTAGTGCTATTAATTTGAAGGATATGTTTAAAGGATGCTTTAGACTCTTATTTGATGAACCTCTATAGCAGCACTTCAGACATAGTTCTGTCTTTTTAAACTTTTGCCTGTCTTCCTAAATATGTATTCAGAAGTCCTCTCTTAGGGGGACTTACTGTACTGACAGTATGTATGAGCAAGAGGATTTTTTTTTTTCTGTAGCATACCTTGAATGATATTTGATTGAAAATACATATATAAATGTCCAAAACCCAGAATGACTAAATGAATCAATTGTGTTGATTATCAGCCTGCAATAATACCCCTTTGCTACCACTGAGACTTATATTTACTGAAATGTATTATTATTGTTTACTTATGTTGCTCAACCACAATTGTGCTGTGTAGACAATCAAATAGGAAGTGTCACAACTATATCTCTGAAGGATATGAACTCTTTCACCTAAATACATGGTTCGAGCTTAGAAATAGGAAGGTAGTTTATAATGATAGACTGATTTAATATAAAAAATTATAACTGAATTCCATCCTGTCAGAAATAAATAAACATGAGGAAGAAAAAGTTTCTCTTGTGAGTATTAGGACAGGAAAGTTAAGGAAAATACGTATTTGAGTAGAAAAATTTAATAAGATGCCAAGCATAATAATAAAAATTCCATTTTCCACTGGATACACAAGAGTACAAAATAGTCAGTTGATGTTGATTCTGCGATTGCATATACAGATACCATTTCATTACAAGCAGCATTTGGAACTCTAAATCCAATTTTAAAAAATGCAACGCATGATGCATTTCATTCTTGTTCAAATGGAATGATACATTTTACTCTTTTTCCCTCTAAAAGACACCTTACCTCTATTATATGAGGAAAAAATAATTTCAGATATATAAATTACTATTCTAATTGTTCATAGAACAGAAACATGTGCATGAGTTAATTCTGCAATGTATTAGTTTAATATATCTCCTACCCCTATTTTCCCCCCAAATATCTTGGTCTGCTTTCAACCAGGACAACATGTTATATGACAAGTCATTTCTAGCTTATAGCTGATTAAGAGGAGCTAGATAAGAACTGAAGTGTCCCTTGCAGAGTACAACTTGAGCAGCAAATATTTGTCTATATGAAAAAGCTCCAGGCTCAAGCTGTTCAATTACACTCAACCATACTAGCATGCCCTCAAGAAGGAGGTGTTACCTTAGGAAGTTGGGACTTGAGTCATTCAGTGTAATAGATTTAAATCAGGAATTGTACCTGCAGTCATACTGATGTCTGTCAAGTACTAGTTTATTGCATGGCCAAAGTATAGCTTCACTTAATGACAGACAATATCATTTTGGCCTTTACTTAGTTTCTGAGTAGCTTGAACTGTATCTGCAGCAGGACTGTGATGAAGTTTTTGCACATGCAAAAGCTCCAAAAATGTCATGCATTGTAACACATTTGTATCATAGCAACAAAACTGTGGCTCCCAGGAAGTCTTGGATTCTGATTCCTCCCAGTTATCATTCCTTCATCACTAAAAAGTAAGCTATTTAATATTGGTAAAATTATCTGTTGTGGAACATTACCTTACTCCCTGCTTTTTCATAAGAATACTCAATTAGCTAAGCTATAGATGAATCGATCTTTGTACAACATTTCAATAACAGCTGTAGTTTTGCCATCTAACAAACATGAATGCAATAAGAAATTAAAACTCGAAACTATTAGCCCTTCTGGACATCACCCTTGGCTTAATTTGTTGAGGTTTTATTAAAAGGAGATTGCATTTTTCCCCTAATGTGTGCTATGCCTTAGCATGCAAGAGATGTATCATAAATTATATCAGTGAACTATAGTACTCTGACCTTTTCAGTATTCAGTAATTAGAATGCCTAGAAAATATAATTTACAAAAACTAAACTAGCATATTACTTTCCCCTCCATATAATGGAGGGTGGAAAGTGTCTTCAGAAGCAAATGTAAAGCTGTGTAATGTAACTGTCTGTGATGGATTGATCCTGGCTGGACACCAGGTGCCCACCGAAGCCCCTCCTCAGCTGGACGTTGGAGAGAAAATATACTGAAAGCCTCATGAGTCAAGATAAGGACAGGGAGAGATGAGCCACCAATTACCATCATGGGCAAAACAGTGTCAACTTGGGGAAATTAGTTTAATTTATTACCAATCAAATCAGAGCAGGGCAATGAGACAAATAAAAGCAAATCTTAAAACACCTTCCCCCACCCCTCCCTTCTTCCCAGGATTAACTTTACACCTGATATGTGATGCCTCCTCCCCCAGAGAAGGCAGATGGGGGGAATGGGGATTGCATTCAGTTCCTCACACATTGTCTCTTCCCCCTCAGGGGAGGACTCCTCACACTCTTCCCCTGCTCCAATGTGGGGTCCCTGCCAAGGGAGACAGCCTGCCTCACCCATGGTATGCACCACAGGAATCTCTGCTCTGGTGCCTGGAGCACCTACTCCCCTCCTTCTTCACTATTCCTCTCACACATTCTCACCCCTCTCTCTGTCTGCAGTTGCTCCTGAGCAGTAACTTTTTCCCCATTTTAAATAAGCTATCCCAGAGGTGCTACCACAATCACTGGTGGGCTTGGCTTTTGGCTAGCAGTGGGTCCGTCTTGCAGTTGCCTGTCATTGGCTGTATCTGGTATGGAAAAAGCTTCTAGCAGCTTCTCGCAGAAGCCACCACTGTAGCCCCCCACTACCAAAACCTTGCCATGTAAACCCAATACACTGTAACATAGCAAATTCGTGTTATATTCTCCAGTCTACAATGTTTTACTGCAGTAATAATGTCAGAAATTCCAGTAATGTATACTAAATAAGTAATAATAAATTCCATCAATAAAATGTTTTCTTTTTGTGTAATGTACCAAATTAGCAGAATTGGAAAATTTTCACCAAAGAGCATCAAGGATAATTAATGTTATGAAATGGTGTAAATATGAGAAATATATTTATAAAGCAGGAAATATCTGGAAAAGAATCAAATATGTGGGAAGAGGTAAGACAATTCTGTACATCATTAAGTTATTTGGAGAGTGAATAGTGTATAAGAGCAAACAGTGAAGAGTGAATCTGATCAGATGTTCACTGTCTCCTCCAATAAAAAAATAAAAGAGCTCCAAATGAAACTAAAAGGTAATTCTTACAGTAAAGAAAGGGAGGGATTTATCCTAAGATTTGTAACTAAGTTATAGGCATCCTTATCACAGGAGACTGCAGCTTTCTAGTAGATGGCAGAGAGGAAAAATGTCACTGGACAAAGACGTGAAAGAGAAGTCCATCTGTGAAAGAAAAGTCTATTATCCTTTAAGGAATCCCCTAAATCACAAGTTACTGGAAGCAGGAAAAGCATGTGGGAAAGTTAATCTACTTGCATCTCCTGTTCTGATACTCTCCTTTGGTCATTCCCCATGCATGTCTAAGTAGGCATTGCTCTGACCTGTTAGAGCCATTCCTAAATGGGATTCAGTTCAAAGCAGAACCTATCAGAAAGAACATACAAGGAAAACTGAGAGCATTGTAGTTCCTTATGTTTCTAGATTCTCTTCAGTATGTCTCAGGTAAAACCTGCTGAGGGTAGAATATATGGAGATATTGAGCTTATTTCCATGTAGCTTTCTATTTCATCCTAATTACGCATTATTGGCTAAAATAGTGCAATATAATAACTACTGTATATGTCAACCAATAAAATTAAGTAATTAGTACAATCTGTCATGAGAATTAACAGTTATATATTGTCCTCTACTTTCTTTGATCTGTCAAGGAAAGGAAATGCAATGGAAGGTGCATGATATGCTCATAGTAGGAGAAGTTACTGATTCCTATCGTACAAGAGAAAACTTTCTAATTAAGTGTCAACTGACTAAGAGGATGCTTGTGTCATCGAAGGAGACATTAAAATTCCCTGGTGAGATTAGAATGTATGCGACAAGCATTAACACATTATGAAAGTGTGTGCTAACTGATGAAAATTATAGGAATGTGCTCATGTATTTGTAATATGAAAAGAGTTTATGTCTTAATAATTTAAATGGGAAGAAAGAAGAGTGAAATTCACAATGTAACTTTTAAGCTTGAAATTAAAAGAAGCTAAAGAGAAAACTACTTTTTCTGGTTGTATATAATTTAATGCAAGATACTTTTCAGAAACCTAGGCTAGCTGCAAGGTTTTTGTAAAAAGCCGGAAAATTATAACATCTTAACTGAAAAATATTTTATATTTTCAACCCCAAAGCTCTCCAGTTAATAGTTTTCTTTGACAGATTTTTTCCCTTCAGGCTGCTTGCAGAGGCCTGGGCTTTGCAAGGTATCCTAGCTGCACAGAGCACCTCAATGGATCAGGGACTCTGATTTAGGTACCTAAGAAGAGGTATGAACTGCATTAATGACTGCTTCAGAACATGCTACCACTTCAAAGTACTTCCCCTCCCACACCAGATGACATATCATAAAGCAAAACTGAAAAGCACTATTGATGAAAGCACCATTTTATATCTCTATGATTTTCTTTTCCATTAATTTACTTTTATTCCTGGGGGACAGCTGCCTGGATCACAGCCCTCCCTTGGAACAGTGCTGTCATGACTTCAAAAGTAGTCAGGAAGCTTTGAACTTTAGAAACATTTCCTTCATAGAAGACCATGAACAAAGATAAAGAAATAATAAATTATTAGAATCTATAGCACTTATTACAGTCTCATACAAAAATAAGAATTTTTTAATAGGGAATTCAGCAGCAAAGCCAGGTTGATGTACATACTCACACAGTGAACAATGAAATTTTAATTACATGTACACAAACACACCTACAACCTTATTGGTTTGACGCTTCCTCCATCTTCTCTCTGCTCTGAGTGGCAAAACTCATTAGGAGGAAAAAAAATCACCGTCTATCAGGCTACACTGTCTCAGTATTTCATCTCTTAAATCCTCCACTCACTCTTTTCTGTCTTGAAGAGCTGTCAATACATTTGAACTTGGGCAAAAGCTATGGCAAAGCAGTATTTTTGTCGAATGCTATTTCTGCAGAATGCCTTCTTGACATGAATGGACGTAATTGTCAGCATCAGGTTTGTATTCGACAGTGACTTCCTATTTATCTGTATTCCTTGAGAGCGGGACTTATTTAGTCTCATTCTGACTGAATGGCAAGGATATGTCTATATTAATCTTCTACATCTCTTGGAAGACTGTAAAAAGAGACAAACTTCTGCCAGGAAGTTGTTCAGGTGATAAAGACAGATATATAAGATCTCTCTCCAATGACTGAGGGAACCTGGTTAAATCATTGGTGGCTAGCTTAGATTAGACAGTCTTTTTGGTGGGTAAAGTTAAGGGAGATATATCCCATCCTAAATATAGATTTTGTCACTTATGCTACATTAAAAAGTCTGTGGTTAGAAGTGCATGAGTCAGAGCCCATTATCTGTGTGACCAGTCACATGGAAGATGCTTGACCCTAGTGGCACAATAAGTTTGTTGCTCTGTCAACCACTAATCTATATTTACACGTGTCACCGTATCTAGTGTTTTCCCTTGTTCTCAAGGACACTTTCACATTAATGAATGACTGACCAACTCTCATGGAAATTTTGCATGATAGCCAGGATGAACAGCCATTTTTCAACTGTTCTAGGGAAAACTATAAAGGAGATTTAGGTAATTTTCCCATTTGTACTCAGTCCTATTGATACTGCTAAACCAAGTAGACACCAAGAATGCAATTACAATTGCAATTTAATACACTGGAGAAATTATTTGCCCTTGTAAATCTGCCTTACCTCGGCACTCAGTAGTCTTGTGCTGCACAATTTAGCACATTCCTGGCGCTCTTGAATCAGTACCGCTCTGGTATCAAATTTGAAGCAATGCACCCACACACCATACAGAGCGCTCCAAATACCACGTAGACAAACTGTAGCAGACATCTCTCTATACATACCAGTCAGTAACACAGACGTACCCTAAGCAATTCTGCCATCTGCATTTATGACAACTAATTTTTTTTCTCACATCCTTTCATTGACTGTATGCTTGTTTGTTCTATAGAAGAACTTTTATCTTTATAAAACAGTGGGAAATGCTTTTTAAAAACTTGGTCTCACATTCCGTTTACTCTCCAAAAGCTCATCTGGTCACACAGGGAAGTCACACAGGCTGTGTGATTATATTTGCAAATTCATCCATACAGTACAAAACTGTCCAAGTACGTAAACTAACCCAAGGTGCATAATGCTAAAGTAGGACCCTGCACTATTAAATGGAGGTGAGGGGTGGGGGTGGAAATCAAACACTGTTTTATTTGTGTTTGTCAGGTTTTCATTAAATATTTACAGAATGATATATTTGAGAATCCAGTTCAATAATAGGGTTTTCTTGGGTGGCATTCAATCTCTGGTAGACATACACATCGAGTTATTGAAGGAAGCTTTTTTATTAAGTTAGCTGAAATTTTAGGGAGATGCCTAGAGCCTTATATTAATGGATTCTCAGTAAGATGATATTATGTGGGTGCTACATGGGAAAGTCCATATCCATGTGAGTATGTGGGGCTATCTGCCATAAATTCAGGGTGTGTGTCTGTGTATGTCCATACAAGTCTATGCAAATGTGTCCTCATTCATTCTGAAAAAAAATTGAAATTTCAAATTAAATATTAATTTAGGAATATCAGAATTAAGTCAGATGACAGAAACTTGACTTTGTTAATTTCTGCCATAGAATTATGACTATAAATTGTGTCTGTCCGAGGATTACAAAGCCTTATAGTAAAAAAATAGTCAGAATCTCTGAAGAGAATAGCTTATCCTTCAGATCCACAGTTTCCAGCGTTATATGCAGTGAAGAATATTCATGTCAGAAATCAGGAGGAAGTTTCTAACTCTATGGAAATTGAGGTTTGATGATAGATCACCTAGTTATCTTGGGGAATGTCCACCGTTGGACATATTTAAGAACTGACTAGGTGCATATAAAGAATGATGTGGGTGAATTTGATCCTGGCAGAGGGTAAGAGAATGAGCTAGACTGCATGTTTAGATTGCTTCTTATCCTATTTTTTATGCAACTACTATTTATATAATCACTGATCCAAAATCACTGATTTTTCCAAATGCCAAGAATGTAACTGTGGACATTAATTTAGCTCTTTTATAACTTTGTCCATCAGCAAGTGAGAACAGAAGCTACGGCACACCCAGTGCCAGGAAAGGAATGGCTCCCAAGTAATAAAATGGTAAACTCTGAGAACACATCTAGCTCTTTGAGAGTATACAAGAGGAAAAGAGGAAACAAACCAACCTTTCCACTCGCTGCACTAAAGGAGATAGTTAAGAATTTCTCAGGGCTACTTTGGAGATGATCATCAATGTAAACGGGTCATCAATGAGACAGAGAAGCAGAAGAATAAGGCCACTAGAGCTTTGGTAAAGACATTCTCAGACACACAGTCTGAGCTACAGTGCTGTCTACACACACACACTACCAAGTAATGAACTTAGTATACTGTTAAGATTTCGATACCCTGCCACATCCTGATAACCTATTAAAAGTTATTTTTCCCTTAAACTCCAAGGTATTCTATCACTTAGCAGATTCAACCTGCAAAATCCCACTAAAGCAACCACTACAATTCTTCAAATTCTAGAGGTTCATTAATAGATTTAGTGTGTTTGACCTTCACTAATTTGTGCCACTTCACTGAAGATACTAAAAGTGGATATAGAACCATTTTTTCTTAGGCACTGACTTTTAAAATGGTGATGATTCAATACTAATAGCAGCTTTATGCTATCCTTTCTTATTTCTTTGTTTAGCATTGCTTGTGAGGCCTTAAGGCTGGTAAATGTTTAATGCAAATTGTGCTTATTATTATATGCAATTAAAATGCCATAAGAAAAAAACTGCTAAAAATTAAATGAAACTCAAGTAACGCCCTCTTCCAGTGCAGAAGCAGAAATGTCTCAAAAAGGTGGCCCAAATTCAGTAACTTGGAAGGTTACATTAAAGAAGTTTCCAAAAAGGTTTCAAAACCACCTAAGAATATTATTTATAAAAAATTGTAATATGTATTAATCTATAAGTTTAATTTACAGAAAATTAAAACATTCTAAAAAGTAAGAGACAAACCTCATGAAATATTTTGGACTTATAGATTTTGGGGAAGCCTTCTGAAAACCGCAGAAAAGTTCTGCTCTATTTGTAAAGAGAATAGACACTACACACAAACACATATTTCTGATACTAACACATTGCCTATTTGGTTTAAATAACTCTTTTTTAGTGCAAAGCCCCTGAGATAAACTATAGATACTATATTTTAAAATTACATTTTATCTTATTCTGTACTGATCTATTACTTCATGCAATGCAGTATAGCAACTTATTTTTTGAGGAGCCTCTCATAACAAACAAATCTGATATTTTTTTTCCCCACTTCTTTTAGTATAGACAGCAGCTACAGTTTCTTACAAGTTACATGAACCTGAAAGAACCTCCTGGTCTTCTTCCAAGAAGCAAGGACATAACCAAAGAAAGCATCAAAGTCTATAAAAATATGTTCATCATGCATTTTGGTTCTGAGGACATAAAAAAAGAAACCATTCATATGAGTTTATTTTTATCTAGCACAGAGCCAAGTTTCTGTCTCATTTGAGTCAATAGTAAGTTTCTGTTGACTCTAGTGACTAGTCAGGATTTTGCCCATACACCACGGAATTGTGTCTGAAAGTCTTTCTTCCAGTCTGAAAAGGTTATTCAGATGTACACTTTCAAAGACGGAGAATTCACTTCACAATATCTACTTATTATATAATTTATTTTACATAAATAGCGAAGAACTATTCCGTACTATTGAAAGCTTTTTCTTTCTAGTGATGTGCAAATAGATTAAGAAACATAAATTGCATAGTCCTGTGAAATGACATTGATTGTTTGGAAAACAATCTTGCTGTCTTCAAGGATTTATTTCTGCAAGATTCTAACTCTTCTCTTGCCTTAACTCACATTGTTGACATTAAGATGAGAAAACAGTCTTACAGAAGTTTAAAACTGCCCAACTCCAACAAAGCCAGTTTTAACTAGGACGTAGGCAATTATGCAGGAAATATCATGACTAATCCACTGGTCAAGATATGGCAGATTAAAAAAACAAACAAATAAGCAAAACAAAGCAAAACAAAACAACAACTCACCCCAAAACTAACCAATCAACCAACAAAAAAAGCCCCCAAAAAACAAACAAACAAAAAAAAAAATCCCCAAAAAACCAAACAAAACAACCCCAAAATTATACCACACATATTTTTTGGTGTTTGATCATACAATAGATTTTTTTAACTCTCTTTGGACAGGGTAACAATTTTTACAGTGTTGAAAATATACAGAGTCACTTTTGCTAGCTGATTAACAACTTTTCTTTAAGTCCAGCTGGAAAACAAGACGGCTTTGTCTTGTGTCTATGTTCCCTGTACATTGCAGGTGAATTTCTGCAAAGGGTATATTTAAGGATGAATCCCTAGAGCTGCTGTCCTGTGGCATAGTGTTCACCTGACATTTCTCTTGTTACTGCAAATTGAACTTAAAAATTTTATAATAATTTTTTCTTCAGTGAAGAGCAGGAAGCTAAATTGTGTCTAAGAAAAACAGTTTCTAGGCTGAACTCTGAAAACTGTTAATAGGAGCAGAGCTGAGTAATCCTGACAGTGGTAACATCAAAGGCAGGATTTTAAACAGTGAAAGGGAAGTCAGGATGTTTAACTTACTAGTAACCACTCATCCCTTTTAGGATTTAATATTTAATTATGAAAGGCGTCAATCAATGTTCAGGTCCCCACTGTGCTAAACAGACAGTCCTTGCAAGACTAAACCTAAACCTAAAGCTCTTGTGTTGCACATGTGAATTCTGGGTTTGATTGCTGGTGGTTACGAAACTGTTGTTCAAAATTCCATTAATAATTCAAAACATAGATTTGTTTGCAACAAGCAGCCCAGACGAAAGAGTTCCTGAATTGCTTTTGTAGTTTTCCAGGAAGCACACGTGACTTTGCCAGGAGATAACACACTGAGATAAAATTCATTGGCTCTGGCTTTTCAGTTCCCCTTTCTATCTGGAATGAGATTTCCATATCCTCTAACTCTGCTCCCAGAAGGGTGCTGTGACTTGGGTTGTGCTTTATACTTGGAAATTCAGAATAAGCTTGATTATATCACCTCTGGGTTCAGAGGTGCTGCTATCCTGCTTTATTCTTCTTGGTGAAGCTGTAGTCCCAGTCATCAAAGCACCCTGTTGTACCTTGGCTAACTACAGCCTTAGATGGTGTCAGCCTGAAAAGGTATCATCACCATTGTGCAGACATCTAACTTCTCCAAGCAAGTGAAACCAAAGTTCCTCTGATGTAACTGTATCCTGCTGTGGGAGGGAGAAACAGCAAAGGATTCTCTTATCGCCTTTGAAGCAGAGCTAGCAGTGATGGCTTGCTCACTGCCTAATCAGCTATGAATAGATCTTCTTACATAAGGTGACTGAAGAACTGGAGAGACATACGTGAAATACATTCTGGGAACAAGGTGTGTGTCAGACAAGGCTGCAAAAAGCTAAACTTTATTTCCCAGCAGTCTCACGAGAATGTACATTAAAAGTGTGCACCTGGTAGCCCTATGTCAGGCAGCTCTGGAACTGCTACAGAAACAGTTTACAGCACCTCAGCTCAAGGGGGTAGAAGACAGTAAGGACCTACACAAGGGCAGGCTGACTCTGACTGTACTGTGCTAAAAATAGGGGTGAAGCTGTAAAGAGTAAGACTGTATTTCAACATGAAATTCTTTACCTGTAAAAAGAAGAATTGCCTGCAAAACATCAGTGTCATTAGGATAGAATTTCTCTGTACAGGTGCAGCAAGTTACCTTCTGTAACTTCCTGAATCAAGCAAAAATGAAGGCTGGACTATAAAACCTAAATAACCTTGCAATAAGGTTTTTCCATACCAAAGAAGGTTATGAGGAAGATTTTATAATAATAATAATAACAATAAAAAGACCTTTATTCACTATATGAAATGAAAATGCCAACAAAATGAGTGGCCAGAATGATTTTATTATTATACAAAACACTATGAAACTTGAATGATGCTTTGCTGCTTTGTCAGTGTTGTCATTTTTGCTAACCTCAATATATCAGTATTACACATTTAAGATGGGAACAGCGATGCATATATTTAGAACATCAATTTAGCATCATGTATTTTTTCAAGAGATGAGGGGTGTTCTGTTTTTTCATTCTGCCACTCTTCTACCAATTCAGACTCTTTCTTTCCTATTGTATTCCCATATTCGAAGCTGTTTAAATGAGGGGAATGAAATATGGGACCCTCCTCTGCTTTCCCAAAAATAGTGTCCAGGACCAAGGGAACTGTAATCTTGGATCTTGCATATGCAACTACATCTGTGAATTCATTCATCGCTCTGTGAAACTGAGGTATATACCCCCAGTGGATACACTTTTCTATAAATTTTGGAAAACATAAACATTTGTCCTTTTTTTCTGTTCAGTTCTTAGCTTTTCATTAAATATTTATTGAAACAAGGATCTAACAATCCAATTCCATAATAGATTTTCTCTTGACGTACCTCAAGGTCATTTGAATTTTTTGAGCAAAGAATTTAGCTCACTAGAAATAGTCTGAAAGATATGATTTCATCTCCAGTAACACTGATGTACTTCACCTGTTGAAGGTACATTATGATTTCCACAGCTATCCTCCTTATGTGTTGATATGCTTATCATGTAATCAAAAGTAATGATCCAACTTCAAATTTATCAAAGACGCATGGTTCGTAAGTACTTTAAGCTACGCTGATTACTTTTTCCTCATTTTCAGGTAGCAGGTACAAGTTTTCAACTAATTATTTCAGTGTTTGTAGGGTAAAATGCAAAATACATGAAGGCAATGATAGTTACAATGTTATTTATACTGAGGCTGAGCGGGGGTGGGATGCAAATAATGCTACCAACATGTGGCATACACAGGAGATCTTCCACTCAGAGCCTGATCTTTTCAGGCAGGCTTCTGCTGAATTTATTTTTAATCTATTTGCCTTTTTAATTCAGGCCTGTGTGCAATTTATCTAATTTCATGCAATTAACAGAGGTGCTTATGTTAAGATTACAAACACCCTCTGCTCCTTTAATAGTCAATGTAAAAAATAAACAACTCTAGACAAGGTCTTAGCTCATCAGACTTCACAATTTTCCTTTAGAGACGCCTCTTCCTCTGTCTTCATAGCAGTGGAGGCAGTCTGAGGAGATAATATTCCTGTCTCCTCAGTACTTTGCTGCAGTGGGATTATTCTAGGCTCTGCGTAGAAGTGGGAGCTTGTCCAAGCTCAATTGAGCCTGGCCAAAAATAACACCAGAGTAAATATCCTGAGTCTAAAATTCAATCTCCTTGAAAGAAATAACCTTATTTTGGTCTGTGCTTTGCACATACACCATTCTGAAAACCATTCCTGAGACTGAAATGTCCTAAGCTATGTTGTAATAGTTACCTTAGTAATGATTAAAGTTACCAATCACTGATGCTATATTCCTTCTCTTCTTCACCACATTTCTTGGCAGCTCTTGTCATTTGATTGCACAGTAAATATCAGGTAGTGGCAGTCTAATTATATGATAATTGCTATAAATGTTACAAAGTCAATAGAGCGAAATAGAGTCCGTTTCACAGTAATTATTCTTGGGCCTACTAAGCATTTTATCAAGTAATCTGCAGGAACATGAAATTATCTTACCACCTTTTCACTTGCTTCCTTTGTACTGCATCAAGAAAATGATTTAAAATTACCTTCCTGACTTCCAAATTCTTCATGGTCTCTTTACATTTTTGCTGCTTGCTCCCCCAGAGTCTCACTCTGCTTGTGAAAGCCCAGACTATTCTCTATCCTCTTCATTTGATTGCACACCACAGGATAAGACAATGACTTCCCTATCTTGTCATAGTAACATTTATGAATGCAAACATTTGCATTTGTATATCTTATTTTTAGATAAACATCCAAGCATAAATAAATCATTGCTCAAGTTCATGCTCCGAGAAGACAGAGATTCATTAAGGGTATTTCCTTTTGGAATAAGAGGATAAATAGTGCTGTGTAGAGATTTCTGCACTTTCACAGGAAGACACTAATACTTTCCCACTGTAATGTCTGCTAGTGTGGGTTTTGAGACCATTTTCATTTTTGTTACAGCTAGGATTTTCACAGCTCATTGTCAAGATATAAAACTGCTTCTTTGTCCTACTTCTCCCTGCTTATCCATTTCTCTTTCACCTGTTTCTGCCACTTTTTTTTTCCCACTAATGTTTTGCCTCATATGCTTGTATCTTTTCTACTATTTACCTGATAGAAAAGTATCTGATGCCTGAGGCAAACAATTCAGTAGTGGGTGTAGGAGGAGAATAATTAAGCCAATAGCAAGAAACCTTGGGCAAGCTTTGTTAAAAAAAAAAAAAAAAAAAAAAAAGCAATACACAAAACCAAATCAAAGAACAGAAATCAAATGCCTAGAAACGAACCCTCCTCCCCCCAAAACAGTTTTGTGTTCTTATTGCATTCTTCATACCTGCCCCATTATGTTCATCCATCTGCTTAGCTTGCTTGAGAAGCTTGTTCAATCTGACTGCTCCTTTCACGAAAAAGTACTGGAAAAAATCCACAGCAAACAGGTAAAGAGGCAGAACACAACCACTCCAATTCACCCCTCTTTAGGTGTCTGCACCAAGTACTAACTTATATGGCTACAAAGCCAGACTGATTTAGGCTATGGGAAGGGCTTGAGTCCCTTTCACAAACAGGAAAAATAAATTAATCAAATAAATATAGTAGTAATTTTGTATAAGAGAGAGGAGACTGGCCCTGAATGTTTCACCTGAGAAACAAAAAAGTTAATTCCTCTCTGAAATTTGCTCATTTTATTTACTTTCTCTTACAGCAATTTGTGGTATCCTTTGGAATGGGCAGATTATGGGCTCTGTAAGTTTAATTTATTTATACAATAATGTCAATTAAAATATTAATACTTGAGCTCTGCACTGCACATTAAAGACTGCTTTGATGGCAAGCCGTGACTACTTGGGTATCAGAATTTGCACTGGCACAGATTCGAGACTCATTCCCTTGGCATTAGTCTTATACGTATTTTCTCAACTCAGATCATCTTAGCCATACCTCATCTGGTCTGTCAATAAATTAACAATATATCATGACAAAAAGTAGGAAAAAAACTTACTATACACAGCAGCAGTTTATATCTCATAGTTAAGGTTCAGAAGCAATAAGTTAATAGTGGTCAGAGAACGAAGAAGAAAATGTTGGAGTCTACAACAGAAGTTTTATCCTTCCTTGCTTTTTAACACTGATTTTACAGGTAATATCTTAGGAGATGGAGTTAGATTTTACTTCTAATTTACCTCTAAATATATTCCTGTAACAAACGAAACTATGAAAAGGAAGAATATGAGCTTTATTGGCTCTACAGTGGTGCAAACCTATCAAAAATCTGCAATGAAAGCTATTAGTCAGCATTTAGAAATTAGTCAGCTATTAGAAAGCATTGGTCAGGGTGGCCTCCAGCAAAATGCAAGATGGACTCCTTAATACAACTGTGTAGCCACCACATCTCTGAGCTTTAACAGATACTGGTCTCACAGACATATCTCAAAGCTTTTTCCTTCAAGAAGTCATGTGGCTTTTCCCACTTTTCTTGAATAATGCTATTGCTTAAAGCAGAAAGACAATAAAACAAGCTACTGTTGCTGTTATACTATGGGGAATATTCAAAAACTGCTACATTTGAATCACAGTCTGAAGCTCACTTGATTGATTTGCATGCCATCGATCTCAAGAGGTATTACTGTAACACAGCAGTGTCAGCCTCTGTCTCAACAGGGGTTGCTGGGAAGAGATCACTTACCATAAGGAGCCACCTCTCTTTTTAAATCTCAGATCTAAAACTCAGAACCACTGCCAAATGAAAGTCAGGACTGTGTCTTAAATTCTTTACTACTTTACCGTGTTGTGTTTTGAATGGCTCAAAATCAAGCTCACAGCAGTTCCTTCAGGAAGTTATTCTGGAGACTGCTGTCCACCAGGACTGAAGTCCTGATGTCCACAGGGAGTTTTAGGATCTTTCTGGCATTTTCCCCTTGCTGACATCCTTCTTTCCGTTTAAATAGAAACAGCAATTGTTGAATTACTTCGCTACAGTATGTCTACCCTCATTTGCAGCTCATTTCCACTCCTATTAACAAGCTTTTCAACACCCTTAAGTAGTAAGAAAGAAAATGTTTGCAGCTCTTAACAAATGCAGCATTTAATGACATTATAAACCTGCCTGATCAGAGGTTTTTACTAGATATTGGATTGCTTGTTGAAAGTCAATTTTACAACAAAATAAACACCAGCATGACATAAATTTCACTGGTTTAGTTTTCAGATGTAGTTATATACCATATTACTCCTCAGGGGTGAAAAACATAATGTGTGCAAACGAATTTAGATACACAGCAACTGATTTTCCAGTGATGATATAATTAAGGCTGTAAAAGACTGCCTATATGTAACAGCTGCTGTGGGAGCCCCTCACATGTTTTCATATACATGACAACCATATTTTGTTTTTCCTGGTTTGCTGTAACACTTGACTTTTTATAAAACTAACAAATTATTCAGTGTCTAAAAGAGTTTCTAAAAGAAAGGCTGAGAAGCACAACAATTAGATCACTCCAACTCAAAATTTGCACTAAAGAAAAATAAACATTGCTGAATCAAAATACATCCTATTTGTTTTATATAAGTACTTGATTTTTGTATATATACACATACTGGGTTTTGTATACATACACATGTATGTCATGTGAACAAAGTGAGTAGGTTTAGCATTTTGGTTTTCAGTTCTTTTCCAAGACGAAAAAAGTGTGTCTGAAAAAAGTGCCTGTTAGGGACTCTCTGGTTCCTAAACAAAATATAGATCACTTTGGCTTCACTTGGTATTAGGAAAGTACCAAGTAGGCACAGTGCAACATTTTCTTCTCTCTTGAAGAAGGCTTCACTGCATTGTTTGGTTTGGGTTTTTGGGGGGGGAGTTTGGGGTTCTTTTGTACTGCTGCCAGAGGAATTGACTAAGTGTTGCAATTATAGGCACCGTTCAACTTTCTGTTCTTCTTGTTAACCTGAGAAAGCAGATAAGTGATTGTGGCTTTATAGCATCAGGTCAGGGATAGAGGGCTGCTGAGCAGTATAAGCATGAGTGTTGTAGAGAAGGGAATAAAGATACCCAAGCACTAGGAGCTAAGCCTCATCACTGGAAAAAATCTGAGCTGTTTTAAAATACATTTTGAAATCCATGAATAAGAATATATAAAACCAGTACTTTAAACAGGCAACAGTAGATAAAAAATAATAAATTGAACTTCACTCTGCAGTATGAATTGGATAACTATTTCAGTAGATATCTGGAGCTGCTTTTTACTCAAGTTTCACATGTAAAATTTCACAGATATTTCTGGGAATATTGATTCATTTAATAAAAAAATAAGATCAACTTTCTGAAGTAGGAGAAAAGGAAATTATTTTCCTTCAATCACATAACCTGTGTAAGTATGTTAATAATTAACGCTGGTCAACAGACTCCTGTTAAATTTCTTCACCCATACAAAACTTTATTTTGCAGCAAAAATATCTGCTTTCAACATATATGTTGATATACTGTAAGAAAATGAAATATCTGAGGAATTAAACCTCTGAAGTTTTCTATATGTATACAGAATATTTTCTCTGAAAGACAAATTTCAACTCAAATAATGCTATTTTCTGCTGTGAGTTATGCTTTTTAATTCACTTGTAGCTCATAAATCACACAACATGTCCCCCACCTTCATTAACAGGAGATAAAGAGATGAATTATGTGAGAAGGAGTCAGGCTGAAGAGCCCATCAAAATGGCAGAATGGGATTATAAATCATTAGCAACGATTATAATGCCCTTATTTGGCAGGTGGCACCATTTTGAACAGAATATTTTGACATGTTTCAATTCTGGATTAATTGCTGAAAAATGGATCTTTTTCTCTTTAAAGCTGTGATGTTTCAAGGCACATCCTTATCTTTGAATCTCTGTTTATACAATAGACATTTTCACAGTGCATCTCCCTGCACAGGATGCAATCTGCATTTTATTCAAACTAATAATATTTGCTATTACCAGATGAACTATCACCTCCAGTGTCTTTGGAGCCTTGCTTTGCTTTCATTAGAGATGCTCAGGGAGCCTCCCAGGTTAAATTTTCTGATGTTCTCAATCTCAGATTAGATCCACATCACAGCTGTCAAAAAAGCAGATGCACTTTTGAGAGAGTACCATGAGTAATATATTGTTAAAAAAAAAAAAAAAAAATAAATAAAATTGGAGTCTGTGAGGGTGTCATCACTTTAATGCAGTCTTATTACTTACACATCACTGTCATTCCTTGACAAAAAAATAGGCCTTTTGGAGGTTTCTTAAAAAGTGATGCTGGTTTTTGTCTGATCCACTTCTGTTTCTATTGTTTTTAAGACTGTCCATCATGTCCAATTCTCCATCAAAACAGTTTTAAAAATAATATTAGACATAATGAAACCTCAGGTTGCAAATCCCAAATAACCTCAAATTCATACAGTCCCACTGTGATCAATCAGTACATATTTAAATTTATTGCAATAGTTCCATTCATCCAGATGACTATTTCAAAGCTTCACAAATTCAGAAGTGAAATATAGATTTACTCTTCATCATTTTTATATTATCCTGCTACAAAACTTCAATCTTCTGTCAGGAGCAGAAAAAAAATAAGACAATTTTGGTGACTGCTTATAAGCTTTGAATAGTATCTTTAAATGCTTGAGAGCAGAATTCAATCTCACTGTCTGTGATCATCCCTAATTGTTCTTAGATGTCAAACTCAGTTGAAAATATTTCATGAAGTTGGTAAATATAAATATATATATATACACATATATATGTATTTTCACAATGTTTTATTGCATTGTGACCCTGGGTTACCCTCAGTGATATTTTTATAAATTATTTTTCAAACAGTTGAGATTGCACGTGAAATCTTACTGAAATCTAAACTGTTCTTCTACCAATAGGCAGAAAAAAGGGGTTAATTCAGCAATGTGGTTACATGTGCTTTCAAGTTTTCTAGGCCTTTTATAACTAGGTCTTTTATAATATTGTATGTCCTTGACATGTCAGAAAGAAAAGTTGTTATTTCATACTCAGTAACCTAGCAAATTAGTGGGTGACATGATAACAAGAAACACCAAGAACCTGGGCACACAGGTCAGACATTTTTTCTCAACAAAAGGCTGATGCTTTGTGTAATGTCACTGACAATAAAGGCATATTTAGAACATGGCTTTTCATTGCCTGTTACAGCTCTTGCAGTGGTGCATTGCTCCAGCAGCTCTAGAGTTCACAGCTGATCTGATTTGTTTTTATGAGGAATTTGATCATTATCTGTGGCAATTTTCTTTTCACTAAGATTATAATCAGTTGGAAGGACTGAAGAATTCCTGACTCCTGAACAGCCTTACAATTGTTAACAACCAATTTCATAACCACGAAAAATTCTAAGTCCTAATGCTCACAGCTGATTCTCGGGTAGCCTTATTCCAAGTGCAATAAACACAATTATTGAGGTATGTATTAAGAAAGTCTGATGTACTTTTTGCTTGCTTCCTCACTTCTAACAACTACCACCAGAAAACAGCTTAGACAAATCAATAACTCTGCTCCCAGTGGAAATGGAAGTGCCGTATTTCTTTTCCGCATTTACATTCATGGTGCAAAACACCTGGTGAAATCCATCAGCAAGCACTAGAGATTTGTATATGCTTTGAGGACAGCACCAGAGGAGAAGATATATGAACCATTTAAATAAGATCATTTAAGTGAGAAAATGCTCCCCAGCATGAGCAAGGGGTACACAACACCCTGTTACACAATTTTATGTCCACTTTGGAAATTGTAGTTTGATTTGCTACAATAGGAATAGTAAGCTCAGAGATTTTCTACTCCCAGAAGACCAAAGGATTTAAGTATGATAGTGTACTGAATAAAACAGTAATTAGAGTAACAGAAACAAAAATCACAAATTATTTTGTCACATATCGATTTTAAAAACTTTTTTTTCTTTAAAAAATAAAGGAGAGGAAAAATGGATTACAAAAGTTTGGAGAAGGGAGAAAACATAAGCATATCAAGAACCAAATTATGCAGAATTAAGTCGATAACTATGATTTTATGTGGAAAACTGTGGAGAAAATATAACTACACATTAAAGACTATTTTGTGAGAAAGAGTGAGTAAGATTTTCACATTTACATGTGCAAGTAAAATCCCCACTCAAAATCTTAATACAAGACACAAAGCATTAGATAACCAGTAAGTTTAGCTTTCACCCAGAGTGGAGAAAAAATTACAAAAAAGATAATTTATAACATTTTAAAAACTGCCAAAGCGATAAGGAATCTTAAGTTCCTTTACAATATAAAAGATTTTTCCGTCAGCTTCAGTGGAAATCAAGTTTAAGTATATGAAGCAAAAACAATTAAAGATAACTTCCTCCTCTGGGGCTCCTAGTGCCTCCCAGGCTTGGAATCAACACGCTTCAGTGGAAAACTCTATGTGAAGTTGGGATTTTATTCAACACTGGTCCCATTATACTGTGTAATAAATAAATACAGAGAATAAAATTTATTTCTATATTCAAACGCATCTGCTGAACTTAAATGCTGAACTTTGTTTTTGAGACGGCTTTTCAGAATCGTCATGCTGAAATGATGTTTTTTGAGCAAAATGAAAACCTGTCATGATGGTCAGAAAGTAAACCCGGGAATTGAAGTTCACAGAGAATGCAGGTTAGACTAATATCTAAAAAAAAGCACAATTCTGAATACATTTTGTCTAGTTATTTCCACAAAAAGTCAAAATAGAAAATTCTAAACACTAGGAAGAGGAGGAAGTTCACAGAGGTAAGTATAAGGTTGTCACTTCCCTAGTGACAGATTTCAGCCCCTCTCTTCATTATTATTTTTTTATAGATCTAAATCTAATTCTCTATATAATGTAATTTGCACCTCGAATCCTGTGTTCGGTTCTAGGCTACTCATTACAAAAAAGATGTTGAGGTGCTCAACTGGGTCCAGAAGAGGTCAATAAATCTGGTGAAGGGTCTGGAGAACAAGTTATGAGGAACGGCTGAGGGACCTGGGATTGTTTGGTCTGGAGACAAGAAGACTCAGGGGGGACCTTATTGCTCTCTACAACTACTTGAAAGGAGTTTGGAGCAAGGAGGTGGATGGTCTCTTTTCCTAAGTAACAAGTGACAGGACAAGAGGTAACAGCCACAAGATGCACCAGAGGAGGTTTAGATTAGAAATCAGAACAAATTTATTCAGCAAAAGGGTGTTCAGGTACTGCAACAGGCTGCCCAGGGAAGTGGTGGAATCATCATCCTTGGAAGTGTTAAAAAAATATGTAGGTGAGGCTTTTAATGACATGGTTCAGTGGTGAACTTGGCAGCCCTGGGGCAAAGGTGGGACTTGATCTTAAAGGGCTTTTCCAAAGTAATGCTGTCAATGGTTACGACTGTAAAGTATTTTACCCAAAAGGAATTCAGATTACTGGGATCACCAGTTTATATTTTACCTGAAATTCTTCTTATAGCTATTATGTTTTGGGTGTGGGTTTTTTTCTGTTTGTTTGTTTGAAAGGCAATTTACCACTGTGTGATGAGGCTTAGGCCTTGACTGCTCCCCACTTGGAGTACTGTGTGCAGTTCTCGGACTCTCAACACAGGAAGGATATGGAGCTGTTGGAACAAGTCCTGAGAAAGGCCACAAGGATGATGAGGGGGCTGGAGTACCTCCTGTATGAAGACAGGCTGAGCAAATTAGGTCTGTTCAGCCTGGAGAAGAGAAGGCTGCATGGAGACCTCATAGCAGCCTTCCAGTATCTGAAAGGAGCCTACAAGAATACTGGAGAGGGAGTCTTCATCAGGGACTGTAGATATAGGACAAATGGTAACAGGTTCAAACTTAAACAGGGGAAGTTCAGCTTAAATACAAGGAAGAAGTTCTTTACTGTAAGGGTGGTGAGGCACTGGAACAGGTTGCCTAGAGAAGTGGTAAATGCTCCATTCCTGGCAGCGCTTAAGGCCAAGTTGGACAGAGCCTTGGGCGACATGGTCTAGTGTGAGGCGTCCCCTGCTCATGGCACGAGGGTTGGAACTAGATAATCTTAAGGTCCTTTCCAACCCTAACCATTCTGTGATTCTATGATGAACTTATTAAATGCTATCGGCTAGTTATAGTGCTGATCATGAGCATCTAATTATCTTAAGAACACTCACAACCAATTACTACACAGCATGAGGCTACTAAGCAATAAAAGCATAGTAAAGAGCAATTCAAACAATAACTTCATTGATTCATTATCACTATGATGTGATTGTTCTTAGTACTTCAGAACTTGTTAACAAACAGAAGTTATAGTAGAAATGCCAAAGAGCTATCAGCTACATGTAAAATGCAGCTTTTATCAGGCAGACACCAGATTTGCTAGTTAGAAACAGCTGTGGTGAGTTTGGTGCTTGAAGTTAACAAGAGGCTTTCCTGTCCTGTTAAATCCTCTTTACCTATTTTTAGATGTCTCTCATACTTATTCATGCAGTGCTCATTGGTGTGTGAAATTAAAGCATGAACTGATCAGTATGTGAAAGTGAGATTCATAAAGTTAATTTATGAATAAATTATAACAAAGATGCTGAATACATTTAAGGAAGGTTGTGCCATCTGCTGAAATGAGCTACTACTGCTACATTGAGGGCTGAATCCAAAATAACTGAGAGGAGACTGGCTGGAATTTACTAAGGTCAGGCAAATATAAGCAAGTTACTAAATACCATAAATATAAATAAAGTTAATTGCATTTTGCTAGGATGGCTAGTATAAAATCCTATCTTTAAACATGAAAGGCAGAATTGCAGAAACTTGTTTTTTACCAAGTTAAAGATGTACAATTTAAAGGCAATTTTTTAATCATAGAATCACAGAATAGTTAGTGTTGAAAAGGACCTTAAGATCATCTAGTTCCACCCCCCCCAGCCATGGGCAGGGACGCCTCACACTAAACCAAGCCTCTGTCCAGCCTGGCCTTGAGCACTGCCAGGGATGGAGCATTCACAACTTCCCTGAGCAACCCATTCCAGTGTCTCACCACCCTTACAGTAAAGAACTTCCTCCTTATATCCAATCTAAACTTCCCCTGTTTAAGTTTTAACCCATTACCCCTTTTCTTATCACTATAGTCCCTAATGAATAGTCCATCCCCAGCATCCCTATAGGTCCCCTTTCAGACACTGGAAGGCTGCTATGAGGTCTCCACGCAGCCCTCTCTTCTCCAGGCTGAACAGCCCCAACTTCCTCAGCCTATCTTCATATGGGAGGTGCTCCAGTCCCCTGATCATCCTCATGGCCCTCAGGCTATCGAACTGGTTTACAAAAAAACTTTTTCTGTTTAATTATTGAAATCAACAGCTCCATGTATAGTTGTAATGTTTGTATGTTAGGAATGTGCTTTAGCTCCTCAGAAAAAGGCATTCTGGAGTGAGTAAGAAGTAAATATATCCTGTTAAGTTAGTCTTGTGCTCCCAAATAAACTGGATCACTTTCATACAGCTTGGGTGCAAAGAAACTGTGAACAACACATGAAGTTAGGAGTAAAATGACACAGAAAAAGTGATAGCATGGAAAAATACTCCAGCTAAATGCTCCATTAGACCTGAAATCCTCTGGAAACAAAAAGCATCCAGGAAACAATTAAGCCATGCACAGGGTACTGGTAGGAAGACAACCAGAATATAGACTAATTTCTCATGATGGAAGGTTCTGGTACACTTAAGGCATCTAGACAGATAATTGTGTATGTCAAATCAATTTTGTTTGAGATAGGGTACATAGCACAGTAATGTTTGACATGATTGATAGTTTATCTACTCTCCATTCTCAGAGTGGTGGGCTTCAATAGCATAATAAATGGCTATTTTACAGAACTGGATAAAAAATGTTATGAGGACATGATGAAAAAAATAAGGTAAGCTTCATCTCCTCATGCTCAAAATGCATCTAAAATGTGTTCTTGCTTTCTATTCTGAGCTGTTCCATGAGTATTTCACAAGCGGTATGTATTGACTAATAAAGTTGTGGAAAATTAGCATAAAAAGCCCTTATGCTTTAAAATTATTATAAATTTAAAATAATAATAATTTTGAAAATGGTCACAAAATTTTAAATTTCTGGTCATAACTCCACAATTAGCTTTATGTAGGTAGAGCTGTGTGCTTACAGAAAAACTGCCGGTAAGGTAGAAGGACACATTCGAGGCCAGCGCACTCTGAAATTGATGAAAACTATTTCAGATCTTTACAGCTACTCAATAGAAACACTCTCCTTCAGTTCTGTAGGCCATAACAGTTGTGTTACTCCTCTAAACCAAAACAGATTTGTGATTAAATCATCTAACAAAAAAATAAAGCAGTTTTTTCTCAAGTTAGAGTAAGGGATGCATTGCTTATTGCAGGTCTGTGGGCAGCAAATGTGAGAGGGCTGGGATACCATACTTTGAGGGAGTTTTGAGAATTATTAATGCAAGAATGCAGTAAGTGCAAGGCTAATCATCTATGAGCTAAGTGCCGATAGTGAGCCTCTTTCCTCATTTTGACAAATGTAAGATGCTGATTCTTGGATTCTTCTGAGCTTTGTCTTACTCTCATGCATTATTTTTCTTTTCCACCCATCTTACTGATCTTGACTCTGCTCTTTGTCTCATTCATAGCAATTTTCCCATGCCTCTATAGATTCCAGTCTCTATTTTAATGACACCAGTGACTGTCCCCATCTTTGGATATTTTAAATCATAATTGAATCAAGAGTAGACATGCTATGGAGACTACATTTTTTCTTCTCTTCCAAGTACAGCAGATCTGTTTATTTCTGGCTAATGTTATTTTCACATTCTCCTAACATTTATTTAAAAATAAAAGGGAAGAAAGGAAAATGCACTAAAATCAGCAAGCACAAGTATAAAGCACCATGTTTCAGTGTGAAATTTAAAAAAAGTTTTTTTTGCTGTGTTGAAAGGATGAATGTTAAAAAACCAAATCTGATAGAAGTATCATAATGAATTTCCAACATCCTAAAAGACACATAAGAAGAATCTTTTATTCTTAATACACCTGCATATTTCCTTAAACATTTGAGTAAGTCCCAGATTAAACTACACTTGCTTATTCAACTCTAAAAATTTCTGAGCCATTTAACATTTTTTCAGGGTAATGCTTTAAAAATGAAATTAGACTGACTTTAATAGTTTCTACAGCTTTTAATTCCACACAGTAGTATTTTGGGAAGGTAAGATTTGGTTTTGCACTTTGAAAATGAACCTTTCATTTCATTAAGAAATATACGCACAATGGAAATCAGAATATTGGATATACATTCACAACTGGTTTTGTCACTGTTTTAATCGATCAAACAACAATTAGTATTTCTCTTTGTTCCAGTGTTGAACATAAACTTTTAGAAAAGTGTGAAACTATGTGCAGAAAAACCGCAAACACTCCTGTTTCAACAAAGTAGTAGTTTACTGGAAGTTAAGGCAGAGTTGAAGCTTCAAAAAGGCTGGAATTTTTCAGAGTTAGAAAGAACAGGGGATATGGTTCAAGAAGTGCAACTAGGAAAGGATGAAATTAAAGAATCTTGTGGAAAAATTGAAAAAGAAAAAAATGTATAGGAATGTATTTTGTAGCACAACTTTTGGCACGGTTAATGAAGCTTGGTGGATTGAAAACAAGTCTACTTTATGTCATATTGTCTGATATGCCAAATTTGGAGACTAATTTTGAAACATATCTGATAGTTTCCTATAACTGTTTTTTAATCCAATGGTTTTGTTTTGGCTGTAAGCAGGCATGTGTCAGCTGAAAGGATACAACCGCTTGTCTTTGCTCTACTAGGACTACATTTATAGAATCTTTTAGCTTTACAAGGAAATAAAATGCTTTAAGTTTATTTAAAAGCAAGTAGGCTTCTAGACATAAAAATGGAAATGTGATCAGCTCTATTTGTGTAAGTTGTATATATACTACGTTTTAAAAGACTAATTCTCTGTGTATTGTTGTTGTTTCATGTATAGAGGTACAACTTGGTGCACAATTACATCACACAAAAATATGTTAGAAGCTCTAATGCTCCCTTGTATGGTTTGTGAAATAATGAACATGTTCTGCTCACAGCCTCGACCATTATAATGTTATTACATAGTCATTAAATTGAAGCTGTTATTCCACTGCTAAAACAACTGATCAATATCCATTACCATTCAGTGATGGTTGGAGTCAAAATGAGATTATATTGCAAATGAGGCACAGACAAGGTAATGATCCATCCATTCGGATATATTTAAAGACATTCCCTAAAGCAGATAATTTCCTTAAGAGACAGTACTTTTCTATCAAGTTTCCAATCTAGGCAAAATAAAAATGCTTTTAGATTATGAAGAGCCTCACGTCGTATGGTTTATAATGAAATAATAGTGTCCTCAGAAAAGATAACCACTGCTGGATCAATGAAATCGTTTCTAGTTTCTACCTACTGAGTTTTCATGTTCTGTAGTCATAAATGCTGTGTTATATTAAGCCTGTATCTTACCAAAGAAACAAACCAATTGATGTTGGCTAGAAGTCCTAGTGTATCTTAGGGATGTAAATTTTAAAGCTTGTCCAAGGATTTTAGTGTCTCTTTCCCATAAGACCTAGGATAATATAATTTTCCCCTTTCTTATCACTTACAAAGTCCGGCCAAAAATCTTCCAAGTTGTGCTTGAGTGATTCCTTCAAGGCCCTGTCAGTCATTGATTAGAGGGATTGACTAGTTTTGTCTATCATCTCAATTATCTCTGGCTCATTAGTGTATTTGGGTGTTTATTATTTATTTGTGTGGGTTTTTTCTTGTATGATAACCAAATATCCTCACAAGACAAATGTCCTTAGGTATCCGCATCTCCTTTGCATTCTACTTATCCTTGCAATGTGCAGAACACAAGTTCTCCAGTTGCTCCATCTTGCACCTCTTTTCAGCTGGTCCTGCAACTTCCCTGTTGAAGCAAAAAGCTTCACAAGCATGTTAAACAGATTTGGACAATTTACTAATATAATATATAGCATAGTAATATATTAATATAAATAAACATATCTTACTACTATATCTCAAGTTCATTTTCACTTTCCCACTTGTTTTTCTTCCATATTTACCAGATTTCACTGACAATTTTTCCCAGAGTGGCTGTTGTTTAATCATACATAGAAAATATGTTCACCTTCTTCCAAATAGCCCTTTTGAAATAAGAACTTCTTTTTATTTTTCTTTTGAACTCAGTCTTCCGTGATTTTGAATATAATTCTAGAATACTAATAGCACTGTATCCCTCATTAATGTAGGCCAGCTCAAAAAATATAGCTTTACTTTTGACACTATATTGACTATTTGGACGGAAAAATACAGTAGTTGTGCTAGGCTAAGATAGGCATTTATATACTAAATATAAATACTTCCCATGGCAAAAAGAATTTTTTCAATACTAATGTGAAATATTGGAAATCTAGTATCTCCTTTTCACATGCGTATATTCTTGTGAGTTTTGCTTTCTGTGATACTGCTCAGTCTAAGCTGTGCAGCAAGAGTCTACAAGACTCTTGGCTTATCCAGAAATTAATATCTCTGCAAATGTGCAAGACAAAAGAGGCAAAGAAGCTCAGATCCTCCATGGATATAAATTCGGCCATTCTCTATGCCCATACGAAAAGAAGCTGTGGTTTAACTCTCTACAAAATGGACAAATTGTCCACCTGAGCTATGCAGTAGAAGCAGCATGCTGGATATAGGGTAGGTTCTGACTGAAATCTTTGCCATTGCTTTCTTCTTCCATAAAGCCAATGACTCTTTCAGTTTTTGCAAAACTCATGTTTCTAGCCCATTTCTTCAGACAGGTCATCCTCAGCTTCTCATCTCTTTGAATTGTTCTTCTCAGAAGCTTTTCCCTCTTGCTGACCCTATTTGATATGTTTGCTTAGCAAATACAATTTGATTTTCTCCAACACTGCTTCTAAGACTTGAAAAGACTCCAAGGATAACCACTTCTTTGAAAAATCTCCTCCTTTTCTTATGAAACCTTGAATAAAGGTATCACTAGATAGGCAGCTGGTGTCCTATAACCCCTGTGCATATAACACCAGGCCTCATTGCTTCCTCCACTGCCTGCCTATCTCACTTTCACCTTGTCCTGTATCTTGTCTGCAATGCCACTGCATAAACATCAAGCTTCCTGGCTTGGCCACCACCACCATCACTGTTGTACTGCAGACTGCTGTGGGAGCAGCCCACATAAGGCCATATACACAAATGAGATCTTAAGATTGTACCAGAATTTGTCAGAGGCAGCCACAGTGCATGCTATGGTGATTTCACTGCTGTTGTTGCACACACTAGAGAGAGTAAAGCTGACCTGCAATGCCACAGTCCTGCCTATGATTGCTCTCTAAACATACACTCGGTCATGGCAGAGCTGTGTACAGCAGCAAAACCAACTGGATCATAGTCCATGGCTACTCTGAGGCATGATAATAATACCAATATAAATAATAAACAGCAGCAATAACCTTGCATCATCTGACAGCTCAAAGGCATATTTAATGTGAAAATAAATAAATCATTGTTATGAAGAGGCTCTTATGGCCCCTTCTGTACTACTATATTCTGCTTCATTTCATGCAACGTACATATCCCAGCCTGACAGCCCTGACAACAGAACTGTCAGAAGATTTAGTAGAATCGTATGATTTTCTTTCTCTGATCAAACTGAGAATCAACTTGTCTTGACAAATCTATAATAAGGTTTTGAATGTTGACAGAAGAAGGGCACGTTGGGGGGAAATGAGGTCATAAAAGCTATCTAATCTAATGAACATTATAATTTCTTATGAGTTTTGTGTTGTTTTTTTTTTCTTACAAAATTTTTTGGAGGCAGTCTTCTAGTCATAGTTTATGTATTCTATATGAACACATTAATTACATCTCAGCTTTCGGAGATCTGAGGGTTGGTGCTGGTAGCAAAACTAGATGCTCCTGTTTATAACAATTGTTTGATCAATAATGTATTGCAGACACACATCCCATAGTACGTTGTTTCAAATATACAAATGGGATGCCTTCCTATTGCACACTCTCTGCAGTAGCTTGCTTTGCAGTGTCTAGCATTATTCCACACAAATAGAGGACAATGAAAATCAGCCTGTTTAATTGCAGGTCCTTTAGAACACAACCAAAGGTTAAGTTATTGCAGTTACTGATATTTAAGTGGCAAATAAGCAAGGCCTGAAGAGGAGAAAGGAAGTGGATTGCTATATTTATGGCATGAAAAGAATAATATTACTGGAGTCATAAGGACACTTCTGTTGTTATTTCGGAGCTGTATTCTAATTGGCTTTGGCTGAATGTTACAAAATCATGTAGGAAAAAATAATTTTAAAAGATTGAATTGAAAGAAGACCTTAATTCCCTTCTATTTACACCTGCCTCATCAAGACTAACTGCACTGAATTAATAGTGTAGGTGAACTGATTCTAGTGGATTGATTCTTTCTTTTATCATCCAAATGACACCTGAACAGAATCAGATTCTATCCATACTCCATCAAGTTCAGTGGGTACAAATGACAACAATTTCCAGTGTAATGCAACAATGTATACAGCAGGGTATTTAGACTTTATATTAGTGTAATACAAAATGAAAATTACTGCATTATATTCAACAAGTAATAATGATCAACTGTAGTCAACAAAAGCCTCAGCTTGTAAGAATGGCTTAAATAGCCCTAAGATACCTACATTTTAATTAGAATGTTTCTTTTTCATAAATAAAAATTCAAAATTTCCTTGGAAATTCCAAGGAATAACCTGCCTCCGTCATTACTTTGAGGGCTTAAATCAGTATTAAAAGTGTATCTTTAATCTGTAACTTCCTGAGCTGCATGCAAGAACTGCTTGGTAAAATTCTACTACTTGGGTTCCACAGAAAGATATAACTGTCTTCCTACCTCTAAAAGCTAATAAAATTCCCTTTCAAGATATTACATACCTAAGCAGTACAGTCAACATACTTTGTCAAGATGTATGATGTTTAAATAGGAAAAAAAAGCGGTTTAATTCTTTCAGAAGCTAGGCAAAAAGCAATTATCTTCATACTAAATGGAATCTTTTGCTGTAATTTTTAATTTCTAAAGTTTTTTTCATTCAGTCTGTTTTGTTATGTTTATTACTACACACTAGCTTGCATAACTTGCATTGTCTTCATTAATTTTCAGCCATTTTGTCAGAACTTCATATAGTCTGTTCTATTCAGATGGTAACTGAATGTCCAATGACTATTCTGGTGTTTGAGAATAATTTGGGAAAAAAAAACTGAAAAGTTTTCTGATGATTTTCACGTATTTTAAAGTATACTTGATTATCCAATCTGTCTTATGAACTCAGAGAGTTATACTGGTGAGACCAGTCAGCCTTCTCAGAGAAGTCCATATATTAATGGCCTCTATCAGTTATATTCCTTTAACATGCTCCTTTCAGAACCTCGAGTCACTCAATTTCTAGTACACCAAACACACATTTTGCATTGAGAGATATAGAGCAGGTTCTTTATTATATACAAGCAAAATTTCATTGCCAACATTGTTCTATAAATAGATCACACAAAGTTTACTGCCTGGCTGCTAATCATAATTCTATCATATAAAACTTTAATTCTTTTAATACTGGTCTCATATATTTCCCTGTAAAATTATGTAAGCTTATAATTTGTTGCTTAGTCCTCTTCCTTTCCTAAAAGACCTTTATATATGCTCAAGTTTAACAATAGAAATGATAGCTACATATTGTTATATATCTTTACAGCACTTCAGTTCATAAAGTGAAAAAAAACCCACAAAAAATTGTACCAATTCATCTGGGCCTTCTTGCCTTCTGAGCACAGCACTGATGTGTGTAATGTTGTCTGTGGGATAACACCAACTGATTGATGATACTTTTTTCCTACCTAAATGCTGTGTTATAGGTGTTTAGAATAAAATTAGTTTTTCTAATGGAATTTAGTGGAGTATGAACATCACTGGGGAGGATACTAACACAGTTTTTCAATGGTCTAATCCTGCTCCAGCTGAAGTAATTGAAAAATGTCCCTTAATTTTCAGAGAGGCAAGTTTAGGGCACAAGAAATTCAGGATAGAAAGTCATGAGGATAAAGTGGCTAGATTACAGCATCTTTTTACCAACTTTTTACAGGTATAGCTGTCGAAACCACTGGAGCTGCTCCCAGCTACATTGGTGTATATAAAACAGATTGGGTCTATGAAGGTTAGATTAAGACTGAAATTTAAAACAGTCACATGGAGTAATTCACACCTTATTCAGTAATTCTCAATCATCAAAATAAAGAACCTAATTTTTGCAGAATTACCAATGCAGGTTAACAGATATAAAACTTAGTCCAAAGCAGTAGGAGTCTACAATTTTTGCCAGCATCATTGGCTTAATCATAGTGGAAGATCACATTATGGTTTTATGCATTCATATGTATATTTGACATGTCTCTGAGGAGTTGAATGTTTATTACTTTGACCCTAGTAAAATGGGAAAAATACTTTTCTTTTAGGAGCTTGATCCTCTGTCGTACTGAGCACATTGTGGAAATGTCAAGGGCTTTGCATTGCTGTTAAAGTCAGAAGCTTGAAAGGTTGAGTCACATAGACATTTATTTTACAGCAATTAATAACCTGAGAAATTAAGTCACTAATATACTATACATCTTAATTAGAAGCCCCATCTTCAATTTAATTTAATTACTTTTCTCTACCACATCTTCAATTTAATTACTTTCCTTTGCAGCTTGCATAACAAAGGTGCAGATTCTATATAAGCTTTACAATGGATGCAATTGCTCTTTGTTTATATGAAACTTGATGAGAAGAAAGATGAACACTAAGTGCTCTATTTTTACTCCCCAGCTGACATGCCCAATTCTCACTGATACTGGAAGATGCATCACAGGGTTTTTAGGAGAGTATTGAAGCTACCTTTTATTTTAGATGACTAACTCTTTTTAGTGTATTCCTTCACACCTTTTACATTAATTTATGTCATAGCCTATCTTACTGCATGTCCAATTACAATTATAGGTTCAATACAGTGAAGCAAACAGAACTGAAAGGGCTTCCTTAAATACAAATTTCGAAGCAAGTCATGGACTAAAATATACCTCTCAACTTTTTTAAAAACCCCATACAACCCAAACAACCCAAAAAGACCCTGACCCAACCAAAAAACCCCAGCACCCTTTTCCTCCAGTGTATTCTAGTGTATTTACTAAATCAATTAAGCTTTTCAGGCTTTGCATAATTTGTTCACTTTTTCACTAACTCAGTGCTACACATCTAACTATCACACTGCCTATTCCACTTTTACACATACCTTACCTCACCTACCTAATTCTGCCTTTACTATTCTCCTATTCAGATTACATAAAACAGCTTGCACACAGACATTTTGAATACAATATAATTTAAGTTGTGCACCTCATCCATCGGCATTTGTGGTCAGATTCCTCATTAATCCAATTCTTTGAATTTATAAGAAATAAGAGGTAATGAGCCAACCTTTCTTTGTTTTTAGGCAGGGAAACATCTATGCATAGACTCTGTTGTCTGAGAATCTGCCAGATTTTCCTGCCCTTCTAGAGCATGTGAATGTTGCCTCTGACAGGGTACACCTCTTTCCTGCCCTGCTGATTAGCCTAGGTAAATGCTTACATCCCCTTAATATTGACACTATCCCCCAACTGGCATGCTGTTCCAAATATTTGAATCTGTATCACATAGCTTTGCCCTTCCCATACAGCATGGTGTTTTGGTTTTTATGGTGATAGAATAACCCTTTATTCACAGGAATATTCTTTCTCCCTCTGCTTCTTCCAGATGCCAGTGGTTTGGTTTTAGGATATTGTAACAGAACTGTTGGGTATTGTAACAAAATTGTCAAGAAACTCCTAGTCTCACAAGCCTGAATTGATCTCAGCCACCTCCTAGCCTAAGGTGTTTAGGTGTCTCTCTCTTCCTGTTTGCCTAGCACCTCAGCACTTGAGAGAGGAGTTGTAACCTCCCCATTTGACAGAAGGTGAAGAGGGACACAGAAAGCCGGGGTCCAAAAAAAGGCTGATCCCCTAAACATTCTTTGTATTTTGCAAAAGGAAGCCAAGGTCCCTAAATCAGGGTCTTGGATGCTGTTTCTAGGTGTGTTGCTATAGGATATTGAGGAATTAGAAGTGTAAGTGTGCTAATGGACAGTCTTAGAGAACAGATGCATGAGTGCCTACTAAATATAATGATCCTTCACTTGGTTCAGGAAATCCCCCAGCCGACAACTTTCAGTTGTGGAAGGGGGTGTGAGGGTAAGAATGTGGTGTTTCCTACACTGTTTCCTGAGACACCTATTGCTAATCACTTTCCAGTACAGGGCATAGGACTGGATGGCTTTTGTTGTAATCCTATAAGGTTGATCATGCATAATTTAGATGTTTATACTAAGATATATCTTCACTTAAGATACTGAGGATGCCAGAATAAATTAGAATGAGTAATCATATATGTCTAAAAGGCAGATAGTCAGCACCGAGGATATTAATTTTTGTCATGAATACTATCCTGAAAAAAAGCACAATTAGTAGCAATGATTTTTTTTAGATAACGAAGTTTCTTTGGATTTAATATCTTTTACCTTTCAATATAATCTTTTCTATCTCAATGACCTGTATATTAAAAAGCTGAATTAGCTGTATCACAAATCTACAATGATGGCAATTGAAGTTAAACATATGCATCTATGTGAGTGTGGATTTCCACAGATTTTAATTGTGAAAATATTCAGACATGAAGTGTTGATATTCAGGATTTACAAGTAAGGACAAAAAACAAACAAAAAACCCCCAAAACAAACAACAAACAAACAAACAAACAAACCACCACAGAAAAAAAACAACCAAGGAGAAGAAAATATACTTTAAACAGTGGCTTTGAATTCTTTTTGACAATATTAGGAATTCTGCAAATATGCTGAGCCGCTTTTGTCCCATGAATCTTCCTAGAGCTGGTGGATTTTTGTTTTCTCTGATCTGTTGGGTGAAGAACTGATAAAGTAAATCTACCCTCACAACCCTCCAAAGGCAGTTAGTTTCTTGACATTTTAATGGCCACAATTCACACCAGATTACTGTTGTTATAATGTCAGAGCCATTTCAGAAAACGAGGGTATTCCCGGTAGCTGTGTATGTCGCTGTTCACAAATGCTAGGCCACTGTTTTTTAAATAAATATGTTGTAAGCATAGTGATCAGGGACTGTTCTGTTGATAGTTCAACTCTTGAGTCCAAGACTGTTAGATTTGTTCAGGCTAGTAAACCAAATGGAAATACCTAGATTCACAAAATACCTGCTTCATTTTTCAAAAACCTACATGGTGGAGAGTCCACCTCAGGAAGATTTCTAAATCACCTTTGGCAGGGCAGACACAGGAAGTAACAGGGCTGTACGAACCCTTTACCTGCCTGCAAGAAACATGGTTAAATAAGGTTTCACCACCTGGCTGACAGAATCTCTCTTCCAGCTCCCAAACAGATCTTTGCCCTTTCAGCAAGGGGGTGAGGGCAAGGGAGGGAGGAGGTCCAAGCACATAGGTAGGCACATGGTAGTCATCCTAGGGGAGAATGGCACAAAAAGACTGAGAAAAAGAGTCCCTGTGAATGACTGAGCCATGTGACTGACCAAAACAGAAGGAAATATTTTATATACATGCATATATTTCTAATTCAAATTTATTCTCCCATATCTTCCATGGACCACTTCTAAAGCAGGATTTGCAAGGTTCTCTCCCAGAAAATTTGAAAAAGCAGCACCATACTCTTTGCAAGGGGGTATTCAAATGTCTCCTTGGACGACAAAGCAATGTCCTGAAAAGGTCCACTAATAGCATGAGAGTCTGTGAAGCTGGCAAAGCTCAAAACTATCTTTCAAAGAATGCCTTGACAGAATTCTCTCTGAAAGACCTTTTTCTCTCACTCATGGTAGGGAGAGGCCAATAATAACATGAGAATTTATTCCTAGACTATCTTCTGCCCTCCTAGGGTCCATTAGGTTCAAAATAGCACATTGTTGCCTCCAAGAGCTCTTGACTCAAGCAGATCACCATACATGAACGTTTCCTCTTCTTTCCTGCCCCTAGATTTCCTAGGAAAGACCTGAAGTAGTAGTTCATTTTGCAAGAGAACATCCCTCTGCTGAAATGCTGGTGTCCGTGTACATCTCTGCCAGCCTTTGCACTGATACTGATTTTTTAGTTACGTGCATAGGAGGAGAAGAATAACAGAGTATCATTTCTGCATGTCAGCTTCTACAAATATAACAAAAAAGCTTTTTCTCTCAGTTCAGAGGTGGTGAGCATTCAGAAAATGGGTGAGCATGCTCCCTTTGTCCCTTCCTCTGTTTGGACAACTTTGAGAAAGCACGGCTTGCTCATTGTTGTTCACCTGATTAGAGCATAAAGGTTCCTGGTAGCTTGCCAGTAACATTCTGCATCCCTACCAGAATGTCATTTGTTCACTGAACCACATGCCTAGAGCAGTCCTGTCAGGTGGAAGCACTTCTGATTCAAGCAGTCCAGGATCTCCAATCTGAGTAGTAATGAGCTGCGCTCTATGGGATGCCTGCAAACTGGCAGTGTCCAGTCCTTCCTGCAGGTTACTATAGCATTTCCCATGAAAAATCACCTGTCACTTGGGAACTGAGAGCAGCTTCTTTGGTGTTTTAGCACATACCTTGTGGACTTGGCCCCTAGCAGTCCCTGAATAACTTTAGGCCTTGGAAATGCTTTTATTTCTTCAGAACTTCTCATGTCCTCCAGCTCAGCCTATTAGGCTCTTCATGAGTCTTATTTTTGGATGGTTACAGTCCTTTTTCCCTGAATGTTCTGTGGTCAAAGCATTTGCTTTAAAACAATATTTTACCAGTACATTAAATTCTTCAGCAGGAAACTCAGGCTCTTGGAAGTGACTTAGCTTCTGTTACTCCTTCTGAAGACATTAAAAATAAAAAATAAAGACACAGCAAAAAGGAACAGCAGGAGGTGATGAAAAGCATTCAGAGACTTATATATAGTGCATTTCCATCATTTTTCCAGAAGGTATAAGAAACCAAAGATAGTGTCAGAGGGTTCACTGCTGCTGCCCTGTGAGTGAGTATATGTGTGCATGATGGGGGGAGTGGGGAGCATGGAAAAAAGACAGGTATTGTATCTGGGAGCTACAGTTCCAGCTCAGGAGCAAAAAAGCACCCCTCTAAAACAGACTTTCATTTCAAAATTTCTAAAATTCAGGCATAATAAACATTCGCTTAAAAAATGAGGATTTCTTTATTTAGCGACACATTTATTGAATGTGACACTACTCCTAATAAAAACAGTATGCATCCAGGTAAGACTATCAAAGATGTCTGTATTTTTTTTAAATACTACTTGTAACTGACACGGACTTTGTAAGCAACATTCAGAAACTTTTACCAACATTCTTCCAGTATAACCACTTTTGATGGACAATGTAGTAGGTGAGTTCCGTGGCATGTCCTTAATAGGCTTCTGGAACAGAATTTTAAACTTATATTTTTATTTGTTATTATTTATTTACCATGCTTTTACTAAAGGTTACACCCAGAGGTCTCAAATGAATTGACAAGAAAGTGTATTTTTAACACAAACCACTATCTCAATCTTCTTCCAATATCATTGTTGCATTTCTTACTTACTTTCTACTTCTTCAGGTAAAAGTATAATATTATATAGACCAAAGAATTATTATGCCAGCAAAATATATAATGAAAAGCTTCATAGGAGGCCTTTCACAGAGAAATCCTTTTTATGCTTAAATACAGTGTACATATTAGGAAAATAGTCCATATTTGAAAAAAAAATTGAACGAAATACATATTAAGAAATTGGTCACCAGCTGTTGAAACTGGAAAGCTCTCAATAATAATAATAAAACTAATAATGGAACAATATAATAGAATATTACAGACAAAATAATCTAAAATTAAATCAGCCCTATACCTAGACACAAAGAAGTTACATCTCGTTTTATCTGTTTTAATTTTAGTGTCTTCATGCTATTTTTCTTTACCTTAACAGGGTTACTTAAAATATATTGTTTTGAATTATTTTCTGAGGTTTTAAACTTGAAGACGTGGAGTTTGTTTCTTCCACTGACAGATCATGAAAGAGAAACTTTTTTCCTGTAGGCCCATAATCAACTAATTTTGCTAATGTATCCATTATGAAACCATTGTATCTTGATCCCATAAAAACAGAAACATAGGCAGTTTCTAATTTTGGCTCCCAAGCATGGAAGTTTGACATCAACAAAAGTTTGAAGCATTAAGCATTACGTATCTGTTGTGTTTTGCTTTGGTTATATTTTGGTTGGTTGGTTTGGGTATTTTTCCTCTGTTTTACTGTAATGCTCATCTGTGATAATTTCATTCAGGTTAATTATAGCAAAGCTTTTGCCTGCAGAACCTTCTTAAGCTGAATTTTCATGCTGCATTCTAGGCTCTGGATAAGTAAGGATTTCATTTTAATATTACATAAGGTGTCTCCCAAGGAAAAAGAAATAGAACAATAAAAAGAATACAAAAGATTCTTAAGGTCTGCAAAAATGTTTGAGTTTTAAGTGTTCAGTGATGCAAGCTAAGCACCTTCCTGACATCCTAAGCAAATGATTTATGGAAGGTGGGGAAAGAAACTCATGGCAAAACACAGAACATGCATGCCTGTAATTGTTGTCTACAAAATTCTTGCTTGTTTGTTGCTGAATTGTTTAATGAAAATAATTTATGCTGATTTAAAATCATTACTTTACATTTTTTTTATTTTCAGTTTAAGTCTTTTCCAGTATCTAAAGAAGACAACACTTTGTAGCCTTTGCAAATGTTTACAATCAAGAAAATTACCATTTCTTAAATATAAATATATTTAAGTATCTGATGTTGGAAATAGCTGACAGAGCAGATAGAATCATAGAATCATAGAATAGTTAGGGTTGGAAAGGACCTCAAGATCATCTAGTTCCAACCCCCCTGCCATGGGCAGGGACACCTCACACTAAACCATCCCACACAAGGCTTCATCCAACCTGGCCTTGAACACCGCCAGGGATGGAGCACTCACAACCTCCCTGGGCAACCCATTCCAGTGTCTCACCATCCTTACAGGAAAGAATTTCCTCCTTATACCCAATCTAAACTTCCCCTGTTTAAGTTTGAACCGGTTACCCCTTGTCCTGTCACTATAGTCTCTGACGAAGAGTCCCTCCCCAGCATCCCTATAGGCCCCCTTCAGATACTGGAAGGCTGCTATGAGGTCTCCACGCAGCCTTCTCTTCTCCAGGCTGAACAGCCCCAACTTTCTCAGCCTGTCTTCATACGGGAGGTGCTCCAGTCCCCTGATCATCCTCGTGGCCCTCCTCTGGACTTGTTCCAACAGTTCCATGTCCTTTTTATGTTGAGGACACCAGAACTGCACACAATACTCCAGGTGAGGTCTCACAAGAGCAGAGCAGAGGGGCAGGATCACCTCTTTCGACCTGTTGATCACGCTCCTTTTGATGCAGCCCAGGATACGGTTGGCTTTCTGGGCTGCGAGCGCACACTGCCGGCTCATGTTCATTTTCTCATAGACCAGCACCCCCAAGCTCATCATATGTAGTAGGACACTTAAAGTTACGTTTTCCTTATATAATGGCAGATGGAAAATTTCAGATAATATTTAGAAGAGCCAGCAGAGGTTAAAGAAATCTGTTCTTGTGCACCTCTGAGAAATGCTTCTTATGAAATAAGCTTTGTTCTAGGACAGGAGGAAGAGAAGACTTGGACAGAAGATGAAGAATTTCAAAAAGATAAAGCAAAGAGGCCTCGATTCTTGAAGATGCCGAGTTTCAGTAACCGACTTTTCATATTGTGAGTAGATGGATATCAATAGAGCTAATGGAGGTGTGGTTGCAGTCTTACCTGTGAAGACCAAGCTAATTTCCTAGCTAACTGGAGCTACCAGTACCAAAGCAGATCCACTGTACTAATGATTCCCTTATTTTGTTTTCAGAGTATGCTTGCAGGTGTGAGTCCTGCAGTGAAAATAAGAGCTCTAATACTGTCACATCAAATCAGGACACTAATTTCTATCAGCCTTAATATGAAGAGAATTAATAAAGAGAAAAACAGCTACCTTTGTGTTGCAAGTTATTGCCAAAATATAAACTGGGGCTTTCAAATCTAAAGCTGTTGTTGTTTCCCCAGTAGCTGTTACCTAAATCAGCCAAGTCTCATTAGAAGAAAAATACCTGATCTAAAACTTATTAAAGTTACTGTGCATGTCCCCACTGATTTCAACTGGCTGCAAGATATTTAATTTAGAAAGTATTTGGCTAAATTTATTTGAAAGGGACAGAACATTAATCTTGGGATCTCTGGGTCACATATGATGGCTTGAGGTCAGATTTCACTCCTAAAGTTCTTAGTTTAAAAACTGCATTCTACTGCTTGCTTTTGGCATATTGTCTTTACAAAGACCTTTTTTTTTTTCTTGTTTTGTTCACTGTTAATTTGTTCCAGTAGAAGTGATACAGAGTTTGCCTAGTCTCATTATTAAAGTTTAGTAACCTTCCTCACAGTTATTCTAGATCTTCTCCTTACAGTACAGAAAACAAATTGGCAAAGACACTGCCACATTAATCAGACTGATTTTAAGTCGTTAATGACTGTTTATTACAAAGCAAGAATAAACAAATGTAGCCCCTCAACCATTTTGTTTCCTTCCAGAGACCCCTTTTCAGCCTTTTGAAAGTTAGATCATTTCTAACATAAATATGTTCCATCTCATCAGGAATATAATTTAATTCTAATATAGTATTTGAGATTAAAGTTCTTATAAAACAATAACATGATTTTACTACAATAAATGGTTTGTTTCTGCTATATTCATATTCCATTTCTTTTCTTCTGATTTTAATATGGTACAAGCTAAATGATTTTTCACTGAAACACAAATTGTTATTTCAGTCAGAGAGTCTACTTGCCCCATGCATCAGAACATTAAAACCTTTTAATTACTTGATGGAAATAGGCAGCTTCCTTTCCCCAGCACTTCCTGAATGCAATAACATAAAGTCTTTACTTCATAGCAGTGTTTCATATCACATTATTAGAAATCTCTAAAAGAAATAAGGACATTTTGATAATAATCTTAATAATGGCAAAATTGGCAAATTATAGCATCACCAAATTCAGATATTATTGATACAGAAGAGGGAAACAACTTTTATGCAAATATCTTAAGTATCCATCTATCTATTAGAGTTACCATGGTAATGAAAACTCGAGAAAACTCATTGTCAAAATACTTGCTAACTTCAGTGTGCCAGGATTGGCTCAGAAGAAACTCTTAACCCTTCATTCAAGAAACAGACAACACAATTTGCATTAGTAGGCTCTCTACACTTCTTCATTCACTATACATAGTCTAACTTAAATCAAAGATTAGAACTTTCTTATCAGTAAATTTAGTGGGAATGGTCCCCAATTCTTATCAGATTTTTTTCATAGCACACATTTCAATCATTTCTCACTTAGGAATAAGCAAGAAAAAGTAGAGAGAGAACTTCTGACTGCTGGTTACTGTGAATGGAAAAGGTATTACTTAATGCTATGAAGTATGCAAGTTTTCTTAATATGCATAGCAACAAAGTGGATGTTTAATGAGAGACAGCTAGTTTTCTAAAAAGTAAAATAAAAAATGCTATGGGTGCTTGCATCAACAAATATGACAAATCACACATGGATTTTTAAAAAAGTCTGCATTTTTCATTTAAAATCATATAAAAGAAAGCTGACAGGACATACAATGTGGGAGGGAAAGAGTTATTGACTGAGAGATGCAGATCACAGAGAGATGAAAGAAAAATCGTATGGAGAGTTTTCTGTTATAGATTGGGTAGTTGTCTACATGTTATATACACATAAATAAATCGTGTGTGAAAAGAAGTGATAGTCTGAATTGCATGTCCCTGTGAGAATGACATGTTATCTTCTGTCTCAAAATATTGCTTATTCTCAAGGATATATTTCAAAGATAATTCAATCAAAGTTTAGTTAATGCATGATGGCAGCTCTAAATAGAGAAAATCGGAACACAGAATTATAATTAACGTATTTGGAGAAAAAAAAGAAAAAAGCAAAGTTCAAAATAACGATAACCTTAGAGGGGTGGGATGGGGAATGGCATCTGTGTGGTGTTTATTTAGCAGAGCACATCTGTTGTAAGGACTGATGTGTGAGCATTGAACAGGAGGGAACTCAAATATGTGGCAGTGAGATGGACAAGAGCTGTGGGCAATGGGAACCAAATTTAATTGCAGTAGAGGTAACTGAAATCATTGAAATCAGATCAACAGCATGTGACAGGAGAGTGGGGAGCGGCTCCATAGAAGACGACACCTGCATGTCTTTGCACTCTAAAGCATGAGTCTTACATTATTTCACATATGGTCATCTAGTCTAAACTAAAAGGAGGGAAAAGTTGATAGGAAAGTAGAAGGGAAGTAGATGCCACAAGTGGCACCAATAAATGTTTATAGAGATAATGATATATATTTGCATGAAAACAATCCCCAAGATATATCCTTTCTGGGCAGCATGAAAGAACACATCTGTTTCAGAGAGCACAGGGGCTTTGCATTCACAAGATGTTCATTTTTTTATGCACAATTTGGTCTTTTATGCATATTCTGAGACATTTATAGTGGTGCCCCACATAAACTGTGTCTCCCTTGTGGAAGCTAGCACTGGGGTAGGTTATTGGAAGACAGTAGCCATTACAGTGGTAATTTGAGCTGGGACAGAATAATGGCACCACATTATGAACCAATAATGGGATACTAATATTTGTAGTATGCTCTTGCACTGCATAATAATGAAGGGAAAGTATAAGTTTAAAATCAATCCTTAATTAGGGGGATGACTTTCTGATTCTGACAAACACTGAAACTTGCCCAGAACTTCAGCACTGACTCACAATCTTTGCCGTATTTCTGCCTTAGGAGGCACGCAGGTCCCTACTAAGCAGTATTGCAGGCCTGTTTGCTTTAGCTTTTATTGAATTAAGCCACCTCTGAGTAGCTTTTCCAGTTCCTTAGATTTGCATAGTTTTATTCCTGTAGCACCAGTGATCTTATGCCATTTGGCAGTACCCACTGCCGCAGTGAACATGTCATGATTTCAGCAGAGTGAGAAACGCAACAAAAAGGGAAAATGCTGACATATGATTCTATGATTTTTGGAGCAGTCAGCTTACTTTAGATTAGTGTGAAGAAACAGACATAGCTGATGAAAATATTTCGGTAAAAATACTCTGATATTTCAGGTGGCAAAGGCTGTGAACCTTCCCAGCATGCGTAAAGGCTGGCTACTAGACGCCTTGTGTAGGGAGCACAGTGTTTAAATCAGCCTGTTGCATTAAATCCAGTATGAGTGGCACCCATAGGGAATGCTGTGGATGCAGCAATTTTCTTCTCCAGGAAAGCCTGAATATCATGTGTTAGTCATATTTGGGGGAGGAATTGATAAATTTAAACAAACATATGGAATGCTTGAGTCTGCAACAGTATTTACACACTGGCCAAAATTCTCTTCTGCTGGATAGCAGTTTGAGTTGGAATTTATAGACATCTAAATGGAGAGTGAAGTTGGGCTCTTCAAAGCTAAACTGCAGAACCTCATTTTTATCTCTATGTTTGTGGTTCTGTTTGAATAACCTAATTATTTATTTATTTAAGAACAATGTGTAAGACCTCTGCGAGTGTCCTCGGTTCAGCTGTACCAGCTTCATAGCCCATTAAGCTAAACATCCCTGCTATTTTTGCTAATTTTATAGATGTGGTATAAGGGTTAGGGAATTCTGCTAAATAACTAAAAAACACATTAAAATCTGAGGAGCACAGATACTGTATATAGAGCACATTCATCAGTCCATGTCTTCAAACATCTGTGACAGCTGACAAACTGCTTGTCAGGCATTCACACCACAAAGCAGCAGCAGAAAGAAAACTGTCCATTTGGCATCTCCTGTTTGAAATGCTTACATTAGGAACTCATTCATTCAGAATATTATTTGATGCCCCCCTACTGAAGCCTTTGGGTTTTCCTAGAAATGAATGGAAACTGATTTAAAATGGTAATCTTCATGGGGTAGGAATTATTATATAAATTATTTATATTTTCCTAGAGAGGCATTACCTTCATCTCAGTATATATATTTATTATCAATCCCTCCTCAGTTTGCTTTATCCCATGTCAGATCAACCAAGTCAATTTTTTAATGTCCAGTCATGATTTTAGGTCATTTAATTTAGGGCAATTAAGTTGCTAGAAATTTCAGCACATTCCAGGTCAATTCATTAAGTTTTGTCATTTTGAAAATTTAACACTTTTATGCTGAATTACAACTCTAATTAATTATCTTCTATGCTACTCATCAAAAGGACTCTTCTCCTGTCTTAACCTGCTAATAAATGGCAGTGTTTATGAAGAGGAATGTGCCAGATTCTCATTTGCACTAAGGCTCTTCACAGGAAATGACAGTAAAAGAGGCCTAGTAGGGGTGTAAGATGTTTGTCTCCAGTTTTAGAGACCCCTCTCTACTGGTATAATGGACAGTTATTTTGACATTATCTAAATTAGCAAAGATCTAAGATTTTGTGAGCAGAGAGGCGAATAGACAATGAATGACAAATGCTAGTTCTAGGATTTAGAACCCATTATGTGTGTATATACCATTTTTTGTTTGCTACACTTCATATATTACAAGAGGAAGAGATCTTTCCTCGGTATCCCTAGAGACATGCCTAACTCTCCCTGTTGATAAAGACTTTTTACAGTCCTTTATTTTTCTTCTACCAGGTCCATTGTTTTTTAAAAGCCAGTCTTAGCAGCTACATAAATAGAAAGGCGGTAGGGGAATGACACACCACAGAGAATGGGGTTATTTGTTTGTTTACTTCTCTGACAAGCAGTCATTTCCAGAAGCATGTTGACATTTCATTGTCCTCTGGACTCTTCTGTTCAGGAAGAAGAGCTATATTTTGTGGGCAATTGTTTTCAATAGACAGAGTTACAGCTTCATTCCTGTCCTGTATTAGTTTAAGCGTTAACTTTTTAGTCCTGAACAAAATTATCATGAGCTGGTTTGAATGCAGGGAAGGGGAAATGAGTGGTAAGCAGAGCTGTCCAGGGCAGGTATTTGCATAGCTTCTATTCGTTGACCTGAAAAACACAGAAAAATTACAGGAAAGACATTACTTTTAATCAACCACAATTGTAAAATGACAGCGGCTATGTTGCTGTTCCTACATGTTTGTGGCTATTTCTTTTTTTTACTTTAGCATTCCAGTCTTACTTTTCTTCCTGAGATCACATCTAGTTGAACAGCTCCCGTATGCATATGTTGTCAAGGACTGTGAGGGCCCTGGGGAGCAGTAGGGCACAACCTGGCAGCCAGGGGTTCATAAAGAGGCAGACTGGCAGCTTTGGTTACCACTCTGACATGTCAGACATTTGTTAAACTGTAAGTCATCTGCCACCTAAACACCCAGCTAATTGCCCATCCAGCATCACCTAGCTGCCCAAATGCCTCCAACCTGAGCACACATCAAATGGTTACACCCCAGGGCTTGTACCCAGGAACAGCCTCCAGCTCATCCAGCAGAACATCTGGACAGCCACATGTGCCACATCCTGGAACTCCTTTGCTGCTCCAGTTTTCCCCTAAAGCCTTTCTTTTAAAGAGGTGAAGGACACACCCGTTGTGCTGTTGGGGTGGCTCAGTTCATGACGCTGGAGCTGAGCAGTCGTTCCCCATCACAGATCCATATCTGATGCACAGAACTGCAGCAATGCAATCAATCGAAAGGCAGTTGGTGGAGAAAGCACCATGAGCAAATGGAAAGGAGGGGGAAGGGAAGGCCTGTGCTGTGAGGCAATTATCAGTTCTGGGACAGACAAGGTTGGCAGAACTCAGAAACGCTTCTCCCAATGTCCCTATTATTCAACCTAATTTCCTTCTGGAGGCATGTTTCTACCCTCTGCCACTTGCAAGGGAAGAAACCACCATGTTACCTATTCTACCCCCATCATCCACCTACTGAGCAGTTGCTGCTTATTTTCAAGACCATGATTCCAGCCTCAAGCTCCCTCTCACACCTAAAGGCACAGAAATGCTGCTGGCTTCCTCCCAGTGAATCTGCTGATGATTCCAACCTCATCCCAGGAAAAGCGTGTTCTCTGAGCACACTGAACCTTCATTTTCTCCCTTCAGGACCCTCTGCGGCCACTTTTCCCACCTGGTGTCACAGCAGTGCAACGAGAGCCCAGATCCTGCTGGTGAAGGGGGCCATAAGCCTTTTCCTCCTGTGGTTCTATACCCTGCCAATTCAGGAGAAGCTGGTATCAGCTTATTGCCATCACCACCACCTGTGCTCTGCTTAGTAAGGAGCCATACATCTGCAGTCTCCTGTCTACACAAACATGGTTTAAGACTCCTTCTCAGGGGCAGCACCTCAGCAACTTGCTGCATCTTGGGTGAGTCTTGCATGGTTGATACAACTGCTGTGTGACCTTTCATTGCCCGTTCTGCACTTCCCACTAGCTCTGTCTTATTTTTATTCAAGGAGAGACAAAGTTGGCTGCCAGCCTGGATTTGCAGCTGGTGTCTCTGGAAGAAAGCTTACAGAAGGAAAAAAAACCACAAACCAGTAGACAAAATAACCCAGATTCCATGCTGAATTTGCAGACTATGCAGTTGGCATCATTCAAACATATAAGACATTGGAGACCGAGAAGGAGGTTAAGGCTGTGACTACTTTCTTTTATGGTGGGGAGAGTAACAGTAGTGGTTTCTCCTCCAGTGGTGTCCAATAAACTGAGAATTCCAGGTGGAGGCAATGCTTTTAGTTACACGGCTCTGCTGTGCAATGCAGGAGTTAGACTCTGAAAAGGAGGAAGAAAATAGAAATTTGCTGATAGCTTACAGAGAATACACTATGCCACTGCCAGAAAATACTCCCACTGCCGTAAATAAGTAGCTCTCTCTTTCAAAAAGAAAAAAAAGTTAAAAATAGCAGCTTGTTTTCCCACCTGTATTATATACAAAACAGCAGAGCATAGAAGGTACAAAAAGGGTGATTCTGCAATGAGGTAAATTCACCTTTTTTACAATTCAGCATTGTGTTCGGTAATATAAGTGGACTTCCATATGTTAAACATTGCAACAATTAAAGGCAGTCACGGGCCAGCAAATTACTTCTGACAGGTGCCTTCCACAGAGGCTGAGTAGTCCCTTTTCAGGGTTGTTTTAAGAGGCTTTGGGCGCAATGTGCTATGCAGTCAGCAAGCAGAAAAACGCCTTCCATCCATCTACCCCAGTACTTCTGCTGTAGTAGAAGTAGATGGAGTTACTTACAGAATTCAGTTGTGCAGCACTGAGCTGGATAGACCTTTCCTTGACCTTCTGGAGAGGTCTGAGCCTCCATTCTTAGAAGTAACTGAGCTTGCAAACTGCTACATGTTCATTTGTTTGTTTAACCACTCCTTCTGAGAAAGATGATGCCCTTCCAGCTATCATTCTTCCATGAGGTAAGATCTCATGGCTACCAGATGCATCACAATATTGCTCTGCACTGCTAGGACTTGAACAGATGGGAAGCTTATGGGCTCAATTTGAAGGCATTAATCCTGCAACTGGACACCCGGGGCAAGAACCCCATGCATACCAACAGACTTTGCCCAACATCTTGCTTAAACATTAGTTTGCAGCACTGACGCCTATGAAAAATAAACATCCTCATCCATTCAGGAGCTTTCCTGCTTAGTGACACATGACGAAACTTCTCAGCTATCAGAAGAAAACTTAGCTACCAACCAGAATGTTCAATATGGGAATAGGTTGTATGTAAAAGCTTTTTCCCCCCTATTTTGCATTTGCATGATATGATTTTTAAGTTAGTTGATCACACAGTTGATGAGCAAACAATAGATCAAAATAATTTGATAAATCTTAAAAATGTGAAAGCGTTAAGGAGGAAGATGGGTAATTAGGAGAATCTGCTGCAGAAAAAAAATGGACTAGACACAACTTGATTTAACTCACAAGGAGTTTCATTGATTTAAACCAAAAGAGTATGAAGAGATTGTGATCTTACACCACACTGTAATAAAGTTTAAACAGAATCATTCTAAGGAATACTAATAGAAATTACAGAGAACAACTAGTTTTTTGCACTTACATTTATTTCAACATCCGCAGTTCTTGTTTTGCCATTTTTAATTGTCTTGGGGCAGGTGACAAGTCTATATACTTAAGTGTAAAGCTCTAACCATGCATGTTATGCAAAATAAATTAAAAAATTAATTATAATAGGCATTCTGGAATATTAAGTAAATCAGCACATGCCTACTGCATCAATAATAATTCTTACTGAATATCCTTGAGTGACTGAGGCATCAGCAGGGAGGGAAAGAAAAAAGTAACAAATCTTCAGAACTGGGAGGAAGCAGCAATCATAGTCAAATAAGCACATGTACAGGCTTAAAACCCTGGTATCTTACTGGCTGAAAATAATCCTTTAATTTTTACAGTAAAAAGTAGATATGATAATTCTGAACATGGGTCCTGCACAATACAGCAGTTTTACTGAGATCATCTGAAGTCAAGCTCAGGATGGGATGTGGCACACATCCAAACCCATAATTCCTAGGAGAAGTATATTCCACTTGTACCACTGTTAAGACATGATCTATGAAATTCCATCTGTGTTTTCTAAGATGGGGTTATTGATGGTGTTCAGGAGATGAGGCCCTTGATGGCTGCTATGAAGTCAAGCAGGATCTCAGCTCCTAAGCATCAGCTAGGAACTGTTGAATAATCTGAGAGCTCCAGACCACAGGCAGCCAATCAGCAGACAATCAAGGTAATCATGCGGGGAAGATTAAAGTACCTAAATATCTCACTGCTCTTCAGGTACTTGGAGATGGGAGAAAAACACTCAAATCACTTTCAAAGCCATGGAGAAGTTTTTTGTCCTGTTCTTGATTTGGTTTCCCTCTCTTCGCCCCATGGCAGCTTCACTGTGTGTAGACTTACAGAGGGACACAGAAGGCTTTGGAAAACTTCTGTAGGTATTCAGAAACACTGATGTACAGCTAATTGATTAGAAGCTTGTATGCGTAAGAGTTCTTTTCATTTCTGTACCCCACAGAGCAGCACCATTGCTTACCTCCTGCTGAGATGCCTATCACAGACTGGCTGTTTACCACAGTGTGAGAGTAAGACAGACTCACAAGCAGTATTAAAACATAGCTCTTGTCAGACAAACTTGATTATTCCTTTCAATAAGCACTAAAGAATTAGTGGATGAAGGGAATGGGACAGTATAATAATTCTTGATTTCAAGAAACCTTACTTGTAAAATTAATTCAAATTGACTTGGAGTGGAAGTGGAAAGCTGTGGTTAAAGATTATTGACAGGGCCTATTCAGATGAGGGAAAGGGCATAGGAATCACAGCAGAGACAACATGAGTTTTTCAGAGACAGAAAAGAAAAAGTTACACGCCCAAGCTTCAGTAAATGCTAAACGGAATTAGAGATCTGAATCTCTCACCTGTGTGCTTTTGAAAATCTCTCATTTAGATTATATTTGCCATCTTCTTTAATTATCTAAGATGAAATAAGTGGGATGTTCATGAAATTCAGCTTAAAAAAGAAAAGAAAGACTCATGAATAACTAGAAACACAGATAAAGGTAAAATATGACTGAATTTTTAAGTGGTCTGGTTAGAAATAATTGAAAATCTGTGTGTGTATGTCCAGGGGGATGAAGTAATCAGGAGAAAGACAAGTAAAGTGACATAAGTTTGCAATATAAGGAGGCAGTAAAAAAGAGCATGCAATAATTAATTCTATATATGGAAACAAACCATCAAAGTGCAGGAAGGGAATAACCTTTGTTTTCTACCTCTGTCTTTTCATTACTGACCAAAACTACAATATGTGCATTTGTGGGTATCTCTTTGTCAAAAGAATATTGAACAGTTGGAAGAAGTTCAAGGAGAGTCACAAGACATGTCTTAAAAGAGAGACCTACACTTGTCAGGGAAGTTTCAGGTGATTATTCACATAAATTTAGTAACTAGTCACAAAAATAGAAGCCAAGCCTAGTTTCTCCCCAGGGACCAGGAAGATGCTACTTAATTTCTCCGTGAGGACACTCAGGACTAGCATCATAGAACCTGTGGAAAAGCAACTGTTTTTTCCCAAAGACCAGGCTTAGTTCTGCAAGATGGTGAAACCAAGCTTTTCCTTCAGGAAGAGTATGCAAAGGCTCGCCATCCATCCCTGTCCAGAGACGGAAGCACTGCATATCATCAGGAGGCGCTGGGGCTTCTAACCCTTTGAGATGCCTCCAAATCCACAGTGGCATGGAGAACTATTTTTAACCCTATCTTCTATAACTTCATTTCTTGACTATATGGCCACTGCTCAACAGTGGTGACTGAGGTGACTACTGAGGTGACACTCAGTAGTCACCTCAATTGCTGATGTCAGAAGCTTACTAATGTAATTTAAATCAAGTGTAGGTATAAATCAGAACAATTCAGGGTCAAGGTGTCTGTGACTGTTTTGTGCTGCATTGAATCTAATGTTACCTTTGACAGACAAATGACACCACAGAAAACACATGATTTACCTAAACAGGAAGAGAAAAAGAGAAAAAACAGCTTTTTGGGGTCATTGATGGACTATTTCCACACTTTATCATAGGCCAAACTAGCAATCTAGTAGGGATGAGAAATATTCCATCAGGTGTTGCCTGCTGTCAAAATTTACATTTATTATGTGCAGTATGCATTCATGAAGAAAACAACCTTTCAGAATTTTATCATGTGTAATCTGAACTTTGGGCACATTATGAATTGATCAATATTAAATTAATGAATTTCATACATGTTAAGCAGATAGTACATAAAGTGATAGCTTTTCAGCACTAAATGTTGCTTTTGAATCTGGAAAGATTATTGCTTATTTGTGATATTCCCTTTATGTTAATTTAATTTACTTCTTGTTACTGTCACTCATCTGTTCTGGAGTGATTTCTTGCTAAAAATTACACTACATTGTAATTGAAGCACTTAACATGCTCAATACTAGAAATTCATCTAACGTATGTATGAAAGATTAAACAATCTAGTATCTCAGAACTAATCCCATTAAGCTATTTCTACATTCTATTTTTCTGTACATAAAGGAACATAAAGTAACATTGTGAATAAATATAGGAATTTTAAAAGACAATGCAACACAGAGACACAGAAATCCCCACTACCTCCATCTAATCTATTATTGTTTTATCACAATCTGTTTTCCTTTCTTATTATCTGAAGAGATGGCCCAGCAAGAACATGAGGACTCCTCAGGGGAGGAGAAAATTCTCAAATATCTATTCTCTTATGTTCATCACTAACTGCACTGACTCCATTTGTGCTTTTCCCCCAGTGTGTCTTACACAACTTAATGCCTGCAACTGAGGACTGCCAGGGTTCCAAGCTCCAAACAGATGGGAGCACAGTGGGTGCTGAGTTTATCTTCTGGGCACCATTTGTACTCTTTTTTTCTCAGCACCCCTTTTCACCGTCACAAGCCCATTTTCATAGAAGGAACAGTGCGGTAAACCAGCAGAGATCTCCCATCTTCTGCTGTGTACACATAGGGATACTATGATTTGGTCTCACGGGACAGCTGTTTTTTGTGCAAACAGTGATGATTCAGGTGAATAAAACAATCCCAGTTCAGATACAGTGATGCAGGGTGTACCTATATGAAGGCAAGTATATGTACAGCAGCCTGCAGTAAGTACTATGCCCCCATGAACAGAGGTACTGCGCAAGTAGTAGCTCTTACAGCTCTTACCTGCACTAGCCTCGGGCAGCCCAGCATCACATATCTGAACTGGGATGACCAGTTTAGCTGCAGTACTAACACACAGCAGGTGTGGATGGCAAACTGGATGATGACAGCATCAGCAGCCTATTTATTGGTGAATCATGTCTTTGTGGATACCTTCATTGTATGACTGGACAGCACTAAAGGGATTTGGTGCCGGATAGTCTGAAAAAGAGCATGGGGGGTTTATGACTTTGCCTTCCAGCTTATGTGTTTTTTTTGTCAGTAGTGCTGAAGTTTATTCAAGCCAGCAAAATTCCCAATTGCCCAGCTTCCCCCATCATTTTCCAGTGTGAAGACTATGGTGGTCCTTTCTGAATTTGGATATGGATCTTCCAGCAAGGAAAAGACAAGCTCTTAAATACAAGTGATTGTATGAATAGTGGCAATTGAAAAACAGGTTGAGAATTTACTTCTAGATAACAGATCCAGTAAAAGAAACAACTTGATGGCCCACAATATACAAGCTGAAGTAATGTGTGAATGCTATTTTTATCAGGAGCCACATCAGTGGTGTGATCCTGCAAAAAGCTAAAGGTTTCCTGAGAATTTCTGATCATCCCAAAGAGTTTGGTTCAGGACATGAATCACTCATAAAGGGAAACCAGCATTGCCCTCTTGTTACCAAGTATACTAAATTGGGGTTTCCACCTCCAGTAGTAAGTATCTTTTTGAATATCGTTACTTGAACAAAGATAGCATTAGCAAACCAAATGATTTTACATAAGCACTTTTTTTTAAAAAAAAGGCCACAAAATTATTTTTTATACAATTTAGCATTTTTTAATTCATTCAAAGTGAATCAAAGTGAATTCTGAAATTCCATTTCAGAATTAATTTCAATTATTCTAAGACTTGTAAATTTTTCTTACCAGAAGAAGAGTCCAGAAATATTTCTTCAGCAATAGACTAATTAGTCCACCATGTGATTCTGATCTCTGTTCACACATTTTAAAGGTGTATCATTGTATTACAAAACTGTATCTCTATTCCCCATCTACCCAGTTAGAACAGGAAAATATACAAAAATTGGTGCACATAGAACCTATTATGAAGTCTTAAAATTAATTTTTATAGTGAATAAACATGGCCAATGATAGCAGTATTTCTGCAGCAGATTCTGATACATTAATCTTGTGAAATATTAGCTTAACTGGAAGACTACTTGGTGAAGGAAGATTTGTTTCATTTTTATCAGATCCAAATCTTTAAACATAATATAGAATAATATATATAATATTATATATATATAATATATATAATATAGAATAATGTATTTTATTATTCTATATTGCTGAACATGTTAAAATTAAAAATTGAAAAACATACAGGGATATGAATTTCGTGTTGAATCCCCAATATGACCATAATTCAATGGATTGTGCTGATTCAGAAAAAAATTCTGAAAAATAAATACTTCTTTTTTATAAGAATTAATTTCTTTCCAGAAATATGTTGTTTACGTGTTATATTATTTTGTATTTTATCTGGATTTTAAAATTTTTAAAATATATTTAATCAAAGCAATTATTAATTATGAATCACAGAATCACAGAGTCCCAAGGGTTGGAAGGGACCTCAAAAGATCATCTAGTCCAACCCCCCTGCAAGAGCAGGGTAACCTACAGTACATCACACAGGAACTTGTCCAGGCGGGCCTTGAATACCTCCAGTGTAGGAGACTCCACAACCCCCCTGGGCAACCTGTTCCAGTGCTCTGTCACTCTTACAGTAAAGAAGTTCTTCCTGATGTTAACGTGGAACTTCCTATGCTCCAGTTTACACCCATTGCCCCTTGTCCTATCACTGGATATCACTGAAAAAAGCCTAGCTCCATCATCCTGACACCTACCCTTTACATATTTGTAAACATTGATGAGGTCACCCCTCAGTCTCCTCTTTTGCAAGCTAAAGAGACCCAGCTCCCTCAGCCTCTCCTCATAAGGGAGATGTTCCACTCCCTTAATCATCTTATGATTTATAATAGCAACTGCTGACTAAAAACTAGTTGGTCTTTAATGACACTAAATTTATAAAAGGGTAGAAAGGAGGCCCGTGGGAAGTACACACCTGCCAGCCTCACCTCTGTGTCTGGCAAGATCATGAAACAGATCCTCCTAGACAATTCGCTAAGGCACATGGAGGACAGGGAGGTGATTAAGACAGCCAGCAAAGTTTCACCAAGGGCAAGTCTTGCCTGTGGCCTTCTGTGGTGGAGTGACTACATCTGCAGACAAGGGAAGAGCACTCACAGCCCAGAAAGCCATACATAACCTGGACTGCATCAAAAAGGCCAGCAGGTTGCGGGAGGTGATTCTGCCCCTCTGCTCTGCTCTAGTGAGACCCCACCTGGAATACTGCATCCAGCTGTGGGGTCCTCAGTGCAGGAAAGATATGGACCTGTCAAAATGGGTATAGAGGAGGCCACAAAAATGATCAGTCTGGAGCACCTCTTCTATGAAGACACACTGAGAGAGTTGTGGTTTTTCAGTCTGGAGAAGAGAAGGCTCTGGGGAGACCTTATTGCAGCCTTTCAGTAGCAAAAGGGGGCTACAAGAAATCTGGAGGGGTACTTTTTACAAGGGCATGTAGTGACAATCAGGAATGGCTTTAAACTGAGAGAGGGTAGATTTAGATTAGATATTAGGAAAAAATTCTTCACTGTGAGAGTGGTGAGGCACTGGCACAGGTTGCCCAGAGAAGCTGTATATGCCCCATTCCTGGCAGTGATTGTAGGCCAGGTTGCATGGGACTTTGAGAACCTGGTTTAATTGAAGATGTCCCTGCTCATTTCAGAAAGGCATTTCGACTATATGATCTTTAAAGGTCCCTTCCAACCCAAACTATCCTCTGATTCTATAATAAATACTCCATATACATAGCTGTAAAACATAATCCTATAGAATGTGACGTTAATATAAAAATTTTCACAGATATATTGAAAGAAAAATATACAAACTTTATTATTTACATATCTTTTTTAAGATTTTCAAATGTCAGCTCATCTTTCCTTTCTAGAAAAATGATGTGTGTTAAAATCGTAAACCTCACATAAAGTGGAATTTTAATGTACTGACCACTTCCACTGAAGTCAGATAAAAGGCACGAGTTCCATGGCAGACTATTCCTGTGTATAACAAAATGAACAGCTGAAAAGAAGAGAAAAAGACTGAAATGCAAAAAGAAAAAGCAGTCATTATACAAAAGTAAGAAGAACAGAAGACAAAGGGTGAAATCATCCCCCACCATGTGCTTCTAATACACAATTCTCTTGTAGCACCTAGGAATTTCCTAACTGTAGCCATCTAAATGCTCACTAGATCTTCTATACCACCAGTGGTCTCAGCTTGCTTCCTCCCTAATTACAGGCTGTTGTCTGGAAACTGTAGATTAATAACCATACAGATAGGGTTGGAGCTGTAACTGGGTGAACCAGATGAGAAGTGTGACGAGATTTAGAGAATATGACCAAAGGACTCACAGGAGCTGGTGTTTTCTCCCACTCTGACTATAACACACCCCAGTTTTTCACACTGAAAGACGGAGGACAGTGTCGACTGTGCAATTCCAAAGCCAAAACATTTCACCTTCAGATGCTGGTGTGGTTGCTAAGTAACAGCAATGTAGTTTATTTCCTACATCACTCATATGCCTCGTGGAAAGCGGCTAAGGTTATAATAAATCATAGGCTGCCTGTGTATTAAGATATGCATTAAGATAATATTCTGTTCTTTGTAAGAATGAATTAAAAATGTTCTAAGAAATTTTAGGTAGTATGATAAAAGAAAAAAAAATAAAACCTCATAAAAACATCTATATATGAACAAATTAAAATGAATGGACAGGGAAAAAAATCAGGTACTGCCTGGAGTATTGAGAGTAACTAGGAAGTCAAAACAAAACTCCAGACTCAAGGGCAACATTGAATGGGAGGTTCAAGATGCTGTCTGAACCTAAAAGGTATCACCCCAGACGGAAACATAGCCTAAAGAAAGGTGACAGAAAACAGCATGAGGAATGAGAAGCGCAATGAGGACAGATTCAAAAGGCTAAATGAGATCTCAAATCTCAGTGTGAGATTTTCCAAAGCTCTCAATAATAGTCTAACTCTAGACTAAATAAAAACAGAATTGTACCTACTGGAGGTTAGTGAGTCATAGTTAAGTAGTTGGAAATTCCATCAGGTAAAGACTATGAAGCCAAAGATTAAAAAAGAGAGAAAGTAAGTTCTAAACATGTCTAAGCAAGAAACTTTCAAAAGAAGGAATAGGTCTCTTGGACTTCAGAGAAAGAAGCAAGCAAGGAACATATAAGGGCAGAGCTGAGAAGGTAACTGGTTTCACACCAGACTGCATCAGAATTATGCGGACGCAGTTATACTTTGCAACAGAAGTATACCTTATACTCTTTCAAGTTATAAAAATGTCATCAAAAGATGAAATGTTGAAGCCAACTGATTAACCGAATAAGAGTAACCAGCTCTAGATAGGTACAAAACAAACAAAAAAAGTGAATAAAGTTGCTGAGCTACTATCAAAAGTATGCAGTCTTCTCTTAAAGTGGCCTGTCAGGACTGAAAAGTAATACAGACATTAAGAATAACCCTGGAAATTACCACACAAGAATTCCTCTTTACTTTAGCTAAATTAGTTAAAATTACCATCAGATGTAAAACATCTATTCTGACAGAACTGTATAGCTCCTGCTATAAAACACATAAAGGAATGGACTCCTTTAAATGTGTATGTGTATGTTCGTGTGTGCACGCAGTAATATTTTCAAGTCTGTAAGAACTCAGCAGCTCTCTTGCTAACTCCAGGGTCCTTATCCATCCCAGTATCTGGACTGAGAAAATGGGTTTGTCAAATAGAGTTGACTATTCATAGAAAAATCTTCATTTGTAAATGTATCACACTGCTGTGATATTTTAACTTTTCCATTTCTAAGCTGATTTTTGTGAACTTATGGAATTGGAGCTCCTTTCAGCTCTGTAAGTAAAACTACTCAGTTTTCTAGTTCATTCCCTGCTGCTTCATAGCATAACTCTCTTCTTCTTGGACTATCTGTATGGTGGTTCCAATTAAAAGTCCCTAGCCAGATAATTTTTCAGCCACTCTTTAAACATTTGTTTTTGTTTTCTCTTATTTTGTTTGTTGGGTTTTTTTGTTTAATTTAGGTTTTTGGGTTTTTTGTTTGTTTTTTTTTAGCAGAGTACTTATGAAAAAATTCAACAAAAAGTAACAATTTCCTTGATTCTATTTTTAAAAGAGAGGAGATAACGACAGCCAAGAAAATCTACCAGATGGTTCTTTTAATAAATACATTAAAGTCTCCTTTATTTTAATCCAGTTTTAGCGACTAACATAACAGAAACTTTCAGACCATCAAACCAGTTTTCACAATCTGCCATAAAATTGCATTTCACAGAAATAATCCTGACAAGCACTAATAGATGAACGTTGTTGGTGCAATAATAAAACAGTATAAGGCATATTTACACCATCCTTACATACAGAACACTGTACACACAAAAAAATCACAGATCCAGAACAAAGAAAATTTAATCCCTTAGACGTTTTACTTTTATAGGCTTGGTTTCAAACAAATAACTCTCCGAGCAACAGACAACCTCTTGTTCCTGTGTGATTTATTTGTAACATTGTGCTCATGCAAAATAGGTATTTGCTTTATTGCATTAACATTGAAAGAAGGTTGGGAATTAGTTCTGAAACCAGTTCAATCAAATTTTACACCCTGTTTCTCTTCATCCATAGCAAGTCTGAGTCATTGTTATTGGTGACATAAAATGAGGCGTTAACTGATGATTGAGATTTTTATTTGGTAAATTCCAAAACGATAATGAAGATCAACTGACCACAGTTCAAAAACCATCTTTCTTGACCATGCACTTTTTTCTTTTCTATTATGAGGTGGCTTAGATGAGATTCCTTTTGTATTTTTTAAGTTTCTATCTTTTTCTATATATTATTAGAGAAACCATGTACTATCCAACATCCACTGTTCACAGAAAGAAATAAGCAGCAGGAAAAGCTCTGGTGGCAGAGTTGGCCAGAAAGAGGACATCAGTAAGTTAGTAGCAACTTAATAAACATCAAATGCCCCAAAGATACGTCATGAAAGAGCTGGCTACTATAACCCATATTTCTGTAAGAGTTCAGACTGCCAGGGACGTTTGCGCTCTGGGAAGTAATCTGGAATGTGGATTTTTTTAAAATCTTGGATACATTTTCTCATTTCTTCCTCAACACTCAGCTTCTCACATACCTTCTTTTTGGAAAGATTTGTTTCTCTGGACTTGCTAATGAGAGTTTGAAAGAGTTCACTGTTCCTGCGTTTGTCTGGTGGTGGCATCCACTGCACTGGTGCCTTCTTAGATGGACGATCCAAAGTCAGAGTATTTGGCTGGTGGGCTGTGGAAGGTTGAGTGCTGGTGGCATTTTCTTGAGGGGTGCTCGCTTCTGAGTGGCTGTCGCAGCTTGAGGTGGACAACTCGTTACAGGAAGTCCCACTTTCACTGCCCTTGTCCAAGACTTTGTCATGTTTCCTTTCTTCATGGTCTTGTCTGGGGGAAACAGTTCTCTGGGGGGGCCCTAATACAAGGCAGGAGAGAAAAAGTATTAAGTGAGCACTTGTTTACACCAAAAACTGATTAGATACCATTTAAAAAAAACATGACTCAGAGTCTTGGCTGGCATAAATTGGTGGCATTTCCTTGTAGTCAGAAGAACTATACCAGACTGGTAGACAGGATGAAGATCTAGTCTTCCAAATTCTCACTCCTAAAATGTTTACAGCAAGAATAACTTCACTGCCTGCCTAAGAATACAGGTCATGAAACATGCATAATGCTCACTGATTATCTGCACCAGAAATCCCTGCAGGCCAGTTTAAATGAGCTAGTTTGCTATTACACCCCAAGAAGTTTTTATGAGAAATTAGATTTTATAGTATCAGGAAAATACTACCACACAATTTAAAAACTCTTTGCTTAAATAAGAATATTCCAAGGCTTCAGTTTCCTTTTTTGGCAGTTCCCACCTTTCCAAAACAGTCTACTGATACTATGCTCTGCAGATGTCAACTCCGCAGAAGCCCTGCACAGAAAAAGGAGCATTAATCCTAGAATAACAGAGAGATTGCTCACTACTGACAGAGTCTTTAGGTTTTGTTTTTTTTTTTCCTTTTTGTATCCTATAGTGATTTCACCACACTTCTTTCTGTCAGTTACTATCCCTGGCTTGCGTCAGTGCAAGCTCAGAATTCAGCTGTACTCCTCTTACTGTGCAAGCTGGCAAGGAAAAGTAGGTTATGAAGTTATTGATGAAGAGGCACTCTGCAATGGCAGGGAAAGCGGTCTGATGGCCTATCAGCAGGCATTGCTCAGCACTTCACATGGCAGAAAATCGGATGTAGGCTGTTGCTCTCTCCAGATACCACTTTTGCTTTGAAGTCTTAAGCACAATACAAATGTGAAAATTAAGTGGTAGCCGCTAAATCTGTACAAGTGTTTTCATTTCTGAAGCTTTATTTCAAAACTCCAGCTGTGAAGTGAGATGACGCTATGCTGACATCATATAAACGTCACAATCTTAATTTAGGACACTATCTGAGGCTTACAGAAATGTCCACAGAGTTCAAGAGGCACTGGATCAGACTGAAAAGAAGAATTTCAAAGATGTTTAAACATCTAAATGAAAATGTAAACTGTGCCTGCTACAAATCTTGAAATATCCAAACAGTTTAGGCATCTAAATATTTTACAAAATCTAGATTATCCTTACAGTTTCTCCAAACACCACCAGCATCAGTTAACTGCCCTTGCCAGAACCAAAACTCATAATGAGAGCTCAGCCTTCAGTTACTGAAGCAGAGTAGCAGAGATTTTTTTGAGTCACTCTGTTTTTCAGAGTTACAAATTAGCAATATAATTACAAAGAATGCAGAAGCAATATCAACACTCTCGTGTCTTTTTGACAGTGCAGTTCTATGATTCAAAGGAATCTAAGAAGATTGCAGTATTTCATATTTTATTTATGAGACACAGAAGAAAACAAAAGAAAGTGGGGCGGGGCGGGGGGGGGGGAATCAAATCAATAATAATCTAACAACAGAAGCATTCAACAACCTGCTTTGCTTTTGTTTTAGTCAGCATCCCAGGATGCCATGTCACATTTCTGTAGTCCATCTAGAGAAACCCATGTGTAACCAAGATCCAAAGAGGAGAGGCAACAATCCATCAGGGCTTGTACTTATATTATTCAGAGTGAAAAAGACAAGTAATTTTCTACTTCATTATATTCAACCCAAATATTTAACACACGGTTGCAGTGATTTCCCTCCTCTTTCTCTTCCAGAAGTATGCTCACCTTCTTAAAGAGATGCATATGTTTTCCTGCTATTGTTGTATCAAGCATTTCATTTCATACCTCAAACCATTATATGAATATGCTAAATTGAGAGTCAGCTGTCACAGAATTACTCTGGCTTTGCAGCATGTAATTATAAAACCGAGTAGTTAATCAGTTAATGATTTCAGCATTGTTACTCTGATTTTCAGTAACATGATTAACATCAATATCTAATCTAGTTTACAATCTTAGCTTCTACAAGTGTATCAGCACACTCTGTGACTAAGAAATTAAAATTTTCTGTTAGCAACACCCTGTAGTCTTCAGCTGTCTTTCCTGCATATTTTTTTGCTGTAATATCATAAATTAAGACATTATTTCTACTTATACTTACCTCTTTTGGTACTCCTTGCTTCTCAAGGGCTCAAATCTGCATGTACTAAGGCTCTACTTCAAAAGGGCACTGAAATACACATTCAAGAATATAAAAAATTCCACTTCCTGCTACAAGATTGTTCAGGAGCCGGACAATAGGCAGGTATTTAAATGCTTTTTTGGATCACAGCCCTGAGGTTCAGTACCTTACAGCACTGAGCTCTGTATGCTTCATTGAATCACCTAAATTCACAATGACTTTAATCCAGACACACATTTTGTCCCACACCTCTCCTTTTAAAAATTAACAAATCCTCCCTCACAAAGAATTCTTTACATGCTCCTGCACTTTTTTTCTCAGCAGTGTGTTATTAACAGAAGCACCAGTTCTGCTACAGGGGAGGTTCTTCTCACAATATCTTCTGCTGGCTGAAATCCAAAAGAATTTACCAATATATAAGAAAGATATTTGTTTAATTTTCAACATCAGGGATTATCAGATAAATTTAGCTCCATCTCTAATTTGGAAAGCATCTCTTTATTGCCCTCCAAGCTGGCATGCTTATCTGTGGCTGGGATTGGGTGATGGGATGCTGTCTCCACTGTACCTTCTCAGCCCTTCCAGAATAACACCAAAGACTTTCAAATACCTAAGTCTGCTTGAAACTACTTATTTTCCAGGAGTGCAGAATAGTTCTTAAAAACTCAGAGAAAGTGTATTTGCATCATCATGCACACAGAATCATACAATGATAGAATCATTTAGGCTGGAAAAAGCCTTCAAGATTATCAAGTCTAACTGTTAACCTGGAACTGAAAAGTCCACATGTAACACTAAAAAACTTCAGTGACTTAACAACCTGTCCCTCCTACTCCTGCCCTTTCTAGGATCTCCTACCTGCTGCTGGTTCCCTAACTTATATGCTGGAACTGAGTCACTGCATCTCAGACCTCTCCGACTCATTCTTAACAGCCTTAAAGTTAAGGAAATAATATAAAAATTCAATTAACCTGAGTGCTCCATTATCTTGCTTCACCAAGGGCAACCCCTGCTATAGTGGGCTTCTATGATGGAGTGACATCAGTGGACAAGGGAAGAGCCACAAATGTCATCTCTCTGGACTTCTGTAAGGCCTTTGACATGGTCTTCCACAACATCCTTCTCTCTAAATTGGAGAGATATGGATTTGATGGGGAGACAGTTCAGTGGATGAGGAATTGTTTGGATGGTCTCATCCAGAGCGTAGTGGTCAACAGCTCAATGTCCAGATGGAGATTTGTGACAATTGGTGTCCCTCAGGGGCCCATACTGGGACCATCACTGTGTGATATCACACATTTACAGATGACACCAAGTTGAGTGGTGCCGTTGCAACACCAGAGGGATTGGATGTCATACAGTGGGACTTTTAGAAGGTCAAGAAATGGGTTCATGTGAACTTCATGAGGTTCAACAAGGCCAGTGCAGTGTCCTGCATCTGGGCTGGGGCAACCACTGGTATCAATACAGGCTGGGGGCCAAAGGGATTGAGAAAGTATGTTTATACTTCATGTAAGGAAGAAATTTTTTGCAATAAGGGCGGTGATACACTGGCACATGCTGCCCAGAGAGGTTGTGGATGCCCCATCCCTGGAAACATTCAAAGTCAGGAAGGGGCTGGAAGCGGCTCTGAGCAACCTGATCTACTTGAAGATGTCACTGTCCATTGCAAAGGGGTTGGACTGGCTGACCTTTAAAGATTCCTTCAAACACAAACCATTCTATTATCCTATGACTGATCCTACGATTCTCCTCTCTCTTTCTCTGTAGGTTAAACTCCCAGTTTATTGTGTGCACAGTGGCAGATTCAAGAATTAGTTTCTTCCTCACACAGCTTCTTTATTCTGCAGTGTCTCAAAGATCATTTGTTTGTTTATGAATCAGTTTATTTTTACTGCAGAATGTAAAAGAAGTTGTGAACATATGCACAGATTGCTGCAGTTAGCTATTTTAATAGCTACTGTATTGACAAGAAGAACAGAAAATCTTAGCTCTGAAGTACAACAGTTACAGCTGGATCTAAGAGATGTAGATAAAAGTTGAATAGTTATATAAACACAGTCATTTGGAAACAAAACATGAACAACACTTTAAATGTGTTCAATAGGCAGTACATCAATCAAGAATGGAATCTGTTAGAGAGATGATTTTACTGCTCCAGAAAACATACATACACAAAAAAGTGAAATTATTTGACTTTGCCAATCTCCTTGCCAATACTATAAAATGAAGCCTGTTTGTTGATTTAAATAAAAAACTAAACCAATTAAAAAGCCCCAACAACAACAAAGCAAAACAAACAAACAAAAAAGAAAACAAAAACCAAAACCAAAACAAACAAACAAACCCAAAATCTTGAGGTTTTCTATCATATAATTTTAGTGAAACAAAGTTCTTTGGGGTATTATCTTCATTTCCTGTTTTGTCAATTATACTTTAAAAAAAAACCCAACAAAGGCTATTTTTATTCGTACTTGTATAAGATTTTTTATCTAATCCAACAATAGTATTTTCAGTGTAATTAATAATTTCTGCATGCTTAAGAATATTGGTTGCATGTGATTTGCACGACTTTGCATGAAATGCACATTTTTTCACATTGTTTTGCATACAGAAGAATCCTTATTTTATAGGCTTTACAAACATTTTTAACCTGATATCAGCTATGTTAAATCCCCTGAATGAACTTTTCCTCTACCTATTATCTCATATTATATTCAGAGTGAATATAAGATGAATCCTACTGTGTTTTATAATTTAATCTTAAGAATCTAAGCAAAACTAACTATAAATTAATATGCAATAATACAAAACCCTCAGAAAATATCACATTATAATGGTCTTATCCATCTTCAGTATCTAGGGTTTCTTACTACTTTTCATCAGCATTCAAACTATTACACTAAACTGAATGCTTAGAGAAGACACCTGTGAAATCTTATAACAGGTTATGGCTACTGTGGGAACCTTTTCACTACCAGACTTTTAAGTACTTAATATCACATTTCAAGGGCAAATGATTTTCTTTCATGTCTAATTTTACTTTTTTTTTTTTTTTTAATATTATTTTTAAGAGATATAAAAGGATAGCTCTAAGCCCCTGACATGGTATATTAATACCCCTTCTGTGGTATATTAATGATATTTCCAGGTTTAGAAGAAAATACTGTTCTTAGAGCCCAGCTCAATACATGAATTCACTCCCTGAAAACAGAAAGGGATTCAGCTTGCCTCTTACCACTGGAGTTGTAGGTTACAACTAGCTTTATGGCAGGCAGATTTACAAGCATCTTCCTGACCACTGCACTCTGTCATCTTTAAGGCACAATAAAATCAAGCTAAATCCACTGCTTGGATTTAGCAGTGAGAGTTTATGTGGGGTTTTTTTAACTCCATACAGTTTGTCAAGGAAACTTTTCTACTTATTTTAGTTATTGCAATTTACATCTAACTTGGGCTTGTTGGGAGCCGGGGAGACAGAAGGCCATGCCCCACTTACTTAATTTCTATTTTCAGGCTAATATGCTGGTTTACACAGGAATTAAGTGGCATGCAGTCCTTAGCTGTCCCTCTGCCTACGGATCAATTTCATCCATTATGAACATACCAAGCAAACAATACTAACGACTAAGCATATAATGTGAGAAATATCTAAGTGTTTTTGACAAGCTCTGCTCTTGACAGCTTGCACTTACGGGAAAAATTGAAGAGTTCCGTGTAGAGATTTCAGTGGAATGAAACTTTGTGTGGGAGGTTTTATGCTGTGTGGTTTCAAATTGCTTCAAGCAAAAAAAATAAATAAAAAAATCAGCTCCCAATTTCGGCCTCGGTACAAAATTTCAAACCACTTTTTTGGACCTGAATAATGCTTAGTATATAACAGTGAAGTACTTTTCAGAAAGGAGGATTAAACATCATAATTTCCTATATTCTTCCTCCTTTTAGGTGAGTGATGAATTACTATGGATAACCAAATTCTTACACTTTCCTGATGTTTGACCCAACTGATGCTTAGCTTTAGCCAATGCAAAGTAGAATAGTTTCAATAAAATGAAAAGAATGTTCCTTTCACCTTTGATTACTTCAGGGTAACATATTCATTTGGAAGAAGTGAGGTAACTTCCCTCAGGCACAACAGAGAATTGGCATCTGGGAGGCTTTGATTTATTAATGTGCTAAGCCCTGAACTCTTGGGTAGAAGGCCAGCACTGTTGACATAATCAGCTTCAGTACTTTGAGCAGAACTTGAATTGTATGTGATTTAAGAAAGCCAAGCAAGTCATCTTGCAGTTGAGTCTGCCACAGAGAGGTTTTGCGAGTCTCAGCAGGGCTTTCCTGACATGAAATATAGCACTAAGGCTCCTCACATTTAAAAAAAAAAGCAGTTTTGTAAATATGCCCTATGCTCTGGCAAAACTTCAAATTCGTATCTACAGGGCATGTAAATTGGCTTGGCTTCACGAGCAAGCTGATGGTGAGCTGTGAGTGTCGGTCCAAAACTGCGTAATTTAAAAAAAGGTTATACTTAAATGTCGACGCCATTCAACTCAAAGTCAATGCACTCTATGACCTTAAGTTACAAAAGAATAATTAAAAAGTAAAGCCTGTTCATTCTAGTGTGAATGAAAAGAAAAGATCTTAGAAGGAATGCAACTTAATGGTGAAAGCAAAACGGGTGAACCAGTACTCTCTTCTCGAAAAAAAAAAGGAAGTTAGAATGATTTCTATGATTTCTCACTACTTTACTCAGAAAACATTTTATTGGAACCCCTGGAAAATTCATCTTTAGATGAAACCAAGCAAAATTACTTTCAGATAATACTTTAGCCCCCAAATATTTTCGCAAGAACATACAAAAAGCTCACCGTAGACTTTATTATCATCTTTACTAGAATACAGAACCTATAATAATATGTTCAATGAGCCATTGTAGACAAACTAAAGAAATTATGAGAAAAGTAAAAAAAAAATAAAATCATGGTGATTATGAGAGATGGCAAAATATACTTCTTGATTATTCAGAAATGTTTTGCCACATTCAGAATTTAACAGGAAATGCAATTTTTCCCATAAGAGTTCCTGTCCCCTACTGACAAGCCCAAGAGGCATTTCACATGCTTCGATTCCAACACAAAATTTCAAAGCGGGAATTGTACACTGAAGTCTTAAGACTGAAAGTCAGGAAACCACCAATACCGTCAATATGCACCCACGGTGTATGACGCATGACAGATGTTACCAACTTCAGGACTATATTGCTAGATCAGTACTCTGCAACTAAATCTGTCAATCCTTCTAATCACCCTCGAAGAGACCAATGTTCAGCAGATTGCAAGATCTTCTACTAAAGAAAAACTTTAAAAAAATCTATCCCAGCTAAATGCATACTGTAAAGTTATCTGACACGTTCATAGCAGGCAACACAAATGTCCAGAATCAAACAGATGCTTCATGTTTTGTATGTACGGTATTTGGAGAAATAGGACTCACTGAAGCAGTACAGAATATTCTTCCAGAAGCAAGATCTGGATAAGTCATCACAGTTTTCATATGTTATATTAATCTCATTAACAGCAGAGTAATAGCTCTACTAGAGAATTTAAGTGTCAAGGATATAGAATCATAGAATCATATGAATGTCCTTAAGTTGTTTTTTCTTAACCATTTTCTTGAAATCACCTCTAACACAGGCTTAAGTTACAAGAAGAATCAAAAAAGCCCCAAACAAATTAAAAGACAACAACACACTTACAAAAGTTAAGGGCAGAAGTGAAAAAAAAGAAAGACAGTCACTCCATCTTGGCATTGCAGAAACACATCCCAGATGAGTCTGCCTCCCATGATTCATAGGACAAACTATAAATGACTGCTTAACTCATGGGTTTAGAGGCTCAGTTGTATTTCCTCTTTGGTGTTCTCTGACCATATTTAGAGAAAACAGCTGTTGGGCTGTGGGAGAATACTGGCTTCTATAATCCTGTTTATTCCTCTTATAGCCTCAGATCCTTGGGGTCCCTCTGGAGTTCCCAGTTATTATCATTCTCCTTTCTCACTCCCTTCCCCTTTATTCTAATAGCATATTTATTTGTAAGTCAACTAGGAATTTCAGTCTGTTGTCAACCACATTGCTGGCTGCTTCTTCCTGCTTTGCAAATATTAATATTGGTTGGGCATCCCCTGAAGTGTGAAACAGTCTCTTATCCAGAAAGTCTGTGTTTGGCAGAGCCCTAACCAAAGTTTTAGGCAATGTGAAGCTGAATCTTTTTCCACACAGATAAGCAATGCATTTCTTTGAACCACTAATATTTATTTTTTCCTGAATTATTTTTAACTTCTCAGTTGTCAGATGTGGCTCTCTATGTGGCCACATAAATGCTTGTGCACGAACGAAAATGGGAAATATTCAAGGAAGGAACTGCATTCCTCAGTGACGGCTTACGGCAATTTGAAACATACTTGAAGCACTTATTTGCCTTCTTGTGACATACACACATTAAATATACTGACTTAATAATGTCTCCATCAAATATAGTTTACTTTCAATAAACGTATACATGGAATGTAAAAAATGACATCTCAAATAAGATCTACCAGTCAGAAACGTATTTCAGGGGCACTTCAGGGATTCAATCAGTTCCAAAATCACTGCTTCTCTCTTAGAAGCTCCAACATGAGTTAAAGCAGAGAGAATGTGATTAACACAGTGTCGTGGTTTAAACCGATCCACACAGCTTGTCCACTCACTCTCCCCCTTCTTTCCCTCCCTCTACTCCTGGAGGGACGGAGAGGGGAACCAAAAAGAATGCAACTCCCACGGGTTGAGATAAGAACAGTTTAGTAACTAAGGTATAACAAAAACCACTACTGCTAGCACCAATAATAATAATGACAAAGGAAATAACAAGAGGAAAGAATACAACACCTCAACACCAGCCGACCAATAACTCGCCCCACTCCCCCCAGCAGAGCACTGACCAATACCTCGTCCAAGCCTGCAGTCCCTAGCCCTTCCGGGTAACATCCTGGGCATGACGTGCTGTGGTATGGAATACCTCTTTGGTCACTTTGGGTCAGGTGTCCTGTCTCTGCTTCCTCCCAGCCTCCCCTCCTCCCTGGCAGAGCATGAGGCTCACAAAGTCCTTGGCCAGACCAAACATTCGAGCAGCAACTGAAAACATCGGCGTTATCAACACTGTTCCCAGGCCAAAAAATCAAAACACAGCACTGCACTAGCTCCTAAGAAGGAGAAAAATGACTGCTGCTGCTGAACCCAGGACACACAGCAATCTCAGGATTCTTTGGTCTGATTTTTATTTTAAGAAAAGTTCATTCATAACTTAGTTGTAAGAACTCTCCTCTTAAGGGACTGTCAGTGGCCTCAGACTTGCTTACTTTGTTCTTACAGTAGGAGTAACAGGCAAAAAAACCTCCAAACCAACCAAAAAAAAAACCACAACAAAAAAGGTACAGAATCAACCACCACATTTGTGGATTTCTTCCCCATTTAGTTTTAGATATCTAACTAATAGTTTTCCTTGTTAACTTTTATTTCTGTTTTTCTAGTATGATCTCACATTACAAGGGGTAACAGGTTAAAACTTAAATAGGGGAAGTTTAGATTGGATATAAGGAGGAAATTCTTTCCTGTTAGGGTGGTGAGGCACTGGAATCGGTTGCCCAGGGAGGTTGTGAGTGCTCTATCCCTGGCAGTGTTCAAGGCCAGGTTGGATGAAGCCTTGTGTGGGATGGTTTAGCGTGAGGTGTCCCTGCCTGTGGCAGGGGGGTTGGAACTAGATGATCTTGAGGTCCTTTCCAACCCTAACTATTCTATGATTCTATGATACTTTGGTTTGTCAATTACTTTGTCAATTGCTTTAGCTAAAATGTGTCATCTTCATTTCTTCCTTCCATCTCTTTCAATTTTACAGGTTTCTTTCCTACTGGCATGCAAAATAAATTAATGTTAATGTGAATTTACAGAATGTGTACAAAATATGCTAGCAGAAAGTTGTCAAAATACTGTGCACTGGTTTTGGCATTAGAAAAAGTCTAAAATTAAAGAAACACTTCAGACAGCAGCAGTCTTGGCAGGCTTACATAATATATATGACAGCACTTCAGGCAATAAGCAAGTGGAAAACAATGGGAAATGCACACTTGAATCAAGTTTGAGATCTAGCAGTGAATTATCTGAACTGGGCAAGAGTCCACAGTGAATTATCCTAAGGGTTCAAGCACTAAGAAGGAAGCAATTCAGAATACCCTCAGACTATATTTGTATAGTGTCATGCCTTTCCTCTCTGGATCCCTGGGATAATAGAAGAGTCTCAATCTGCAAGAGTTCTGTGAACAGACTAGAAATGTTCACTGAAAGCTTTCCCTAAGTAACACTGATGGTCATCATTGAGGTCTTTCTCACTTCTGTGTACACAGCATGAAGTACATTTCAGAATAACATTTCAACTATACCAGTGCCATTCATCTATTTGGTCATTAAGGTTTGGTACATGAAAACTAAAGTAAAACAATATGAAATTAGTGGGGCATTGAATCCCAAACTATGTAAACACATGCCAATAATAACACACTATGTTTAGATCCAAATTCCTAGAGCTGCCTTGTGTAACATTCAAAGCATTCACCCCAAGTAAACAGCTACAGAAAATATTAAAACATATGCAGAAAAAGAATTTACTTATATGGTATATATTTAAGTAAAATAAAAATTATTAAATATGTGAAGGATAATGAATTCACTCTGCACACATCTTGTTCTCCACAAAAAATAGTTTGCAAATAATTTGCATGTAAAAAACATATCCACACAAACAAAATATTATGGCTACATGACACAAACCCACAAACAGATAGCAAAAATGAATGTTGAATTCATTAAATAATTCACCTTGAGAAACGGTGAAACCACACAGATTACAACTACAGTACAGTAAATACAATGTGAAGTTATTAAAAGAAATCCTGAGTATTGGCAGAACAAACTACTTTTTTTGCAAGGCAGAACCAACAGCATTTAAGGGACAGAAATACAGTGGTCACATTTAGAAATTCAAAACATATAGGGATTCTTAACAGCAATATTGGAAATGCAAAATTTCTTCAGACACTTCTTAGATAATATTTGAAAATAAAAGTGATATTATGTATCTTGAACTAACCTAAATGTTTCATCACTACTTAATCCTGTAAAAGTAATAAAAGGAAAGTCTAAAAAAGGATCTACTGCTATGACTGAGGTGGTTGTTAGTAATATTCATTTTATTTCCCTTGCAGACTGTATGTTCTAGTAACAGGCTACACTGTGCATAATGCAGTTGTGCTGCATAATAATTAATAGATTACCTTTGCCCTGAACAGGTTAAAATCTAAGAACAAGACAAGAAACAACAGATGGGAAGAGACAGACAGATGGGAAAGTACCAGAAAATGCAGTACTGGTCAGCACAATAGGCTGGTTGTCTCAGACCTCCAGATGTCTAATCTTTTCTCAAAATTTAAATGAGCAGCACAAAACCAGAGAGTTTTAAGGAGGATTTTGAAGGATAATAATACAATAGCTTTGCAGATGTTAGTGGTGTCTTCTCCCTCAAGTACAAAGTAGCATCAGAGGTGACATGAATGTGAGCAGTAAAGTCACAACTGACTGGCTGGGGCTAAGAGTCACCATTGCAACAGCAAATGACAGAGGCTAGGTGAGGACAGACAACCAAAGTCCTTAAGTGTGGGGATAAGCAACCCACGTCTGGCATAAAAATGTGATATTTAATGTAGGGACTGAGAGGCAGAGGTGAAAGCAATAAACTGCAAAAATATTTTTTTCTACCAACACAAAGCCGATATTCCGGAAGCAGGTAAAGTAGTATTTCTCACAGCTAGATAAAGTCTGGATGGAAGAGGTGGAAAACTAGTTGCATCCAATAGCTGCATTTACATGTCACATTTCCATCCCTGACCAAGTAACAAAGAGTCTGATTACCAGCCCAGGTGAAACCAGCATCAGAAAGAGTAGGAAGATGTAATCCTCCTCTTATTCCAAATGTTTCAGATATTTACCAGGAAACATAATCAACATGTATAACTATTTAATCACTTACTACAATTTGCAACGAATAAATTATGCCCAGCTCAGATTGAAATGTGCTTGTTTAAACTCCACATTCTTTCTTGAAATATTAACCACATTTGAAAAGTTTTAAATAATAAAAATGTTAAATATTAAAACATGGACTGGTTTTCTACTCTTCGGCAAACTGAATACCAAATAAATACAGAAGGCTATCTAAAGAGGGTGACAGCATTCTTTAGTGAATATTTATTTTCTTATATTATTCTTAGCAATTTTTAAGATAAAATATACACAATCTTGAGCGATTCACAAAATATGCCTTAGCAGTACTGAAATATAGACACTATTAGTTGATATCTAATTTAGCCCTAATGGAGGCAAAGAAAACAAACAAACAAACATAGGATCTCTAAAGAAAAAGTATGAGTTTCAGAGGAGAAATACACATTTATTTATACATCTCACCACAATCCTACATCTCAGTAAATTATCTGAAGAACGTTTCAATTAGGAGCTGTGCGGCTTTTGTAGCTTTGCATAGCAAAAAAAAGAGTGACAGCAGGAAGGAAAAATACACTAAAAAGCATCTTGAGAGAGTGAACAAACAGTACTATTGAAAATTTTTACATCAAATTTCATTTGCCAAATCAACCTGAGCAATTTTCATTTTATCATAGTAACCTACCTTATAGTAAAAACATTACATAACCTCATTCTGATTATCACTAATAGCTCTGCCTCAGTTTGATCAAAGGCACAGACAAAAGCTGTTTTACTAGTTTCATTAGAGCGAAAGTAGTCTACTTTCTCTTATTTTCTTTTCCCATTTTTGTCTGGCTCAACAGAGGAATGACCAGCAGATGGACTAATTAGTTTGGAATGTTATCAGAAAAAAAAAAAGAAAAAAAAAAATCACTGTGTTATTAAAGCAGCATTCAGTGCATTTTATTAAGCGATAATTTATAATGAATATAATCTTATTTTTTATTAATTTGCATTTTCATTGCATTCATGTAAGAGCTATCATATGTTGGCTATAGAAAAACCTAAAATACACAGATTATAAAAATTTAGAAAAAGCTAAATGGCAGTACGTATGAAAACACATATTTTTCTAATAGCCATAAGGCTTGGGGATATTTACTCTTTCAGAATGCAGGACTCATTTGTTGCATTATGAATGTGGGCATGAGTTTGCAGTAAGAGTTGTAGTTCTGCATTTTTAAGTTTCCAACAGCAACCCAAACTGAAACCTTCTTCTGCTGACAGCTGAGCTGGTGCTTCTTCTTTGTCACCATGCAGAGCTGACAAAAAAGATCAGTCTATATGCATAAGGGCTGTCAAGGGCCAATGATAACTTTAGTGACTCAGATTTCCAAGTGCAAACTGCGCAGTTATTAACTAGGGAAAGGGCTATATGTGCTCTTTCTTCTCACTTTTTGTATTCCCAAAAAAAGAACCCAGGATCAAAACAGTGCTATTGTTACGTTCATTGGTCCAAGGTTTCTTGCAATGAAATATTTTCCTTCCTACATCCTTGTTTCTCTTACTATTACTACGATGATTCCCTCATATGCTAGCTTAATTTCCACAAGCTTTACCAATGATAGTGTATCTTTCCTATTCAGCTGTACATTCAACTTTCAAATACAACAAAGCAGTTACCCAGAACAAATTGGTTTTGTGTCTAAAAATGTAATTTTCTTCTGCTTTCGAATGTCAATATGAAAGTCAGGGTACTTCTGTCTAAGTGACTGAATTTCTCCATCTGTAAAATGTGAGTTGTCCCTTCTGTAAAAAACTTGAAGACCTACTGCTGAAAACAATATATGACAACTGGATGCTAATAATATGCTAGAATAAATCCTGATAATTTCTTGCAAAATAAATTCCAAATTTATTTTGGGGTTACAAAATACAGATGGGAAAAGAGAAAGTAAAGTCAAGACCATAAACAAGGCAACAGGTTTATCTAATAAGACTGTAGAAGAGGTCTCACTTGAACATTCTTACTGCTATTTCTGCGCCAATGAATGGTATGCCACAGTATTACTGTGGCTTGACAGATTTAGGAAAGCAAAGAAAGCCAAAGTCTTTAATGGAAAAGATGAATGGAAATCTAGTAATCGCAGTGTTGGTTCTTCAGGCTGCTTCTGGTTGACTTTGTCTGATTTTCACTCTGCAGTCAAAAGTTTATGAAATTACCCATTCCTACTTGCTTTTTATTAGCCTTAACGAGTGTAAACAAATGTGGAAAAGAGGAAGAGAATTGTGCTACATTCTTCCCACAAGATACTGCAACTTGCACGCTTATGATTTAGCTTTGCTGTTAGCCTTGGTATGAATGAATGGCAGAGCTTTAGAGCTGCCTGTATTACAGTCAAGGTCATAGTTAGGAGATGAATACTGGCAGGGACTTTTACTGACAGAACAAAACCTTTGAGATTTCCTTTGAAAGAGACTGCATTTAAACAATGCAAAACAAAAAAGGAAATGCGTACAGAGAGCTCTCCTGATATATCCTTCCATTTCCGCACAGCTAAGCTTAGGAGCTGCACAAACTGGGAATGGTGACTGCAATAGGCTGCTATTTCATTATTCTAGTTGAGTGTGTTCTTCATAATTATGCTAACATGAAGCAAAAGGCACAATCTTGGCTATATGTTCCATTTGTTTAGAGAAAGGCTTTAAACCGGATTCTTTAAACCAGTCATGAAATGTTTTCTGACACAAATAACAGAAACACTTCCTTGTATAAAAAACCAAAAGACCATTCTTCACAGTAAACTTAACAACATATTTGATTTTACTTTTCAATCTTTTGTCACTGCTATTGTTTGTTTATAATTTATCTTCCTCAGCAGATGTTCATATAAAAAAAAAAGAGAAAACACAGGTATTTGTTATATCTAATTATAGTGGAGGTATTGTGGTTTTTATAATATGCAAGGGTCTATAACAGAACAGAACTGCTTTTTCGCCTGCTCAGGGTGGGTTTTGATTTTTGTCTCTTGTTTTAAGACACAAGATTTTCCATTTCAGCAAGTAGGATGCTCGTTGTATTTTTATAAAATAATGTAAAGAAAATTGGGAAAATAATGTACAGAAAGTTTTTACTTACTCTTATAACTAATAAATAAATAAATAAATAAATTTACTAAATTAGCTTCCAATGATTTTGGAAATCACCTGTTTTTCTTCTTAAAATTACTTTTTCTAGGAAAAAAATAATTTAAACCCACGTGCTTAAAATATTTTAGCTTTTGATAAAATCCAGAGTTTTTTAATGAAAAAGTACTTCAGCATATTTTTCTGAACATAACCAGTGTTGAAAATCCTCCACATTTTTAAACCGCTCTGTGTCTGTGACACAACTGAACCTATAGTTCCACAGATCACTTTTATGATATTTGTCAGAAGCTATTTAATATCTTTATATGAAAGAATGAAAGGGAGAAAGGGACAACAAACAAGAATAATTATAACATGTATGGTAAGGAAATCAGAATAAGACTATCTCTGATTGCACAGTATCTATGGATAATGCAGATACAGTACTAAAAATACAGATGTAGAAATACGTTTCTACTAATGGCAAGACATTATATAATATATCCATATAACATAAAAAGTGCCACTTTTTCCCTCAGCAGATGGAGGCAGGCAATTATTTTACAGTCATCATCTCCTTTACTTCCTACTGCTATTGTTGTGCTCAGTAGTAGAATTTCAATCCTGACACATTCACATGGATACATTTCTGATACTGTGGCTCAGATTCTGAACAGAGCTACACCACATCAGCGATGCTGATGGAGTTGCTCTGATCTTTCACCATGCTTACAACAAAATGTAATTAAGTAAATTCAGTGAGCTCATCTCTCTTATTCTTGTACATTAACCTGAAGAAGTGCAAGAGAGACACACTCCTATATCCAGCAGCCTTACAGCTGGACCTGCATGTTCTCAGCTCCTTTTCTTTTTTAGCACCTTCTAAAAATTCTCAGTTTCCAAAAACTAGGAAATGTTTTCACACTTACCATCAAACAGCACTGTTAGGATTATATTCTGTATTGGAACCATTGTGCTACCCTAGCAGTTCATATTTTTAATCTTTTCTCTAGTTAGATATGCTTATTAAAACATAGCTGATAAGAAAAGATTCATCATTTTTAGATGATTGTCTTCTGCCTTATGGAACCTCAGCAGGCAGTCCAGGCTTATGCACATGGAAAGCTAAAAGCCTGGAAAGTGGGAAATTTTGCTGGAGATTGCAAGTGTTCCCATAGTCAAGCTTTCTTAGGATGACATTTTGGACTTAGGGGTCTAAGTTCTGCCATATATGCCTAAATCCTCTTTTTTTGATGTGGCTTTCAGTTTTCCCCTAACTGAAGCACTGCTCAGAGATATTAGCTACTCTCCTGTCATGTAAGAAATGAAAAATTTCAAGGTTTTCTCTCCATCATATTTCTTTGATAAAGACTTCAATGATCACTTTCAGTGTTTCATTCCAATGAAAATAAAAGCCAAAGCTTATGGTTAGGAAGTGAATGAGTGAAAAAGATTTGGAAATGGTAGTATATGCAGTAGCTGATCAGAGACAAAGCTAATAAAAGTAACATGGAATGAAATCCATCAACAAAGTCCTGCTTTACCTGGGTGAAAAACTTGGTGTTGCCTGTCCATCCCTGCTTTGAAGCATCCATGTAGGCATATAGGTGCCTGCTTCTTCCGAAGAGGTCCACTGCTGACTATGAAGGCAGCGCAGCCAGGTATTCTGCCTGGTGTGTTGGATACACGGCTGGATGCCCCAATGCTTGCCCAGCCTAGGTGTCAGGACAGGGTCACCCAAGGCAAGAACCCTCTCAGGGAACAGCTGGGAGCTAACACCCTCTAAGGAGGAGGATCGGTGCTCACCTTCAAGACGTGCTGCAAACCCGCTCTCCACACTTCTGTGCTCAGGGACACAAGCTAGACAACCATTTCAGTTAAGTTAAGTCTATTGCTTTCATTTGAGCTTTTTTTCAGAAATAAATGAAACTCCTGCTTGCATCAAGGGACACCCTGAGAATGGGCTCAATTTATAGAGAAGCAAATATTACCTGATGTCCATGATTTCAGACGTAAGAAACAGTGATAGTCACGGAATGACAGTGCGCAGCATTAAACTACCGCCCTCTGAGAGCAGCATGTCTTTTCAGGATTAACAATTTATGAAGTTAATGCACATTCTAAGTATGCAGCTGTCCTTTTCTATTTTTAATAACCAAAAAGAAATGTCACCAAGTAAATGGGGAAAAAGCTGCTTCTCAGTTGGGACTGTACATAAAATAGTAGTAACATTATCCTCTGTGCTGTAAAATGGTCCTAACCAGTTTTGTCATGGAGCTTAAAAATACAAGATAGACCTAGAACTTTAAACTCTCTTTGTTTTCCGTTCACATTATTATTAAATTGTTCTTTGAATTCACTTCTTTTAACTGTGATCACAAAATGGGTATGACCTCATATGTGTGGCTTGGTATAAACATGCATTAAACAAAGCTACTTGAGGTATTCCAGGATTTAATTCAATTTTCCTACTGTTTTACACAAGAATTAATATAAATAATCCCTTACTTTCCTTGGGCATTTAAGTGTGAAGAATCCTTAAGTCCTTTGCAAAATTATATATGTGAAAGAAAAACGTTCAGTGCTTAAATACAGCAGTCCTCTGAATGGGCCTTGTGTAAATAAGTATTTTTTTTTTTTGCTTGCCATGGGTTTCTTGGACTTTGGTGATGGGTGAGCCATAAATACTTTGATAAGAATAGAATCCACAGCTGCATGAAAAGATGAATTCTGAGCAATAAATATTTTGCTAAGACATCAGTACAACTTCACACTCATTTGAGGAGTATTGTGAAACTTGTGCAGCAATGATCAACAAAAAGCCAGACGAGAAGCGGACTGATACAAGAATACAAAGGTGGCTACAGACTTGAGTAAATGGGAGGAGAAGGAAATTCAATTGTTGAGCTAGAGAAAAGTGACAAGTGTTTATTGTTAGGAATCATTCTTGAGATGAGTCTCATTTAATAAGTGTATCTCATCTCATTTTATGAGTGTATCTTTAATGAATAATATGGTAGAAGAGGGAAGATCAGGATATACTAGAGAAATGAAGTGATGCTGAAGTCCTAAGTGGTAGAAGCAGCATGAAATGTAATGGTAAAGAATGCATCTTGGACATAATATTAACAAGAATTTCTTCTTAGCATCTGAGTGGAAGCAAAAGGAGAGGAAAAAATTGCTGTGCTAATTGACCACAGTTCCTCTGAGCAAAGTAATACAATCATTAAAGTTGCAGAACATGACAAATAAGGCACACCAAGAAGGAAATACTGTACTGTGCTACAAGGCAAAGGTAACACCTGACCTGACTTGAATACTGTGTTAATTATAGCTTCCCATGCTTATGAAAGACAATTTCAAACTAAAGAAAATGCTTCTAGATTTTTTTATTCCTTTTTTAATTTTATTTTTTTTTTTTAATTTGAAAGGTCAGAAGAAGAAAAACTAATGCAAACAGAAATGACAATGGTACAAAAAGAGCTTGATTTTACCAATTATGAATTCAGAAGTTTCTAAACAGGATTATGTGTGGTTGTTTTTGATAATACAAATTCAGTAAACTGCGAATTGTCTTCCAGCCACATCTATGATAAGCCCCCAGATAAACTACAGCTTTGGGGTGGATCTGCCTAGATAATTTCCTTATATATATTTCTTAAAGGCTTAAAGCCTTTTATAACAAGTGAGAGGAGAAAAGAACAAAACCAAACCGTTTCCTTAAGCTACCTTTTTTTTTTTTTTTCTTTTTTCTGGGAATTGCACACCTAGCAGCTTTGCAAATCTTTCCACCCTCTGTACACCTGGTGAGGGCACCAGGAAGAAGCAGTCTTTCCTGTCTTTGCCCAGCCTATCTGAAAAAGCACAGTGTACCAGCTTAAGGACAAGCAAATGCAACATGCATTCTGTCACACCTCACAATGAAGCTCATAATTCATACACAAAACAATTTTTATAGATCCTGTATTCTGCTTAGAAAAACAAACAAAACAACCCCTATCCATCAGGTCATCCTGATTGATAATTTGCTCTGCAGTTGGCAGTAGCACATATATTACATGTGTGTTGCTACAAACAGGGCGATATCAGCCACATTCCCATACAGCGTATGGGACAGACAGTGTGCCATCCCCGACGAGAAGGGGCTACAAAATATTTTGAAGCCAGATGTGTATAATAATCCAAACCAGAATGGAAAAAATAGTTCATAGTTCAAACTTCATAGTGGTAGGAGACAGTATAAGACTGTGTTACAAGAGCTGCTGGATTCAACCAACATTTATTATCTATTTAAAACTATATATCCTGCTTTTGATCTTTTGGAGATTTTCTTAACAAACAGCTCTGTTTGAGTGTAATGATAGCGGGTCTACCTTTTAGTGAAACCCTGTCATCATAATTGGTGAGTATGTACCCTACATACTGTTGATTTCATGAGACTTCATCACTTCCATGGCTGTCAGTCTCAGCATTCGCAATGTTATGTTTCTTCCTCCCACACTCTAATTTCTTTTGCACAGGGCAGGCAGTGGAGCATGATGTTTATGCTGCTATCTCTGCTGCTGCTGCTACTACTTCATCTAGTGTATCTGTGATACAAGTTGTTAAATCATAATGAGAATAATAATACATTATGAAGCAGTCTACTTTATATAAGAACTATGAAGTTCTTACGGTATTTTTAACGTACAGTTTAATTGCTATCATCACTGCAGTCTACAGAGAGCCACCTCTAAGTCTAGAACAAAACCAAATAATTGTAATTCAGTGTCATTAGTGCTGCAGGTTACAAAGTAAAATCATAAACACATATGAAAATGTTTCTTGTAATTCAGTAACGCAACTCTTTTGAGGTAATGTTAACAAACTATACATTTCCCCAGTTTACCTGTAATAGGTTTCAGTTACTCTATTTGGAAATAAAAGTATACTGTGTCCACTTCTGGGGCAAAATGTAACATACTTTGCTCCTTTTATGGTCTCAGCACCAAACGAGTAGAATACAGCATTCGCTGCCACTGGACCCTAAATATCTGTACATGAGAGAGGAACCCTAAAGGTTTTTTCCATATTCATCCTGAAACCCCTAAATTTATCCACAAGTGCTACGATTCCAGAGGGGAAATTTAGGCTTACCAGTCCCTCTGGAAGCCAAAGCGATTTGTCTCATGTTTATAGTATATTTATAGGGCAGATACCGGCATACATCAACACAAGTGGTCATCAACAGGGGCAGAATTCAAGTGATATATAGAAGTAGCAAAGACACACATCCTCTGGTAGAACTTGCTGAAGGTGGACAAAGATCTAAAGCTTAAACTCTCTTTTCTTCTCTGTGCACCTCTAGAAGAGGTTATTGCCCCCAGAAACACTAAAGAAAAAAAAATGCGCTGGTACCTCCACTGCCTCAAATCACAGCCCAATACTCAAATCTGTTAATAAAAAACATCTATTTATGTGAAATCTATTAATAAAAAACAACTTCAGTGTTGCATAATTATATATCTTTCTTATATACCACAACCCTTGCTTTGGACTAAGCTTTCCACAGCAGCCCCCATGCTTTTAATGATGCAGCTTGCCACATAGTCACTCTTCTGGTCTAAGGATACTTACCGGTACAAGACTCTCAGGATAAGAAGTGAGAGGGCAGTCTTTTCTGCAGCTCTATCTCCAAATGAAACAAGGGGGCATTACAATTTAGCAAGATATTACAGTTGAAACCACTAGAAGTTTCTTGTTGCAAAATGGTCTGGAAAAAAAGAAATACATTCTAGCTTGAAAGCAGATTTGCATATAGGAGCTTAACTTATCAGACTGAGCGATGTATTTTGGAAAGAGAGAGAGTGCAGGTGGAGGAGAAGAAAAGGATATTTAAGATGATTATGCCTTCCAGTTATGCCCTGTATACTTACCTTCTAACATGTAAAACTTGTTTCCCAAATAAAACACCTCAACATCTTAATTGAAAACAAATATATTGAAAAACAGAGGAAGCATTTCCTACTCCTATAAGGTAAAGTGATATAAAGCCAGCCAACACCATAATATGATAAGGAATACAGTCTAATTGCTGATAAAATGTCAATATTCCAATAGATGTATACCAGCAGTCAATTAGATTTAATTAGGCTCTCTCAGCAAGCAATAAATAATGTAAAAGAGAAATTGAAAAGGAAATCGGCTGACTGCTGTGAAACACTCATGGATTGGTTTACCAAAGCTAATCTTTGGGTAAATTAAGAACCAGTATAGACATGTTAAATAGAGGATTTGAAAAAAAGACCAATGTCTAATTTTAGTTAAGGGTTAAGAGATTACACATGAAAATCTAAATGCACTGTTGATTTGCTCAGGTTTTAATTATGATCTCATTACTGATATCATAAAAAGCATTAAGAAAGATTCGAATGAAGGGAAGCACTAGACTGGAAAACTGGGCTGCTTTTGCACAGCCCCATTCTGGAAACTGATAATGATTAGTGTGCAGCATGTGGACGCTTATCCTGTGTTCAGCAGCCCTCCATGTAGCTGCCTCTGTGCACACCATCAACCAGATTAAAACCTATAGTTCACAGGGCATGAATGGAAAATTAAATGCAAATGAAGGGCAGCCACATCTCCAGGATGAGGGCAGAAGAGCAGCAAGTGCAACTCACTTGGGCTGCATCAAAAGAAGCACGACCAGCAGGCTAAAGGAGGTGATCCTGCACCTCGTGAGACCTCACTTGGAGTACTGTATGCAGTTCTGGTGTTCTCAACATAAAAAGGACATGGAACTGTTGGAGCAAGTCTGGAGGAGGGCCACGAGGATGATCAGGGGACTGGAGCGCCTCCTGTATGAAGACAGGCTGAGAAAGTTTGGGTTGTTCAGCCTGGAGAAGAGAAGCTGTGTGGAGACCTCAGAGCAGCCTCCCAGTATCTGAAGGGGGCCCATAAGGATGCTGGGGAGGGACTCTTCATCGGTGACTGTAGTGATAGAACAAGGGGTGATGGGTTCAAACTTAAACAGGGGAAGTTTAAATTGGATATAAGGAAGAAGTTCTTTACTGTGAGGGTGGTGAGGCACTGGAATGGGTTGCCCAGAGAAGTGGTAAATGCTCCATCCCTTGCAGTGTTCAAGGCCAGGTTGGACAGAGCCTTGGGTGACATAGTCTACTGTGAAGCACCCCTGCTCATGGGAGAGGGGTTGGAACTTGATGATCTTACAGTCCTTTCCAAACCCAACCATTCTACAATTCTATGAACACATAAAACCAAGTAGGCAGAGAGGATAGAACTATGAAAAAATAAAAGCAGTTTTTACTGTATTACAGCAACTCTGAGGAACGAAAAGTCAATAGAATATAGTTCATCTGTCTGAATTAAAATTACACTTTTAGGTTGAGATCAATGACGAGATTTTATATTTCCATGGCTCTTTTCATTAAAGAGATGTCTAAAAAAGTGTACATGACATTTTAATAAACTAAAGGCAAATGGAACACAGAGCACATGGGAGCAAAAGAAGGGGAGATTTTATGTTACTGCTTGGTGGAAGATAAGGCATGATAGGAATAAGAGGATTCAAGAAAACACACTTTCTGATTTTTTTTTTTTTCCAAACTAATCACTATAGTTGCCATTTCTACTCTATTTACATAGCATCTGATGAAACTAGGATAGGAGAAAATGACAGAGTGACATTTCCCACAAGCTAGACCCACTCTTGTCATATGAAAAGCACAATAGTCTTCATTTATTCAAAAGTGATGCTATGACAGTTTTCATCAGGCACCGAGATGGGCATTGAGTCTGCACATTACAAATAGGATGGGACTGGTGAGAGGGGGAGGTTGAAGAGAAGTTTCTGCGTTTTTTGGCTTTATGGAAAAATTCTATATTCTTTTAAACTTCTGGCACTAATCTGCCCTCTGTGAAATTACCAGAAGGAGAGGAACTGAGAGGCAAATTTCTATATGTGGTTTTAGATTTAACTATTACCTGAGTTTGCTTTTTTTTAACTGCATATTAATATTCTATGAAATTAGCTCAGTGGTAAAAATGCTAAATGGAACAGCGATTAGATGGGAAAAATGGAGAATAGCAGCAGCAAATAAGCTTTTAATTTGTAAACTTGTAAACTTCCAATTTGTGTCTCTCCGTATGAGATTGCCATAATGTATCAAAAATATTTTAAATTGAAGGTTAATAAGCAGTCTCTATTAACTTTCTTTAGCTGCTGTAAAAATAAGTTGTATATTTGCCTTTGGAATAGTTGTGCTTGATGGGTGTATAAAACTCGTTAAGGAAGAGAAATTTTGCACTCTTTTAAAAAAAAAAATTAGCTGATCTTCATGATTCCTGCAAACATATGTCTCTCTTTGTTGGACACCAGAGTGATTTCTTCTGCAAAACTCTAACCTCTCAAGAGAAGCCGTATTTACTGATGAAAAGTAGTTCAGTATAGACATGGATTGAGTATCCTGTTAACTGAGTATAGGTCTGGACTGTTAACCCCATGGTTTACAAAGCATATGCTCTGGTTTTCCAGATATGTTTCATTCCTCCACATAGAGAATGCCACACCTCAAATCCAGAAGTCCAAAACACCTGGATCCACTAAGTCACACTACTTTAAGAACACACTATTTTAAGAACACAGTAGCTCACACTACTGTAAGAACAAAAGTTGTGCTTCAGCCAGTAGCAGGGATTTATTTTCTTAGCTTACGTACAAAACTCTGTCAGTATTGTAACGACCCCTACCTCTGGGCAACGCTTCAGTTTGAGACTACCCAAGATACTGACAGCTAACACATTACAGTGAGAATTATCTATGGCATATTTTCAGTGCTACACCTGAGCACCGGAGCAGTACTAACATGCATCAAGTCTATCGCTTCTGGCATCGGACAAGCTTCATCAGCACTTGCATGGAGATGCGCTCCACTGTACTGTGTAGACCTGTCCTATGGAAGAGAAAGTCTGTTCAAGCTCCACTATGCTTTGAGCAGCTCATTCTTCTCCATTTTGTTTTTAATAATTTGGAGATGTCATTTATATTTTCAGTTTACAGAAATGGAAGTGTGCCCATGCAAACTCTGCATGGTTGCTATGTTTTATACGCATTACTATTATGTCAGTAACTAGTGAGTCCACACAGAAGAGGAAAAATTGCTCAATGATTACTTTCATACTATACAGTTTTGGGAAGACTGGAGCTTGTCACCTGGCACTTTCTGATAACTAAGGTCTGATAAACTTTTTCTCAACAGGTTTCCTGATAAACTTTTTTTCCTAATGGATAAATATATGGAAAATGTTTAAATGTCCATGTGTTTGTTTTTTTTTTTTTTTATTTTAATATTATTACCTTTAAGAATGTAATTTAGATGTTAGAGCATAGCCTTCTGGCAGTATTAAAGCACTCACCTATTCAAATTATTCAGTGAAACAACTCTGGGAAAATTCTTTAGTTAGGATCTGCAACCCACACATGCAGCCACTTCCTTAGACTCACTTAAAGACAGGATATTTTTGGTATTAACTTGAGGATTTAATTAGTTTGATTATCTAATTCCAGTTCAGCAGAGAATAATTTGCTGATTTGACCTTGCTGTGATAGAGTGATTTATATTTGCTCAGTTTAAGATTATGCACAGTAGCTTAGGTTTGGTGATGTGTTTCCATAAGTGTCTTATTAAATTCTACTAATGCTGTCACATTTTGTGAAATAAATAATTGGGTTTAGAACTTTGAGGGATAAAAGGACATTAAACACTCACCTGAATCACTTTGCTTCTCACAAAAACCTTGCACTGAACTTTTCTTGATAAAGTTACAGAACAAGGATTAAATATAACTGAAGCTTGCAAACCATCCTATACATTAATTTGATAATCATTACAAACTATTTGTCTAGTGAGAATTGACTATATAAGGAAGAATTTGGCATCTAAATTCTGTTTCAAACCGTTTACATAGAAGAAAAATACGAAATCAAACAGCACCATTACACCTGATCAATACATGATAGACTAACCCATCTGAGGAAGCACTTTGGTCATGGTTACCGAAAATCACTCAGATATTTCTACTGATGCATATATAGAGTCTTTTAATAATCAAAGAAACTATCCCAAAAGAAAGCTTATTAGGTGTTTTCTGAAACTGAGGCTGTATTCAGACAATGAACAGCATACCCCCCCCCCCCCCCCCCCCCCCCGAATCACCTTCAGTAGTACCTCTGAAGTATTTGCTGGTAGTGGAAGGAAAGCTAGTAAGGCCATGAAAACTAGAGGCTGAAAGCAAAGTGTACCTGTATGATCCAGAGCTGTTTATCTAACCCTTAGAGGTTATCTTCATAATCCCGAGTAAGAGTTAAGTAAATTTACAGGATTGCTGAGGTTGGAAGGGACCTTGTGGGGATCACCTAGTCCAAATTCCCACTCAGATCAAAGTCAACTCCAGCAGATTGCCCAGCACCATGTCCAGTCAAGTTTTTACTGTCTCCCAGGATGGAGACTCCACAGCCTCTCTCAGCAATCAGCATTGTACCATTGCTCAACCATTCCCAGAGTAAAAAGGTGCACGGGGGCTATCTTTAAACAGAATTCCTGTATTCCTGGTTGTGCTCATTGCCCTTATCCTGTCACTGGGTACCGCCCAAAGGGATCTTGTTCCATCTTTACTCTCTCACATACTCATGGGTACGATCCCCTTGAGCCTTTACTTTTCAAGGTTAAACAGTCCCAGCTCTCTTTGCCTGTTCTTACGTAACAGATGCTCTAAGCTTTTAAGCATCTTTGTGGCTGTACTTTCTCCAATGTGTCCATGTCTTTCTTGTACTGGGGAGTCTACCACAGGAGACATCACTCCAGATGTATCTCACAAGGTCTAAGCAGCGCAGCAGTGTCCAGTATGTATCCTAGACATTTATACATGAAAGAAGTTTGCTACTTGGGGATATTCTTGAACCTCCTGATATCAGAGGTGACAATGGACATTCACGGGAGACCGAAAGTGTCTAAGATGTAAGTATGAAGATATACTTATTAATAGATTTTTTTATTAATTCCTGCTCTTTCATTAGATTTATGCAGTTTGATTCAATTAATTTCAAACTAAGGGGTTGAAAAGCATGCAATACTGCTTTTACTCATGTTTCCAGATTTCTGTATCATACTGCCAGGAATCTGTAGATTCTCTGAACTCAGCAGCAAAGGCACAAGGAGGCAATACTTTTCTCACTCAGAACTGGAATCAGAATCACCTAAAAGTATCATGCAAACAACTTCTTATAATTAATATATAACCTCTAATTACATTTTCTCTATGAAGAGTTTTGCACAGGATCCCTATAGAGAGAACCATGAGCAAAACCAGAAGGGACTCAAGAGCTGCCAAAGCCATCCAGAACGTGACTTACTGAAATTCTTAAGAATCCAAAGAGCTGCTTTGCAGTGAGAGGAGGTTGCACACACCCCCTCTGCCAAGCCTGATATTTTGAATTTGGCAGCAAAAATTATTACCTCAGCTTTTGTCTGCTGCTTTTGTGTAGGCTACATCAACAATAGCACTAGGTTGAATGTTTATTACACTTAGAGACCATCCTCCAGAGTAAACATCCTGTTCTTCACAGCCTGCTCAACTTCTGTTCAGAGGCTGCCTAAGAAGATGAGCAAGCCCTTGCACTCCAGCAAGGCTTACAGGCCCCATAGATGTGGCTACATCTAGTATCCACTTTCTAGTATACAACATGAGAAAGGACAGGAGATACAGAAGTGTCTTAACAGGTTGTTACCTTTTTTCTCTCAAGAAACTTTACAACTCAGTATATTGTCACAGTTACTGTGTTTGCTTCAACACTTTCTATTCTTCTATTAGTATACTCCTCATCACCTATGCATCACTATTCTTTCAGATAAAGAAGTAAAAAGCTTTGATATTTCTCAAAACTAATAGTTGTAAGGAAGGAAAACTTCTGTCAGTTTTGGCAAAATATTTAACCATTTTTATCAGCCATACCTTCATAAATACAAAGATGAGTAACATTGTGTGCATATGGAGAGTCTCCATCCCTAGCATTAGTTCTCTTAAAAGACTATGTTTTTCTCTAACTCTCCATGTGTTCATTGTAAATGTGAGCTTCAGAAAAGAGTTCAAAGTATCCCTGGTTTAGGTATCTTTTTCTGCTATGGTACCCATGTGCCACTGTATTGCTGCTTATATTGTATCACTACTGTACTGTAAAAAGAAGTGTTTTATTTACTAAGAGAGGAACACAGGCAATAAACATCTACTTAGAAAATGGAAAATAAGTGACTCTAAATTCAGTGCCTGTTCAAAGTATTTTGAACGTTACACATAACAGTTCATTTATCTTATTCATCAACTTTTCATTCAAATACGATCAATGAGTATGTTCTAATAAAACTAATTTTAACACTTATAAATATTCCAAAGAAAAATCCTTTCCTTTGGGGCACATATTCATTCATTTGTTCTACCCAACTAGCATCAGCATCCAGACCAATTCCATGGTGAGAAATTAATATCCATGTGTGGTGTAAAGTTTGGAATTTGTGACTCAATACTGTTTTTTCTGTAGATATGAGGCATCAATTTACCAGTAGTGATCTTTCTATAAGAAGCTGAAGAATTCTAAAGGCTAGTGTTTTCTGAAGTTCTTAAGGTTTTAAAGCTTGAAGAGATGTTTATTAAAAAATGGCAGGGTACAGGAAGCCTGAAGGAGTTTTTTAGGCTGGATGACATGAAGTAGGCTGCAGACCACAACTCCAAAGTTGTATGTACAAGGTCAGAGTAATATTTTGAAATCTTTCAAGTTTGCTTTTTATACTTTCAATTTTTGAAACATTTTGAGTCATACAATCATATACGAGAGAAAAACGTTGATAGCTATACTCTTTGATGATAAATCATTATCGTTCGGGGATATTTTCATTTAATCTGTCCATCAAATACAAACTTTACAGAAGTCTTGATTTCTCATGCCTTTAAAATATAAAAAAAAACACATTAAGAATAATCATGTAATCAAATGCACAAACTCAATATATAGAGATAGGTGTATTTTCCTAGATGTAATTGACTGAATTGTATAGAGAAAGTTACAAGTAAAAGAGGTAACAAAGTTAATGAGAAAATAGTCTTATAGATTCATAGAATTATTTAGGCTGGAAAAGACCTTTAGTATCATCCAGTCTAGTCATTAAATCAGCACTGCCAAGTCTAGCACTAAATCATGTCCCTAATCTCCACATCTACACATCTTTTAAACATCTCCAGGGATAGTGATTCAACCACATCCCTTGGCAGCCTGTTCCAATGCTTGACAACCCTTTGGTGAAGACATTTTTCCTAATGTCCAGTCTAAACCTCCCCTGACACAACTTGAGGCCTTTTCCTTTCGTCCTGCCATTTGCAACTCAGAAGGAGAGACCGACACTCACCTCACTACAACCTCCTTTCAGGTAGTTGTAGAAAGTGGTAAGGTCTCCCCTGAGCCTCCTTGTCTCCAACTAAGCAATCCCAGTATCATCAACTGCTTTTTGTAAGACTTGTGCTCCAGATCCTTCACCAGCTTCATTACCCTTCTTTGGACACTCAAAATGTTTAAATTTCTAAATATTTATAAATATTTAGAAAGCCCCTTTTTGAAGGAAGAAGGTGATTTACTGAACATCTTCCAGCTTACAGAACTTAGCCTGTGACTACAGACTGAAGGAGTCACACACCTAGGGTATCAACACTGACTTTTAGGACCCCAATTCAAATTTTATCAACAACTGGTGCAGAATAAACACCATGATATGAGCACTGTTTTGGTGAAATAGTTGTTTATTTCCTTCTTCCTAATTATCCATAGACAGGCTTACTGGCTCATTATTAATTCAGTTACATGGAAAAATGTGAGCTGGAATTTCTCTGCTGTGGATAAACTCATTTGACTATTCAAACAGCTACATACTTCAGTATATCGACAAATGATACAGGTTATGTTCTAAACATCCCAGCCTTTGAAAGTGAAAACGTCATACACAAAGAATGCTTACAGATATTTACAGAAAATTAATCAGAATTGTTCACTGTGCCAGATGCCACCCTTCCCAATTGTGATGGGCAGGGCCACACTGCACAGGCAGTCCTCAGATCTCTGCTGCAGTCTGCTTAAAAAACTTCTGAAGAAATGAGAAATCTCCATCCCCACAATGGAGACCAAGATAAACTGATGCTCCAAAAAGATGCATTAATTTTTTTTTTTTTCATTATTTCAAGTAATACTTAAAAATGCCAATAATTAATTTGCCTCTAAGGAACTGATAAACTGTCTGATAATAGAAACTTATAGAGAGAATTCCAGCTAACCTAAATTACTGAATTTTACAGTGAATGCTAACTATGAAAAAAAAGTGCCTAGTAATAATAACCAGGAATTTTACAGTTACTGTGGTTAGATTCTGGATGCTCAAAATAGCAAAATAATATAATTGAACTGAAAGGCAAGAATGTTAATCCTTTATTACAACATCTGAATGCAGCAGCATGAGAAACACCAGCATATCCTAATGTCATATTTCAGAAAGAATTACTTCTCTTTGATATAAAACAGAGAAATTAAAAATCCTGTTCAAGTGATTTCACTTAAATACACTTATCAACCTCATGCTTCTCACTATATTGTGCCAGTAATCAGCAGTGGCAATCATATTTTTCTGTTTCCATTCAGATGAGATGTTCATTCTGTATGATAAGACTGTTTGAAATACACCCTTTTTTCTACCTAACAACCATGTCATCCAAACAGAGGTGAAGCTTTTCCACCATTTCAAGAAAAAGAAGCATCATTTGTCCTTGAAAGCACACAGACACAAAAGGCTTCATTAATGAAGAGTCGGGGAATATCAGTCACCTGCTAGACCAGAGCAGCAACTGAAGCACAACAATCTTATGCTTTTCACAGTCAACAGATGCTTAATCCTAGATACCCCACCTACCCCCACTATCCCACCGGCTGCCATAGTTCACCCACCTGCAGGAGGTAAGCTAAGAAGCCAGGAGACAAGAACACGCTGTATTTGTAGCTATGCATCTATCAGATTAAAAAAAAAAAAAAAAGCTTTCCACTTGATGTATTCTAATGTGTGACCCAGACTGAGTTATCAGGCTAACCCAAGCAACTCTGTGTAATACAAAACAGATACTAAACATTGCAAGGGTATGGAAAAGCCACTGTTAGTGACCAATACGGTTTAGGTTCAGTTAACTTTAAACTACTGAGATCATAGTCTGTTAGACACCTAATTACATTAGCACAAAGCTCATCCAAGACTCACACCAAAGAATTTATTCTGTTCCTTGAACAATGCTGTGATCCTCACAGCTACAAACCCTGTATCACAGTCAGGGCAAAGAACAGCAAACACTGTAAAAGAAATAAATCCTATTACTACAAGAAAGCACTGAAGGAGTTAAGTTTACTAGAGCAGTGAAGAGGCATATAACTCTTACAGCATCATCACCTCAACACCTTCAGTTTGAGAGACAAAAAATATATTAATTCGCCCTGAGATTCCTCCTAGTCTCCTTTCTGATGCTTAACAGACAACTATTGAATTAATAGTGCTGATAAATGAACGAGTAGTTCAATTGAGGTCTATGAAATGGTACTTTTACAAGTAAATTCCAACTCATGTTACATTCAGAAGCAAAATAGCTGTCAGATTTAACTTTCTAGGAGAAGTGTTTGGTAGGAAGATATGTGAAGTTTTATGTTCTTATTGAAACACAGTAATTCAAAACAGATTTACATTTTAGGAATGAAAACTGATAGATCAAGAACACTTAAATTATCTTAAGTAAATAAAAACCATAAAAGCATAGTAGTTCACTTTCATTAATGTTTCAGGCTGCCCTTCTCTTGAGAATTGATTCAGGGAGAACAGTTATTTGTCTACTCCATCTCAGTACTACTGAAATTGGCTCTTGCTATTCAAGCAATAAGCATCCTCCCAGATCAGGTGGCATAATCAACTATCCTACAAAAGAAACAAATTTGATTAGTTTTAGTTTAGACTGGCAGGTCTTGAAGAGCAGGTGACTGATCTTTTTTTTTCGATATAATATGCAAAATAAAGGAATTACAAAGTATAATTCATAACCCCAAATAATAAAGTATTTGGTAGACAGCTTGAAACAGTGTTTCTATGGTTTCTCTTTCAACTCCTTTTTCCTGTTCCCCACTGTACCTCAGCCTCAAACACAGGTCAGTCTTTCCGCAACAGGTCACTGACACACTTCTTTTATAAACCAGAAGCTTTGTGAATGCTTAGTGCCGTCAGTTCCACTGTAAAAAACAACAAATACATTCTCACATCATAAAAAAAAAATTCTGAATTCCAAGCCAATATTGACATAATCAATTGTCATTTTACTACACAAATAATGTATCTTCACTTGTATCTTTCTGTAAACCATTTTATTATTACTGTGTTTAAGGAAAGTATAAAACCAGAAACTCAGTGACAAACTTCAGGAAAGAGTTTCATTTTTTTTATTTAAACAGTTAAAAAACCCCAACGTTACAGGGACTGTTATAATAAAGCTTAATAATAACCCTTTTGGATCTGTCAGCAAATACTTTGGGTTTGGCTACTTCATCATATGGAGGAAGACTAACAAAGTATGATTTTGTTTAAACTGGAAAGTCTAGAGAGCCTGCCTGAAAATAATTTGTACTTTAAGTGGAATAAGAAATGTTTCACATCCTCTGCTGTAGCAGTAGATGTAAAAACATTTTAAAGGAACAATATATATGCACAAGGCAAGATTTTGTTGGAGAAAAGGCGCAAAAAAATAAAAAAAAATCCCAAACCAACAACGTAAAACAGGTATCAGGGTGGAACTTGGACATAATTATACTCTTAAATTATATTACATGGATGATTCTGGAGTTTATTGCCTGTAAAGGAGGCAAAAATCTATTGGTATTGGTATCTTACTAGTCAAGTGTTTTCTAAAATCAAACAACATATACTAAGCAGGCCTTCATCAAGAACAAAGCACCATAAATTGCTAGATATAGAAATACAGTGTTAGAGATTGATTTCCAATGCACTATATGACTTTGCCAATTTCCTCATGTCAAGCCTTCCTGTAAAAGATCAAGAACCACTAATGGCAGACTGGCAGATTGCCTACTGATACCCACGGGCACACAGACATGCACTGCACTTGTCACCTGTGTTTTGAGCCAAAACCAGATGGGAAACTGCAGTGTAAGAGGAACATGTGTCCATGATAATGAGCTTTTGCAAGACCGTGCATTTCTGTTAAATGCTGAGTAATGTTCCATCTGCATCAGCCAGAAATCTACCATATTTGGCCTAAGAGTGAAAATTATCCTGATACAGACACCATCTGCAGTAGAGATGCAGAGACTCCTGCATTAAAGACTCCTCATTAAAGAGATGGGGCTCTCTAATGCATCTCCCAGAGAACTCAAGCTTACTCATCTCAAAGTACCCCAGAGTCATCATCACCTGCCTTTAAATGATTTCTGAAAATCAGCAATACTATCTGTGCAATTTTCAGTACCAAAATACATACTGGTAAAGAGTCTTCTGTCAGAGCAGTTATGTAAGTATTTCTTCATAGAAGCTTAAGAAAAAGTCCAGCAAAAGCTACAGAAGGAGCCCAAGAGGCTAACCCTTATGTCTTCATATGTTTTATTTCACTAAGGTCTTAATATGTTTCATTTTATTTTATAAGAAGATGTATGAGCACCCTTGAAGAAACAATATCATTTTCAAATAAATCCCATCTTTATCTACTGGAACCAGAAGACAAATCAAATTTAAAATCCTAATTACAAGAGGAGAGATATAAGTCTAGACACTCAATCAAAACTAAAAAAGCAATAGGGGCAGATGGCCTGAAATAAGAAGTCTTTCATGCAGTGCAAAATCTCTATATCCTTAAGATGGAAAAAAAAATCAGTTTATAAAAGTATTTGGCCTAAAGACTTGCAACTACTTCTGAAGTTTTCCTTCACAGTGTTCAGTGTAGGATGTAATGCCTTTTCTAGCAGCTGCAATGTTAAATTGAAAGAATATTTGCTTAAAACATTTCCACAAGATCAGGATTAACAATACTCCATTGAATTAAAAAAAAAAAAAAAAAAAAAAAAAGACAACATCCACCTCTGATAGCCTTTGTTAGAACTGCATTTCCTTTTAGATAAGATTTCCTGTATAATTTCTTTTTCATGTTTTCCATTTGGTGATGCCGTATTAAAATTGCAAAATAATTCATGAAGTAAAGTCAAGATGCATCCTTGAAAATTCAATTTTCCGTGGGAGATCTACATATTAACTGATGGAGGCAAAAGATAAAATAGGCCAGAAGCTTTCTCTGTCCAGCTGTAAGCTTGAGAGAGGTAACTGATCCTTAGCACAATGGAATACAACTGTGTAATGATTTTTTTAAAAGGTATAAAGCTGCTTGAAAATCGTGGCCTAAAGATTTTAAAGCTTTTCAGTCCCTTCCTTTTGGCTCTGGATTTCCATAAGCCTCCAAGAAAGTTTCAGATGAACCGAAGTTCTTAACAGGGTCTGAAGTTAATCATTGCAAAATGCTCATAAATAACTCCAATATTCTAGTCCTGTTATACTGCCAAATAGTGGTGATCATCAGCTGCTTCCTCAGCTGGGAACGCCTTCATTAAGTTTAAGGACCCAAAAAAGTGAACTCCTACCACCATGGATTGATAGGATTACATGGAAATGAATGCCTGGCAGAGATGATTAGTTTGTTTGATATTATTTCCATAAATATATATACATGAAATAAACAATTCATTCTAACTGCTGCCATCACCTCAGCTCTTTAGCAATTAGCAGGTTTCATTTCTGGGCTCAGAAGTTGACTTCTTTGACCTTTTTTTTTAGGGAAAAATCCAGATGGTCTAACCTTGCTGTTGTCATTAGAGATGAAGCTGAGACTAATTCCAATTAAAACCTTGCCTGCTCTTTGATCACACTAAACAAGGTTTAATTTATTTTACCTGAAGGTGTACCCTGTAAAACTCAAAAGAGTAAATGCTACAAAGGAGCAGTAGAAGTAGTCATAATTTAAATGACAGCATATTTTATACAAAAGACTGTCAAGGAATATGACAAGACTATGAATTAAATTGAATGGAATTTAAGGAACCTAATGCAGTTGGTAGAGCTAAATGAGAAAGATTAAAATCCTACGTAAAAGAAAGGGCAATGGAAACGAAAGTAGTTAGAGATAGATGTAAAATCACTTTTGTGATTGCTTAACACATTTCTAGTATATTACAAATAAAAAATAATTGTCAATTAGCAGAAAATATTAATAGCATAAAACAGAATTGAAAGAACTCAAAGATCAAAAGACTTGGAAAAGAAGATGAGGCAGCCTGCAAACAATTTTTCAGTTACAATCTGAGGTTCTTTTATTTCTTTTAGTGGTTGAAGTTCTCTTAATGATGAAAAAGGTAGGGAGTCTTACATAGTTCACATGGTCTTTTAGAAGTGTCAGCACAAAGATACTGTATGAAGACATCATGGAAGTAAAAATGGAGTAGCTTAAATTCTGGTTTTTTCCACTAATTTCTTCAGGAGTTTTGTGCAATATGGAACATTTTCTCAGATGTTTTATTTGAGCTGTTAATGGTAAATAAATTGAGTTCTTTTTCCTCTCTCCAATTCATGCACATGTACACAGCAGTCTTATAAAACATTGGAACAGCTGAAGAAATATCAAAATGCTGCAAAATAGTTTATCTAAATATAAAGCTTTATGCTCTAATTACCAGCAAGCTGACAAAAGATGAAACTAGAGTAGGGAAAATGAGAAGAGCCACTGAAATGTATAAAGCCATGAGACATCCCAGGGATGGTTTTTGCCTGTACCCATGTCCCTGAGATGTTCTCATTTGCCTGGCATCTCATTAAGATGAATGGACCACTTCACAAGTCTTTGGAGAGTTTCTGAAAGGGCACAGAGACATGAAAGAGAGAAATGGTAGCATTTACCTTCTGCACCATTTAATGGATATTTATTGGCATGGGGATCAGGTGCTTACATTTTGAAAAATAACACAAAGAACCACTCTAGTTCTTTGAGGTTTTTCACTTTTTTTGCCTAAATTTTCACAAGCCACCATTGAGGGGTTTTGTTATTGTTGTTCTGTTTCTTGCAATTAACACGTTTAATGTTTCAAATTCTGGGTGGTAAAAACAGGAGAACTATATAAAGTTTCTATTAATGTGGTAGCTCTCAAATATAGCTTCACAACAGATAATCTAAATGCCTTCAGTATGTATAGGTTTCTTTGAAAACCTGTTAAAGCAGCCCACTTCCTTTTTTAGTACAGATGTACTTAATGTACCTTCTCCAGATGATCTGAAAGTTGTTAGTTTGTTTCAGAGATCATGCTGACTGAAATCCCAGCAATCCTTAAAGCAGCAGGATAAGAATGCTATTAGACTAGCTTAACAGAAATTTCAGCCTGCTTATTAAAAAAGAAATGGTGGTAGGTAGAAAGAAATGGTGATAGGTGAAGTTCTAGTGTAGCTCTAATTAGGCCAATGTAATTTCCCAGGGAGCTGTAAGGGCTTAGAAAATTTCAAGTCAATCTTCTGTTTAAAATAAGCACAGACGGTACACTCTGTACACCACATGGTGGGATCTAACCATGCTTACTCCCCTCTGAGCCAAACTGCCTCTGGATGGTGGTGAAGATTTCCTTGCCACCTGGGACAACTGAACTTCTCTTGATGGAAAAAAGGACATCCTACAAAACCAGGGCCACTGCTGCATCTTCTCCTTATTCTGTACGTATTCCTTCTCTGCCTTCCTATAAGAAATTACAAAAGCAAGTCATGGTGCTATGCCTTCACTGTTAATGTGAGGAGAGAAAGGATTTTAGCAATACCTGCCATCTCCTCCAACACTTGTAAATAAGAGACTGATTGACCCCACAGTTATTTGATGGTTAGGTATGCATGTGATGGAACAAAACTCATGCTCACAGAGACAGATATGGTAGTAAGATGATGTAGCCTAGTAACAAACAGTCATAATGAACTATTAAGTTCGTTTGTTGGCATATTAAATCTTTAGCTTTAAGGAATCTGTAGCCCCCTTAGTGAGCTGAGAACATGAGATCTGCATTGGTTTCTCCTGTTTTTAAAAACATTGTCAATACTGGAGGGTGTTACAATGCCAAAAGGTAACAGACAAGTTTTCTTCCTGAACTGGCAATTCTCAGATTCTCAGTTTTAACAATTGCTATATATAATATGGCAGTGAAAGCTTTACCTCACAATATAGCACCTCTGTCTTATGGAACAATGAAGATTTACCACTATTTTAAATTTGCATAAAAACAATTATTTATACAGGTATATAAAAAACAGGTTTATTGAATAGCCTAACTGAAATTTATCTATACTACTGAACATACATTATTTTCAGCATTTTCAGTCTCTTGTTCTGGTGGTTCAAGCCTTTAACACAAGATTTTGTGGCATGCATTGCAAACAGAAGAATAAGGAAAATGCAGAAGACATATCTATTGTATTTTATAAGTATTTTAGCAAGTATTTAAAAGATTCAGACTTTTCTTGAAGCATTTCCAGTTAAGTAGTAGTAATTTTTAAACATCGTGAAGTGTGTCTAATGTGTTGTGATGTTACAAGCTTCACAGAATTCAAATCTAAAAAGAACAATAATCTAGAAGATCACATCTCATGCTAATATTTTTATTCACTAATTCATAGTTTGCTTTGGGCATCTAGAAGTATATTATTTTTTTAAATAAGTGATGTTTCAAAAAATAGTTTAAATTTAATTCTAGTAAACAATTTTAAACTGATTTTTAGTGAAAGATTTTTTTATGCAAGCATCTTTTCAACTATATCTATTAAGAAAGCAGTTCCTTCTGCATACTTTTGTACGCTGTTATGAAAAAAAATGCTATCCCCAAATATGGTAAGCTTACATTCCAACAGTTTTATAAATGCAAATTCACCTCAAGTGAGCATAGATTCCAACAAAACATTTTAAGAAATACTTTTAAAGTAGGTTTTACATAGAACTTTTTCAAGAAGTATGATTTTTTTCTCTCCCCCCCTAGTCTGATGAAATGTTTGTAATACCCAAGTATTAATTTTCTATTAAAAATACATATTACATTAAGATTGTTCAATAGATGTTTTCATTTTTAAATCACTGCTTCTAATGGTTCAGTCTTTTTGGTTTAAGAATTGAAATGAAACAATAAAAATATGCACTTTCAGCCAGCTGAGTTTAAGTCAACTTGGCATGATTAACTGCTAGAGTACAGAAATTAACACACTTGTAAGCAACTGAATAAACATTCAGTCTTCATGAAACAGAGCCATATATCTATGGGCATTAATTCTGTAATGAATATAAGTGACAATAACGATGCAGAGTAGCCAAAGGACTCTATTTACTAAAAGAGTGATTTTAATAACTCACAGATAAAGGAAACAAAGTTGGGATTATATCTTCTTCCCATCTTTTAAAAATTCTAGTGAAAAGAACAGCTCATGTGGAGCCATTTAACTTTTCCTATGTTGATGTCAGCTTTGCAGTTATACTTGGCATAACAGCTTTGATTAAACATTTTATATAATTGTAAGCTTCCTGAGGGGACTCAGAATGCAACTATCAGGTGCTTGGGTTACATTCCAGATGGCAAGAGATTTGCTCAGCTTCACACTCCTCTTCCCACTGATGATGCTAAACCACAGTGGAATTAATTTGCAAGTAATTCTGGAACCATCAGGTTGAATTTCAGAGAATTAAAAAAATCAGAAGCTCTGCTTTTATAACAAAGCAGATGATTTCTAGTTATTTTTTAAGCAATTCCCAGGCTTCCCTTTGAGTAATTTTTGAACCCCTGTCTGCAAGCATTATACTCTAAAAGCACTGCTGTTGCATTAAGTTTACAAGTGAACTGAAAAGACTTTCCACAATTAATCCTTTCCCACTTTCAATTTAACATTTAGCTAAACGGACAGTAGTGTCAACAACATCTAGATGCAGATATGTGTGGTAAGGGAATGAAGAGAAGGCAGCCCATAATCAGATTCATTTGGGATACCATCACACCTGGCCACTACCTAGATAAACTTTCTTTACCGCAGAAAGTTAGCTTCTGCAAGAGAAGGGAAGCTGAGGGGGATCTAATCTCACCTGCAGAAATAGCAATGTCAAGGTACACCTTAAGGATGTTTGGGGACAAAGATAGGGACACTGCTTCTCTATATTCCAGAGAGATGCTTCAGGTGTGGAGAGCTCGAAGGACAATCGTAACAAATGTTCTTGGAAATCCCTAATAACCATGTTCCTTGTTTGCCATTTCCCTGGTTCTAGTGAGTTGTTGACTGGCCATGCTTGTTTCTGACTTGCAAGTAGAACATTTTAATGCTTGCTTATACATGCCTAATGATAGAGCTGGACTGGCTTCAGGAATTTTCCTATCCCATGAAAATGGGACTTGAACACAGTGGAGGTATCTCCATACAAAGCTTCACCCCAAAAATTCTCATTGGTGACTGAAGATACCTAAATTCTCTGTTCTGAGTTCAGATCCACTGCTTCTCATCATGTACAAAATCGAACCAGGCTGATCTAAGTTCCTGTTTAGACTGATCTGGACAGTCTTTTATTTCAGCAACCTAAAAGACTTCATTTGCTGTATTCCAGGCTTAACACAGCATCAGACCAGCTTTCCCCTTCCCATGCTAAGTAGCATATGGCTGTGACAGCTTGAAAATGCCTGAGAAAGAGCAAGTGGCCATAGAGGACTGAGTACTGGTTTTGCATTTCATCAAAATCATCAGAATAGTAATAATAATAATAGCAACAACAACGTGATTCTTCTGCAAGAACTCTTTGAAAGAGTGGCTATAGATACCCAGTCAGAGGAGAAGAGTTTGAAAAGATGTTTTTTTTCCCCTGACCTAGAACCAGAGTTTTGTGCTGCAATGGAGAATGAGAACTAAACTAATGCTAACTACAAAGAGGCTGCTGGCTAAAATAAAGGCTCATCAGAGCTACCGCTATGTGTGAATTCACTCACAGTTATTGCAACAGACAACAGTAGAAGTGGTGACTGCAGTGAAGTTAATGCCTTATAACCAGGATGGAGAACAACAAACACGAAAGTAATTTGTCACCCCAATTCCTTTTGTTCATTCTGTATTATCAACTTTTTTACTGATAACAGGGGAAGGAGAAAGAGGAAATACTTATACAAAATTTAGACTGACTTGCTTTTTCTGTCAAAAGCTACAGAGTGAACAGCACGCCTTTGAATGGACTTCACTGTTATACCAGTAGTAGTTTTCAGCTGAAGATCCATCAAAATACTGTCTGACAGAATTCATTACCCTCTGTAAAGCAATCAAGGAATTTAACTGTGTGTAGTAATTTGAAAAATTAACAACAGCAATCTAATATCAGACTGTCTTACCAATGTAAGATAAGACTGAGCAACTCTTGGATCTCAGCCTCAGGTTATTTCAGGACAGCTATTCCAAACCCCATTTCACTCTGCAGAAGCAGAATAGAGAGCCATCACAGTGGAGCATCTTAACATAGTAACATTATGACCATGAACAAATTAAAGACCTGTACTTTCTTATCAATATAATTTGCAGATATTACCTTTAACTGACAGGGAAAAAAAAAAAAAAGTCAAAGCAGTATTTCACAATATGTGATTCTTTGAATCAAAGAATTAATGTTAAACACAGGGTAAAGGTCAGATGAATCTGATCTTGGAAGATAGGGATGATGAACTGCAACACATTAAAGCCTCTGAAATCTCAAAAAAAAAGATAGAAAGAAAGGTCAATAAAGGATTTAGTCAATTTGCTGATGGGTAACACTTTAATGAAAAATAAATCTTCTGTTCTATCAGATGATTAAAATGTCATGCCTGAACTATATTCCAGATCTAGCAACATAAATGTGAACTAAAAAGAACATAATTTCATCTCAAATATATACAATAGTATGTGACAAGTATAAGTTTTAAACAGTATGTATGGATTTAAAGAGTTTTTCATTAAAATAATGCTTAGAAACTAACATTGCAATAATATGAAAAGTCACAGAAAGTTAAAAAATTAATATATACCCAAAAGGATACAATTTACTTAAATTGTAAGTTTGAACTCTGTTTTGAAATAACTATGATAGACATTTAAAAGTATTTGTATACAGTACTAATATTGTTGTGTTCTTAGAGCTGAATATTAGTTGCAATATTTTGATCCATCAGTTTGGTTTTTAAACTATGACAAAACCAGTCCTGAATCTGAATAAAGTCTTCATGACATAAGCATCAGCAACTAGTTCAATTTAAGTAACAAAGGACTACCTCTTCTGTAGTTCTTAAAGAGATCTTTGTTCAAGAGAAGGGTCAAAAACAGATAGAGCTCCGTTAGCCTGGAAGGAAACCCTCACAAACACTACCAGGCAGGATGGTGGACTTTTGGAAGTGATGGTTTTGCTTGCAATTCAGCTGATTTCCATTTGTGATTTCCTTTTACCTACTTCAAAAATTCTTTAAGAGCCAAAAATTTTCCAAAGAATCTCTGAAATTATTCTCTAAATAAAACTGTGAATAAATGTCTCATCCCATCTAGAAACTGCTATGTAATTATGTAAACATCCAAAATTTCTGAAAGTTAGATTGCAGCGTAATAATTACTGAGTCTTCATTGGATGTCCATGGACTTTCAATGTTGATATATTAGAAAAACTAACTATGATTAATCTGTTTATGCAAAATATTATTCTCTATCCCTATTAGAAGTATATAAAGCAGAGAAAATGAACAAATCACTTTAAGCTACACTAATTCTTCATATAAAGCTAATTTGGAACCAAAGCATTATATATTTATTCATGCTCATGTTTTGCCCCTGCCAAGACTTGTCACAAACACCCAGGGAAGATCATATACCTAGCTCACTTCAGAGCAATCTTTATACTTTTAGGAATTTTTTGTTTTATCAGTCCTTCTGAAATGCTTTAATGGAACACAATAAATTGCCTGTTGTTCTTGAATGGATATATGTGCAGCTGTAGTGATGCTACCACACTGACGTCTACCCAAGAAACAACTTTCCCATGCTACCCTATTAACAGTACTTATTTAAATAATAAATATCTGAAACTCAATTATTTTTTTTTTTAAGTTAGGCATCTGTTGGGTGTCTTCTGCATTTTGAATCTGGCAAGGTCTTCTCTGTTCAGTTTTACCATCTTTTCCCTACCTCTGAAGTAGAAAAGATGATTATTACCTACAGTGAGATAAAATGGGAAGTTCCATGAAGAAATTTAACTAAACATTAACCACATGAATAATTTCATAAATAGATAAGAAAGATTCCTCCTTTTTTTTTTTAAGAACCATGATCAATCTGATTACAAAGCTGCCTGCCTTACTTGCTCGTCATTTAAAGTATTCAAAATATTTGTGGGAAAACATGAATTGATAATGTAACCATCCTAATGTTTATAAGTTTTTCTTTTCTTTCAATGCAGACTTGTATCACACATTGCTTTTAGATGTTTCAGGAAGCACACATGCACATTTCAAATAAATATGTGGCAGCTTCTTAGGAATTTACATTATATATTTCAAAGAGCAATTGTGGGTCAAATGTTGCCTGGCTTCTGTGAAGCTGCACAGAGCTGGGTTGGAACTAGATGATCTTGAGGTCCTTTCCAACCCTAACCATTCTATGATTCTATGATTCTATGAAAGGGATAAATCTCAGTATCTTCTTTTGTACACCCATCTGGGAAAAACAGCAGCTCTGATACTGAGTAACACAGCTGTTCTTTCTGCATTTTTGCTCTAAAAGTTTCTGGACTGCTTAGATGATCCTTGGGAAGGGAGAAGTAAGTGAATTTTCTGATATCTCTTAACAGATGTTGCTTGAGGTGCACATTATCTGCGTGCTGTGCCTTTGGGAGGTCATTGAAAGGACACGGATTTTTCCAAAGGATTCAAAAGGGAAGTAAACTGCATGCTGGGTTTGTTAAAATACTTTTTTGTAACAGTCTAGTGTAAACATACCTGACCCTTTCAGATGTTCCTGTGTAAAGAAATCTGGGTGAAAAGTACATCTCCAGCTATACTAAAAAAAGAGGGAGGAAATTGGGAAGATGATAAGGAAAAAGGTAATTTTTGGTTCCATGACTAAGTGAATGAAAGGACAAGTCGTCCTTCTAAATAAGATACAAACATTAGTATAGTCTTTATCCTCAAGGCAAATGAGACAATTCAGACTGGCAATGAAAACCGTCCAAGGCAATCAGTAAATACAGGTTCTGCAATTTTAGGACTGAGGCTCTGGAACTGCCTACCCAAAAGATCCATCAAACAGTTACTGGAGTTGGCAGTAGGGCTGCTTTATTCCTCAAGTAGAACTTCAATGGAAACCCACAGATGCTCAAACTTTTCTAAGAAAAGCAACAATGTATGTTCATTTTTTCTGTACGGCCCCTTGTACCTGTACCTTCTCATGTCAGAAAAAAATTTATGATATGAACTTTTACAATGAAGAGAAAGACTTTAAAGATAATGAGAAAACACAGCAAAATATGCAATAGAGCAAGCAAAGGGAGAGCAAGTCACTGCTGGATGCTATTTGAGGGCAATTTTGTTATTGAATAAGCTTACAATTAGTATCTGTCAGCTATGACAAGACATTAAGGAAGAATGAATGAAAGATTGTACTATAGGAAAAACATAGTTCATAATGAGCACAGTACAAAATTATCTCCCACAGACCCTCAGAAGAATAGTAGGTTGCATCATAGGAGGAACAAACTAAATGTGCTCATTTATGAATACAGCCACATCTGACTGAGTCCAAGAGAAAAGAGAGACCTTGTGCTTTTAGTCTCATGGGCAGTGCAGATTGACACTTTTGGGTGGCTGAAATCACAGAGCTAAATATTCATTAGAGAATACACACATTACAAATGCGGGTAAGCCCTTTCTAAGACAATGAAGCATTTGTAAGTGTACATTTTCAAACTATGTTCAATTTTTTCACAATTCAGACAGTTTAGCTGAATTTATTTTTGCTGGAAAACTTCATGAACAGCCTACCTGGACTGCTTTTGTTCCTTATTTTTTGTATTATTGTTGGAATTATTTGTCAATAATGAAACCAAGGAGAAGAAAATAGAGAATGAGACTATGCAACCATTTTTCAAGAAGCACTTGCCAAAATACACACATCCTGAAATTACAGTTTAAGATGTGCATTTTTTCCTGTACAGACCTTGTATAGTGAATAATATGCAGATACATCTAATGTGATTTTTATATTAATTTGAAGCAACTAATAATAAAAAAGAAATATTCTTAAATCCCAAGAATTTTCACATGCAACTAGAAAGATTCTGTGTAATCATAATCATGGATAATCTTTTGACATAGAAATCACAACAGTATAGCTTTAACTTTTATTCATGGAGTTGTTTCAAACTCTGCTTATATCTCTAACCATATTACTATTCTCTGTGCATCCCAGAACTACCTATACAGCACCTTTTAATCATTTGTCACTTATTAAAAACTACAGGGAAGGTTAATGTTGCCCTTTCATATTCTGCACATCTTTTGCGAGAACAGCCAGATAGCAAGTTCCTGCAGCTGAGTCCCTACCATGTTGTTTTGGTATGTGTGTATTCATAGGACAGTGCCAGACAGATTTCCACAGCCAATTATATTGCAGGTTAATGCTATACCAACAAAAATATATAGCAGCATTGCTGACTGAAGAAGATGATAAACTAAAAAGCACCAATGCATTTTAAGAAAGAGTTGCAGTAAAGCAGCTCTAAATCTGAGTAACTGCAATATGGCTGCTGTTATAACCAGGAAAATTCGTACTTCTGCAGAGTAAGCCAGAAGTGATACAGTGAATTGGGAATGCCCAACTCGCTCATCTTCTCCTTTCTGCCTGCTAAGAATCACTATTTTATTTTTGTATTTCTACTCTCTTTATCCTTTAATATAATTCTACACTGGAGATCAAAGCATGGGAAAAATGTTTCCTTAACAATATCAAATCAATTATTAAAACTAAAGTTGATTTTATTGTCTTGGCCTCAAATACTTCCAAAGCATATGTATTTCCCCTAACTGTACCTGAGGAATTAAAAAATGTAATGCTGTTGTGCAATTCTGCTATTAACATACTTTATCTAATGACATTTAAATTAAATATTTTCTGTGGGCTTTATCCCTAAAAGTCAGGTTTATTTTTTTATTTTCCAGGACAAAGCAATGCTAGTTTTAAATTCCAATTGAAAGCAGTCATTGTAGCAGACAGTTTCCAATTAATACTCTCCTCTCTGCTTAGGTGTTTACATGTCGCTTGGCGTATGTCTCCTTTCTTGTAGCAGCTCAACATTTATCTGGTCTACAGGGTAAATCCAAGCAGGTTATAAACTGCTGTGACTGAAGTTATGAAGGCAAGGGAGTAAAAGATGAGGATATTCTCATATGTACTTATATTCCTTCTTATTACTTCCTTTCCTCATCCACCATACTGAGCCCACACATGCTAGGAAGCAGATAGTACCAAACGGTGTGTCTCAGGAGAAGCTGTGCCCAGGAACATGGTCCCTGTGTTTGTCCAATAGGCCAATGCTGTCGTCGTGGTTTAAACCCAACCACAAACCTCGTTTGCTCACTTCCCCCCCTTCTTGCCCTCCCCCTGCTCCTGGAGGGACGGAGAGGAGAATCGAAAAGAATGCAACTCCCGCGGGTTGAGATAAGAACAGTTTAGTAACTAAGGTATAACACAAATCACTGCTGCTACCACCAATAATAATAATGATAAAGGAAATAACAAGAGGAAAGAATACAACACCTCAACACCAGCCGACCAATAGCTCGCCCCACTCCCCCCAGCAGAGCACCGACCGATACCTCCTCCAACCCTGCAGTCCTCCCAGCCCTTCCGGGTCACTCCCCATTACATCCTGGGCATGACGTGCTGTGGTATGGAATACCTCTTTGGTCACTTTGGGTCAGGTGCGCTGTCTCTGCTTCCTCCCAGGTTCCCCTCCTCCCTGGCAGAGCATGAGGCTCAGAAAGTCCTTGGCCAGACCAAACATTCAAGCAGCAACTGAAAACATCAGCGTTATCAGCTCTCTTCCCAGGCCAAAAGATCAAAGCACAGCACTGTACTAGCTCCTAAGAAGGAGAAAAATGGCTGCTACTGCTGAACCCAGGACAGCTGTTCAGTATGAAAAGCTTCCTAGATGCATCTACCATAGGAAAAAGCTATAATCAAAAAGCTTGTATTTTTGATTATACGCTATTCGCTAAGATGCAGGACACAGTAAAAAGGAGTCAGACTTAAAAATGATTCATGAAAGCAACTTGTATATATGGACAATGCTCTTCTCCCACCCAACAAAGCTTTCTCTCCAGAGCTTTTTTTTTCTTCATGGATGAAACATCTTGCAGTCCTAGCATGATTCATTTTGTTGAATAACATAATATATATAATTAAAAGCTTATTTATGTTTTGATACAAAAAAGCTTTCGCATAGTTGCAACAGAAAGACATGAAGCTAATATCAAATATAAAACTTTGGCTCTCATTCTGTACATTAAATCCAGTCAAGCTTTCACAGAGAATCTGTGAAGGCTTCCTTGAACTCTCACAGCGTTTGCTTTGGTGTGAACTGGGTTCATCCCTCTAAATGATGATAGCTGTCAGCAACTTTAAATTATTCACAGTTAACGAGGTATAGGAAAGCCCTCAGCACTTCTGAGGTTAGAAGCACAGACATAGTGTTAGACTGATATTCTGTCACCTGTGATGAAGGCATGATGCCTGTACGGCTACTAAAATAGCCTTAAATTGATAATAGGCCTCTACGACACTGAATAGTAATGGCTCTGAACCCCACAGTTCAGGCCATACTCTTCTGGGTATTCTGTAAAGAGAGAAGCAGATATAGCTCCTGGTACAAATAACACATGAATAAACTAACAGATTATTAAATGCAATGTTTTAAAACATCTTATGACCAGTTTCTGACCTCAGTTATACTGGTGCCAATCTCTTTTAACTTCCCTGTAATTCATTAATCAGTAATTTTTTACAGAATGTTCCAGAGTATGTATGAAATACTTCTTTCATAGTGTGCTTTATAAAAAGCAACTATCATTGTTCCCCTGAATCTCTAATAGAACTACTTAGTCTCCTTCCAAAATTGATTTAAACAAAGCATAATCGTTCATATATTTTGACTGACATCCACTTCCAAATCAATCAGTTTAGTCTTTTGGATTCCAGGATGCTAATAAGACATCTGGACATCCACGAAGAAAAAACAGTGGTCATTTCTACACATGACTGCTCAGGCAACAAACTCTTTATCTGTCCTATGATCTACTGGAGACAGTGACCAACCATAGCTGCAGGCTGCAGACTCAGTTATTCCTATTCATGTACAAATTTTGCATTCTAACATGACTATGAAGACACTACGATAATTATCTCCTGTGTGCTGTCTTCCCTTAACAGTGTCTCAATCATCTGCTGTTTCCCAGCATCTGAGCATTCCGTAGGACTTTTCCCAGCCTTCCTCCTTCTTCCCTTCTCAAGCATGGTGATTTTCTACAATACCTCTGATGCCCTGATATGCTGAAATTTTACAGTAAAGTATTCTCAATTCACTGGAATCGGAAAAAGATGAATGAACTAACTACATGAAGAAACATAAAATTATTGTGGGCCATATTAACAAGAAACTGCAAAATCAACTCTGTTCCTTGGTTCATCCTCATTGTCTCCACATACATGCAGAAACACCTGCAGAAACACATTTACATGAAAGTATACCCACACAGGCTTGGTTTTTGCTTCTTGTAAATAAATATGAAGATTTGCAATACATTCTAAAAAATAAAGTATGCATTATTTTATAGCTAATTCTTTTTCATAATACTTGAGATTTAATTCTTAGCTGTACCTTGGTCAGCTTTTTGTCAGATGGGGAATCTCTTTTAAGGTGATCCCTTAGTTTGCCACATAGAATACACTATCTGAAATGGCCAAAACCGCCCCCTTTTTCAATTAGGGTTGTTACAAGGTCTTTGTAGTATTTCTATAGATTATGAAATTGCAAGTATAAACTAGAAAAAGGCTGTAAGAAAAAACATACATTTTACCATACATGGATCATTCCAAAACAGATTTTTGTTCAGTTTGCAAGATGGAGAACAAAGTTTAGCAACAACTAGCAGGATTTTTCCAAAGACAGAAAACTTACACATTAAGAAGAACTTTGAAAAAAATGTATCTAAGAGTACCAGCCAGTAATGCCTATCAAATTGTGTCCCACTGACAGGAACCCTACTGCAGCATTCTTCAACACAAGTAAAACATTTTGTTGATACTTAAGAATGGCAACTCTAATATCTCATTTAATCTTATTACACTTCCTGTTATTAACATTGATTTATGATAATAAAGCAATTCCTTTTGCTATAATTTTTCTATAAAGCAAACGATGCTTCTTTATAATTCATTAGATACATGCACTGTGTCTGTGTTGTCCATTACACTAATATTTTATTCTGAAACAAATCCCAGAAGCCTATCAGTGGATAGCAGATGGAATTGATGAATGCATGAGCAGGGCTGCCTTTATTCGTTTTAGTGGCTGGAAAACTTCACAAAGTAATATATGTCTTGCTCATGTATTCATCACTCATTTCTGATGTACTCTGAGTAATTCTCAAGTTAGAAAAAACCTACACAGAAAAGGACCTGAATGGATATTCCCTTTTCAGGGAAGATTTATCCTTCCGAGAGGTTAAACGAAAGCATTGGGACCATTCACTGAGCACTGCTGATCACTGCCTGTGAGGATGTGAACTTCACTGACTTTGTAGAAAGTCAGTGACTATGGAGACACTCAGGACTTTGATGCTAAAACTGACCTTTGATAATTAGTTAGAAGAAGAAAAAAAAAAGGCAGTCTATTACATGCATGAATAACCTTATCTTAATTGCCAGCAAATGAAACCAGCCTTTTTTTTTTTTTTTTAATACCTCAAACTTCCACATATTGACCATAAAAAGTTATCTTTGCGGCACTTGCAGGCAACTGAAGCTCAGGAGAGCCAATTAAGATGAGTAGAGCCAAACGGACACATTTTGACACCGGGAAGAACAGACTGTGAAAGAACAAATACTTAGATCTGAACTCCAGCCTGAGTAAGAGGGCACATATAATGAAACCTCATTATAAAGCACTGAGTCTGGCATTAAACAGTTGCCAAGAAAAGGAGACTGGGCTCCTTTCACTTCAGTAAAAATGTGAGGCTCAGTATTGTGCCAGTTCAAGATTTTGGTTTATTTTCGCATGTTTCCAGAATGCAATGAAACAGTACTATGACATTAATGGAATATTCAAATAAATTTTATTGTATTTGGAAAAGCGCTCGTTTGACTTCAGAACCTGCAGTTTTTACTATTTCACTCATCACAGGAGTTTGTGATGACTTGGTTTCCTCTGTGGTCTTTTATAGGATGGTGTGTGTAACAGCCTTGATTTTGAGTGGGGTTTATGGAATGCCATTTTCTTCAGGTTTAGATCTCATTTGCAAGAACTCTTCTTTATACCATTCTTCTCTGCCTATGTATCCAGCTCTGTTTCCATCTGCATGCAGGTCTTCCTGAAGCCTCTGAGTTTCAGAAGTTGCATGAATATGGTTGCTTTTCAGGTAAGCTTCAGTTCAGTAAGAATTTCAAAATGTCACAGCAGGGTTTTCAGTTTCAGTTTGGGCAGGCTGCTTGAAGTTTCCAATAGCGAAATTTAACCCAGAGTTTTCAATTCTACAGAATGAGACACATGGCTACACACATACCTCAGTAGTTCTCATAGTCTGAAAGTGTCCTCCTCCCTAAAGGTGTATCTACTCCCTAATAACTACTGTTCTTCCAAAGTGGATTGGCCATTTTGGATTATGAAAACATGGAATATTTCAATTCTCCAGAGTATCCATACATGATAGAGCTATTCTAGTACATTTTAACAGATAAACTTACTCAGTAGGTGAACATTAGGGTTCTCTCTCGTCTATGAAACATAAGTCCACAAAGGTGAACTGTGCTTGGGAGTCAGGTACTTAATGACTAATGTGGGTAGACAAAGGATTTTAAATAAATAATATCAGTTCAAGCATCCAAATTCAAAAGAGAAGTCTGCAATAATAACATTGGCTTTAAAGTCATGACAGTAAGAAGGGTGCACTTGCCAATCTTTTCTTTCTAACTTACAAAAAATAGTAATCATTTTAAAATCTAATAGAAAAGCTTAAATGCTGAGTAATCAGATTAATCCAGGAGCTTGATTTTGATTTTTGGAGGAAGAAGACCAAGATGGGGTGGGGAGTGAGGATTCCTGGTATATCCTGGGACTTCCCAAAGAATTTGAGGTGGATAAAATGTTACATGATTTATTTTTTTAATAAAAAGGTATATATTAATGAATGTTAGAATAGAATACTAACTGTCATCATCTTATAAACAGGTATCAAAACACTTCATGAAAGTAATCAGAATCAGTACAACTACTTAACAGATGAAAAACTGGGACACAAAATGCAGACTAATACTATCCGCAGCACCTTGCAATTTGTTCATATATTTTGCCTGAAAATCTTGTTTCAATGCTTAGCATAACTACCTGATAAGAACCATTTGCTGCAAGCTTCAGACCTAATCAATTATAAATACTTGTTCATATTGTCTTTGGGAATACGTAATGCTTTCAGGCCTTAAACTGAAAACACATCAAATTCTAATTGCTTTGACTCTGCGTCTTTGACACCAAACAAATTAAGTAAGGGCAAAGTATAAAAAGAGAAGGGAAAAGCAAAAAAGATAATTTCAAGGTAATGCTTAGATTAATCATTTATTTGTCATCGAGAAAGTAAAACTTTAACTCATTAGAAGAGCCAGCCATAGCACAGTTGTTGCTAACTTAGCAATATAATACAACATCTTCCTTTCAGTGACATTTCTTTGTCTTTGCCCTAAGTAAGGGAAAAATCAAGGGATGGCATATCATTCAATTAGGTTTATCAATTAGAACACTTTGTTGGTATTTAGTAAATATTTAGCAATCAGCACCTAAATTTTATTATTTAATCCAGGGAAGATTTATGCGCAAATCTAAATTTACTCAAATGCTTAATGTTTATACTGTACATAAGTCTTTGGGATCATGTCTGAGTCATACATTTAATCATTGTGATATAAAACAATGTGTCACTATATAATATATCACTGCCATTATGTCTGGAATACAAACTTTGTCTTCGAACTCACTCTGACCACACGAGGTGACAAGGCAACATTTCGAAAACTGAACAAGAATACTTTACATAGGAAAAGCTGGACAGGAGAATAATTAGAATTTTCAGAACTACAGCTCACGTTTACAAATCTCAGTGATTTTGAAAAGATCATCTGGCTGATTATTTACAGGTTACAACATTTGCCTAGCTATGACCTGCAAGCCACTAAGTTCTGACAGTGAAAAAAACATGAATGGAAGCATGGCCCTAAAAAATAAAGCATAAACCCCAGCTTTTACTTGTAAAGTCTTTACTGTACTTCAAAGAGACAGTATTCACAGACAGCTTCCGTTCATTATAGAGTGTGTTTCTAATTTCCTAGTGCTGACTCACAGCAATTAAGCTAGGAAACATAGCTGAGATAGACTGGCAGACAACTCACTGTTGGCAGATGAGCTTATTCACAATGGTGAATTTGGCTTTAGGGGAAAGAAATGAGGTGTCATGAAATCCTACAGAAGGAAAGTTTTCATGTGCTTTAATTTGAAAATTACAGAAAATGGAAAGAGGTGTATGGAATAATTAGGCTGACAACGCTATGCTTTTAGCTATAGCAGGCAAAGTTGCAACAAAAACAAGCAGCTGAAAACAGAAACAAGGTATATAAAGCACTGGGGTTTTTCCCACCCTGAATGTTTCTTTAATGATGGAATAATCTCTGTCACCTACATCAAAGAAAAAGTTTGGGTAAAAAAATGCATTGTTTTGACAATATTAAAGTAGCATATGCAAACAAACAAAGTGTACAGCTGCAGTGGTGCAAAGCACAACATAATTCGAGTCATAAGTAGGGCTTTTACATATGACCTCAATATAAATACTCAGAGACATCAAGTTTTCAATAGTTCGGCAACTACACAGCCACAGAAGCTTGGGTAATACTCTGTTACAGTAAGTACAGACACATTTCCAAACCTGTAACCTTTAATCACATGAGGTTTTATTTCTTTATTTATTTAAACCAACTGTGAAACTAAGTGGGCTCAGTACAGAATAAAGAGGACAGAGAAGTTCCCAGCAGTTGACAAAAGAACAAGTACTGTGCATGTTATTGATTTTTCTGATCACCAGTCATCTGGGGTATTTTGTATTGTAAGATTATACATATTCAAGAACACCAGGGTGAATTTATGCTAGAAACTATCCTTGGTGCTGCTGTAATCATCATTAAGGTATTAAGTGCAAATTATTGTCTGGACAAGCCTTCTAGCACAGACAGGCTGCCCCTGAAGTCAGAGCTTTTTGAGTAGCTGAAGAAAGAAACAATTATTCCCCACTTTGCCGCTGAGCACTTGGAACAAAACAAATTAATGAAATAAATCTCTGATTGGTGGTAAAGTGGAAACACTCCTAGTGGAAACTCCTAGTGGGAACAAACACTATGTGCCCAGTTTTCTAAATAAAAGTAGCTGCCTGATAAAAGATACATACAATTCAAATAACTATATATTTAGAGCTAGAGAGCTTACAAATATTTTTACATATTTACATATTTTTACAATCAAATGAGAAAGGGGTGTGACTTTTTTTCTTCTGCACTGTGCTAATATCCTTCACCATCTTACTGCCATTTAAAACTTTCAAGCACATAGCAATATTATTTACGACTAGGAGACTACTTATCATTCTCAAGGTCAGATGCTTATCTACAACCAACTAGACTTTAATCAGCACCACTGCTCTGTGAGAATAAACATCTCAGACCAAGGGTTCTCTTTCATACTATGATGAAAACATGAGGATGAAAAATTCTATTTCTCCTGAACTCCATAAAAGCATTTGCAGTTCCCCATTACTGGCCTCTAGACTTTGATTATAGTTTTTTGTTTTCTTTTTGTTTTCTTCTACTTTTAGTGTTGTCATTTATCCAACGACAAACTTGTTCTAAGTTTACAAACACCTACACTTCACAATCTTTTTCACTATTGCAAACATCATAGCACCTACTCATTTTTAGGGGAAAAGATATTATATTCTATTTTTATTGAACATTCTCCAGTGAAAGAATTTCAATACCATTGGTCATGGACCTCAGAAATCCAGACAGGAAATCATGGAGACATCTGAAGTCTGAGATGCTAATGTCTAAGAATAAATCCTTTTTATTTGCATTTCTACTAGAAGAGTGGTGTACAGAGTTACAACAACGGACAACAACATCTCATCAATCCAAACATGTCAAGCGTTTGTAAATTCAGTAACTATTAGAAAAAAAAAAAAACAAAAAGTCTAAAAACTTTGAACTTTAACCCACTTCTCAACACCTGAAAATTTTATACTAGGAAAGTGTTCTATGTGAAGTATTCAGGAAGAAGAGGGGGAAAAAATAAAATCCAGCAAATAAATTATGAATTATTTTCTCAGCTCTTTTCAGGACACCATTGATGTGTTTTGGTGTCTCAAAGTTTTCTCTTCTTTAAACATAAAACATTATCATATTTTAAAATTTAATGAACAAGTCAAAAGGATATTACAAAGGATCTGTGAATAACAGTTACTTCAAAAGTATTTTAGGTAGGTAAAGTTTAATGTTGGCTTTAAAATAAATAGTTTATAATTTGCCAACAAAATTGTCTACCTTTCCTTGGTGAGACATTTTCTTCTGGACAAGAGTTAGTGAATTCTAGGGAAAATACACAATTTGCAAAATTATTTCTCAAATAAAGGTATTTCCAGTTGAAATCAAGTTAACACTAAAGGAGGTAATGTCATGATCTTAAAATAGGTATGCAACTTCTATCCTTCCAGGTTCGTCTACAGGTACCTCTCTCCATAGACTATATAGAATTAAACACAGATGCTTGGAACCTTACTCAGGTAACATACTTGAAGGTATCCTAAAGTTTGCAGTGTGAAGATTCACCATGAACACATTCAAACCATAAGCATGTCTTTGAACATTGCTAGATATACAGTTGCTAGTATGTAGCAAAAAGTGAGGAATGGACAATCTCATACACAACAAAAATCACATGTTCATAGCACCAACTTCAATATCAAAGCACCAAAGCCATCAATTCTCACTTACAAGTCTGTATTTCAGAGCACTAAAATTATACCTGTGTACATAAAGAACAAAATATTGGGATGTGTTTGAAAAATTGCTTCTAAATAAATATTTTAGATATTACTAATATATTATCACTGTTGTTTAAATTTTGTATATTGTGCTATCCATTATTATTTCTTAATAATGTTTTAGCATCAGCAAGTAATTAATTTTCATGATACTTTACTACTTGAAAGACTTCAAGAACCTAGAGACATTCTGTGAAAGCTTTGAACTTTCTATTTCCTTTGTACTTTCCATTTCTCTCCCTATTCTTCTCATTCACACTTACATATTGAAAGATATAAGAAAAAGGTCACAAGTAAAAAAGACAGCTCTAGCAGTGCTAAAAATAATACAGTATTCAAGTAAACAGAATGAAAACTAAATCTTTCTAAAAGTAGCTCATGAAGGAAACAGAAACTGTTGTTGAAATGATTTCGTAAACTGCTCTTTAGTGACATTGTGTCACTAAAGCTTACATCTCGTCTCTGAAGCTACTAAACTGAATGTCCTTGGCATTCCAGCTTTCTAAACAACAGATTAAATTAATTCTCAAGTGGACTTAAATTACTAAGCCTTTATGTTTTGCAACTTTCCCCAAGAATCTCATAATTTTCATACAAGAACCTTTCCTTTTATTCATTATATACTTCTTGGAAACAGAAACCATTAGCTATTCCCAACTAGGACTGTCAACAAGTAAAATCACCCATGTTATCTTTAGTCTTCTAAAAGGAAAAATCCACTGAGTTTAGTTCAGAGCATTTCCAAACAACCATGCCCACATGATACCCAGGTGGAATAATCTGCTTCCTGTAGCAACAATTCAACAAAACGTGTAATATCTTCTGATTATTTAGGAACAGCGAGTAGTTTTCAAACACCAGCGGCAAGATTTGACATCTACATACTTCAATACAGATCACTGTTGGTGATATACCTATGGTGATATTTTGCATATTCTTTCATTTGATAGTGTTACTTTCAATGCAGAGCATGTGCCCAGCTACAGTAATGATTTACTGGTGGCTTTGGCTAAGCATTTAAAAAAAGCTGCTTCAGTAATATTCACAGAACTACTATATTTTTGTTATTAATTTATAAAAGAAAAAAGTCAAATTTCGAAGAATTACAAAAGGCAGTTAGTAAGCAGCAAATATATCTATTGCCAACATTATGCTTTTTCAGTGCCAGTCAGGAAATGACACATGGACAAAACCAGACAGGCTGCTAGCTGGCAACCAGGTAAATGAACAATAAAGAGACAATGTTTTAACAATTAAAGTATGTGTTTGCCACGTCAGGCTGTTGATGGGTTTCTGAAAAGATGCAAGGACTAAAGAAAGAGAGGTGAAGAGAAATCTTGTTATTGATAAATGCAAAGAAAGAGGCAATAGCAATAGTGGTAATGTTGGACTTGGTGGTTTTCTGTCTGAAGACGACAGCAGACTCCTACACAGACAGGGAAATAAAAGCAGGAGGCAGAAAATGTTATATATGCATAAAAGGCCACTTAAATTACTTGAGGTATGAATATCCAGACGAGATATCACTGCGGTGCATGCAGAATATTGTTTGGCCTATGAGGAAACAATATCACATAGCTCCTGCGTGTGAAAGTGCAGCTGGCGTGGTTCATGCTGCTAACCAGAAAAAGTCACACGTGTTTGCTGCTGGCTTCTTCCGCAAGATGCGTCACATTCTACAAATACAAATTTGAGGCTTTGCCAGAAAGGGTGCAATACTGCAGAAGAATGGGCAGAACCAGCAGGAGTGTGCATTGCTCCCCAGAAGCAGTGCTTCTGATGACAAGCAGCAAGCACTCACAATGTAAAGGGCTGACACAGTCTCTGAAACAGTGTGCTTGCCTGGAAATTAGATCAGCATATCTGGGATGCTTTAAGTGACTCAATATCAGTGCTTCTGCATCATGCGATTTTGTCTCAGAATTCTCTGAATTCAATAATAATTTTGAAACAAAAGAGATTATTCCCAAACCAAAACATGCTGTTCTTCAACTCCCCATCTTTGCCACTATAGGCGTTTATTGTGCCAGCTGCGCTGAAGAACAAGGCATAAGATGGTATCGTATCAGTTACATTTCTGCCTACGTTATCTGTCATTGACTGGATATTTCAGTTCCCTAAATTCAGTAAACTGTCATCGGTACCGCTGCCCCACCACCAAGCTCTAATGAATTACTGAATTCTATATTGCCCATTCCTTCAACTACATGTTATAAGGTCCGTGATTTACCTGTGCAGTACTTCACTGACATCCTTGTGAGCTACTACTGCAACAGTCTGCCAGATCTACCTGTAGCAAGTCTGGATATTCACTTCCCTCCTTCGCCATCCAAGTTCCTAAAATGACTGCCACATATCCACTACTAGAACATGCTCTCCCTTAACATTAAGAGGAAAAACTGCTTGAAAAAATATTCAGAAGGGAAAATCAAATCCCTATTCTTGCAGAAGATTGTTGAGCAATCTTAGCCACATTGCAGCAGGTTGCAAAAATTTCTGAGTTTCAAGAATATCCTGAAAAAAGTGATAAATGAGTGTATCACTAGACAGATTATTCTGTATGATATGCAAGATGCCATTAAAGAAGCTGTTGTTTCAAATCTGTGTCGATGCCCCTGTGTTTTTCAAAAAAGGATTCCCAGACTGCGGAAGACTTTTGAGTCAAGATCACAAACACCTACTGTAGCAGTAGTGCTCTTTGTCAGGTGTGACTAATGAGTTACCAGCTTCTGTCATATCCAGCAACACAGACCTGCATTTCTAATGAATTTGAGGACTTTGCCAAAAACCTTGCTGATTTAAGCTATCACCATCAAATGATCAGGCTGAATAAATGATGCAGAGATAAAGCGCCTTGCAAAGGCATACTGGCCAACCAGGCTCATCAGATCCCTCACCCATAACAGGTCATGTCCACAGCTGGGCAAGGACAGCCTGAGCAGCAGTGCTATAACATGAACACCACCTATGCCTCTGTTGAATGTACAGGGGTTTATTCCACTGATTCACAACCTGACTCCCTTATTCTTGTTACTCAAGAAAGACACATTGCTGCCGTGCTTGGGCTACATGGGGAGCTGCAGTCTCCCAAGAAACTTGCCCATCTCAGGGAGGCAGACATTGCAGAAATGTTCATGTTGGAGATGGGCATTTCATATAAGGAGAAGGAATATTTATGTAGAAGGGAGACTAAAATTTCGGTGGATAGGATGAAAGTTTACCTAACATGTAGGGAGATATTAAAAGCACAGATGGAAGAGGTAGAACTGGATTTACAGACTGCCCCAGAAACCTCCTAGATAGACAAGGCAGTAGAGGCAGGAAATGGGAAGTATGCTTAGTTTTGCATGCTGTGAGCAATTGTACAACTGCTGACTCTCTCGGTGGTGGTGTAGAGTTAGCTATGCATGGAATTAACCTGTGCAGATATTTGAGCTTCATTGCATGTGGGTTAATTACCATGTTGCTCTGATAAAGCAGCTCTGTGAATCTGCTGTGGAGCCACTCCTGTTATCAATGGCCAAAGTCCTGGCTAAGATATGAAAGACTAGTGTTGGGGAGGTTTTAGTCACACTACTGCAGGAAATCCGTCACCATGCACACTACAGGTTTCCAAAACATGTAGTTCTTTCAAATTACCTGGTGTACAGGAAACAAAGACTGCCCGGATGATTTGTATTCTTCTGTGCTTATGGTGTTAAGCATAGGAATACTTGAGTCAAGTGAAAAGAGAATGCAATCTCTCCCAACTCCCACCCACTTTTTCTCTCAGTAAGGGGCCTCTGCCAAACAGGCACTGATGAGCGATACATACCTTTCAGACCTACATAGCTTCAGAGCCAGGAGGGATGAGTAGAGTTGAGTATCAGCCTCTTTAATAGCTTTTGGCAGGCAGAGGATCATTGCAGGAATAACTACACAGAAACAACGGACCTAACAGAAAATCAAGATACCTTTGCAGAACCCTGTAGCAGGCTTGAGAATCATAGAATAACTAGGGTTGGAAAGGACCTCCAGATCATCTACTTCCAACTCCCCTGTCATGGGCAGGGACACCTTACACTAAACCATCCCACCCAAGGCTTCATCCAACCTGGCCTTGAACACTGCCAGGGATGGAGCACTCACAACCTCCCTGGGCAACCCATTCCAGTGCCTCACCACCCTAACAGGAAAGAATTTCCTCCTTATATCCAATCTAAATTTCCCTTGTTTAAGTTTTAACCCATTACCCCTTGTCCTGTCACTATAGTCCCTGATGAAGAGTCCCTCCCCAGAATCCCTATAGGCCCCCTTCAGGTACTGGAAGGCTGCTATGAGGTCTCCACGCAGCCTTCTCTTCTCCAGGCTGAACAGCCCCAACTTCCTCAGCCTATCTTCATAGTTAGAAGTTGAAGCTAAAGGTAAAGATACAAGTATTGAAAGTGAGTGAAAGAAAGAAGGAATGGAAAATATTGTTTGGAAGACCTGTTACTGATGAAAACTTTTGATAAGATTCATACCTAATAATTTTATTTGGACTGGTTCTAAAGCCTGAGAAAAGAAAAGTAAGGATCATGGTCCTGGGGCCTTCAGGGCTCTTATTCCACCCCTGCTTTTTCCTTCCTCTTTCTCCACTCTGCTTCTCCTATTCTTGTCAGCTTGGACATGCCTTTGTATGCTTCTGGAGACACCTTCATGATGTGAAGCTCACTAATCCACTGGGGCAACATCCACAAGATGAAACTGATCAGTAAGAACACAGTCCAACCCTCACCACGTAAGTGCTGAGAGAGAAAGCTGCATCTCTTTTCTGTGTGTTCTGTGTACACTTTACAGGCTTCTAGCTGTAACACATTTTGGTGAGCCTAAAAGATGTGGTACTACCCGAGATGGATGCCTAACTCTCTGAAGTACATACTGCATACAGCCTGGTCTGAAGCAGCTGCATAATGATCAAATGTAGGCACTTGGGTTGCATGGACAGATAATTTCCCATCTTCCTGTCTTCAGACTGAAGCAACTTAAACCCTCTTAAAATCATCATAGAGGAAGTCCTACAATACACAGTAAAAAAGAAGTTGGAGATACACACTCTGGATGGGTACTGCTGAGGACAGTGATAGTAGATTGACCTTACTGGGAGGGAAGGACACAGGATGATGCAAAAGGTAGTAAAATAGTTATTTTTACCAACAGTGTCATGGGAAGGCTGAGGTTGGAAGAGTAGTCACTAATGCTGACAGGCTACAAGTAGGGATGAAAGAGAAAAGGCAGATTAAACAAATAGGCATAGATGAAATGTAGCTAGTTATGGTTGAGAAGGACAGTGATTAAATGATTGAGAGCTGCTCAGCAAGAGGCAATCTTTGTGAACACACAGCTCAAATGAACTTATAATTTGCAGAAAAGCTGCTTGAAACAAGTGTGAAAATAGGTCACAACTGCAACAGCCCAAAGTAGCATGAATAAATAAGCAGAGCACGTTCTGCTGTGAGGAAGAGTCAGAAATATAAAATCTGAACAGATGTAGGAGTGTGAATTACTTGTGAAGTGCTCTCATAACAGAAATAAGTATATATATATATATATATCCTCCCTCCATTCTTCTTTTACGTACCATAATTTACTAAGGATGACAACGAAAGTTATAGGAAACTGAAGACAAATAGTTAATTGCAAGGGCAGAAACTTTTCTGACTTTACTGGTGATTGTGGGCTGGTAATGAGTAATCCTGAAAACTAAAGATTTAAATGTGAAATACCTTCTTATCTTTACTGCCACATGTTCCAAAAACAAATGTTACCTATGGTCTTATTAGCAACATCAAAGCTTTTGAAATTTTTGTGGAAGTCTTAAATTTACCATTTGGCTCAAAGACACAGAGGAAGGCTCTTCAAAGCCTTTGGAAATATATCACAAGCACAGTTACATATATTAATAAGAAAATGTCCTGGCCTTGTAACAAAAAGACCAGCTTGCACATTATAGCCAAGTCCAAAGAGACATATGCAGGTGGGTTGAATTACAGGTGGACTAATGGGAAAAAATACTGATACCAGCTTATTTCCATTTCAACAGGAGCCTACTATATATTAGATGAAAAAGCTGGAAATCATTCAAAGAAAAATTTGCTGGGTATTTAAAAAGCAACTATCATTTTAGCATGTTATGTAGAACTAAAGGCCAGAGGAAAAGATTACTACTTAAAATGCCTTTTTTTTTTTTCTCTTTACTCAGATAGTCCCTGGCAGAAATGGTGAAAATGTAGATTTTAACCTTTCAGGTATCTACTTCACGTAATTTCACAGACTGTAATATTACACTGTCATATTTCTCTGTGAGGCAGTTAATGTTGATGAAACAAATGACATCTTATGATTACAGAGGTAATGCTGTGGACTGACCAAGAATTCAATTATAGACTTTTCATGGACAGAATCCAAAAGATTTCAAAGCTTTACCCTGGTAGGTGAAGTCATCTTGGGTAGACTGTTTCGATACACTTATTTCTATCATGGAAGTAATCAAAAAACATAAAGCTTTTTACATTATGTGAAAGCTTGATTAGATCTTACATCCTGGAATATAACTCAAATCTAAATGGTTATGCTAAGCATTTGAAATGATGTGGTAAAAAAAAGTAGTTAAGAAACTACATATTAGTCGTACAATTTACAATTTAATGTCATTTAAAAGCAACATGAGCACATCTCAAAAGTGGATTTCTATTACGCTGTTCCCAAATGATTGCGTCTCAGGGACTGTAGTGACAGGACAAGGGGTAACGGGTTAAAACTTAAACAGGGGAAGTTTAAATTGGATATAAGGAGGAAATTCTTTCCTGTTAGGGTGGTGACGCACTGGAATCCATTGCCCAGGGAGGCTGTGAGTGCTCCATCCCTGGCAGTGTTCAAAGCCAGGTTGGATGAAGCCTTGGGTGGGATGGTTTAGTGTGAGGTGTCCCTGCCCATGGCAGGGGAGTTGGAACTAGATGATCTTGAGGTCCTTTCCAATCCTAACTATTCTATGATTCTATTCTATGATTCTATGATTCTGTAAGTTAGTCTATAAATAGAAAGCCAACTCACACAACACAGATAGGGCTTTGTGGTTGACAATCAATTGGTCTGGCAGTGCCAATGACGCTTTCTGTTAGAATAAAATATATAAAATATATGTGCATAATTGCCACTCCAAAACACATGCCATGTTATGGCAAAGCATTAAAAACAATCAATGAGAATTTCAAAATTCTCAATGTAGATGTACAAATATCATAATGTGGGACTTAACTAGTATTTATTGTGAAGAGGATCTGAAATAAAACTATGGGAAATTTAAATATTATGCAACTTCATATTTATTGCAGAGTTCATCTACTCCACACAAAGTTCTGAAGTGGATGATCTTATCAATTTTTGCAGAAGAATTACACTGCGGGAATGGTTTACATTCACTGTGCATCAAAAGCCCAAGGCAAGCAAAATGTTTAAGTTAGTAGCAGGAAAGTCCTTCTGCCACTAGAAGAGATAATGAACCCTATTACTAAAACACAGGAGTAAGCCTAATTTTGAAGCCACATATAAGTTATAACTTTAAAATTAGCATTTTTAATTTTATTCCTGCTTTTAATATAGTTTCCTAGCAAATTGGTACATAAAAAATGTGAAGAGGAAACAGCAGGCAACAATCAACTCTTGATTATATGCTCTCAGACTCTAAAGGGGTTGTATAACCTGGGTAACCCAAAACCACATATAATACAAGATACACATAACATTTGGCCATAAGAACACACAGCAAGGGTTCAGTGGGAAAAGGGCAGGGCTGCTGCTGAGTGTAGAGCAGGGAGATTCCCCAGCTGGCACCTGGAAAGCAGTCAAGAACATATTGTGTGCTCTGCCTCAGCATGCCTGATCTCCTCCTGAAATGAAACCAGCTCACGCAGAGCCAGCTCTGGTGGCTCTGCACCAGTGCACACTTAACCCTGAGACTCAGATAATCAAGGGTTGACTGTATCTGAATGAGCTGAGTCCATTTATTAAACATGTCACCTGTAACTGTGGCTATATGCAAAGGAAGTTTTCCCTTGCCATATGCTCTTTACTGAGTGGGGTTCAAATATTCAGATCTTCAGTACATTAGCTGCTTATTCAATTTAAAGGCTAAGATAACGTTTCTTATAATGAACTTTCACCCAATATTACAAATGTTGCTTCAGCCTGCCATTTTGCTACTGTTAGTTATCAATTTTTTATGCAACTTCAGCACGGAGACCTAGTTTGCACTGAATTGACTAAAAGCATTTTCTTTCTACTCTCCTTTTCTTCCTATTTCAAGCATTTATATTTATTAATGTAATTCCTCACCTTAGTTTTAATTTTGCAAAGCACTATGATTTCCAGTTACTCCCATGCTCAGTGTACCCTTTATAAATGCCTTGCAGATTTGTATTTTCTTCTCTGACTGCATTATGCTGTATTTAAAGGAAATGGTAATTCTCACATATCCTAGAGATGATGTGAGCACTAAATCATATATTTAAAGTACACTAAAATCTTCAAGTACGAGGGGCCTCAGAAGTTTAAAATATTATTACTAATACTTACCAAGAGAAAGAAGACTAATTGCTGCTATACCTCTTCATAATATTATACTGCCACTGTCTCTGGTGGAGAACAATCTCTGATGTCAATCTATCTGTTTAGCTTCAGTTAAAGAATTTAGAAACATTTTTACTACAAACTTTGGGAACAGCTATCAAACATAAAATATGACTGAAAAGTGCTGCTGAATATATTGCCCAGTTGCCTAAATATTGTTTTAATGTTACTTTTTATTTACTCCTGCAAAATGTAGTGTTCTGACAAACTACAACACAGAATGTGCTTTTCACGCTAACATATGCTAAATACTTCCCCTTAAAGTTACTAATATTGGTACCATTGTTTGGCACACAAAAGAAATATTCTTTGCTTTTAAATCATTGTTCTTAAATCATTAATAATGTTTAAGGATTCTATGCAGCTGATTTTCTCAAATCAGTACATTAAAGTTCAGCAACAATAAATTCAAAAACAAGGCAACAAGCCACTGTGTAAAAATCTAAAACTATAATTTTAAAACAGGAAAATTTAGGGCTATATGGAAAATGTCATTTTAATCCTAATGTATGTAGCTGTACGGCTACCATAGTTAGCAGCCCAGTTAAAAACATAATTAGACCAATACTTTTGTGCAAAGATGTATACTGTTATTATCACAGTGGGAAATAACCCTGGCCTTTAACTTGAAATAACTCAGCAAGTTACCTTCCTGATAAACAATGCAATATTAATGTCACAGTTGGGAGCAGTTCTCTGAACACTCACAGTAGGTATCAAATTTGTTGTTCAATTTTTATTGGAAACATAGCATTCCTTTCTAATGGGTGTCTTTAGCTTCAAGCAAGAGGAACAACTGGAGTTTAAGATATAACTAAAGTAATTTTATATTAAGCTAAAGGACAAAACAATACAGAGCAGCAAATATTAAATCAGGAAAAGCATAAATGTTACAAAGTATTCAAGCCACAGGTAATGGTATGGCACAAGATTCTTAATTATCAGTTCCCAAGAAAGCATATAAAAATTGAAAAAAAACATACCTGACATTACTGATCCTAACATAACCTTCTGCACCTTTTAGTACACAAGATGAGAGGTTTTCTTTGTGACAAAGCACATTATTTGGTAACCGAAAATCAACTGTAACACAGACTCACAGTAGGCCTGCTCAACAACTCTGCTCAATTTCCAGGTTTTTCCTAATTGTATTACCAATGAATTCTCTTGAAAAAACACTAAACTGTTACTTATCATAAGATTTCCACATCTAATATAATTTTCAATTAGCAAGTTGTGATAAACGCTGCCAAATGTTCTGCTGTTCTTTATTCTCAGGTGAATTTTACCCACAATTCACTTTGGCATTCGCCATGGCTCCTCTTCCCCTTCTGTTAACACCTGAGATACAAGGTTGGGGGTTTAGTGTACTGAAAAACTCAAAAATGGAAAATGACATTTCCTGAGGAAAAACAAAATTGCACTCAAAATTTGAAAAATGCTATTTTTTTTCTCTTGTGTTTATGATAGTCATGTTGTACGGAATTTTAGCATACAGTATTTAGATTCTTTTTAAAAGTGCCCTTCACATTTTTTCTAAAGTAGCTTCGGCAATTTCAAAGAGCAAGGAGGTTTTATAGCTACAGAGTGCACAGCAATTTATGCACCAGAACAGTCAAAAAGAAACTTCAGAAATCCCACAGTCAGCTGCTCTTATCTACAGTTGCTTTTAGTTCTACATAAAATAAAGTGAGATTAATCAGAATGTCAGCTGTCCTGCCTGTCAGTATTATTTGCTGCTGGAATAAACACACCACAGAAAGTAGAAGAGCCTGTGTATTGTAGCATATTGATGTTTTGCTGCACAACCAAAAAACCCCACTGTCAGTGACTTTCTGTTGCCTTTTATAGAAATCTTCCTCCAAAAATTCCCTTTGTAATTTTAGCAGGTGTTGAGTTCAGATAGATACATATATATAAAAGATGTACAAAAGTTATTGTGATGTACAAAAGTTATTGTTAAAGGCCTCTATTCCCTGATAAATTTCCTATATTAAAAAAAAAAAACAAAAACAAAAAATCCCCATGTAGGTTTATATGGTTTATATTATAAAAATAATGCCAAGAAACCAATGGAGACTGACTGTTGAAGCATCTGCACAGTATGACAAACAAGTCTGGATCTAAAGCAATATGAAAAAGTATCTGGACTACCCCACTCGAGTAACCAGTGGAACCATGTGTCGAAGAAATACTTTACAGAAAGAAAGCTGTTTTTCTTTAAAAAGCAGCTTTGCGTTACTCTGGCCATACTGTCCTGGATTTCTAGGCTGTAAGAAATGCAGTATGGTTGTACCATGGCTGCAAAAAAACACAACAGCTTATAGACAAAAAAGAAAAAGGAAGGAAAAAAAAAAAAACAAACCACATAAAAACAAACAGAAACAGAAGAAATCAAGTTCTTTTCTAAAGAAATCTTCCTGACAACAGAGGGCTCAGGCAAGTCAATAAGCTAAGATCAGAATATCATAGAAGAAGTAGCGTGAAACCTAATGGGGTGAAATATAATGCTACCAAGTGAAATCACCGCTAGGATAATGACAAGAAATTTCTCAGCTGGAGAAGACAACGATATTACTATCTTAATTGGGTAAACTAATGTCTGCACAATATGGCTTTGTAAAAATTATGAATGTTATCTTAAAATGTGTAAATGCCTCAGCAATGATAAAATCTCATCAAATGTACCCTATACAATTCTATCTTTCTTCAGATAATGTACAGTTAAACAGGATCAGATGCAAAAAATAAAGCTACTAGAAAGATAAGAAGCATGGCAACACTGTCAAATAATAGTACATGACAAAATCATATCTTGTTCATCCTAGCAAACCAATACACAGAAAAAAATATGACCATTCTTTATAATGGAACAAGAAGACCTATTTAAACTGAAGCAGTATCAGCATCAGCACACAATAAAAAGAATAAACTGACTCTGATTATAGCTAAAGCTGGACATTTTTAAGTGGTTTCTAACCAACAAAAGTAGTGACAGTGAACAAAGTGATAGTTTTTAAATTGATACAGCTGTAGTAACAGGATGATATACATTTACTTATTAAGGCAAAGGCATAGATCATTAGTATCTGAAATGTCACTCCCATGTTTATGTCCTACTTTCTACAAGCCAACCAGTACAGCTGGAAGTTGCACAAGGAGAGCAATAGAACAGAAAGCTACAAATGTCTCAGTTCTTCACTAAACAAAACCTATTATTTTATCTTTACCCTTGTCTCAAAATATAGAATGTATTCCTAAATGAAGACTGAGAGAGCAAATAATCCACGTCATCCAATTCTTTGTGATGTTTGATTACTAATTATAATTTGTTCTTTAATTAAACATTTGGATAATATCTGGGTTATCTTACCTTTCCTACAAAAGGAGATGCAGGATTATATACAAAAAATTAGGTTCACTACTACCCTGTGGGAAGAAAGACTGATCTTGTGATAAGAATAAAAGCACTGTCATTCCACTCCCACACAGCTGCACTAGAAAGAGCTGAGAATCTCTAATCTTTGCAGACCACACCATAATGAGTGTGACCAACTGCATTTTAGCTCACAGAAATAAAATTATTATTGTATCCCATTAATTTACATATGCTTTGAAGTATGCAAAAAATGCATCAGACTGCAACTGAATCCTTGTCAGACTTCAGATGGATCCATTCCTTCTTACTTGTCCTAGGCATAACTACTTAAACAATTATGAACGTGCAAGTTTGGGGCACACTGCTGTATTTCCAGCAACTACACCAGCCCCACCGGTATTAGTTTTCAGAGATTTCACTCCCAGAGAACACAACGCCAATAAGGTGTATGCTTATGTCACCAAAGAGGCAACATATATTGGCAATTTTGAAACACTGATACATGCAATACCAATAGTTAAGAAAAAGAAACAGGATTTCAAATCTTATATATTCTGCTATGTTTTTCATAACAGGTCTGTAACGATGCTAAAGGTTGCAGCTTTCTTCACTAAGCTCCTCCTTTCACTAAATATAGTAGGTGAATAAAAGTTTAATGACACTGAGAAGTTAAACTGTCTACACAGACTGCCACTGAACACTACCGCCTTCATCTGCACATCACACGGATTGCTGTTTTTATTGCCATGAGGAGTCAGAGCCCAGTAAAACGTGAAGCAAAACTCATGATGCCAAACTGATCTATTCATAACAAGACAACAGAACCATGTAATAAAATCAAACTTTTGCAAATATTCTACTCATGTTACTATGGAAACCTAAGACGCAATTCTCTTTTTCTTTTCAGACAGTCCATATTCATCTGTTACAAAATCATATTTTAAAGTCATAGAAGCACAGAATCATTTAGGCTGGAAAAGATGAGACCTTTAAGATCATCAAGTCCAACCATTAACCTACCACTGTCAAGTCCACCATTAAACCAAGTCCTTCAGGAAGATCCACAATCTTTTGTAAGCTGGAAGGAGTGAAGTAACATTTCTGATTTCCTTTTCCAAAAAACATCACAGTTGGAAACAAGTTCCACCCTGCAGCTGGGTAAAGGAGAATTAAAAACTCAAGAGTACAAATTCAGCAAACTTTGCCTACAGATTTTTGGCAAATACTTCAAATAAAGATTTACATCATGCCCAACCCAAATGATTTAAAAAATATAAACAGAAAGGAGGAACAATATATGGCACATGGTTTGCAAATGGAGGGAAAACTGTGATGTGATTTGGGAAGAACATGCAGAAATTGGGATTCTGGCTCTTCATTGTGTCAAACAAAAATCTCTAGCTGCTTTGAGTGATTTTCAGTTGGTCTCTCTGATAAAATAAATAGTGATTAGTACTAAAAGGTATGGAGAGAAAATAATGGAATGGAATGTTATAGGGTGGATGTTCTGTTTTGCAAGATTTAATTCAACTGATACTTTAAATGTCAAATAGGAAACTAAGTACACTAAGATCCAAAATGATAAGATACTAGGCATGACCACCAAGTCCAATAGGAATGTACATGTGAATACATTGTGTTCTAGGGTTTGTACCACCAGCTGATCACTTAAGTCATCCTTAGACACTTAGAAAATGGAAAAGCTTTCTCTCATCTTACCTTGCTCTTGTTTCAGCCTCCTACATCTGCTCTTTCTGTGTCTAAAAAGGTTTTGCCCATGCCAGAACCAGGAGAAAGTGCTGGTGCAATCTACCCACTGTATCTAAACACCAGAAAAGGACGAGCAGTGGCAAGGCATGAGCAACACACAGCATCCATGTGATGGACAGTATGTGATGACCACACTCAGCAACCTAAACCGAAGATTGTCAGTAACAAGCTTCCAAAGTAAGAAAAACTATAACAGTGGTAACTGGGTTCCTCGGGACCAGCAATTTTGGATATTTAAATATAATGCCAGTTCTGGTTTTGCCTCCTCTCTGTATACAATGCTGTAATCATTCCAGAGAAACATCCCGTGCCTTTTGTTGTTGACTTCTTAAGAAATAGCATGACTGAATATGATGTTCCCTTCCCCTTCAAACAATTCCTCTTGAATTTTTAATGCTTCATGATTCCCTTGCCATCTTTGTAGAGAACAGTATTTTCCATAAACACTCACTTTAATATTAAATTTCACAAAGTTAAAAAGACAGTGAGGCAATGCTATAATTACACACCTAAAACTGAAAATCAAGTCTACGGAATACAGGAGGGGGAATAAAAATAGCTGATAGTAGTTTTTATGATACCCTTTTTTGTGATTTTTTTTAATAAAATAATTTATAAGTTGGGCAAAAATTTCTTAGGAACTTCTTTAAAAATAAGAAAATTCATTACATAATTATGCAGCAATATTCGCACAGAAATTACTGCATTTCAGTTTTACAAGGTATTGCCTCTAGCAGCGGCATAAATCTACCTCACTACCTTTGTTCCTATTATTAGATAGTACATTCACACGCATTATGGTGAATCAGAAACGAGGCAGAAAGTTTAAAAGCTGCAACAAACAATGAAATAGACAAAACCGTAAGACTCTAAAATCTTATTAGCTGTTATTTAATCTTTTTGCCTTTTTATTTTTGTACCCGTCTTAAGAAATGAAAACGTTTAAAGCTCTACTACTTGTTTGCTGTAAGGGCAGCCACAATTTACCATATGTACCAGCCTTTGAAGATTATGTCCTGATCCTCGCATAGGAAGGAGACATAACTGCTTTCCATCTGAAGGAAATAGGCATTTGCTAGATAAAAAAATGACACCTAAATATGGATAACAGGAATAGCCACAGGAAGCATTGGAAATCAGAGGGCCTTGCTGGACCTGCTGCGAGATTCAATCAGTACATTGGGAAAATGTTCAACGGAGAGGTGGGTTGGTGGGAACTCAAACATCCTGAGGAGTCCTGCTGCCCATGGGCTCCTTTCTTCAATTTTTTTTAGGAAAGAGTCTGCATCCCATGTGAATTGTCCTCACATACAAAGAGAGAGATCTGCACGTGTTGCCAACTAAGCGTACTGGCTCTGTGATTAATCCAGGGCAGTTAAAATGATAGCAAGAAAAATCCTAATTTGGTTGTTGTTGTAGATCCACTGGCCAAACATATTCACAGCAGTTCTGCAGACTATAGCAGAAGTTTCTCACTTCTTCACTTGCATCTGAACCTTTTCTCTAGCAGCCAGCTTGGCTTTTCAGCTGGACTGAAGATTTGAAGCTATGGCAGCAACCAAAAGCAGTAAATGGAAGTGAAGGATTTTGAGTATGTTGCAAAATTTTACTGGTGAATGCAGTAAATTATGAAAGCATTAACATGAAAATATGTATTTCAGCCCCTATTTTAAAACACATGAATTGAAAGGAAAAAAAAAGTATTGCATTTTATAAAGGAAAAAACAATTCCTTATCTCTATTATGCCACCCAAAGAACCTGCATTGATTTGGAACAGCATGTGACCATAGCAAGTAATAGTTAAGGAATGGAAAGGAGAGAACCAGCTATTTTCCATATGTCTAGCAGGATGGAGATGAGAAAACAAAGACAATTAAGAAACAACCAAAGCTGCTGTCTTTGAAAGGTTTTAACTTTGCTAGAAATGAAATAAAGTGTGATAGTACAGACTCCATGTTATGAAAACTATAAGTACATAGTCTTCAAGTGCCGGTAGAACAATGTATTCAATTTTCAAGCAACTGTACAAAGAAGCAGGAATTTTCAGACTTAAAAAAAAAGAAAAAAAAAAAACCCAAACACCTTCCAGGTTATTAAAGAGAAAAAAACCAACAAACCAACAAACAAAAACAAACCAAGGACAAAACACTGGTGGACGCTAACAGTAACAGCAAAAATCCAAACATACACAAAAATAGAGAAAAGAAAGGTATAAGAAAACCCGTATCACACTGGAAAAGCTAATGAACTCATTTATAAACCTCTGAAGAAGAAACCAAACAACATCACCTGTCAATGTGTGTTTGCAGACCAGGAAGCCAACCTGGTCTATATCAGAGTGGGGCCAGCAGGTCAAGCAAGGTGATGCTCCCTCTCTACTCTGCTCTTATCAGACCCTACCTGGAGCAATGTGTTTAGCTCTGGGGCCCCCAACATAAGCGGGATGTGGACCTGCTCAATCAAGTCCAGAGGAGGTCTACAAAGATGACCACAGGGCTGGAGCACCTATCCTATGAAGACAGGCTGAGAGAGGTGGGTTTGTTCAGCCTGGAGAAGAGAAGACTCAAAGGGAGACCTTACAGCAGCATTCCAGTACTTAAAGGGGGCCTACAAGAAAGCTAGAGAGGGACTTTTAACAAGGGTATATGGGGACAGGACAAGAGAAAATCGCTTTAAACTGAAAGAGGGTAGATTTAGATTAGCTATAAGGAAGAAATTTTTTACTGTGAGGGTGCTGAGGCAGTGGAACAGGCTCCCCAGAGAAGCTGATGCCCCATCCCTGGCAGTGTTCAAGGCCAGGCTGGATGGGGCTTTGAGCAACCTGATCTAGTGGAAGGCGTCCCTGCATGTGGCAGGGTGATTGGAACTGGATGATCTTTAAGATCCCTTCCAACCCAAACCATTCTATGATAGCAAAAGGAGAAATAAAGTTGTATGGGTCCAAGTAAGGAATGCAAAAATTAGGAGGACAACAGGAGTGCTTAATTAATATTTTGCAAGAGTAACTATGACAAGAAAACCCGTTCAAAACTGAATTTATGAAATTTATGTTAGGAAGCATTTCCCGGGTCAAATGAGTCAGAAGGGATATCTTCAAGCGCAATGTGCAAAACTTGACTAACAAGCGATTGGACAGTAGGAAAGCTGCAATGAGGAATGCTAACATTAATTTAGCAGGAGTAGAAACTCTTGCGTTACTATGGTGGAGTTGACATTTCAGAATCAGAATGAGGCAAGCAAAATACTGGGGAGGGGAAGCAGTAATACAAACCCCATAAGCAACACCTTGAATGTTTTCCTCATGAATGACAGATTATCAAACTGGACAGCCTTGGCATTTTGTTTGCTTTTATTTTTCAAAAGCACAGCCACATTAAACTCAAGTAAATAGTCTGGAAGAGCACACTGCCTTTTTAAGGAAATAAAGTTTTAATTATGGGTGTTAACATTTAACAAACAAGGGCAGTCCTTATGCTTACAATGCCTGACTCTTGAAGGCAAACCTAATGCTTACAATTAAATCATGGATATGAGTAAAGACAAGTCAGTTGGGTGGTTTGAAGGATCCTGTCATTCATTTGTTCTTCAGATCTAATCAGAACTGCCATGCAAGCAAGATAAACATCTTCTATTAAAGCGAGCTGCTCCTGGCTTGCATGAACAAAAAGATGAGGGTTACCGTTGCTTTGTGAAGTGCTGGTCATGGCTGTTAAAAAAGTGAAAATGGCTACAGAATTACTGATGAGATAATCAGATTTTAATGAGACATTTGAATTATTGTTGAGATATAGATGTCACATTTCTTTGGTACTTACATTATAAGTTTACCTGTCTTCTTTTTTAACTGGAATTTGATCTGCATACTACACAGATTGGTTAGAGGAGTCTCTGAAAGTGGTATTTTGTTAGTGATAACAAAACTCTAGCACTGGGATACCTAAAGGTATATCTATATCTCCAAATACTGTACACCATGCAGTCTGTGAAACTGTGCTCAGGAATACTGAAACTCTGGTAGAAATTCACTTACTCTCCATATGACTTTCTTTACTCAGACTTCTCAAAGATCTATACAAAGGGAAAATCCTGGTTTGTCATCTAACCACAAGGTGAAAGAGAACCCAACCAAGACAGAACATTAACACAAGTCCTCCAAACTCAACAACAAACCTCACCAAGTTCAAATTTCTGCATAATACTGTTCATGTAAATGCTCATTTTTTTCTCAAACAACTATGCATCACACTTCCTACTGATGTGAAGAAGTCTAATTGGAAAACAAGTTTCTGTTTTATGAAAGCCTTCAAGGCAAGATATTTATATTCAAATTCAAGATATTTATATTAAAATCCAGAAAGAAAAAACCACTGTTTTAAAATGAACAGGTATTTCTCTTGACAACCTAACCTGGTGATTAGAAAATTCATCTCAGAGGTGGGAGGTCTATATTCAATCACTTTTCTCTCTGATTTAAAGAACTGGAAACTTCCACCTCCCACATAACTGCCCCAAGAATGAGGCTCACTCTCTAGCACCAAATTCCTGACAAATTCAGCACCATTTGCTGCTTCCCCTAACTAATAAGGAATCGTCTAAGTGGTACTATCAAATATAATTTGCATTGCATTTTTATAGCAAGCCATCTGCGTCTTCTGCTCTGGCAGAATTATGTAATAAATTATAGGCAGGACTATCACTTTCTGTGACATGCAAAAAATGACAGCAAATAATAGTGGCATATTTTGCAAAAAGATTCAGTTTCTGTGAATGCTGTGGTAGGAGATAAGCAAACATTCCTTTGGCCTGCCTGCCTTCCAGCATCATTAATGAAATTTCAGCTACTGCTGCAGATTCAGTAAAAAACAGTGAGAGAAAATTTGTTTTCCTGTATTTCAATTTGGTTTTATCCAGCTCAATCAGTAGGGATGCAGCAAAAAATAAAATAAAACTGAATAAATAAGGCAGAAGCTGCATGCAGCCATGTCCCAGGAGATACTAAGTTTAGTTAAATTTTCTTTAAGTAAATGTATTCATGGAAGTATTCTTTGCAGCCTCAGGCAAGAGCTTTCCTGATTTTAAAATGTTTAACTCCAGTGAGCAAGATAAAGGTACTGCATCAAATTTACCTCCTGTTAAGTATAAACTGGACTAGAACTTGAAACAATTCCAACATTTTTTGAGCAAAATCCATGATGAAGAGACTGTTCAGGAATTTTACATAAAGTTGTTTCTTTTGTGGTTCTGCACGTCCTGACATCTTTTTCTTAGGGCTCTTTTGTACCTTTCAGCTGTTTCTCATACAATCAGTCATTCCTATGTCAGGGAAGCCTTTTTTTTTTTTTTTTTTACTGTTACTTGTCTTTTACGCTATTTAATTTCTCCTGATCATGTTATGCAACTGTAACTGCAGAGCCTATTGGTATTTTCTGGTTTTTAAATTCCTGTTTTCACAGGAACTTTTCAATTTTAAATTCCTTCTTTAACAGGATCAGGTGCAGGATTTCTTCGAAGCCTGTGAACACAAAATTGAACATATGAACACCAGATACACAAAACAAAAGACAAAGGGTTTTTCTGTTTGTTTGCTTTAATAGCCTGCAGTTTTAAGGAACTCATCCATAAATTTTGAACACTGTATCTTAATTTCAAAATTGGGTTGAATTTCAGCTCCAAACTTCCAGCTTTCACCTCGAACTGCCACATTTACACTTCCAGAGCCCACTTGTTTCTAATCCTGATCTCCCCTCAGTGGTCACCATCAGAGTTCCACAGACTTTTCAGTTAGCTCAAATACTTCAACCTAGTAAACTCCCCGTCTTTCATATAACATACCACCCAGGAGTGCATCCCAGCATGTACCTGCCCTGGCTGTCTTCTAGCTTTAACACAGCAATACCCAGATGCACCCCATCAGTTCTCAGCTCTCCATCCCCACCTCTCCAGCACCTGGTTTTCTTGGAAAGAGAAGGAAGCTGTGTTTTCTCTCACTGACTTCTCAGTATAGACAACATATGGCTCAAAACTGTGAGGCAATCTGCTCAGAGTCTGGATGCACTCTCAGCTCTAACTCAGTACAGCATTTCATGTGAAGTTTCTATGAACACAGCTCTTTGGGGACAGCACAGAGCGATAGCCCCATTTGATCTCACCCAGGGCAAATTCAAGCCTGGTTCATTTGTACAAAGGAAGAGGGGAAATAATTTGCATCTTCCTTTGCCTATCCATATGTGGCTAATGATAATTCAGTCTCCCATCTGCAATTCTTTGAGCCATGTATGTGAAAGAAAACATGAAACAGAAGGATTTCTTCCCCCCACCACCCCCGGACAAATTAAATCAATTCCCCTAACATGCACTAGTGCTAAGGCACTGCCATCTAGCGTAGAAAATCAATATAACAGAGGAGAAAATTATTTGCAACATGGCAGATTAAATTCTATCGGCTTCCATCAAACATTCTACATGCCTACACATCATATTCATAACACTAGTCACTCTACTTTATGAAAGCACACATAAGCTCCCCCTTTATAGGAAACTCCCTGACGTGATGGACTGCAATGTACTGATTGTACTGTGTCATGTCAGACAGGCTCAGCAGAGCACTTAGTCCCTGCAGCCTCATTTGGAGTAACTTTGTGAAACTAAAAATACAATTCTACAGTATATAATGGCAGGAATCATTTGGTAGAAAAGAGATTTTTCTGAATTACCACATACTTTGTTGCAAATTTACAATTTCAAGATTTTACTCTCTAATACACATGATCTGGAAAGCATTGCAACATAATAGTCTGCATGACCAGAAAATGAGGAACTTCTGAGTTTTGCCTCGGCATCTACACTAGCTGAAGATTTTCGCTTGTCTTCCAAGAACATTCCTGTCCATATAGCCCAAGTTTCCTCTGGTTGTGTCCTGTGCAATTACTTACAACTGTTCAATGAACATGCAAAGGATCTGACCTGTTTTGCTTGGACCAGCTTTGTACAGATGAAGTTAAGTACACATGACATGAGCCAACAGAGCATAGACATGGTAATTTTACAAAACTTGCACAGCTGTCACAACAATCAGTTATTATAAATACCTTTATATTATTTAGTATTTCTACAGTTTCTTGTAATCTCTGTATCACTACTGAGCTAATTGAGGCTTTTAAGTTCTCAAGGAGCAACAGAGTTTACATCTTTCCAGAACCATAAGAAGACAATGTTATATACTATTTGGCTGGTGCAGATATTCCACATCACCTTCATCATCATACACAAACTGCATCAATGACTCTCAAAGTGCATATAGCAAGATTCTGCATCCTGATAAAAATATGGGTGTCTTGCTAACAATGCAGGAGAAACACTGCTAATCTGGAGAGCAAGACAGTAAAGAGAAAATAGCTTTATGTGGCAGTGAGACTACTTTCCTACCCACTAAGGCCTGGAACATCACAGTCTTCAAAAAGAAAAATGTGGAGGGAAAATCCTATTTAAAAAGCAGAAGTCAGAAAGAAGAATACCAAAAAAGCAGAGTTACTTTAGTACAATATTTTATACTTGATAACACAATTCTTATGTATTTGATATAGGATTTGGCACAGCATAAAATGATTACTAAATCAATATTTATATTTTGGTAACTGTATATACTCTGGCTCTTTACATACACATATTAAATCACTAAACTGAATGCAAATATTTCAAGAAGCTTTGAACCAAGATGAAACAAACAGTTCTTAGTTTGTCTAAAATAAGTTAGGAATTATTTTGTATTGCAAGTCATACTGCAAACAATTTCAACATCCTAAACATGCTAATAATGCCATGGATCACTGAAGTATTCCTTTAGATTTTTTTTTCAATGTACAGAATAATGACAATTATATAAGATATGTCAATATTCTGAATTGTACTGGTACAACCATTTATTTCCTGTATGTTATAAAAAAAGAAAGGAAATAAAGCATCTTGCCAAGTATTTAAAGCCTGTCAATAACACTTTTGATAAAGAACTGTATTTAAGTTCCTCTCAAGCCACCATAATGTGACTCAGTTACAACACTGAGCCAGCATGTCACAATCTAGCTAATGCCTTTTCTTTAAACAGATTACTAAACATAGATAAATGTTAACACATACCGAGATACATATGATGCATAAAGATTATGATACATTAAATTTCAGAAATATCTGGGAATACTGGGTTGCTAAATTACTAATGTAGTCCCAATGGTAGTCTACAAATGAGGGTGTACAGAGGGCACTGAAAAGATAATGAAAACATAGCACAGTAAATACTACGCTCCTGATACACACGATTAGATGTGAATTTCAGGCTTTAACTTTATAAAACAATTATCTGGTCCTTAAAGTTGAGAAGAAAATTTATAGCTCATGACATAAGACATAAGCACTTAAGAAACCAGTTAAAGTAAAAAAAAAACAGTAAAGAAGAACCTGAAAGTAGTACTGAAGCCACTCATGCAAATCCCCGGGCAGCTACGCTCCATGAGCCACTGCTTCTAGGTCACCACACACGCTTAGGAGGTGGGGAAGGGATGTGCTGAAACCCTATGGCTGCTGTTCCTCAGAATCCCTTCCTCCCCTCTCTAAGGAACCCCTCTCCACCACTCTCTCAGAAGCAAAATACAACCAAGCCACAGGGTTTTGAATACAGTGTCACATAAGTTTTGTATACTTAATGTGGACACAAACTAGCTAACACCATCAAGAAGACATCCAAACCTTCTCTAAGTGGATGTAGGTGAGCTCATAACAAGGGTATCAGCACCAATCTGCCCAATCCCCTCTATCGCCACGAATGCAGTGAAAATATTTTGTACCTTAACAACACATTCCCTGCCCAGGAGGGTGACTTTAGAGAAGAAAACACATGATTGCATTGACATCAAGTGTTTTGACAACCTACAACTGACATAAGACCTGTCTGAAGATCTTTTTATTGTGCTTCTTCTCTATGACTATATATGTATACTTATCTATGAGGTGTCAATCAATGCCAGCAATATTTCTGGTTTAGTTTGTTGTCATAAGCAATTTTTAACAGCAAAAAATTTTCCAGACACATCACTTCAGCAATCTTTTCAGTAATGTGGGAAAGGCAAGAGGAACATTCAACGTTTTTTGTATAATCCTAGTTATTAGTGCCCCATGTTCCATTCTTACATTAAAATTTCAGGAAAGAAAAAAACCAACCAAATTGTTTAAGTATCCTAATAATTAACAATCCTGCTATTACGCTATGCATTCATTCAGCAATGTATTGCTGAAAAGTAATTCAGCATTGTTCATGTTTGCTTTATGATTTATTTCTTTATATTTCCAGGCTACCTAAAAATTCTTATTTGGCATTTTTGCAGTTGCTACGTAAATTGATTCAAGCCATGGTAAGGGAAAACATGGAGGCTGAAAACTCAAAAAAAAAAAAAAAAAGTCACAGAAAAGGAACTCAACAATATCAAAATGGAGAAAACCCCAACGAAATCCAAGGTGGTCTGTCACCTTTGTGATAGATCGCACCAGAATCCATCTAAAGAATGAAGTAAAAATGGTTAGATACTAAAACAATGGTGATTTGCTAAATTCTTGAGATTTCTTTCTTCAAGCAACATATGATCAATAATCATAGTGCTATCCAACATTCATTCTGAACATTTGTTTCGGATACTTTCTTAACTGGGGACTATTTAACATCCTATGATTTTGAATTTGGGCCAGGAAGTCCTCTAAGAAACCTCCTCCTGAAACATTTCTTCCAATTCTGACTACAAGTAGGACACAGAGAAGTAAGTAACAAAGTAACATAAAGTTAAGGCTTTAAAGCTTGTGATTTTTAGAATAATCACAATTTACAGCTCTATAGCACCTACTTCATTTACTGGAAGCAGTTTACTCTTCCTTTCCTGAGACGTGATTTCAAATAGCCAATGCCAACTTAAATCACATCAGAGAAGAGAATCATAGGATAACTTAGGTCTCTGGTCCAGCCTCCTGCTCAACAGTGTGGTCAGTTTTAAGGTCAGACCAGGCTATCGGGGCTTGATTCAGATGAGCCCTGAAAACCCCCAAGGATGCACATGCATAGCATCACTGCACAGCCTGTCCCAACACCTGACTTCCTTAATGGGGAAAATGTTTTTCCTTTTATCAAGGAACTTATAAATCTATTAAGAAGCTTGAAATCTGAGAGTTTTATATAGCTAGCACATGTAATGTTTAATAGCCCTAATTTACTGATCCACAGTCTAACACACATACCTTCTTGAATAGAAATTATTTCAACCCACTCCAAAGCAGCAGTAATTATATAGTAACTTGCAATACTCTTGCTATATGACCGCTTGATAATACAGTAAATAGCTTTTACCACTATTGCTTTCACTGTTATAAACTGAGCAAATTAATGCCTGAGAGATAACCACTGCTAGAAATGAAGGTGAACTTTGGTGCAATGTCAATTTCTGTATTGTTAAACCTCTAACATAACCACAGGATTAGGAAGAGAAGAAACAAGTACAGTTTATTGCCAGTTACAGAGGTGGTAAGAACTAAATTTTCCAAATGAGCAGCCTAAATTTAAATTTGTCCATCCCTGCTGCTTGCGCAGAACTCACAAGTGCAGATGGAAATTTTCACTGAACTTGGCTGGATTTCCTACAAATATATTCAAGATTGCTAGCGCTGATTTGCAGGTCAATTTTAGACTCATATTATTCTCAAATATGATTTGTTGCATGGTTCATTAAAAAGGATAACTATTTTTTTCTAGTAGCCTCACTACTCTAGTATGCTCACTGCCAGAGGATAAGCCTGATTCCAGAAACATGTATTAAAATATTTTTTAAAAACCCAGTGCATCTTCTTAAACTTCAGAGCATTTTTACTGTTTCAAAAAGTGCAGCCAAGCAACCCCCCAAACTCCTTTGTGCATTTTATGCATAAGTGTGACAATACAGAAGGGCTTGCATATGGTCAAATTATTAATATTAAATCTAAATAAAATATTTCTGCATACTCTAAAAAGCAATTAATTTTTTTCCAATATGTTTTTCTTCAGTTTAGCAATTACTTACAACAGGTGCTTTTTTTCATTCCACAGTTTGCAGACAAATGTAAAGAATATTTAGATTAATTGTATGGAAGTTTACTATTAAATTTCTGCTGCTTCAGCAGTATGGTTGCAGAAAAACAGTGTGTAATGCCACTGAGTATAGTTAAGATACTACTCTTGCTTTAGTGGTGTCTTTGACCAAGAACCGCCTTCTTTTCCTGCATAGACATAATTAAAGGAGTTATTTCTTATGCATTTTATGATATAAAATGTTGGTGAAATTGTAGTAAACCCCACCCTGAATCATTGCTCTGGTGTTTTGAGGCCCTGAAGCAGACCTGTGACGATGGCGACTGGTCACAGGCCCTTGGATGATGTAGCACTTGACTTATTTCACAGAATCACAGAATGGTTTGGGTTGGAAGGGACCTCAAAGCTCATCCAGTTCCAATCCCCTTCCACTAGACCAGGTTGTTCAAAGCCCCATCCAACCTGACCTTGAACACTGCCAGGGATAGAGCACTTATCACTTCTTTGGGCAACCTACTTCAGTGCCTCAGCATCCTCACAGTAAAGAACTTCTTCCTTATATCTGATCTAAATCTACCCTCTTTCACTTAAAAGCCATTCCCCCTTGCCCTATCACTACATGCTCTTGAGAAAATGCATTCACAGAAAACAGACATGGCCACCACAGCACCAGGCCCCAAGGGGACACTACCAAGCTGTAGCAGTGTCTCTCTCAACCCCACCCAGGGCCGCATCATGCCCCACTACTCCCCTCCCAGGGCCCCAAGGCCACAGCAGAGCCAGCCTCCAGATCCCCACATCCCTGTCCTGACCAGCCACAAGCCAACAAAGAGCACCATGAGGTCCACACGTGTTTTTGGCAGGGGTGAACGGTGTTCAGCCTTGCTCTTAAGTCCATATCAGACCCACAAATCAGAAAAGGAAAACCCATCTTCTGAAGACATGGACTTGCATAAGCTGCACAGCTTTTATGCATCACATCGACAGCAACAGGATTTAGGAAGAAAACACTGCCAGAAGTCAGTCACCAGGGATCTGATTAGACAGAGAGCATTTAACATAATCTCTACTGTGAGCGCATTCTTCTTCCTGTAATTAAATGTCATCACAGATGCAATTATTTAGGGGCATAATTCCACCAGTTTAGACATCAAAATACTTCAGCTGCAGGTGGAAAAAGTAAATAAAGGACAAGTATGAAAATGTGGGTGTTGTTATGACTGGAGGCTGGACTACTAGGCAACTAAAAGTCATAGGAAAAAGTTAGCAGGTTATGAGGTAGAACATCAAAAACTTAAGTAGTGCTCAAAATTATCACACACTAACTGAAGTATTTCTGAAAAGTTTGTCCCTTCTGTCCTAAAGAATTACAGGATTATTTTGAAGCCAAAGGATATCCTATCCGTTACTCCAGATGTTTTTTTGGGAAGCAAAAACACATAGACTTAGTTTATCTCTGTCTACAACATTTAGAAACACTATATTTATTTCTATGTGCATTATATTAACATTACATTCATTTGCATCCCCAAAGACAAACCAATGGCATGAAGATCAGAAATTTATGTTTGCAAACTATGACACACAAAAAACAGGTAAATATGCACATCTTTCTTAGGGACTGCTAACAGATAAAATTAAAGTCTATGGCTGCTGGGAAAGTAAAAATTCCATGAAGGATTGAAAATTACAATGGTCTTAGTTATATTCTTTATGTAACTCTGATTTAGCTTATCTACCCATACAGATGCCAACAGTTTCTGCTCTGAAGAAGTGGTACTTTGAATGGGTATGCCACTCAGAAAAGCAGATGTGGGTTTTGATGCCAAAATTTTGGAAGTAAGAGAGGCCAGGCACAACCCAACTTGAATATTAGTCCCATCCTATCTTGTACCATAAACAGCTGAATTATTTTGGTTTTGGTTTCTTTTCCTGAAGTTCACATAGCTTCAGCAATGTTGATCACATTTTTATAAGGCTGTATATTGGTATTTTAGAAGGATGATACGAGTGATACTTATATTCCCAAACACTGGAAAGCGACAAAACTATGTGGCAAGAGTAGCCATGCCTCTGCTTGTTTCAGATCAGCTCAGAAGCCACAACAGGCATTAGCAACAGAAACAGTTAACAGCTCTCTGGAAAGAACAATACCAAGAAGCAACTGGACATAAATGAGTGACTGTGGGAAGAAAGGGAAAGAAAATGTGTTTATTAGGAAGAACTAGTAAAACACTGTTTAGTTTTAGTCTTTCTCCACTATATTATCTACACATTGCGCTGATTAAATTGTTGGCACACTCTTTTACTGACTTATTTTATGTCTTCTAACACTTTCGTAGTTGATTTTCATATTATTTTGTATTTGTGAGTTCCAATAAGAATTAAAGAACCTTGGATAAACAACCAGAAGTGTTAGAGAATACTTCTGAACACACAAAATAAACATTTGTCATTATTCTCACAGCTTTGTAGGAATGGTGGTTTCAATGGGGATTTGAGTAACAGACATAAAAAAAAATCTGGTGCAATTAAACTGTTATGAAACATATGAAAGTATATATAATCACGTATAAATGCAATCCTGGGCCTTTCTCCCTCCTATTAAACAAATATAAGCAACTTCATAGATAGGTCCCTGAGACATATATAAAATATTCACTGATAAAATGCATGTGGAATCATAGCACACTTTCAATGACTTCTATAGCATACACAGAAATTGTTGTAATCCTTACAAGAACTTCTAAACATTTACATTCAATAAAATATAAAACACCTTTACTATTAAGTTGCAGGAGGCTGTTTACAACAAAATGTGACAGAAGTCCCTGAACACCAACTCATCTCTCTCTGGGAATATTTGTTAATAGTACTAAATGGTAAATCCCAGTGAGGATGAAAGAGAAAATATAAAAATGCATCTGAAGGTTATTGTTGTTTGTTCATAGAAAAAATAAAATATACTGACAGATTTAATTTCTGAATCATATCTTTCTGCTAATGCAAAGAGAACATCCCTGTATGTATTAAGTGTAATACAACTGAATGTATGCTAAGTGAATACCTGGAATATTTGATTTTATTAATAAAAGTTAATGATGGTGTTGATTTCTCTCTTCAGTTTCTCAGCCCACTCCTTCTCCCCACAGAGATGTGCAGTGTATCTACTTCAACGTATTAGCTATCATCTCCATGTGTACTTGCACTTGTAATTGCGTTGCTGTATCTGGATTGAGTCACTGTATTTAAAAAAAAATAAAATGTTGTAGTACTCCCTTCAAAAGAAGTATTTTTTAAATTATTATTCTAGAAGACACTCTAGTTTTCTTTATTTGCTAAGTGCATGTCACTGGAACAGAAAACAAGTTAGGCAAGGGTTCGTGACACAAGCAGTACAAAGCGCACCTGAGGCACACACAGCCCAGAGGCGGTGGCAGCCCCCAGAGGCAGTAGCACCTCCTTTGCTTGGAGCTTTGCTCAAAGCGGTCAGGCATATGGGGTGCAATGAGAAAGGGAACAACTGAATTCTGACCCTACTACTCGCATCTCCAAAACATTGATGAAGGAATTGGTGCACCACCTGTAACTGAAAGCAGTACTGACACAGCTTACAGCCATGCAGACCCCACAGGGCTAAGAATGGGTAAACATACTGTTCCCTACCTTTCAATCCTTTTTTGAGCAACTTTGGGGAAGACAGTATCAAAACAGAAGCCATTCCATAGAGAAAGTAATATTTGCATAAACATTTTTAAAGCACTGTATTCATCTTGTTGCTAGAAACATAAAACTCATTACCACCACTCTGATTTTTACAAGTGTGGTGAAGTCCTCAAAATATTTAGATGCGATGATATAAATAGGGTGACACCTTGCAGTAAGATGCATTCTTTAATTTAAATGTCTTCTGAAGCTAAATTGTCAAAATGTAAGAAATATGACAAGTTTTGTTACCACAATTTGCTAAAATGCAACCAAAATGGAAAGTCTTTCGTTTCTAAAAGTGCCATGAAAATTTAAAAACATCATTGCTTACCACTGCCAAGATTATTTGTACTAGAAACAGTTATGAAAGCAAATAATCACTTATGTAGTTTCAATTTCACTTCTGCATAAAAGACTACACCAAGACATTTGCTGCTTCAGTCTCGGTGAAGGTCTGTCTTACAGATGTGAATGGGACATGAGTGCAAGCTTCACACACTGTCACTGTTTATACAATTAATTCCATTCAGGTCCTAAATAAATAAATAAACTGAATAATCCTGAATAAAAATAAAAATCATATAATACTTAAACTCTGTTGAGAATGCTAATTTAATTTTAGACATAGTACTTTTTTCTCCTAACAGTTTTAACTAGAGTATAAATTACCTTTTCTCAAAAAGAACATGCAGTTTTATCAAGCTGGAGTAAGCAGACTCCCTGGGAAATCCATCATGAAGCATTTAATTTGCTAAAGCAAAGTGAAATTTGCCTGGTATTTTTTTTAAGGATTTTCCACTGGACTACCAGTGGCTCAGTTTGTAAAAGAGCCACAATTTGAGTGTTGTTAGTATTCTACCTGCCTTAAGAAATAAGGATCTTGTAGGCAAAAATGAAATAAAATCATCCTTGGATATAAAAGTAACATCCCACTTTAGGATGTTAGCTGGTATAGTGCATCCTGCTTTTTTCAACAGTTACACCAAATCAACAGGGCTCTGAGCAATATGGTCTAATGGAAGGTGTCCTGGCCCTTGGCAGGGGGAGGGCGGTTGGAAGTAGGTGATACTTAAGGTCCCTTCCAACCCAAACCATTCTGTGATTCTATGAAACGAGCACCACCCAAATAACCAGTCCGTGGCATGGAAAAGCCCTGCAGACATAACTTTGGTCAACTTAACTCTGTGCAAACTTCCTGCATGACTCTGGCAATAAAGTAATCTAAAACTGGAGATGGAAAATCAGAGGGTAAAGCTGTGCTGTGCTATTGCTTTCTCCTGCAGTGACACCCAGGATTTGCCTAGTTGCTGAGACAATAGAGGGCAATGCTAAGCTGTTTCTGAGCTACACTGGGTACCACACAAGTCTCAAGTAGCCCAGGATCCCAGAAGCATGAGATGGCTGCACACCACCTTACACACTTACCTTCTGTGCCCATCTAGGTATCTGGCTCACCAAAGATTTCACCCTTAAACTGGTAACACACTCGAGCATGACCAGTTATTTCCGGTCACTTTATTCAGGCCATACTGGTGCTCATCTGGACCAAGAAGAGAGCGTTTCTTTCGGCCACTTCTCATAGCATACTACTTCTGACATCTGCAAGAGCTGCCTGAGCAGGTTTTCCTTTCTGGAAACCTATGTTTAAATGTGGAACTGTGGCAGAAAGAGGATAATGTGAGAATCTATGAACTCCCTCTTGGTGTAATGCTTAGTGAATTTTTGTTCACCACACAAATTCTCATCACAATGTAACAAATGGGGTATTTGCTGCAAAGGAAAAAAACAAAAAAGCAGTGAAATACCAGCCATGTCATGTTGAAAAATCAAGTATATTGAAAAATGTATTTTATTAGCAGTAATGTTTTAATTTTAAATCATCTGCCTGGCACAATATTATACAGAAAACTTTTGTACACATAAATTCTGCACTTGAACAGCAGATAACTAGAAGTTCATGTTGACAATAAAGAACAAAATAAAATATGATTTGTTCATACTACTGTGGAAAAGTAAACATTTCCTTGCAACTACTGTCATAAATCCTCGAAAATGTATGAAGTGATCTGACACCAAGAAGCAGTTTTCCTGCAAAATATTACAGATCCAGCAAAGTCAGCTTCTTCAACACCATCACTGTTCCCATGTAATCCACAAGAAGTGCAAGTCCAGGATAATATCAAAACCCAGCATGTTTCCATTTCTCAGCATCATAAATATCAGCTGCTTGTATCAAGGTGCTTATTGCTTATCTAGTATTGATCCTGGCAACATCCGGGATAGTTGATTTTCTCAGTTAATCTCTAATTTTACTTTTAAAATACTGCACAACAGTTCCAATCCTCAGATCCAAATATCAAAGTGGCTCTAAAGTACTGAAAAAACCTATTTTATTGTAATAAGACCAGGAATTGGATATAGTGATTAAAATGTGCTCACAAATCTTTGCATTGAGTCTTGTGTATTTCTACTGAAGCATAACAGAAATCCAAAGGTTCCTGGCACAGTTTTTCACTGTAGAGGAATGCAGGTTGGTTTCCTTATTTTTTATTAAAAGGATGAATTTGTTGAAACTTCTTTTTAATCTCACATATTAAAATCATTCTCAAATGAGGTTTCTTGGTTGAAATTATGACTAAAATAAGAACACCAGTTTCAGTAGTCTAGATTAGCATATGTTGATGTCAAGTGGTGGCATAAGAGAGATATTCTCCTATTAGCAATTTATGACTGTACACTTTGATTCATCCCTTTACATTCAGGGACATATACTTTGGAAAAAAATACAAGATAAAGGGTAGTCTATTATTTATTTATTTTTAAATTTTATTAAAGTTCATCTGGAATCACAAAGCAGAAAATCCTTAACTTTTACGTCAGTTTTCCAAAGTCACAGGACCAAAACTGCCTACAGAGTCTCTCTTTAAAGGGCTTTGCTCCATAGTCCTACAAGAAATAACACTCCTAGATCTTGAGACTGTCAGAAATCTGAAACTTTCCTATGTCATGCTTGTGATACTGATTTAACCCTTTATGTCAGCTTGCACTACAACATGATGGATGGAGAGCAACTTGGCATGGTCATAGAAACCACACGCAGGGTGGCTTTCATACCACTCTGCCTTCAGAAGAGCAGTTTATCTGCTGACCCACCAACCCCTCACTTTCCTCAGGAATGATGAGCTGAATTTAGCATTCACAGAGTAACTAACACTTCAAAGTATTTTGCGAACATATTTGTTCCCCATGTTTCAACTGTCACCCAGGTTTTGTTGTGGGTGAGTTTTTTAGGGGGGTTGGTGCTGTGGTTTTGTGGGTTTGGGTTTTTTGTCAAAATTCCATATTGTTTCCTAAAAGTTAATTGCTTCCAACTGCTTATTCCCCACTGATTACAGAGTTATTATCACTTGCTTATGACAATTTCCACAGCAACCCATATAATCTCAGACTGCTGTGACTTCAAGTGGAAAATAAGCACCATAAATTCATGCAAATGTCACCTGTTAAAAACTGAAGCAAGAGACAAGGAAAAAGATATTGTCACATGTGATACAGGAATGTCAAAACAGAACGCATGTCAAAATTTTTTGCATGAAATATTACTGCATTTTTCTTACAATAAACATGTCAGCTCAGCACAGAGAGCTTCCAGCTGAGCACGATGCTCTCAACACCCATAAGTCAGATCGCATAGCAGATGTTAAATGTAAAATCCATTAAGACCAATTAGATTCTACAGAAGAAAAAAACAGTAATAGCATGCACAGGCAACGCTACATTACACAACAGTACTGAGAGGTACAGTGAACCTCAAAAAAAAAAAACCACAAACACAAACAAACAAGCTTAAAAATGTAAATTACGCTTTTTCCTCACAAAGGGGACCAGCTAACAGAAGGTATGTTACACTGCCTGCAGCCTTGTGAAGCAAGGTCTCCTGACTCCCGGTCTCCTGTCTCTACCTAGAAGCAACTTTCGTGAAGGCCATCACCTACAGCGCACCAACAGGTAATTAATCAGTGGTCCTCTATGGCAGCTTGAAACTAAGCAGCAAAACAGTTTAAGCCTCTTTCCCAAACTGCATATGCATTACATGTCATTGTTAACTGACCCAAATCATCCTCATGTATACTAAGGTGACAGCTTCAATATCATGGAGCCAAGCTATCAAGGGGGGAGGGTGAGGGGGGTATAAGGAAAAGCTTATGGTATACTCAGTAGACCCTTTTCACTATCACATAAGAATTTACTCCTTTTATTAACTATTAAAAGACAGGACTTATAATCGAGACATGGAACAGATCTGTGAGCACTTTTCAGAACTAATCCACCAATACTATGTGCAGGCTGAATTCTGGCTGTGTAGTAATTGTGTAGACAAATGAAGCTGTCACTGTATACATGATAGCCTGCACACCACTGGGGGCAAAGAACCTAATGTTTTTTGTAGGAATTATGCATAGTAAGAGGAAAGTCTGTTTCTGTACTTGTCAGGACATGCTGCCAAAGGCTGAAGCATTATTTCCTGGTAAGCAGTTTCAAACGACCTCTGGTTCTTCAATCAGAATTAGTCTGCAACAACTAATCCATCCCTACTAACGATACTAACGAACTCATAGAGTAATTAAATATATATGTAGTACTCAAGATGATTTTAATCTGCCTGAAGGTTTAATAATTTTTTTTTTAAGTGATATATCACTATTTCAACTCAAAATACCTACTGAAGTTTGAGAGCTAGCAACAGACCTCAACCTGAAATCTGTTCCACAAACCATAGATTAAACCTTTGGCCAGCAAATATGCCTTAGTAGCTCTGAGAAACATACTCAGCTACTCAGGACCTAAGGAAATGGGTGGAACATACATACCCTAATGTATTTTTCCAAACACTTTGCTACAGAGTTGAACACAAACCTGAGAAGAAAGGGTGAAAGAGAAGTTTGCGTAATTGCCATAGAGGTACAGACCAACAACTAATACAGTTGCTGGTTACAGATGCTCATGCTGTGAATAACAAATGCAAACACAGCTAGAGCTTTTCCAGTAGAACATAACACTAGGTTTCTTCTCTGCTAGCACCAAATTAAGTCTCAGGTGCTGGCCAAAACTAGAATAAGCTCCCTGAAGGATTTTTGTCTTGATACTTTTCTCTGTAAGGTACAGTCCAGAGTTGGACATTCCCCATGACAGCTCTTGAAATCAGCAACCTCCCAAACAAAACTGAGGTTCATGTGGACATGTGGCAAGGAACAAATTGAAAAGTGACTGCTTTTCTCTGTATATTAAGGTCTGTTTATGAGCAAGGAAAGAATACGATGCAGGCTAATACTGTTGGAGAGCCTGCAGCCAGTAACCCTGACTACTCTTCTCACCCCTGGTGCAGGCTTCCAAGGTTTGCTCTCCCTTTGATGAATTCTTGTGCAGCAGTCAGGCAAAGCAACAGCAAGCACCCAATGCATCCAGTGCATTTAATAATAATGTTCTGTTTTATCAATAGTCATCATCAATCGGACACTTAGTTTAAAAACAAACAAGCAAACAAAACTAAAGCATTACTTCAGGCATTGTGTTTTGCTTGTTTCTCTTCCCATTTTGGTGATTTGTCTCCATATTGCTATATTTCATAAAAACATATCTAATCATATGAACATGTATAAAATTGTTAAACAAAAAAGACTGCTAAACACATAACAAGCAGCCAAAATTAAAATATGCTCCCCATCTTTTCAGCCTACTTTTATCTCAGCCATTTTTGCATTCAGAAGTAAAAAAAAAAAAAATACACACCCAAAAACCATTAAATTAAAAAAAAAAAGATTAAGTGTATCAATTTAAGTAATAACTGTTTTACTTATCATAACATTGTAACTTGGACGACTGAAAAATCAAAACAAAAATCATGATGTAGAGCATCAAACTCATCCCTGGCATTATTCCACACAAATCAGTGGTATTACACCAGGGATTAATTTGGAAGACTGATATGAATTACAGCACTGTTCTATAAAGCAACCACATGCAAAATATAACCTAAAACATTATGAGCATCACAAATGCACACAAATAATTATGCACCTACGTATCTATTTCTGAGCAAACAGAACCAAGTGTTCACAGTCTTGATAAGAACAGTAAGGAACTTCTGCTATTTAGAAAATCATTATGACTATTTTTCTCAGGAAGGAGATTTTAATAATCATGTAAAATACTTTATAAAAGTCCACCCTGTAGACTGTAAAGCTCCTCTACAACTCAATTTCTACATATCCTAATGTAATATGATTGACAATAAGTTATGCAATTAATCTTCAAAAACCCATTTAATATAGTGTGAAGATCGATTTTTAAGTATTTAAGTCTGCTCAGCAAAGGGTGGTCACCACCCATACCATATACAGTAGCGTAAATTATTTAATTAATTTCTCCCTCAACTAGAAACCCTTTCACATTTCCATCCTTTAATAAATACCATGCTTAGGTTCAGTTTTAGACACTAAACAGGTTGCTTCTGTTTAGCTGCCCTGCTGATGAAATTAGTTAGAGGCTGCATCTCCCACCTCACCACAGCGGCAGGCGGATGCTCTACCAGAGCATCCGTCCTGCGCTCAGGGAGCGTGAGACCACACAGAGGCAGAAGAAAGAAGCGAATGGAGAACACCTCACTCTTCCATAGGCTCAGCTGGCTCTCAAAAACATCTGTTACGTTTAAGGCTGCCTGTGCCTTTCAAAGACAAATCTCAGATAGGGGCTGGTGTTCTCCATCCAGCTGCGGTTTCGTTACTCGAAGTCACTGCCCAGCGAGTGTCCTACATAGCACTACATACTTTGCCAGATTTAAACTCATTCGTTATTGCTTGATTTTCCTATTTGCAAGTGATCTGAAACCTTAAAGCCTAACCCACAGCCAACTAGCGAAGTTGCTTAGGAGCTGTGTACCGGCCACAGAGCGGTTTATTTTCTGTTTTCCATCGTCGTCGTCGTCCCCCCCCCGCCTCCCCCCGCTGTTTCTTGCTCCTCGTGAAGTTGGCCGTGCCCTGGCTGCCCCTTCACTCACGGAGACCGTGCCCAGGCGCAGTGCGCTCACACGGAAAGGAAAAGCAGACATAAAATATTAAAACCCTTCCATGCTCGGGGCTCCGCAGTTCCAATCTCCGCACCGCCTCGCTGGGTGGGAGCGCCGCAACCCTCCGCCGCGGGGCCAGCACTGCGCCCGGCCACAGGAATGGGACCCGCCGCTGCCGCAGCCCCCCGACCCGGCACAGGCGCGACAACCCCCCGGAGACCCCGAGAACGGCCAGGTGGTGAAGGGGGAAGGTTCTTCCCTTGGCACACTCGGCACCAAAAGGTGGGCGCAGCTCCCGCTGCTTCAATGTGCGGGAGAAGCTGGCCCCCCGCCGCGCTCCGGATGGGGCACTAGGCAGCCCTATCCCTCCCGCCCCCCAACGCATGGAATAAAACGTGAACTGTGGCGGTGGCAGCACCGAATGAGGGTGGAGAGGGGGCAGCCCCAGTTCCTCTTGGGCTACATGTTGCTTTAGGACAGCAAGGGTCGGAGTGTAGGGGTGCGGATGCACTTTTAACTGCACAGCACTGTGCACCCCCCCGGGGCCGGGGCGCGGGCGGCACTTACTAAAGAAGATGTACTCGGTGTAGCTGCTCCAGATCTTGTCGTCCCTGTACTGGTTGATGAATGCGGCGGTGCCGGTGGAGTTGCAAGCCACCATGTGGAAGCCCGCCTCGGAGAGCCGGTCGAAGGCTTGCTCTAGGTAGGTGAATTTGAGGTAGAAGCGGGAGGTGTACTTCTCGGGGGGGCGGTCGGGGTCGCGGCTCTCGTTAAGGGTCTCCCCGAAGACCTCCTTGGCCAGGGCGATCCTGCCGCACACCATGATGCGGGCGACGCGGCGGAACTTGGCGTCCGCCTGGTTGTCCCGCACCGTGGTGTAGGAGCCGCGGTAGCCCACGGTGAGGAAGCCTGAGCGCTTGTCCAGCGCCGCCCGCTGCAGCCGGTCGCTGCTGCCCTGTGAGTTGCTGTCCTCCAGGTCGCTCTGGCAGCCCTCGTCGTTGAGCGAGCTCTGCTTGGTGACCTTGGGCGACAGCAGCTTCACCAGGTCGCCCAGCTGGAAGTACTCGGCCTCCCGCAGGAGCCGCTCCTTCTCGGGGAAGTGCTCGGGCAGCGCCAGCTGCTTGTCCCGCAGGTAATCCAGCACGTACCTGAAGAGGAAGCCGTCGCGGTCGATGAAGAAGCGCGCCCGGCTGTCCCTGGGCAGCTGGCGGGCTGCCGCCGGGCCGCCCCGGCACGGGGAGAACATGGTGGCGAGCGTGCTGTCCGGGACGCTGAGCAGCGTGGAGTGCCTCGTCACGTACACCTGGCCCCCCACGTTCAGCTCCACCACCTCGGGGAACGGCGAGCCCGACGGCCCCGACACCATGTCGCTGATGGGCAGGATGCTGCCGCCCGCCTCCTTCAAAGCCATGGCTGCGAGCGGGCGGCCGCGAAGGAGGGTCTCCCTCCTAAAAAAGCCGGCCTCCCTCCCTCCCCTCTACCCACCCCACCCCTCTCCTCCCTCCCCTCCTTCCCCTCCTCCTTCTCCTCCTTCCACCGCTGAGCCCGGAAGCGCCTGGACGGAGCCGCTGCTCCCGCCGCCCTCCGTTACGGCCCCGCGGCGCGGCGCCAGCCTTCACCTGCCCCCCTGCGCCCCCTCGCTGCCCCGGCGGCGGGACGGGCTGGGCTGGGCTGCGCTGTGGGCTGGCCCGGCCCGGCCCGACCCGACCTGCCTCGCCCCTGCCCCTGCCCCTGCCCCTATCCGCGCTCCGCCTGGCGGTGGGGCCGCGGGGACCCGCAACCGCGCTGGGCTCCCGGCCGAGCGGCCGCCAGAGCCGGCTGCTGTTTGGAGGAGCTCTGACAGGCCCGGCCCAGGGAAGAGCCAAGCCCCTAGCCCGGCTCCTCCCCCCGCCTCGGCTGTGTGGCTTTTTTGGTTCGCTTTGGGCTTTTTATTTGTTTTCCCCCTGAAAACCTCCCAGCCTCCCCCAGATCCGTCTGCCTCCCTTACACTGTCACTCCGGTTGGCACTTGCAGGGTGCTAGAATGAAGAACGATGGTCGTCCTTCCAAAAGTAGCGTTCTGCTAGACGCACATGATAGCATTTTTCACCATCTTCCTTATATTAGCATACCTTTACCATGAGGGAAGGAGAGGGGTGGGAATTTAATTGAGGACACAAAAGAAAACCGTGTGTGCTGTGCTGATGGTACAAATGTACCCTCTTGCCCTGGTGGGACACAAATGCTGCATTTGATGTCCTACTGCTTTGCTGGGACAGAGCACACTGGGATCTTGATTTTGAGAGAAGCTTAATATGCACTCTAGTTTGACGACGGAATTGGGGTGATTCAGAGCAGAAAAAGTCAGCTACCATTAGGATCCAGATGCCAGACATAGATTGTGATTTGGAACACATTAGCATATGGATTCTTGGCCATAAAGCAACTAAATTCATACTCTGTTTAAGCAGTAATTTTTTAAAATTTGTATTGTTTTTAGGCAGAGCCACAACTAACCTACATCCAGATTTCTGATGCTTGTAATTTCAGGCTGCGCTGCTGGAATGTTCAGAGCATGGACTTGTTCACGTGTCAGATGAGAGGTGTGCAATTGCTCATGCCAACAAAAAGTGAGGCCTAAATCTGAGTGTGTTTCTCTGACTACCAGTGCCAGGTCTAAGTGTGACTCTGTTTGCTGGGTGGTTCATGCATGGGAATGTTTTAGTTTTGTTTCATTTGAACAAGGGTCACTTCAGGCCTCGGGTAAAAGCCATCAGTTTGCAGGCAGATAGAGCTGCAGCTTTTTCCTTCTCACTAGTGCTTGGTGATCAAGAAAACCAGTCATCCAAAGCTTAGTCACATTCTTTAAAATACTTGTGTAGACTTACCACTTTTAAAGCAGTAACACAGACGTCTTGACAGCACCTCATCCCACCTGACATACCTTTTTCAAGGTGGGATGAATTAGCCTCTGATGCTACCTTCCTCCCTCCATTCGCCATAAACAACCCCTAAATCTACTTTGAGAGAGAACTCCTAGCTTTTACATGGCTAGTGCTAAGGGAAGCACATCTACCACCCACCCGTCGGGCGGGGAGTGCTGGAAAGACTGAGCAAAGACTCCTAGAAACTAGATATGTTTTGTTCAAACATAAGAATTATGTGGGAGTGAAAGGGCTTGTAGCAGAGAACAAATGTGCAGGAAAGATTTCTGCAGTGCCCCTTCTTGCCTATTTACTGAAACTGATTATTAGTTTTGAAAAGGGGGATGACTGTAAGTAACTAAGTAACATTCTTTCTCTTTCCTTGGTTATTTCATCTGAAATGCTCTTAAGGTCAGAAAAACCACTCAGTCTGCTAGGCAACAACAAAGGACATCATTTTTTGTTGACCGTTTTGTCATGCATTTCTTTAGGTTCAAATCCTTAAAACACAAGGGGACAGTTTTCATTGTTTTGTTCTTGCCTGTAGGGGATATTGTTTTTACTGAGGGCTCATTTGAGATTATATTTTTTTTTTGCTAATTTCATGTCCACCCTCTTCTGTGCAATATGGAATAGTAATTTAACCATATCTAAGGCAACTCATACCAGAGCACTACATGGCTCGTAACACCGCATTATCATCGTGGGCTACTGCCATACCCAGTGCAGTGCCACTAGAGAGGGGACAATTCCCTTTCTTTCTCATGTGCAGAAGCCTGTGACCGCAACAGAACTATGTCTTAAACCTTCTCTCTAGAGACTTGTGTTTGTAAGGATATGTAATGTAAGGATTGACAAATGTTAGAGCAAGATCATTTACCACACAGGATTGCCCAAGTTTGGCAGGTTGCGTAGAAGTCATGCATAAAATAAATGTTAATATATTACTCAGGGAATGAAGAAATTTCTTCCCAGTATTATCAGGGAAAGAAGGCAGAATCAGTGCTTCATTCTTTCTAGGTTCAACAGCCATTGCCTGAAGCACTGGAAAAATCCTTATACCAAACACTTGCAGTCGCTTCTGTATTAAGCTTCTGTATGCTGCCTATTATTTGGTCAGCTCATGGTTTCCTCTGTAAATAAGTATATGCTAGGTCCAGCAATGTCTTTGAGTTGATGAAAAAAGCTCATATAAATTCCAAAAATATTTTTTCATGAGAATGGGCAGAGAGAACATATTTGTGCTCTGTGGGGTAAGAAATGTCTTCCTACACACTTACATTACGCATAGTGTGACAGCATCCTGCAGTGCCATTTGAGTGAAGTCTAAGGCCAGTACAATGGAAATAAGTAAAGCTGCAAGTACATAAGTAAATATCCTTAAGGTTTAGGTATGTGAGGGTTTCTGATGCTTAAAGCAGAGTAAAAAAATGCAGGTGAAAATCTGCCATGATTTGTCTCCTTATCTGTGGGAGTGTTTTGAGATAGGGCTGAAGACTTCATGTAAGGGAGAATTTCTTTTGGAGATTCCCTTAGGTAGGCAGAGTGGTGAAAGCAGGCAACAACACCACCCCCTTGAAAGCAGCCTGGAGGGGCACAAGGCAGGACGTGTTTCTCAGCAAAAATCTTTTCACTGCAGTTTTTTCTGCTTTGGAGTTAGTCAGTGTGCTGGCTTGACCAGGCTACACGGGGAGAGACATTTTAGCAGGGCCTGTTGTGATAGGATGAGGGGAGATTCAGGCTGGACATGAGGAAAAATTTCTTTATGATGAGGGTGGTAAAATACTGGAACATGTTGCCCAGGGAAGTGTAGACGTGCCATCCCTGGAGACATTCAAGGCCTGGTTGGATATGGTTCTGGGCAGCCTGATCTAGATGGAAATGTCCCTGCTCACTGCAGGGGGAGTGGGTTAGACCAGATGGCCTTTGATAGTCCCTTCCAACCCAAACTATTTGATGATTCTATTATTCTAGACTCATTGGAGAGGATCGTGGTGAGAGAGGGAGAAACAACAGAAAGGAGGGTCAGGAAGATCATCCAGACTACATCATGTAGATCAACCAGGGCATCCTTATGAAAAAATCGTGTAGATAAAACACATTTACTGCTACTGAGACTGTCCAGTTCTGGAATGGAAATTAGGATATCAGGAATTAATACATTTACTTGGCTTATTGCTCCGTCAGGTTTTGAACTGATACACCAGCAAAAGGTTACTTTCTTACATTTTAAAAAAGTTTCAGTAATGTCTTGAGATATTGTATTTGGTAAAAACTGTTAAATAAAACATTTGGAGTTTCTGACAAGGAGAGAGGTGGAAGTGAAAGTTTTCTTCACAAGAGACTTGTTTTAAAGAAGTGTTCTTCAGCAATATTAAGAAAAAGTGTTTGCTAATACAATCCAAGAGGATTCCTGCAGTTACAGTCTTATTTTTTAATATCATTGGATAGCACAAAAGGAAGGATACAAAACCACTTTTCCAACTGAATTGTAAAATACATCTTATTTGTCTATTGAAGATTAACAAAAAGGTAGGGGATAATGTGTAGGAGAAGAGCAAACACTGAAATCAGACACTTAATTGGAAGTTCTTAGAGAACTATGAAAATTCCGTAATCCTAGCAAGTTAATAAATTAGGTGAACTAGTAGGGTGAAGATTTTTCTGGCAGAATCCCAGTGAAGTCAAAGGGAATTGTTCCTTTGTCCTGAATTGCAGGATCGGGCAGGAAGAGTAGCTCATCATGCAGAAAAAGTTCCAGTTGATTACTATGAGCGGGTCTGCAATAATTACAGAAATCACCTAATAAGCATTTAAGATGATTATGTTGTCTTTCAAAAAGTCATCAGCCCAAGAAATGACATTAAAATTCTAGACAAGAATGTGACAAACTGCCAGCAGAATCATATTTCTAACACTGCTGTACTCTGGCTCAGTAAGCCCTAGAAGTCTTGGCCACTTTCTTGATTCACTCCTTTTGGTTGTCATTTCTGTCACTTTCCCAGTTATTAATATTTTCCTATTAAGAATTCTTAGATCATACTAGTTCCCTTACATCTTACTCTCTGATGACAACAAAGCATCTTTCCAAAGAAATGTCTTCTCTAAAGACTCTGAGCTTGTCAATTTTCCATCTACCTAACAGTCATCACCTCAGTATATATGTTACATTTGTTCCTTATTAGCTGTTCTCCATCCCACACTTTCCTTCTAGTCCCAACATTCATATTTTTTAAACTTTAAAGGTATTTTTATGTAACATTGTTTTGTTCCAGAATGATTGGAACTCTGTCCTACAAGGATTTAGAAATGTATTTATTTATGTAATTAATTCTCAGAGTTAAACAGAATCACTCGTATGTGTAAAGTTAGTGCTGTGGAAATTTGTACATTCAGGACCTTAACACCATTGCATACATTTAGATTAATATTATAGATTATTTAGTTGCACTGCTGGGACTAAGAGCAGAAGAAATTAGTCTGCACACTTGATTCTGAGAATGTAGGAGCTTTCTTTTCACAGTCCATAGAAATACACAGCTCTAAGTTGCATTTGAAACATAGCAAGTAGTTATTAAGGTTTCAAAGATTATGTATTCTCAGGAAAAAAAAGGTTTGGTAAGAAGTTTTGTCAGGTTAATCAAAAAAGAATTTAGCAAGTTTTGTTTCCCAAAGACTGGAAGTTTCTGCTGCTAATAGCTAATGAATACATTTTCTGACAGTATTTACAGAGGTTGCCACGTGAAGTCAGCTCCATCATACTCTAGCTGAAATGTTTTGTTTGAGTTATTTATGGCAACAGCTGCATTAGCTTTATCCGATGAGTTCTTTGGGTCCAGAGTCATTTATGAAAGTTAAAATAAAGCCTGTTCTTTCGTACTATAGCTGTTTGGAGTATTTCCTACATTATGCTATAATACAAGAGCAAAACCAAAACAAAGAACACCAGGAATTACAAGCCAGTCTATCTTCATTAAAATATTCCAATTATATTGTTTTATCCAAACATACAGGAGAATAATATGATATTCTATGTTATTGAATTTGTTCCATTAAGAATGCACAATTTCTTTTTCGTCATTAAAATTGGTGCTTAGAATTAGCATTTCCAAAATACTGAGGCTCATAGGTCCTTTTCAGGGCTGATGTGTCTTCTATGTGAATTTGCACTAACCTAAATCTAAGTTCTAACTTCAGTGTATCAAACTCTACATTTAGCATGTTCTGCATATAAACACCCCCATAGTAAGAATCTGTTAGCATTCTGTTAATTAGGCCTAATAGACTGAACAGTTATGCAAGTGTGTCTCCAGTATGGCAATGACATTTTTCTCACTTTTTCTCAGTGTAGGCTGTATTTAGCATTTGAATGTACTATTTTTTATCGTCTTCATTCATTTATCCTTCAAAAAAAAAAAATCTTTTAAATGTTGATCAATGTGATCTGCATAGAAGTACTGCGTACTGATGTTCTGCTCAGCTGCGCATTTCTTTTTATTCTCAAGCAGCAGTTTTCCATATTCTGCTAAAATGAACAGCTCAACAAAACAAACATATATATCTGGCACCATATTGTTTCATTATAGTGGCTAGCTTATATTTCTCTAACACCTGGCTCCTGAATATTAAAGCATATAGTATAGACACTTGTGATGCCAGCAGATTTTATGTAATTATGCACCTTTTTGCTGTCACCAGAGCAGGGAATCTCACAGTCTCTCACTGCTACTTCTTTATGAACCTAAATTGAATCAAATCCAGAAACCTCAGGTACTGATAGAACATAGGTGTATTAGTGCATACTTCTGCTGGAGCAGCTACAGTATGACTGTAAGTGTTCTGTCAATAAAGATTTTGCTTTTCTTGTATTCTGACAGAGTCTACATAATCACAGCTCCCTTTAGCTTCAGCTTGTGTTTGTGGTATTCGGAGTTCTGATAAGTAGGCACTTAATGTCTGAGTGCGTATATATCTACAGTCTAGCTCACAGAAATTAATGCAGCAGTGTTTATTTCAGGAACTCCCTACAGTAGTACAAATTATGGCTCCACTAAACTCAGTATAGATTTTTCCTGTTTGTTGTAGGTTATCTAATATTGGAATGGATGATCATAACGATCTTTTCCTTCTTCATTAAGGGAGAAAATATAAGAGAAAGTATAATACACAATAATTTCTCAGTAGAAGATTATGCTTGATTTTTTACGTGTGCAAAACCAAGAAATGTGATGTTTCTGGTAATGTCCTAACTTGCTATATTGTAAGCCAACATTTCTGTTGACTCTGTGAAAAAGAAAATGTTGGGTATGGCTCTGATTCTGCAAAACATGGTCAGATCCATAACAGACTATGCAAGAACTTGTCCTGATTCACTTAAATTAATATGAGTGAAATGCCTAAACAGGAAGTAAGTGCTTCGATACCATATTGGCATTGGACATATGAACACTTTTGCAGCTTTTGAAGAGCCCCATTGGCTATGATGAGAGTACTGATCAATGTAAAAATATTCACATGCAATGCAGGATCAGAGATTATAGTCTTTGCTTCTGTGTCAGTTATACTGATATTTCCTTACTATGAAACAATATTTTTATAGAGCATAAAGTAATAATTCATAATGCTTTAGAGCTCAATGTCTACTCAGTTCATTCAGCAAGAGAAAAAATATCATAGTGAAATATGAATATTTGTTTGTAACTTCCATATATTTTTTCTTCTTTCTTTGAGTATGTGGCATTTTCTTCCTGATGTTGCATTGAAGAACCAAATCAGACTATAAAGATAGAATTTCTTTGTCATGCAGGAGGCTGCATTCACAAAAGAAAGCTGCAAAAAGTATTGTAATGATAAATTAATGATAGCTTTAAAAGCAAAATTATGAAAGTGACAAGATTACGAAGAATAGCATAGTAAATTAACACGTGAATGTGAAAGTCAGTAGTAAGTACTAATAACAATGTGCATTTGATTTTACAGCCAGCCAAATTGTTGTCACTATCAAAATAGTATTAATAAAAGCCATAAAGGAAAAAGAATCAAGTAAAATTTTTTGTGGTGGCTGCCCAAAAGGATTTAGAGACAGCTGCCTCCCATGTCTGAGAAGATAACAACAGCAAAAAAAAAAAGTCAGGATTTTTACAGCTGTGAGGGAAAATGGAAAATAACAGACAAATGAACATGTAACACAGTAAAAGGCATATTTTGGATTAAACGCTCTACGAGGCTATTTTCTCTTACTGTCATATTGATAGCTTATAACTGTTCTGTGTTGTGATTGACAGAATTCTTTTTTTGTAAGGAACATAGTAACAGGCATGTATATTTATATATATATTCTTTACATTAAAGTATGTGATGTAAAATGTAAAATTCATGACTTGACTTGTGCATAGCCACTTCACTGTTACAAGGTTTTTCTATCAAAATAGGCAATTGTATTTTATATATATATATATATATACACATACTTAAGATATCAAGACACCCAACTGTCCTGCCTACTGTGAATTACTCCTTTGATTCCTGCTGACCGTCTCTGATTTAATATATTGAACTGGGGAGGAAAGACTTTTGGAAATTAGCTGGGTGCATCAGTAATGCAGTAGGTTTTTGGTATTTTTCTGTTAGAAGAACATATTATGATCAATAAGTTAGTATCTTGTAGTCAGCTGAACCTATGCAAGCATGCCCAAATCTTTCCGAATGCAGCCTCTCTAAATGGAGAAGATGTAAACAAAAAGATAGAGTAAATGCTAACAGGAAAATGTTTGGTTTTGGTTTTGTGACTGGAATGTGCTATATAAAAGATGAATGGGGAATTTATAGACATTAATATACAGTAATGAAAGTTACATAATAAAAGGCTATTAAAATGCCTATGTAAAAATGTAAAGAAGTCTAGCAAAGTAGGAAGGAGAATGAGAGACCTAGTCCTTTGAAGTAGGATATTATGGGCATAACTTAAATCTGGCTCGAAGACTACATTAACTGGGCTATTAACAATAAAAGATATAGATTAGATGAAGCCAGCAGAAATGTGAAATAGGAAGTCTGTGGAATGGGAAGCCTGCACTTTCCTAACAAACACAGCCCTTAGGAGTGAGACTACTTCATCCCCTTTTGCTCTGGGGCAAAGTACTTGGTGAAGAGACAAAGTGTAATACCAGCTTAAATTCACCAGCAAATTCAACATGGAGAGGAGATGTTTGGGTTTTCCTTCCAGCTGGTCCACTCCGTGCTATGAGAAAAGACAGATGGGAGTCAAAGGGGTTTTTTCTTCACGCTTTCCCACTGCAGGTGTTTGTATGGGCATCAATTTCCTTGCTCCTTGAGTGAAGAACAGTGGCAACCTGGTCATTCCTAAGGCTGCAGTGTCACTCGGGGTTGAATTTTAATTGGTCTTGGAGAATAAACTAGTTACAGGAATATGCTATATTTTGCCTTCTTCAAAATCATCTCAAGTGTGAAATGACTGAGCAAATGAAAAGGCATATTGAAAGGTCAAGAGAGCTGTAGGAGTAATGGAAGATTTTCTTAACCTCGACATAGATTTGAGAGAATCAAGTGGAAGAAATGAAGCAGATAGTATATATGTGGAGATAAAACTCAGTCACTATTTTCTACATAGTAAGTTTCAAAACACTTTTAGCACAAATAGTGCTGAGAGTGTCAAACCCCACAAATAAGAGAAGTAAGTACAGAGGATATCAAGCATAAACCTGAGATTAAAAGTTAAAAATAGAGGTGAAACAGGCTTCTGCTATTAAACATCAGACCAAAGTGTTTCAGGAACTGATAACTAAAATCCAATGGGTTGAGGTACTATGAAATACAAAGAGATTTCAATACAATTATTGAACATACTAAAGGTATTTAGTGCTTCAAGCAGGTAATAAATGTTATATAAACACCTATACATAAAGTTATTAACATATACATATATACATAAAGTATTAACACAGAATTAAGAACATGGCAAATGAATTTTGCATTTGACTAATAAACCTTGTCTTAACATTGGTTTCAGCTTTATGAAATGTGCTTCATATTAATCATGAAACATGACAGGTGTTTCTCATTTTTCCATCTGCTGGAAATTGAAGGATCATATTCCTAAAACCTACAAAATATTCAAATCTTCAAACTGACTTTTTTTTGTACTTCATTTATTTATTCATTGTATGTGTTGCAAATACTTTTTAGACCTGTGGTTGGCAGCTTGTGCTGCGACAGCTCTTGGTCACCAAAAGGTGACTAAGGAAAGCAGAATTAATACCGTGCGGTTGAAGTTTACTATGTAAACCTTGCAGGGGATGCTAATGAAAAAAGGTTGGAACCACCACCTTAGATAAATATAAGATCTGTTTTCCTTCATGCTTTTGATAGCATGGAAGTCACCTTCGAAGAAGGCACCTCTGTGTTCCACTGACCTGTAAGAATAACCATGTGGAGACAGAAAAGGAGAATGCAGTAGAATAGGACAGCAGAAGAGAAATTTTCTCTTAGAGACTTAAAAAGCAAAGTAATTGAGTGAAAACCTAGCTTCCCTGAAATCAGCTGTAAAACTCATTTAACCTGATATGATTTTGCCTGGGGAATCTAGAGTGTATCTCAACTAGAACTCTGATTTAAAAAGAAAAAATAAAAAACAAACCCTTAAGTAGACAAACTCATAGTTAATATAATGTGGAACAATAATTTAAAGACTTTAACCCTGATATGAAATAGCTTGCTTCCCCATCCTCAGCCTTTTCTAGACCAATGCTGGCTTGAGGGGATTTGTTACACTTGGATGAAATATGTGAAACAAAAAGCTCAATGAATCATGCAAAAAAGCAGTGAAAGTGCTAGGAGGTACAGAGCGCAAGACTGCCTGTTAGAGAATTAAATAGAAGGGAGAGTTGTAAGGAATAATTTTTTGAACAAGTAAAAATATCACCTGAAACAAAAACCTCCAGCTCTACAAAATTATACTCTAGAGACTGTAGGGGAAACTAATTTTAAATGCCATTTTTCCATGTCTTGTTTTTATAGAGGTTTATATCTGATCTATAGCTATTAATGATGAAATCCTCCCATTTTAAGAACCACTACTGGACCTGTGTACTCCTTAAATCTTACCTAAACCTTCTAAATTGGGTGTGAGACAATAAAATGCTGTGCACTGCTGTGAATAATGCCATAGAGCACACTTTCCAGTTTTTATAATGAGATTGAAATACAAGTAATTTTTTCTTCAAATGAGCAGTGAAAGACTCTCACTATGGGTCAACAATGCTGCATTGTTTTTTTATCACCTGCATGCTTTAGGCAAATATTTCATATTCAGCTGTTAATACTGCATAGGCTCATTGTACAAAGACTTGTCTGAGTTAGGTTACATTTATATTAAAATGACAAGTCATAATTCATTTTTTGAAAGATTCTTTGATAATGCTAAATAGCCTGATTAGAAATATATCATTATGGTACATTATGTAAACCAAATCTTTATGAGGTAGCATTCAGACTGCCTTTAATGTTTATCCTCAGTGACATCCAGAAATGAAGACTGAAGCCAAACATGGTCATGCCGAGAATGGAAATTTGAAGAGCCTTTTTCATTTATAATAAACACACCCAGCTGGGAGCACAGCTGCTAACTAAGGAGCCAAAGCTCTAGATTCGTTCTACCTGGGAGGGTCTAATTACAAAACCCACCTAGACTGACACAAAACTACAAATGTAGGGTTAGGATTAATTTAGGCATGGGCCTGAATTCTGTCGGCAGAATCATCTTATCACTAAGCAGTGTCGATATTCTATGCAGTAATATAAATCCAAAGAGCAACTAAATTAAACTGAAGTGATGCACTTCCAGGGGTATTTGGCTTCAATATTCTAACTGACCCAGTTTGGCTGATTTCCTCTTACAGAGCCATTTGTGAAACAAACAAATAAACAAACAAACAAACAAAAAACAAAGAAAAACCCAACCAAACCAAACAAGCAAAAAAAAAAAAAAAAAAACAAAACCAACACCAAGCCAATCCACAGACTTCCTTCAAAACTGAAAGTTTAACACTTAAACAGAAAAACAGCCCTTTTCAGTCCAACTTATCTAGCAGATCTCATTAAATGGACATTTAGAAAATCAGATAGTCAAGTTCTATATATGTGCCCATCTTCCTTATTCTTGTTATAAAAACAAATGTTATGATAAACTAGGAAGAAAAATTGTCTTCTCTATATTTAGATATTCTTGCAATTGTAGTGCAATTTCCTGCATTTTGAGAGATTTAAAGATAGTACAGGAAAAAAATTATAAAAAAATAAAAAGTTAATTTAATTAGTGTCAAGTGAGATGCCAACAAACATGGATCAGTTGTTCCAATAGGAGGACTCCTATTCCAAAAGTATGCAAAAGGTTTCCGTTGTTTTGTGTGCATCAATAACTATGTTTATTTATCTACCAGAAATGGCCAGACTCTGTCAAGCCCCTTTCTTCCAGAGAATCATGAAAATTATATCAATCAGGTACATTTTATTATAGGATTTTGCCATGGGGCTTAATATCTGACAGTTAAATCAGTATTTTGGATGGTCTTAGTCTTTCAGGTTTGCTGATTAGATCACTCCATTTTATCTTTCCCCTTTCTGTCCATTTCTTCCATCATTTTTTGTTTGTTTTTTAGCATTTTCATAGTGTAGGGTTGCCATAAACACTTAATAGGTTTAATTATTGTACATATGTTGGACTGTACAAAAGAGAATAGACAAACAATTAAAGTCCAAATGTGGCATTTAAAGATAATAATAACTGAATGCATTTTGTCCAAGGAGCAGATTCTGCATGCATGCTCAGTATATCTGTGAATTTTCAATTAGCAGGTGATGAATGAATGGTGAAAGATGGTAACCAACAGGAAGATGCACAAGAAGATCCTTTCTGCATTTTCCCTGGTTCCTGCCTTACTTTTCTACCATTCTGCACCATTCTGCACCTGTTACTCTCCGCTTATTATCTGCCCCTCTTCTTCAAGTATCAGGTATCACCCACTTTTCTACAGAAGTGTCAGGAGACCTTCTATAGGAGCAACAGGTGAAAATGCTATTTTCCTTGCTTATTTGCTTCAAGAATTGGAGGAAATATCTTTAAGGAGAGTAAATCCTTTATCTGCCTTTCTGCCTTCTTTTGGACCTGCATCACAGAAGAAAGCAAGAAAGGACAGACAGTTGCCTCAGAGAAGAAATCTTCGCGTGAAATGCTGCTTTATGATATCTGAGCAGGAAGTCTGAGAAGTCAAAAACCTTCACAGAAACCTCTTAATGCTCTTACTTAGGATTAATTTGGCATTTCACCAAACAGTGAGGCATGCAAAATTTTACAGAGGGAGTGGGGAGATTTCTACTTCCTTTATCCCTTGAAGCATTTTAATCACTCCTGAGTTCTTTGGCTTCAGCAGTCTGAAGATTCGTGTGTATGTGACAGAAGTCTTGTAGGACTTCACAAAGTGCCATTGTCCACACCACCAAACCTCTGCGTGACATGTTGTAATGTGCTTTTCATGCACTTTTTTCTTGCAGCTACAGAAATACATCACGTTCAGACGAGCTAAGGCAAGGTTTGGATGCTAGAGCTCTGTTTAAATGAGATTTGGATACCCCTAATAACTACAAGTCATGTTCAAAAGATAGGTTGATCCACACTGATTTTTGGTAAGGGAATTTATAGTCACTATGGTTTTGAAAAATGGACAGAACTAAAATAATATGTCTTAATATGGCTAAAGTGCTTATGGTCTTCTCCTTCATGTTCCATCGTAAGTTCATGGAAAACAATAGCAACAGGTTAGGCATCTGTCTTTCAGACAATTTAAAACCTCCACTCTTAGCCTCTCCAATCACCCACAATTTCCCTTTCATCCAGAATCAGAGTTGAAGTCTAGGTATTTTTCTGATTCATGCATTTATGATTAAAGGATAAAATTCCTTCTTGTAGTCTACTTCCCAGTGTGTTGTTCCTTCATTAGAGTTACCAAGAAAATAATTTCCTCAAACATGGCATTAACTGCAGTTATGCCTGATCTTCTCATTCTTGCAGAAAACCCCATAGCATTTGGTAGTGCATTCCTGCAGTTGCCTTGTCTGCTTGTTGTGGGGGGCTCTTTGTGGACTGGTCTGGACACCAGTCCATGAGTGAGCACCTACAGACTCAAGCAGGTCTGATGAACAGCCTGGAAGTGAAAGGGAAACAGTTAAATGGAGGACATTATTTGTTCTGCTTAGTTTTCAACTATTAGACAACATTACAAGAGGGTCAGGACTCAAGAGCAGATGCTGACTTATGAGAATGCAAGGCACAGACTGCATATGCATTTGCAAGTGTGTTGTGTAGGATCAGAGGATAAAAGCAAGTTTAATCATTTTTATTAATCAGCTTCAAATCTGCTTCTTATAAGGGGTTCTATTATCTTCTTTGTAGGCATCAGCTTCCTATTGATATTAATGAGAATTATGCAAGCTTAGTTATAATGATATTAATTTAGTTATGGGAAAACATTTTTCTGTTCTAAGTGATCTAACTGTAATTTTCTAGGACATACATGTACCCTTTTTTCATTAATAAATGTGCCCATGGTTTGCACTAACGCTTGCTAAATGCAATATGTTATTTATTTCAATATGGAGAATATGGAAAATCCTTATTTCTTTATTATTCTTATCACTTTGAACAGCTTGATTCTGAATGTGTGATACACCTGTATCTCATTGGAATGATCTCATATTGAACATTTCCTCCGTAGAAAACAGATGTACAGATGCAGTATTTTTTTCCAGTGACTTATCTTTTTCTACTGATTTTTAAATCTCTGTACCAAATTGTTACTACTTGGAGTTGTAATTCCCTAACCACACTTTATAGCTGTGTTGTTCTAAATTTCTGCTAATTTAGGAGACTGATTTCTGCTGTAGATGGGTGGATAACTGCGTTAATTGTTCAATGGGCTCAGATAAATTTTTACTAGTTGTTACCAGTATAGTAGTGGTATAGGCAAAAAGAATCCAGGATTCCCCCAAACCTTAACTTTCCAAGTGTTTGTTGCTTATTTAACATGGGAAATAACATCCTCATGAAATCTGTTTTGTACTTTCAGCTGGATGATATCTTCCTGGTGCATGGAGTATAGCTCTTACATTGCCTCCTTTATGTGGGCACATATATGATGATCTTCCATCTTGCTCTTAAGCAGAGGATAATTCAGACTAAAAAAAAAGGCAAGATGAAAACCTACTTTAATTTACTGCAGAGATTAAATGGTGAAGATATAGTTAATAGTACTTGTTAGTTTTGAGGAAGGTTGTTACAGCAGCCAAAAGACACACACCTATATATTATAGAGCAGCTCAACATCTAGCAAAAATGCTTGATGCTGCCAGCTTCGTGGTAAAAATCCCTCTTAAATCACAATAAAAGACTCAATCCCTGGCATAATACTTCTGAAAAGAAAAATATGGCCTGCCAGTATCCTGCCTTAGCTGGGAGGTAGAGAAGGCTTCATTCACTGTTTATCAGTGTTTATGCCCATGCTTTTTCTGTGCAGATGAAAATATAGTAAGGCAAAAGCTATTTGGGGAATATAAGCAGGCTGGCGAAGACTTACAGCAAGATAGATACAAAAATAAAAGGCTTAGTCCTATGCGTTAGAAATGGCAACACAAACTAGCTCCAAATCTGGAATAAATCTTCCACTTTTTCAAGTACTGTTAGTTTTATTTTTTGTACAGTTTCTAGATTTGAATTTCTATTAATAAGAGTTCTTAATCAAATGGTTGTCTTATACTTCAGTTACATAGAGATGGATAGCTGATCAAGGAGAAAGAAAAAATAAGATGTCAAATTACTGTGTCAAGGTTTGTTGAACATTCATAAAGCTGTTTAATGTGCCAGAGTCAGTGGTAGCTTCTATCATGTATTTATCTGGCTCTTGTGCTAAATAAATGAGTTTGATGTCTCCTAAGGGACTGACACAGCATGACCTTGGATGAGAGAAGGTATTTAATTTTCTATTAAATACACTGTATCTCTGCAGTCTTTCAGAAGTGTGTGTTTCGATATATTGGAAACAAGAACTGAAATAATTTGATACATGCACCCAAACATACATAGGTACTTTTTTCTTGAAGACTAGACAAATGATGGATCCACAAAACAAAGACAAGAAGAAACCCCTCAGACTCCTCTACAGAGGTCTAGAGTCTTGAAGTTAGTGCTTGGCATATGCAGCTAAGCTTGACAACAGGCAAGCAAGGAAGGAAAGGAAATACATGGATGTGCTACAGTCTCCAAGGTTTTAACTTCTCTGAGCTCTGCCTTAATCTTTGATTCTGGCCTTCCTTCACCTCACATGTACTGCCAGAAAGCTCACCCATGTGCACAGCACTACAGTGCCGATCCAGATTTTACACTGCTCTTTTCCAGAGGAAAGACTGCTTCAGAGTGTCTGCCTTTGCCACTGGCACAGAACCATTCTCATCTGTTTAAGCAAAAGTAAAGGGTTGAGCTGAAGCAGTTAAAGTAGGCATCTAATTATTATTTAATTTAAGACAAGATGAAATGCAAAATGAACACTGAGAGTGAAATGTGTGTTTTAGGACAGAGTATCTCCAGAGTCCCTTAAGCCCTTCACAATTAAAACATCATGATAGATTTAAGTCTTTTGGAATCTGTCCCTTTCCCTTACTACTTCTACAAAAACCTTGAAGTTCAATGTAGGAAAAGTTTTTAGGTCATCTAGTCTGTCCTATGCCAGGTTTGGATTATGTTCACTGGTATTATGCCAGTTTTCTAGCCACCTCCAGAGCAGGAGCTTATTTTTTCTCTTTGTCAAGGGTAGTGTTTTACTGGCAAGAATAGTGTAGGGAAAATTAAAAAACAAACAAACAAACAAACAAAAAACCAACAACAACTGCAGTATTTTCTATGGAGACCAGCCAAAAAAAAGAAAAAAAAAAAAAAAGAAAGAAAATTAGAGTGAGGGAAAGAGACTGAGAGACAAAAGGGGAAATAATGAAATAGACAGGAAAGAAATATGGCAACAGTACAGGAGAATAAATAAGACACTAAGAAGTGAACAGAAAATTAGCAGCAAAATTAGCAAAAATCTAAAAAGAAAAAATCTTCAAATGGAAATTATTGGTGAAAAAAATGGGGAAATGTTTATCTTTTAAATCCTGAATAGCATTATGACTGTGTTGGCACACAACTGCCAGAAAGGCAAGAATATAAGAAAAGCTTGTCATTCTTTTTTTTTTTTCTTCCATTCCGTTGTATTTTCCTAAGAAATTTGTTTTTGTTGTTTTTAGCCAGGTATCTAAAGCAGTATTTTTCTATATTATTGAGGCATCTCCTCACTACTACTTAATTAATATGGTGCATCAACTTTCATTATGCATGTGTGATTTATTCATAACTCAATAGCATTCAGTCTTTGGCTATCTAGTATGATTATCAATTTTAGCCCATGTCTTTTATGTGATTTATTTTCCTGTCCAAACTGATGAAAAATAATAAGAGGGACTCAAAGAGTGAACAAGGATAAAACTGATAACAATCTGTATTTCAAATGAAATGAGAATTACTAGAAACTTGCTTACCTTTGGATATCTGAAATGATAACAAAGTTTTCATTATTAATCTGTGAATATAAGTACAGAACAGTCAGTGATGGGTAATAATTCTGAATCAAATCTCTTCTGTAAAAGTATTAATTATTACAGGAGAGTATAGCTCTAATCCAGGTTTGTCACTGTATGCAAAGACATTATTAGGAACAGTAAAAATATGGGCCTTTGCCAAAATATTCAAGATTAGTTCTCCAAGCCTCGTTTCTCTTAACTATCCTTAAGTTCTCTTTGCTTTGCTGAAATATATTTTTTGTAGTCACACACAGGGGTGACATTGTGGCCATGAAAATTTTGGTCATTCATAAACAGCTTCCTTTTTCTCTCAGAAAATTTTGCAAAAAACTGTGTTATAAACATTCAGTTCTGAAGTGTATGTGTACATCTGTGCTGCTCTGTCACCACAAAACTACAAAATACTTCACAGTATATGTAAATTTGTATTGCAAGGGCTGAAACAGAAAATCCAAGGAATCACTGATGTCCCAAAGGCATATAGTGATGGGGAACTCATCAGGTGAAAATTCCCAGGACAACAATTGTATTTGCTCATTATTACAGGCAAATACATCAAACCAAGTCTTTTTAGATTCCTCTCATAGATAAGTCCTCCATTTCTTTTTCATTGCAGCAATACATTGGCATCTTATCTGGTGGCATGCAACGAGTTATTTAATAGAAAAGCAAGTATTTCTACTGCTCTGTTGTTTCCAGCGGAAGAGCCCACTGTTTGTAGAAGAAATTCTTGCTTTAAGCCCCAAAGTTCATGGCCTCACTTCTAATATTGTCAAACATCATCTTTGCTTTAGCCTAAGGCCAGGTTTTTAATATTATATTCCAGTCTTCTAAACTGAAAATATTTCACATCTGATGTCCCCCCATTTTGCAGCAAAAACTGTGGAAGCACTATCAAAGTTGCAATAGTCAGTATGGCTTTTCAAGAACAGATGAGATCTACATCTAGGGAATTATTTTGCTCCTTGCCCAGTTGAGGCTGTGGAGTTTTTCTTCCCTTAAAAAACAGTGACAACTGAATCCAAGAACAGGAATCTCAATTTCACACATCAGCATTAGTAGTTCTTCTTCACACTATCCTTCAAAAACTTATCCCTGTATTTTTTTATCACAACTGGTAAAAATTCAAGATGGGTCTTCCATGTAACTTTCTCACAATGTATGGCCAGCCAAAAGAGTGCATGCTTCATACATAACCCTTCTAGCTGAGAGAACCAAGTCTGCCATGGTATTGAGGACCACACTGTCTCAGGTTTTGGTTGGGAAGGGCCAAGAATGAACAGGAATTCTTACAGAAGCCTTTCAAGAAACACACTGGCCTAGAAGTGAAAAAGTACAGCTGGTCTTTGAAAAAAATAATAATAATAATAATGATTCAAGTAACATCATAAGTTCTCCAAACTTATTAGCCTGCTTTGAATATCTGAAAAGTAAATCCTGCTAAATCCCACCTATGCCTGCAACCAGATGCAGAGACTATAATAGGGTATAGCATTGATTTTTTTTCTTACTTTTTTTTTTTCCCCTGGGTGATTTTGCTTCTAGTATCATTTTTCTCCTAACATTTCTCTAAGTTAGCACCTCTAAGGTAGTTTCGTTAGTGGTAACAGTAGTGAGAGTGTTGTTTCAAGCAGGAGATGGTAACCAGTTAAATAACACACTGCTTACAGTTGCTTAGCACAAACCAAGGTAAGATAATATAGTGGATAAACTCCCCATTGCAATTACAACTTGCCTACATTTATACTCCATTCTAAATATTGAATAGAATCCTCAGGACAAAGCAGAAATGTTCAGGCTGTTGCTTAGATACTACTTTCACAGGCTTCGTATGAAAAAATCTGTGTATACAGGCAAATAAATAGATAAGTTAATAGGCTGAACTCACAATGGACAAATACAAATCACTTCTTTTGCACTATACTTGGGGTTGGAAGAAACAAATGTGAAACACATAGAACACTCACACAATACAAAATGAAAGTATCTTTACTTTTGCTGGGATGCCTCCTTCACGCATGGATATTTGGGGCCAGACTATCCTAACAAAAACAAGTTGGGTTAATTTGCTTTAACTTGGGTCACTTGATTTATCTATATCCACTCTTGCTGTATAGCATACATACCTGAATATCATGTTTGTTTGCTTTTACAGGAATCTCTCATAATTTGTGAATTTGAAAAAACAGATCAAAACCAAGGTCATATCCTAAAATTAGAAAATCACCTTAGTCATATTGAGTATGAGCTTTATGTCCTAAAACAGAGGAGTTAAAATTGCAATGGTTCACATATTCTATTCAGAATTCCCAAATTATATCTAGTGAAAACTGCTTTACTAAAAATAGATGCTGTTCTGCATGAGTATTAGATTGGTTCCTGCTATCCCATTTCTTCAGTAGGAAAAAAAAAAAAAAAAGAGAAAAGAAAAAACAATTTTGGGTTGTGTTCTGGTTTGCTAATATAAAAAAAAAAAAAAAATTGTTCATTTTTTTAGCACCAAGACATCGCAACTTGGAGCAACACACTGAACAAACCGCGGGTTATGTAAAAGCTGATAGTTACAACATCACAAAAACAGAGCATTGCCTATTATGTAGTTATGGTGACACATACTACTCTTGCGATACATGACACAAATTATGTGGGATTTTTGAGTAACTCCATTTTGCTCTATTGATCAAAATAAAATGACTACACAAATTGCTGCTTTTTGCCTTTTGTTGCATTCTTTGTTAATCCCCTGCAAGATAAGCGTGTGCCTTCATAGGTATTTGCATTAAAAAGCAACTGTGAAAGCAACAGAAGCAGAGTGGAATTCAATACCCAGATTATACTGGAGGAAAGAATAGATAGCAAAATAATTCTGAATTTAAAAACCATAATGTTTTATAAACAAATTTTCTGTCCTTGAACTGACTTTTAATTGTTTACTTGTTCCTGCCTTAAGCATTAATTTTTATATCAGCTTGTCATGTCTTTCATAGGATTACTGCAAAGATCAAAAAAATCAAAGTCTTTAAAATGGCAAATCAATCTAATTATCCACATTAAATGTACTTTACATCAATTTCCACTACAAAAGTGTATAAACTTCTATTGCAACTTCAAGATGAAAAATTACATATATATGCCATTTTTTATATTTCTGAACCTGACTTTTTACCAGGTAGTGAAAGGGGACAACACTAACTGCCAACAGAAGTAACTGTCTTTAAAATATTTGTATAGTTACTGTAACAATAATGACATTCCTTATATTATATACTGCCTACAAAATTATCCTACAGTACAATATAATTTTCCAGACATGGGTTTTGGTAAGAGAGACTGAGTTTTAATGATTGAATTCAATGTTTGCTTTTATGAAATGAGCCGTGTTCAAATATTATCAATATTATGCTTATAAAAAAAGAACTTCATCTTCTTACCAGGATTCACATCTCAGCAGAGGTGATCAGTATTGTTTGGTTTTGTTTTTCTCTAAAAGATTATTATTAAATATTGTATTTTTAGTAAATACTATGCTTGATTTTTTCTCAGCTTTTCCCTAAAATAATGAAGTGTTGGTAAGTTTTTTGTCTACAGAAATAGGTGATTATTTATCATGTATTTCCCCTAAAAACCAAGCAAACATTGTTTAAATAAAAAACCCAAGAAACCCAAGCCATTTAATCAAATATTTTTACAATTTATAATTAAACCAATCAAAATCATGTTATAATTTTTCCACGATGAACCAAGTAACATTCCTTAGTTCCTCCCCCCTGTATGGGTCAATATCTTCCTTCCCTTTGAGGGAATGCTACATTGTCCCAGCTGATGAAGGGTTAGGGGATGTTTATACATAAAACCAGTTCATCAGTTCACAGATATTTGACATTTATAGGCTTTTCAGAATAGGGAGGAGGCATTCGTATACTTAAATTCCTTGCTGGAAGGGAATACAACAATGGGAGGGAAACGTCTATTCAGCCTTCAGGTCAAATGACCCTGATGTGCCACTGAGATCCGTGATGGTTTGGATCAGGTACGCAGCAGGGCACTTGGCAGCTCCCTCCTGTTCAGTCCTTGCAAAAAATCAGGTGAGCACATACAGCAGATACATGCTCAGGTCTCATCCTGGCATGAAGTCAGAAAGCTGGGACCTCATCTCTCACAGCACAAAGGCCAGGCAGGGTTCCCATATCCCACAGTGTAGATATAGACTGTGATACCCACTTCATTCTTCCTTTGTCTGAACTTACTTCTCTTTGATAACCAAGAGCTGGATCTTGTTATACCATAAAAGTATATATCCCTTAATAAAAAGCATTAAGAAGTAAAATTATTCCTGTGGAAATTAGTCTGATATTTAGAGTACTACAGTGAGAGGGCACAAGTTCATTGTCCTGTGCTCTCACACTGCAGGAAGCGCCAGCATGTAAAAGAGATCTTTGCAGAAGAGCATGTCATGATTATGCCTCTCGATATCTTGTCTTAGTGATGGTGTAGTGCTAGGGTTGGATAGAGCTTTCGAGTGACTGAAATCATATATCATATATAATTGTGATTCTATTTACTTCTAATTAAAGTAGCTTGATGTCTCAGGGTCAGATTTTTTTTTCCTATTTACTATAAGTGATGCAGTATATAATATTGGAACGTTCATTAATGCAGGCACTACATAATTTACAATCAGTCAAACTCTACTTTTATGCATACACCGTTTACGGAACTGTACTTATACTATTAATTTTTAAATGCACTGCATGACTATTTCAGGTAAGTTCTTAGAACAGTATGTGTTACATCCATTCTCTTTCTAGTCACTCAATGGAATCCTTCCCTTCCCTTCAAGATCTAAAGAGGGTGTTTTTTTTACTATTGTTTATTGATAGTTCAACAGGTCTCAGGCAAGTATGCTGGTTTTAGTGGCTCCAGTTTCTCAAGATGATGCAGATCCTGCGGAATAAACATAAATCTGCTAAACTTCACCTCAAAACAAGCAGACCTAGATAATCAGGGTATTTAGGCTCTGATTCCAGAATCAAGATCTTTGGTCATAAGTTCCTCTCCAGAGAAAAGTTCATCTTCAGAGGAAAGCTCATTGTACATTTAAGTAAAGAGACAGATCATGTCAGATGTAACAAAATCAATTTCTATTGGAGGCAATCAAATACAGCAAAAGAGCATTCACTTTCCCCCTTCCTCCACCCCCCCCCCCAAGGTTTATTCACTTTGATAAAGTCTGTGCTTAAATTTTTATCCATAAAAGTAGCTGTCATTCAAGAACACATGAAACTGGCATGTAGACATAATGAGAGGTACTATAGGTTTTCAATTTATTGGAGCAGTACCATTCATTCATCTGCTCATTCACTTACTCATGGTATTATTCTTACAATTTTTATACTCATCATGAAAAATGTAGACACAGAAAACTTCACTTCAGCAGAATGCTGTCCGTATGAGATGTTGCTTTGAAGTCACATATATTAGTGGTCAGAGTGAACAGTTTGGAATCTCAGTCATGAGCCTAATAAACCCTAATAAATTTTTCACATAACATTTTCACAGCAGATTCATCAACCTTAGAATAGCAACATGTATCTTAGCATACTCGATATACAAAGAATGGAAACACAGAATTTGTTGTGTTACAAAAAGCAATGTATTCAAATACCATAACCACATATTTTATGCACTTTCTCCATGACAAAATTATACAGGAGAGTGGACCAGTAAATGACAATACTCACCTTCCTGCTGTTGTTCAGCCAGTTGAACACACCACTTCTCACTCGGCAAATCAGATGTTAAGCCCCTTAATTTATATTCTGTAAAAACACTTCTAAGGCATAATTTGTCTAATTATCTACTTTTTTTCCATGGGGGAAGAGGGACAGATCAAAACACAAGGTAGTACAAGCTGTCTCCGGGAGAGCTTTGCCCCTTGTAGAGCTTGCTTGAAATGTCTGGGTAGATCTTTCAGTCAACCCGCTTGTAGCAGGACAGTAAAAAGCTGAAGTGACATGATTTATATTTTTTTCTTTTACAAACAGTAGAAATTCTTTGAACATGAACTGATTTCCCTTGTCATGTACAATCTATTCAGAAGCTCTTTGTCCTTGAAGACAGGAGTCTTAAGAATTCACCATCTGTGCTGAATTAGCTGAATTCATACGGAGTAATTCAAGCCATTTACATTAGTTATCTGATACAGAAAAATATATGTATATGTATGATAGATATATATATATATATTCTACCAGTGATCCATGCAATTTAGTTGCAGTCCTCATCACAAAGTTAGGTATCAGGACTGACTTCTGAAGGGCAATCCAGCATTCAGCGAACATGTTTTAGGGTGACAGAGCCCCAAGATTTGAATGAATGCAAGCATACCATCAACTATGATGAGCCAAAGACAGCTGCAGGAATTTTCCAAACAGAGAAAGTTCAATGAGGACAGAGACAGCCACTAAACTTTTCCTATTATTATTAAAATTTAAAACAAAAGAAACAAGAAAGTGATTACTTACAGCCAAGCGCAGCTTTCAGCTAATTATTTTTAACTCCCCAAACTAATGTAAGAGCTTTTTTAGGCAAATCTGGAAGAAATTTAGAGGCAAAGTCAATGGGCCTTTGAATATGATCTTCTGCTATATATGAATTAGTACTCTGCCTCAATATGGAATGTCAGCTTGAAGTAACTTTAACTTAATTTCAATGTATCATGGCAGCTTGGGATAATATAACCTTCTTGTCTCCATCAGAAACCTCCTGATGGTGTGCGTGCCATCATCTCATGTCTAAAAGAATGAAGGAAGCAATATTCCTGGTGTGCTAACCAACAGCGAGAGATAGTAACTCTGTTCGTGTAATAGGAATTAATCTTCCACTGCAATAAGGACTGTATCTAAAATCTGCTAGATTCACTACTCAGACAAGCCTAGCTCTTGTTAGGGCATACACACTGCTACTTTAACAAAACCACAAGAAATTACAAGACACTATGGAGAGCAAACAGGGGGTAACATTTGTAGACATCTAATTCTGGCATAGCTACATTAATAAGAAGTAGTAAAAATGAGAAATATAATTGATAACAAAAGGGGGTTACTAACTTAAAGGAATTGCTGATGGAGGTAGAAATTACCAGTGCAACCATATCACAAATACTGAAGAGGTATAAACTACCAAAATTAGGGACAACAGGGAAGAGTAAATAGGGACAGAATGTTTATTTGGGAGTGGATTAAGGTGGTAAAGGGGAAAACTTGAGAAGCAAAAGAGGAAGAAAAGGGGAATATAAGCAGAAGTGCACCATTTAACTAGCTGTTTAGGGGTATTTGTTGGGCAGCTTTCTGTTGATCCCACTTGAAGAAGGAAAACAAAACCATTATTGCTCTGATCGTATGTGTGTCTGACATTTTTCTATGGTAAGTGGGGGTACTTGAGATGTTTTCCGTAAAACTGGACAGGGAGTACATGAAAGGTGTGGACTAATCTTAATAGGTGTGGTACTTAGTTCTTAGCAGAATCCATATTCAGAGGCAGGCATCTAATCTCACAATAAATTAGCTCATGAAGGGTAACAAGCTAAACAATCTATTGCAAAATGCTGAGAAGCATACAGTCACTTATGCTAAGCCAAATTCAGCACTCAGGATGGTTGTTAGCTGCCAAAACTGCCTGTCACTTACCCATGCTCAGAGTATTAACATGAAAGTAGTAATGCCACATACTTACTCAATCCTGTAATGGATGTATGGGAGGGGAGACTCAGGAGCAGTTCTTTTCCTTACCTGAATTAGACCAACATCTCCCATAGCAAAAATAAGAAATTATATCACATGGAAGTCTCTTGATATCTCCCAGTATATTTTGTGCAAAATACTTGTACAGTTACTGAATCAGAATTGAAGTTTTAACAGTTTTCTGTTTATGACTAGAGTTGCTTAGATAGCCTCACCAGAATTACAAGGAAATTTGGAGTATATAAGTTTTGAATGTACAAACTTCTCATTGTTGAAAATCAAGCATTTGTCTGTTTTATATCTTAAAGTTCCAGTTGTAATGTTAAAGATCGCTGATGCCTTGTCTTGAGTACAGGTAAATTTTGGATTGGGTTCATTATTTTTTGGAATCTGCATGAATTTTATACTTTGCTGATTACAGCTGAACTTCTTACAGCTGTTTTCTGAAAGAGAAGACAATACACAACACAGAATTTGTGGTACAATGCATAAGCTTAGCATATGCTGATTAAAATTTTTATGTTACCTTCCATACAATAAGGCCCCAGTGAGTGATACGTGTTTTAGTAGCACTGAGGTTTTCCACAACTTTGTGGGTTTAAGTGGTCTCTGTTTGTCCTGCTGTGAAATTACAGAAACAGCATACTTTGTAGCAAGCTTCATTTTAAGTTTTCCCCCTTCTACTTGTAAAGGGAACCAAATAACACTTCATTTATTGTCTGCTAAATTAAACAGTTGTAGAGCAGCTATAATGTTCCCAGTGGCTTCCATGTTGCTCTCTACAAGTGATAAAACTGAAGTCTTCTTGTAATGTCCTCCTGGGACAGAGGCTTGCTTTTGAGTTTATCTGAACATTTGCTATATCTGCCATAGTTATTTTCTTTTTTTTTCTTTTTTTTTCTTGTCCAAACAGCCATCTTTTGTACTGTATGACCACGTCCCATGAGAAAAGCAGGCAATCAAATTTTAAGTGTTCACTAAAATGTGGTAAGGCTAAACTCATTAAATTAGACCTCTTCTGCTATTTCAGTATACTGGAAATGCCCTGATGTCTTATCATAGCTGCTTACATTAGTCACATTATTGACAGATTTGCCAATAACAAAATGTTCTCAATGAAATGTTAAGAATTATCTTGATATTAGAAGACAGAACATGTATTTACAGGCCTACAACACAGCTCGCATGAAGAGAGGTGGCGGCAGCATAGTCTGACAAAAAGAAGGTTAAGGAGCAGCCTAATAGCAGCCTATAGCTTCTTGAAGGACAGATACAAAACTGTAGAGCCAGACTCTCCTTAGCTGTGGCAGATGGTACAACAAAATGTAACAGCCACGAATTGTGGGTTGGGAGGTTCAGGTTGGATATCAAAAGAAACTTCACCAGAAACGTGGTGCAGCACTGGCACAGGTTGCCCATGGATGATTCGGACACACTTGGAAGTTTTCAAGACTTGGGTAGACAAACCCATGGCTGGCATAACTCAGTGTCGGGGGTAGTAACGCTCTGAGGGAAAGACTGGACAATGTGCTCCTCTGATGTCCCTTCCAAACAGAATTTCTATGACTCTGTGATGTGATTCTGTCATTCTGCCTTCCCAAGTCAGTGGAAATCCATGTGGAAAACCATTTCTTTTTCTAAAACTGGACTACTATTCTCACCATGGTGATAATGGAAAGGCAAAGACTGTGAATTACCTACATGGAGCCCTAGGTCCTAAAGGGAATACAGACTGAAACCTTAAGAGTCTTGGACATTTATGAGGGATGTTTTATTCTTTACCCAAAATCCTCTTCTGCCTCTACCTTCCCATTATTCAAGAAGCATGACTGACCTATTAGCCAAGGATCATAATTCCTTTCTTAACTATAAATGACATCTTTATGCCCTCTATTAAAGGGTGGAAGGAGACAACACTAGTAAAGGAGCATTCAGTGAAATCCTTTCATTCACTTTCACACCTAATACAAACTCCTGCAGCAGACAGACAGAATACTGCAATGAAAATGTGTTCTCAGTCTCCCTCCTTTCTCTCATCCACTTTTTCTAACCATATAATGTAATATTTTATGGCTAGCATAAAGTAGCTACCTGTGACTACGCAGCCAGGGGTAGCCCAGCACATAATGGCCAGTCTCTGAGCCCATACTGCTGGGAGCAGTGTGTGTTTGCTGCCCTGTGTGATGTACAGAGAAGGTGTGCATACGGTGCGTTATTTTTAAGATTCAAGTGAATAAGAAAATAAAACCTGCAGGAAGAAACTGAGGCTGGCATTCACCAAGACAGCAGAAATCATCAGGTGAAAGAATTATTTTTTCTTGGTCTAAATGTATGTCGCTTGTACATTAAACATTGCTTGGGGAAGTGATTTTACAGGCATGATTTATGGGATCAGTAAGTAGAGTTTACCTGCTATGCTTGTCAGTCTTTGCATTGCATTGACAGTTTACAAAAATAGCTTTAAAAGTAAATAGGGGCATACTTTGTGATTCCCTTAAAGATATATATGGACTTGTTACAGAGTAGACACCTCCAAGGGACCTGTCAGAACTTTAGCAAGGAAAGGCTTTTAGATTCAAGTGGAGTTCTTTGGTGGATAAAAATGTAGCTGCTGCTTTAAATATGTGTCTTATGAAGAGAAAGTTGGGTACTGAATAATGAATTCTGCCCAAGCCTTTGTCGGACTTTTCCGTATAAATTTCTGATGAATTGGTAGTGCTGCGCTAAAGAAATAGATTAGAAACTGACTGATCCCTTCACAATAGTGACCTCAATTTTGTAGATGCTAAGAATCACAAATCAATCAAACAGTCTTCCTCTTTTTGTTAGAGACAAACATTTTATTTTACTTCTGATTTGTATTTATTTCTTCCCAAGGACCTCTTTAGATTCTAACACCAAATAAGACCATTTTCCCAGAGGTATATTGTGATTTCTCTGCTTGTTAAGAGAAAAAGGTGTAGAGGAGGCATAGCATCAGTTAATTTATTTACAAGTACCTGCTTCTACTGATTAATGTTTGTCTGAATCAGAAGGAATCTGCTTTCAAGTTTTTTCATTAAAAATGTGAAAGCAATTTTGCTAACACCAACTATTCTTTGTCAGGCATGTCACAGCTATTTTACACTCCACAGAAAGCTGAAAACTGTCTTTTTTCTGTCCTTAAATGTAAACCCTGCTGTTGCCCAGCAATGTGATGTTAGCTAGACCTCAGGTCTTCGTATTCCTACAATCCTGGCACTGATATTTGCTAATGACCTTACTCCAAATTTACTGCACTGTAACTCAGAGTAAAATCCAATCTTTTTTGAACTAGCTCCCCTCCCTAAGCACTAGAATGGTGTTTAGGATCATTCTTGGACTTAGGGAGAAAAGTAATTCCCCTTACTGTAAGAACCTGTGGATGGAATTGTACATTCTGTACCAGCTTGGAGGTGAACCTACATGATCAGCACTCCCTATTACTTTAAAATTATAAGCGGGACTGACAGACAGTGTAGATTGTATGGCTTCACCAAAGTTACCAGAATACGCTGATTTACATATAGAGTCATGGAACCATAGAATGGTTTGTGTTGGAATAGGCCTTAAAAGATCATCCAGTTCCAATACCCCTGCCACAGACAGGAACACCTTCCACTGGACCGGGTTGCTCAAAGCCCTGTCCAAGCTGGCCTGGAACACTGCCAGGGATGGGGCAGCCACAGCTTCTCTGTGCAACCTGTTCCAGTGCCTCAGCACCCTCAAAATGAAGAACTTCTTCCTAATGTTTAATATAAATCTCCCTTCTTTCAGCTTGAAGCCATTCCCCTTTGCCCTATCACTACATGACCTTGTAAAAAATCCCTCCCACATTTCTTGTAGGCCCCCTTTAGATACTGGAAGGCTGCTGTAAGGTCTCCCTGATTTTTCTCTGCAGACTGAGAAAGACTGGCAAGAAAAGACTTTGTGTGTTCTTGGCATAGCCTAGCAGCTCACTGGATCCCCTAGATATCTCTTACATCCTCTGAAAAATGAATTATTGTTTTATATGTTGAATTCAGATATATCTTGATCACAGCATCTCTTCGTGCATGCCTAATGGTGCCTGAATGAAATGACCCGGTATGGCAGGGTTACAAGAGTATAATGAGCCATCACCAGTATAAAAATCCTAAGGAGTGGTCCCAGCCTATCCACCAGCCAGACTGATTAGCAAGTGAGAGACAAAAAGAGAGGCAAACCTCCTTTCCTCCTCTGTACAGTTTTCCAAAGTTCACTGACAACCTGTTCAGAAGTTTTAATAATGTTGGGAATTTATTATACTGTGTTTGGTGTACATTTTATGAACAGCTGAAATGGAATCCACCATCACTACCAGGAATGGATATGTTCTCAGTTTTCACAGCAAACAATAAAAGCTCTACCCTAACACCAGTGAATCTAGTGAAAGGATTACTATTGACTTTGATGGGGGATGGACCAGGATTGAAATGAGGTAGAAAATTATTTTCTCTGCTTGCTGTTTATTTGAAATTGATCTAAAGCTGACTTAAAATTAAATAATTAAAATAGTTTATTCAGTCTAATTGCTCTGATGTTATGAAGATATTTGTCTAGGATACAATTAATTGGTATAAAAGAAACATTTTGGACTGACCAAAAATATTCTCTTTCCTTTTCCTTGCTATTTGATTGCAGTTCAAATTCTTTCAGACTGGAATGCAGCTTTACAAAATTCCCCTTGAGAAAAAGGATAAGTGAAATAATACAGGCACTCCTGTGATTAAGGCATTGACCCAGTTCTTTGAGTTTGTATTCAAAAGTATAGAAAATAGCACAATTTCCTTTTCTCCATACTTCTAAGTAATACAAAGCTATGCAATGCTTTTTCAGTGATCCAAGTTAACCAAAACCTGAGACATAGCAGCTTAAGTCAGCTTTTATTCCTGAAATTGAAAACAGCTCAGCCTTGTTGTTTGATTCTTTCTTGTTATCTTATCTACTTTTGCCTATGCCTGCACCAAAACTTCTGTCCAACAGAGATTTATTTTTTTATTATTATTTTTCACAAATGCTGTCCAGATAAGCACATTCTAGGACATTCTGAGGTAAAACAGGGAAAGATTTTCCAGTTCTTCCGAAGTTTTTATGACTGTTGAAACCCTAATTCTCCCTCAGATTTCCAGCAGTCAGGTTGTATTGCTGTTTGCCCAGATGGAATGGGGATTTGTTCTGTCTGCTTTGAACAAATAAGCAGAGTTGTCAGAAAAAAAATTCTCCCAGATAAAACTTTCCACCAGATCTATCAAAAAATCACTTGTGCATCTATTTGCTAAAATAGAGTATGTCCCATCAAGGACAAAGAAGCTACTATAAATAGCCAGTAATAAACAGAATATCAACAGCATATGATGGATTAACTGCTGTAAAGTTGTTGCTGACCATGCACATTGTCTTGTCACACTGGACTGCAGATTAAAAGTATTAGGGCATTCTACTGCAAGAATATTTCTGGAACTCATTGAACTGATTATTACCTGCCAAAACAGACTGACTGACAGACTTACAGTTGTCTGATTATTTTAAACATTACAAACCGCTACTGAAGTAAAGGCCTTCATTGAAAGAGCTCACAGCTACTGAACTAATACCTTGTTGAGGTCACTTGAGCAATTTACCAGGCTCCATCTAACAGGCAGCAGTGTTCTGGATCCAGTTCTGCCAGTCAGGCTGATGCTGCATAGCTGGAACCTATGGCTGTGGACAGTGATTGTGAACTGAAAAGTCAGAAGATCTGCAGGACGTACAGAATTTCACACAAGAAACCAGGACCCATCAAATATTGGGGATGCTGAATAAGAGTCACACAGTAAGCCAGACTTGGAGTCTAGATTTCAGCAATACTGATTTTTGGTAGAGTCAATTTCCTAACAGTTGTTGTGGGACAGAGGAGCAAAGTCTTCCTGCATGCCAGTACACTGTCCAATATACACAGGTGCAAGTGCTGGGTTTAGATCTGGCACAAACACCTCTAGTTCTCTCAGCTGCTTCATACAGGATGCCTCCCTCATGTCAATAAACTGTGCAACACTTTCCCAGTCCTGCTGTAGTTTACATCTCCCATATTTTAAAATGAAGACTCCCAAGCAAGGAATGCAAGTTACCACATTTGTTCATTACCCGTCTTGGCTTTGAGATAACATTTGCATTTTCCACTCTTCAGGTTGCTCCCTGGAGGTTTAAATGAGAATCATCAAAGGTAAAGAGGGACTCTCAAGTCTGGGTTTTTTTTTCCCCTCCCCACACTAAGAAGATGTGGCCACTGGCTAGTTTGGGAAAGGATACTTCACTTAAGTATTTTGTGAGACTTAGCTCCTTGAAAATTACCAGGCACTCAGGTGATGAAGCCTACGTCCTCCTCATGGTATGCTTGTGAAATGTGAAACTATCATTATCCTTGCAGAGATGTTTCATGGCCAAATGCTGAGGGTGGGATTCATCACTAAGCACCTTTGGGATTCAAAGCTCAAATCACTGCCCAGGTTCTCACAGGAAATCCAACAAAGTGCCTAAGTTGAACCTGTGTGGACCAAGTCTTAACCCAGTGTGTTAACCACAATGCCTTTTTTCTCACAGGCTAAACCTTCTTCCCTTAACTCCTTGAAATGCTTAAAAAATGTTGGTAAACACATGTATACAGAATTTATGTATAAACAATATGTGAAGCTTGTAGCTTCACATTATCCAGTTCATTCACATCTGAATGCATGACATCACATGTATTGGGATTTACAGACACACAGGGTATTATTACTGTTGCCATGCATTGTATTTGCATTATGACCTTCCTTAAATGTGCAGCATTATTTTGTTAAGCAGAATGTAAATACCACTGGCACAGCTAGAAAACATTGACATATCCCAAGTACACCAAGTATGCAAACTGTGCAGTAAAGCACACAAAGCCTAACAAGCTCATTAGTACCATACTGCAGTGATTATAGAGCAGAACACCTTCTGTGGTGCACCAGTCAGGCTACAGAGAAGGAAAGCTTTGCAATGTCTTAATGCAGTGTTGTCATCAATTGTGTACTGCTACAGCAGTCATATTTCACTGGCATAAGCTGTTCTGGGAAAGAAGCCCTATTCTCTGCTTGCACCTTGCATAGGTATCATTCTTGAATAGCCATTAGGCGTTACATAATTATATGAGTATGAGTAGAATAATTAGAAACATAAAAATTATGATCTTTGGTCGGGTCAAATCCCCATCCAGCTCAATATCCCTTTTCTGACAGTAGCCAGAAGTATATTTTTAAGAAAAAAAACATGGGAAACCAGTCAAGTATAGAGTGACTCTTTCCTGGGTATGGCCTTTGAGTTTCCAGCAATCAGCAGTATGTAGGTGAAATCTGAAACTAGACTCTGCAGGTGTCCTTTAGCAGTTTGATTTGCATCATAGTCTCTTTTGTAACTTAATGACTCAAAACCAGATAACCAACAGTCTATTGTTAGTGTACCTTTAACATCCGTGCTAGTACACACATATAAATACACACACAAAACAACCATAGGCCGTCTAGTATATGTGACCAACCCTTCAAAGAAAGGTGCAGATCTTTAGCATAACCATTTGAAAGATCTGACAGAAAGGTTAAAGTTTTAAAGGAAAGTCACCTTGTCATATCATGGTGTCAGAATTCTCTCAGACCTTCTTGGAGGCAAAGGATGTTCTAAATGGTCTCTCAGCATTCTTTCCTGAACTGACTTTTTATGTTTCTATGATTATTCAGCTGCTATAACAGAAAGTTCAGTTTTAGTCTGAAATTGGAAAATGTCTTTCATTCTGTTTGATCAAGGAACACATGTAATATTTCAATGGTGGAACCAGAGGAAAGACCTGTAAGGGCTGTGGTCATATGGGGACCATAGCTCTTTGGTAAGCCATAGCTATAGCACAGGAGCTGAACTGCTGCACATGCATACATATCCTGGCTACAAGCAACAGAGGTGTAATCTATCTTAGCAAAAACATCTCTACATTATTCGCCAAACACAGGTTGTGGCTCTGGTGGACAATTACATGGGAATCCTTGCTGCACTGCAGGGTATTCTTGGCAACTGACCATAGCAACTGATCTGAGCCTCCTTTGCAGCAGGACCCAAACAAGTATCAGACCGGTGTACTGGAAAGAGAGAATATAATATATAGGCAGTGATAGTGCTGGAGAAAACTGCAAAGTGCCCTGTGAAATGTATCACTTCAATGTCTGCCCTCAGAAATTCATGTCTCCAGGGTGAACTTCTCTTATGAGAAGTGGTCCATTTTACAAGGCAGGAAGCATTAGGTATGCTCATATCTCAGTCAAAGGATTTCCTACGCAGTGCCAACAGTTATTCAGCAGCACTCATTATGCAGGTGAGATATATCGCAGTGCTGCTACTCTGCAACACTCTGCAAATCTCTATGCACCACGTGCACAATGTCTGAAATATAAGCAAATTTATGCTGCACTCATCCTTTTTGTGGTTATTAGTGTCATTTAGTATCATCTTCCTCCAGCAAATTGACTCACCAAGCAAAATGCACAACTGCACTTTAAAGTGGATCACATTATCACACCTACTTCTTCTGAAGAGCCAAGTTCCATTACTACTTTTCACAAGGAATAACTGCCTAAACTATTTCATATTCTGCAGTGCATCAACAGTGTACTTCATCCATTTGGCTAGCAATTCAGAAGAATGATTGAACAGTAATGCATGAGTATCATATTGTTCTACAATGGAGAGATAAAATCTAGTGCTTACCTTACGCCTCTTTAAATGTTATTCTTTTCTGGAGCCTTTTCATTGGGACATGCAGTTGTATCACCCCTAATCATATCTGGGGTGTCAACAAGGTATTTGCATTAAAAATACTATTTTTACTCTTAAAACATATTAGAGGTTTCTCTCTCAACACTACTGTTTGGATGACACGACCCTAACTGCACAGTTAATTTCACAGTCAGCTGTAGACTAAAAGACCTAATTAAGGCCAAGTGATGATAAGATTTTATTTCAGAAACATTTTCACATTGTTCACTAGCACTCCTTCTTCCTCCGCTTGTGCCTTATTTTCTAGAAGGTAGGTGGAGTATCAAAGAAATAAAAATAAGGATGCAGACTGTTAAATGGCAAGATTATGAATAAAATTACAAACTTGAAACTGGAAACCTGGTTTCTGGTTTCAGGGAGAAGAACAACATTTGGCTAATGTTGTTCTCATTACTCAGGAGAGAGGCTAAGGTTCAAACCAACGGCAACCAGCAATCTACTTAGCTGAAAAGCAAAGCCAGAGCCCAGTCAAACTCCATATCAGACATTTAGAGCTAAGAAGCATCAAGTGCTTGAGCTAGACAAGCTGCAGCCACTCAAGGTCCAGGAATGAGGTTTAAATAAACTAAAAAAAACCCAAAGGAATAATGTAGCCAGGGATCACCTTTTGCAGCCACACACTGGGATAGCTTCTTATGCTTGATTGCTATGGCTGTCTCTAACCAGAATTATAAGTGGTCATCAGTCTCCTGGGAAACTGCCTGGTGGCTTCTTGCACTTTGATTGCTCAGGAGTGCCTGTCAAAAGACTGTCAGGAGAATCACCAAAGTACACTCTCAGGCTTAGATCTCAGTTACTTTCGATAGGACTGACCTTTGTGCCTTTGAAAATCTATCCCTTGTTCTCTGCAAGGCAGCGGCTTCCTATATGGTCTGTCATGTTACAATTGAAAGTGCTTGGTGTTTCTGTGACCTCTTTTCACTCATTACCATTGCACTTAATATTGTGGCAAAATGAGTAATGATTCTTTTTTTGCAATTGCAACTAAAATGCTACCATAGCAGAGGGCATGTGTTGGCCAAGGTCTTTATTATGCAACTGTATGCAGATCACTGTTAATTGCATTGTTCTTCACCATCTTAGTTCAGTGATGCAGCACCAAGGTCACTGGGCATTTTTAAGCTAATGATGAGTCCACAAGTCTAATAAATGTGCTTGGTAATCACAGCAAATGTATCGTCATTGTTGCAGATGTTATTCTTTCTTGGCAAGCACAACTAAAAACCACAACCCTCTGACCTCTTCTAAGAATGCCCCATCAGGAACATCAAGGAGGTGAGATTAAGCAGACAAGTCATGGCCTACAGCTACAAAATCAGTACTTCTAAAAGCACCATTGCAGTTTACTTGGAATAGACATGCAAAAGGCTAAATGAACATGGAATCAGTGAAGGGCAAATTTTGAAAGAGAGCAGATTCTGAAAAAGAGCATATCCATTAGTAATGCCCACACAGGTAGCGATCAATTTCTTATTAGAATGATCTAGGCAGATTGACATTAATTACCCAGTTTAGTTTTGCAGCCATTACACTGCATTAACTCATTATTTGCTGGTGCAGTAGCCTTTTGTTATCTGTCAGGAAACACATTAACCACAGAATGCATCACATGACTGAGCTTTTCCATTATGTGCAGTGATTCTCCATATCAGATGCTGCAATTGCTGATTTCTTTGAAAGCACACACATCACCTCCCAGGCTGCGTCACCAGATTGCTGATGTTACGCCCTCAAAAAGTGGTCATGCAGTGCTCAGAACTTGTTTCAGGTCCAGTGTCCTGTAACCTATGATAGGTGTATATATTTTTATTTTTACATATGTGATTTTTTTTGGCATGAACAAGCCCAAAACAGCCTGATCACTAAATGTGCTTCTGACAATAGAGGAGGAAAAGGAAATTTAAACCAGACACAATTTACTGAATTCTTGCTTCGCTTATATCCATTATTGACATGAATAAAGGTCAGTAATTCAACATTACTCAAAATTCACTTAAGACCATTCACTGAAGAGAAAATGCCAACACGTGAAAATGGCTGTTTAGCAAGAAGCTCAAATAAATGTGGTGGCAAGAGAAGTCTAAGACAAGACACAGAGCTGTCATGTCTCATTCTCAAATAACATAAACAATTCAGTCATTAAATCAGTTTCACTGCTTTTGTGTATAAGCCTTCTGTGCTAAAATCCAGAAAAATATCACACTTTTGTAATGGAGCTGTTTCACCAGGAAGCGTGTCATGTGTCCAGTTCAATGTGTCAGCAGCTTTCAGTCCTCATTTCAATTTACCAACAGTTAAAATACTCAAAGCATGTATTATAACGTTTTAGAGGTGACATGTGACAAGATGACTTTTCATAAATAATGGAACCTTGGTGCTACAAATGTGGCCCTTGGCTTGCCAAGGGGGGCAGGTCTCTGAATGCAACCTGATGTTTTGTCAGCAGCTGCTGTTCAGATAGCCATTTTATTGTCATTGCATACTCCGAACAGTATGCAATGTATGCATACTCCAGTCTCCTCTCACTCAGAATACATTCACTGTCATACCTTCCTGTTCTGTTGCAATAGAACAGCAAAATGTCTAGACCACAGCAGAATGCTGCAAGGTCATTTCTGAAGGTGACCTTGAGTATCTCTGGCACACAACAAGCACAGTGGAAGGCAGGCAAGCACTTGCCACCTATACCTCTCTTAACCCTGCCTGTGTCCAACAATCACCATTTCAAATAACAGGAACTAAATAAGTGCCCATTTTTGTGTATGACTGCACATTCGGAATTGAACTTTCATGTGCATGCTATGAAAAACAGGAAACCAAAGAGAGCTTGTAAACCTTCACTCTCCAAAACCATGACTGTTTTTTTTTTCTTTTTACTTTGAAGCTTATGTTTGAGTCTTATGATTATTTTTTTTTTTTTTAACACTTCAGGGTGGAAAGCATGAATTAAGAATCACTCTGTGACCCATTACTATTTTATACTCCTCTCTTTGGCAAGTTGAAGGTAACAGCTTGCCAGGCTTGTATTTAAACTTTTATAGAATGATGTGAGGTAGTTAAATACAATGGCTCGGGCAAGAGAAAATATAGGAAAGCTGGGTGGTGTTAGGACTGTCCAGAGTCAGAATAAGAGTTTACTACCAAATACGTGATTTGAACTGATCTTATCAAAATAGCATTTATGTTTGAGGAAGTAAGAGTTTGTAATAGTGACCATAATATTTTTAGATTCAGGAAGCACACAGGAATAACATGGCCAAATGCGTCACCATGGTCGTACTGACCTTCAGAAAGGAGAGCTAGGTAAAAATGAAGAATATTGTTTCAAAGAAGTAGAAGAAGGATGGCTGAGAGAGTTAAACCCCACAGGCAGCATAAAGAACCCTGAAGGACACCATACTGGGAGCACATACTGCTTGCTGGAAAACCCTTGCAAACAGGTAAAAGAAATCAGTATGGCTAAACAATAAAGCAAGGAAAGTTACTGGAATTAAAAAGTTAGCATCCAAAATTATGAAGATGCATCTCAGTGTAGAAAGGAAAAAAGTTATAAATTCTGATAGAATAAACATAAAACTGTAATTAGTCTAGCATTTGCTTTGCAAATGTTGTTGCAAAAATTTCAACGTGTTCATTTTCCCTGTAAGTAATTTGACTTGTCTATGACATCAAAAGATAAATTGATGGCTTGATTCATTGGTTCCTCAGCCATTCATATCGCAGATCAGGATGAAAATGGATATAAAATGCTGCAGAATAGAGCCACTTTATACTTTTTTAGTCAGTAGGAATGATAATAAATAGGAAGTGTAGGACAAAAATGTATCTAAATGTTTCCAAACCATCTTTTCTGAAATTCAGAAAAAGTGCAATATGAACCTTTCCCCATTCAGACATGAGAAGGCCACTAGTGCATGATAAATCAAACTGCCTGATTTTGTATAGCCTGGAGTCACTTGACATGTTTCTCTCTGCCTCATTAGTGGCAAATGTACTGCTTGATACGGCAGGGCCAAATCTGTTGCTCTCACAAATGCTGACCTTCCACATTCACACACTTCCTAATTAGGTCCTGCCTAGTTACAGCCACAGTTTGCTCCAGGGTCATGCCTCCAACTTTGCCTCTCTGTGCTGGTGTTCATAGCCTTGCAACAAAGAAATGGGTAAATGCACTATGTATTTATACATATATGCATGTATAAATGAATTGTGATTTTTTAAGGAATTGCCTTATGTCATAGTTTAACCCCAGCTGGCAACTAGGTACCATGCAGCTACTTGCTTATCTTCCTCACCCACATCTGGTGAGATGGAGGGAGGAGAATCAGAAAAAGGTAAAACCCATGGGTTAAGATAAGAACAGTTTAATAATTGAAATAAAGTAAAATATAATTAATAATAGGAAAAAGAGAGAGAGAGGAATAAGACTCAACAAACCCAAGTGATGCACAATGCAATTGTTCACCAACTACTGACTGATACCCAGCCTGACCTGAGCAGTGATCAGTGGCTCCTGGCCAACTGCCCTCAGTTTATATACTTAGCATGATCTATGGTATGGAATATCCCTTTGGCTAATTTGGGTCAGGTGTCCTGTCTGTGCTCCCTCCCAGCTTCTTGTGCCCCTCCTCACTGGCAGACCATGAGACTGAAGTCATTGACTTTGGGTAAGCATTATATGGCAACAACTAAAACATCACTGTGTTATCAGCATTGTTCTCATCCTAAATACAAAACCCAGGATTGTACCAGCTGCTAGGAAGAAAGTTAACTATCTCAGCCAAAACCTGGACAACTAAGTACACATTATATTTTGTTTATTTCTCATGACCCCTAGTCTGAACTAGTTCTGCTGGAGTTCAATAAAATGAATTCCAGTATGGTTTGCATAAGAGTTCTCAAAAAATGAAATATGCCAGCAATGGGAAATATTTTTACCAAAGGCTCTTTCAATTCAGAATCACTAGCTTGAGGACAAACTGATCATCTAATTTGCCTCTGACCTGAAAAGGATCATATTCATCAGGTTTGCCATACTAAGCTTCTGCGTAAGTGCTTGCAGTATCAGAACCCTCTCTCATGGAATCATTGGTCCTCTGTCTAGAGAGACAAATATTTTGTAGGCATTTCATCACAATAATGAATAAATTGGAGGATAATCAATATCATAAAAATATACATCAAGAGGGAAGACACCCTAAACTACTGAGGAAGAAATCTGCATCCATTTACTTGCTTCATATTTCCCTTTATTTCGTCGGTTTCTTTTCCGTAGCCCTTTCTGCAGCTACATTCATTTTCTCTACCACTGTGTACCAGATTTTGTTCTTGTTATGACTGCACACACATCTCCATTTCCTCTTGATGGCTTGGTAGTTCTAATATTATATTTTGAAACATCATCTTGTGCACTCTGTGCTTCATAGCCATTATAAAAATGTTAGGTTCCTGTAAAACTAAAAGCAGTAAATAGATTTTCTGGGGGGCAGATAAAATTGTGGAGATTTGTATTTTGCTTGCTCAAATACAATTCTAACTTGCAGGAAACATTCTTAGGTTTTTTTTTTTTTTTACTTTCTGTGGTGCTTTTCTGCAGTGACAGCAGGTGGTCATTTAGCGGCAATTTTAAAATATAACATTCCTGTAAATTACAAACTATACAATAGAGATTTGGAGAGTAATACATCTGAAAAAAAGCAAACCCAAGATGACATTCCTAGTTTCCTCCCTCTTTTGTAACCTTGGCCAATTCTTCAACATCACAAAGCAGGTCGACTCACTCTTCTGTTAAAAAAAAAGAACAAACCAGCACATAAATTCTGATATTAATTAGTAATCAGATAAGATGACAAGATGGGTTCTTTTAAACAAATAAATGTGTATTTTCACTTGATTTACTAGATCTATAAAATATTTACATAATTGCTTTCCAGTTGCTCTCTAATATACCTATTATATATTAAACACTCTGAACAGATTTTTTTAAATTGTCATTTATTTCATATTTTCAAACTTTTAATACCTTCTCAATACAAATGTTTTTGTTTAAGCTGTAAGACATCCAAAACACCATTACTGCAGTCATGTACCTGTTAACTTGATTTCTTATTTCATTGCCAGCCATTAGGCAAATAAAAGGTAAGTTACATAATCTAATTTTGTTAATGGAACTTAATGCAACTCTAGGCAATCTAAAAATTAGTAAATAACCCCTTGCCCCTCCAAGAACCATAAACAGACTGTAATAAGGTTACCAGAAAATACATCTCAGAAAACTGTTAGAAGTGCAAAAAGTCCATAAAGTAAAGCACATGGATACGCGATAAGAAGCTGCTGTCCTTCCATAGCCAACGCAGAGGTAAAAATTTTGGAGGCTGACAAACTGCACCATCCAATAATAAACAGAGCTAACAAAGTTCCCAGGGTCCCCCTAGGAGAAAAAAATAAAACAACAAAAGAAACATGACAGAGTCCACTTGTTAGTAAATGTAGCATCAAATCTTACCAAACCTGAGTTAGAATCATAGAATAGTTAGGGTTGGAAAGGACCTCCAGATCATCTAGTTCCAACCCCCCTGCCATGGGCAGGGACACCTCACACTAAACCATCCCACACAAGGCTTCATCCAACCTGGCCTTGAACACCACCACGGATGGAGCACTCACAACCCCCCTGGGCAACCGATCCCAGTGCCTCACCACCATAACAGGAAAGAATTTCCTCCTTATATCCAATCTAAACTTCCCCTGTTTAAGTTTGAACCCATTACCCCTTGTCCTCTCACTACAGTCCCTGACGAAGAGTCCCTCCCCAGCATCCCTATAGGTCCCCTTCAGGTACTGGAAGGCTGCTGTGAGGTCTCCACGCAGCCTTCTCTTCTCCAGGCTGAACAGCCCCAACTTCCTCAGCCTAACTTCATACAGGAGGTGCTCCAGTCCCCTGATCATCCTCGTGGCCCTCCTCTGGGCTTGTTCCAGCAGTTCCATGTCCTTTTTATGTTGAGGACAGCAGAACTGCACACAATACTCCAGGTGAGGTCTCACAAGAGCAGAGCAGAGGGGCAGGATCACCTCCTTCGACCTGCTGGTCACACTCCTTTTGATGCAGCCCAGCATACGGTTGGCTTTCTGGGCTGCGAGCGCACACTGCTGGCTCATGTTCATTTTCTCATCGACCAGCACCCCCAAGTCCTTCTCCTCAGGGCCGCTCTGAGTCTCTTCTTTGCCCAGTCTGTAGCTGTGCCTGGGATTGCTCCGACCCAGGTGTAGGACCTTGCAGTTCATGTCTAGGAGCTTGTTACTGGTAAGGTAACAGTCACTGGAAGAACCAAGGACTGACTGACAAATTACCCTACAGACCTACTCTTCCATCAGGCAGCCTGATGACCTGGAGGGGCTGCATTTTTGTAACAGGTGTCCTATGTTTTAAGTGTGCCTTGGATTCTGAGGAGAAGCAATGAGGCTCTTAAAGAATCATACCTCACCTGACCAGGCAGGAAGGTGGTGAGTGCCTTCCAGGAGAAGGCTTAACTGGTCTTTTAAAAAAGGGTGCACAATGAGTAGAAAGTAAGTGATGGAAAAAGAACCACTGGGGAAAAATATTTGGCTCATCCTTGTATCCTTTTCTGCACATTGAAAGGATGGCGGCTTTCCACACTGCCCCTTGGTGACAGCTGGGCACTTCTGAATTTACATTCTGCCACATCTCATATGCCAGGTGGTCTGGGGAACTGATGACTACAGGTCTGTGTTCAAAAGCCAACTAAATTATTCCTGCAGATTATGGAGAGCTCACTATTAAACCTGTAGGAACCGAATCTTGCCAATAAATAATGTTTCACATATGCTTTATTTGTACGCTGTATTTGCAGCCTGCCTCTGTAAAATGCATGAGATCACACACGTAATACACTGCTGAAGCACGTAATGAGATCAGCTCCATTACATTTCTGTCTGTCAATCTCAAGGATTTTGAGAGTGAATGAACCTCTGCCTTGCTAAGGGACTTCCTGGTGCCCCACTCTTCCAAAGTATCAGTGAAACAGAACCGGAAGTGAGAGACAGACTATGTATACTTGCTTAGGTCCATTTATCAGAAATAATCTCCACTAATATTATTATTCTAATTAAATCATGATGAGTAAAGCTCTTCCTATTTAATTGACTTAGCTCACTCAATGCAATCATATCACATAAAATAGTTAATTTCTTGGCAACCCAGATTCCAGGCCAATAAAGTACTTGGTGTTGTCAGCGGTTGGAACTTTGGGGAAGGAAAGAGAAAATTGATTTTAAGGTTACTCAGCACCTCGTTGCAACTTCAGCCCATTAAAGATAAAACATTAAAGACCATGTGATTTAATATCCTTAATTTAAATGTTCTTCAAGTCTATACAGTGGCATTCAGGGAAATTACATTGGGCTCTGTGAACCAAGTTCCTGGCCTCTGTTTCAAGTGAAGATGCTAAGATGATCACCTAAACAGCCAGAAATTCAGAGCTGGTATGGATGGCGTTTTGAGCAGGAACTGATACTGGCAGAAGGCTGTGATGCAACAAGAAAATACTTTGCGATGACAATTTTCAGCTAGTATGATGATTCTTTAGGGAACTATCACAAGCTAGTACAGCTTAAAGCTGTAGCTGCTCTGCCTTGTATTGAAGTCCAATTGTCCCTCATGGGCTGTTCCAGGACTGGCAGTGAGCAGGATGGAAAGGTGTCATAAAATCATATTGCAGCCAAGAGATACCTCTGTGTGCTTATAAATTCAGCCTTGACTTAACAGCATGTTACTGCCAAAAGGAATGGTTTGGCTTTTTCAGAGAGCTTGTGTCTGGCATGTCCATGAGGGTCAAATACTCAGGCAAAAGGCAGATGTCATTCTCACAGTGACCAAGAGGACTTGGGGTGTGCTAATGTGCAACTGAATTGGGGACAAATGTGAGTGGACCCTCTCTACTCTCTCTTCACAACCTGCAGGTGTGGTCAACATCACCAAATGGGTCCTTTGCATCAGGTGGGTTTGAAAATTTTTTTCTCCACTTTTACACTCATTTCCTTCACTGTTTATCTAAGGAAATGTCTTGACCACTCTGTTCAGGGATTTGATAGTAAAGAATTGTGTATTTTTCCAGGAAAAAGAGCCTGCTGATGTTTCTCCCGTAAAGATGACCTAATCAGCTTCGGCTCAGGCATGATATCAGCAAACAAATCTGGTTCCACACAAGTTTGCGTGGGAGAACTGGTTTTCTTTTCAGTACTATTCAACATCCAAAACACTCCCTATTTTGCTATATTCAGTTACAGTGAAAAAACTAATCATAAAATTGAAAATTGCTGGATTAGTATGTATCTTTGTGATAGATGTGTGCATTATATTACAAATATTTTCTATGAAAACAAACATTTAAGTTCTTTATACTTTGGGTTAACATTTAAGTTCTTTATACTTTGAAATAAACAGAAATAACATTTTTGTAAATATTTTTAAAAATCATTAATGTATTTCTGTCTTTATAATTTTAATAAGTTTTAAAATTAAAAATAATGAAATGTATGTTGGATTTTAAAGTTGCCACTTTATTTTAACAGCACATTTGTAATAGCTAACCTGGGTACTTGCTCTGTTCGAGCAGTTTCATATAGTGAATGAGAAAGCACTGCAGAATTCTGTATACAGGCACTTAAGTTATCAATTAATTTCAGAAATAATGGTTTAATTTTGTAAAGGCTTTCACAGTACAGGATTTACAGATTTTCACAAGATGTGATTTCTGTAAATTCAAAGCATTCTACAAATGTATGGCATGTGCTTGGGGATTCCTTGTACAGATAACAGTACCCTGCACAGTTTTAACAGCTGGCTTGTAGTTCACCCCATCTGTCCTATAATTATGTATCTGGACCTTTTATTAGGGTGTATTTTTAAACAGGTTAATCAAGAAAATATGGGAAGTGTAGAACAGAAAATAAATGGCTTCTTGAGTGTTACTACTGTTCATCTCAGCAAGGACAGCTCAGAAACACTTCTATACTTGAAATATGGTCTGGTTAACTCATCAGCTCCATAGAAACACACAGCAAGAACTAACCTTGTTGTGCCAAAATCTTCATCCCAATATATAATTTCCTTTAAAAATAATATATACATATATAAAATTGCTGCTTTTCCAAAGAAAACAAGCAGGGATTTTCTTATTTATCAACTGCCAAGCCCCATCCATTACAGACTGGAGAGTTAAAAATGTGAGTGAACAACAAAGACTAAGGAGGGGAGCCATTATTAAAAATGTGTTAACAACATATAAAAACACTACTGAACGCCTTCAGGCAAGATCTGGAGCTTCCTTGTACTTTGCTGAATGTGAACCAGGAGGTAAACACGGTCTGTATCTCAAAAGGCTTACCAAATGAGGAGGAAGGAGAGGTTTGCATACAAATTTCCTATTCATAGGCATATTACTGAACACCTACCCACAGACACACAGATACATACACCACCACACATTTGTTTTTTTTTCAAAGTTTCCAGTTATTTTCAGGTTTGCAATTACACCACAACTGTACCTCAAGTGTATGACTCTGCTAAATATTAAACGCTTGTTCTAATGCTTCGAATCGTTAAGGGTTGCTTGATTATTTCATTCTGTCACGCAGAAGTTAGTCTACAGAAGGAAAGGAAGCATAAGGATGGGAGCCTGATACTATGAACAAAAAAAGAAACAGGAGAAACAGCTATATAAAACCAAAGTTCAGCAGTTGCTTTTAAAATTGATACCTGAGTTTGGCTGCTGTTGGCTCTGCAAAACAAAAAACACATCTGAGGCTGCTGCAGAAATCAAAGGCACTTTCAATCCAAGTGGTAAGAAGTGGAATTAAGTACTCATATTAAAATGAATATACATCACCCCTCTCAAATACAGTCCAGTTTTGTCCATTTCACTCACACACATGAATAAAATTGTGGTTTTTGTTACAGCTTTGGAAGTCAAAATTCACCACCTACCCATGTTTTGCATAACACTAGCCTTCTGACATACTGTCAGATATATATGTGTATATATATATAATTCCTGGTGCTATAGAATGTTACTTACTGTAGTGGGAAGATGACTGCGGAAGAGGACAGGATCACCATGGGCAACAGACAGTAGCCCAAAACACTTGCAACACAGCCATGCGAGACTCCAGAGGCGCTCATCAGGTTCAGCAGGGCATGCATAGCAAGGCACCCAATGGCACTGATGCCATACACATAGCCAAAATGAACTTTTCCTGCCTGGAATAAATATGAGTAAGCATGAAGTGTCAGAAGTGAGTAAGTGGTAGGAGAAGACAGAATGCAAGCACTAGGTTTGTTATTTTTTCTCATTGACACTCTGTCTGCTTCACCTACATCAGTTCAACTGTAAATGATAGCTGATCCTGTTGGCTGATTTTTGCATCAAAAATTTACAAGGTACAACTGTGAGAGTGTGCTTGTTGCTATCTTAAAATTATAAGGCTGATTCTCAGTCTTACTCTCATTGGGCTCTGAACAGGACAGGAATTGGTTGGGGAGACTTGGAAAGGTTTAATTGGTAACAAACTGAGAAGAAATTATGGAAAGTACATTTCAGTGTACATCTTTCCAATAGGTGTACATGGGGCTGTGGAAAAGTCTCCTAAGTAAAATGATGACCCGACTTAGTTGATAGGCTAAATTTTATTACAAACCTCCCACGTCAGGCAGGCCTGTGATAAAACTAGTAAAACTTTGCTGAAAGTGTGCTGGTTTTCAGAGTGAATATGTCCATTCGTCCCCTTGACTACCATGGGGTAGTCTACTCTTGACACATCTCTGTAGTAAGATCAATACAACAGGTTCATTTTAACATAAACCTGAGTAGTAACTGTCAGCTTGTGTTCTATTTTGTTCCAGTGAATGAAAAAAAAAGTAAAACAACTGTGGTTTTTCTTACAGATTTTGTTCCTTTATGTGAATTTAGTGCCTGTGAAAGGTACCAGCCTGACAGCCTGAAGCCTGATGTTTTCTAATTTATACACAAAGCTAGTACAACAGGCAACAATGGCCACAGCACCACCAACTTCTTCATCTCCTGCTATCATTTTGAAGGATCACCTACAGGCATGAAGGCATTGTTCACTCCCAAAAATGAACACTCACAAAACACTGTTAAATATATTTTCTCTCTCTTCAAGCTTCTAACAAATTAAATACCGAATGTTGGCTATGCAATACTGCCATCTCCACATCTGTAGCTTTGGAATAAACATTCATAAATCAGAAATAAACAGTGATTTGAATGAAGATGTTTTGTTTGCTTTGTCTTGGAACTTTACGTCTTAATGATAAAATGGATTTGTGAAGGAGAAAGCTAAATCTGGCACTCATCCCTTAGCTCAGGACCATCGGATAAACTTTTCAAATGAAGGGCCACAATGCTTCACTTTCCTGACATATAATAATATGTATGTACACACTTAAACCACAGGTGTGCTCGTGCATACACACACGTCTACATATAGCACATATTATATACTACATATGATAAACCACATGAGAATCAAAACTAATACAGGGTCTCAGTTTCCTAATCTTTTTGTAGCTTATGGTTGGATTCCTTTGTGATGGATAAGGTGGAATCATTACTGAAGGTTTTTTCATGGTTTGTACTATTTGCAAGTATCTCTTTCATGATGATTAAGGAGGATTGAGAAGACCTCCCACTTTACTTATCCATACATTTTAAGAAAATCTGGGGGAAATCAACTTTGAGGACCCTTCTTCTCTGCCACTTCTTCCTGTATCCGTTAGAGTGGAAGCTATCACTGTATGCCAGCAGTAGTTGAGGTGGACAGATAGAAAGCAATGAAGTGGAGAGAGCCTGATCCAGTGCTGACATAGCCTGAAAGTCCTAATGTTGCAGGTTGATGACAGCTCACCAGGTCTAGTGGGAGAGCAGCACACGCTTATGTGAAAGGCAGCCTCAGCTAATAAGACCTGTCTCTGTACCAGCACTGTTACCCTGTTTTCAGCTTGACCTGGCTCACTGCCGAGCTCTCCTCTGATTCCAGTCCTCCAGGTTAGGTCAGGTTCAGCCAGGTTGGCTATATTCTCACAATGTCCTGAGTGTTGGCCTGTTCCCCACTGTGTTCCACCATAAAGGCATAATTTATTCCTGAACTAACAGGGTAAGAAATCTTCCTGGTTTTGTACAGAGGAGTGCTTCACTGGCATTTGCATACTACTGGTATAAAATAATTAGGAAAAATTGACTCATCAAATAAAATTAATTATCGCTAGAGATAGCGTGGGAGAGCAGTACCAGTTTAGATTATTACCAATTACATTCAATCATTAATGATTTGTAACAATTTAAACATCCACAATGGTTTGGGGCAGCCTTTACTATAGAATAAATAAGAAAAGCTCTCTCAGACAGTTGCAACAACTACTGCAAGCTGATATTTTAGACTCTTTCAGTGTATTTAATTATTCCACACAGCACTGTTTAGCAGCTTAGTTTAAGAAACTACTGAGAGAGATGAAGGGAGCACTAACACTAGCACCTAGCTGAAATCTCTACTTGGTAAAATGCTTGATTTGTGGTGCAGAGGAATGAGAGAGTAAAAAGCAATCAGCTGAACATATCATCTCCAATTCTAGTCTTCCTTAACATATGTAAATATATTGACTCACACACATGGGAATACTCCCAGTTCACAGCGATGTTAGCAAAACCAGAATCAGGCTTGATTAGTCTGACAGGCTTTGATGAATGGAAAGAGCTAAATTTGTCCTCAGAAGGAACAAGGTTAAAAGAAAGTCAGAATTTTGTGCATTTGTTTGCATTTGCCTAGAGTGGGGGTACTACTGCCTAGAGTGGAGGTACTACTATCCTTAGGATTGGGAAGTCTGATTTCATGTAAGTGACTGCGTAAAATGGAAAGCAGCTGAGATTCAGACTTCTGCTTACTTTCAAGCTGTTGTTTCTCTATCTGCAGTGGAGCTGCCCTGTTTCAGCATGAGGAAGATCAAGTCCTGCTGTCAGGCTAACAACCCGTTCCTCTTTTTCTCTGTCCTTTGAAAGAACAGTTGCCATTTGAAGAATGTCTTTGCATATTTTTCTGTAGTTAAAAGCTGAAATTGAATAAAATTTATAAATTATTTTTGGAAACAAGTTCTCAACCAATTTATGTTCCTGGTGCAATTAGAAGAGAACTATTCAGGCACAAAAGGGTATCATGCTTACACAGCTGAAGAGCCACTTTAGCATCCAAATACATCTGAGATAAAATGAACAGGCCCATGGAAATCCCACAGACTTATTGCTGTGAAGTTGTAGCCCTAAAACACTGTATCAGAGGAGTTCTGCTGGCCTAAAACTGGAGCACTGAAAATAGTTGTTTTTCTAATGACACTCAAACTGATTAATATCCCAGAATAAATATGGCAATTAGTTTATTTCAATAATAGTGCTTTGATCTTCATTATAATTGTGGGCTATTCAGGGAGCAAAATCAATAACAGCCATTTTTCTTTTTTTTAGCTTTCCTTCCATTTTCCCAATTATAATAAATTCAACACTTTCTCCTTTTATTCCCCTCATACCTCTATTTCTTTACATGGAAAATAGCCTGTCTTCTCTAGCTTCCCACCATCTTTTCCTCTTATTCCATTTCCTCCTGCCTCTTCCACCCTTTAAAAAGACTTTTATTTTTATGGGGACATAAATAATAAAGATACTTGCCATTTATATTGCAGTTTGCACATTCAAGGTACTGCACTGACATTACAAATTGAGTAAGAACTTGCAGGAATCTTCTGATTCAGCACTATTTGTCACAGAGGAGATGGAGAATTAGAGCCTCATTTCTCTCACCTCAGCTGCAGAGTAGTAAAGACCTTCCAGAATGGTCCCACCTTATCCCTGACTGATGAATTGCTGCCGACAATCAGAGCTGTACTTCAGCAGCACTGGGGAGCCCCTGTTGTCAGTGATAAATAGATGAATTTGGAGGACTGTACAATCCCCATTCAACTTTCCTCCTGTAGGAAAGCTATACTCATAAAAAAGAAAGAGGTTAAACAGGCTACCATATTTTGTTTAACAGATGATGTAGAAAAATAATGTAAACTAAGAAAGGACTAGAAAAATTTATAGTAAGGTATTAGAAATTTGAGGTGGAGAGGAAAAGACTGTTTCCATTACCTTTCTCAAATTAGTCTAGTTACATTAAGGTTATTATTAAATTTTTATATATCTCTGAACTCCCCAAAATGACACTGAGAGAAAACAATTTCAAAACAGTAGCAGGAATGTTATAAAAAATGGGCTGGTCTGCTATGCCTTTTTATTCACTCTTTTAAAACCTCCTTGATAGGTCCTTACCTAGTGCACAGTTCCTGCTTCAGGGGTCCAGAGCTTCCCCAAGCTAAACACTGCACAGATCTGTGCTTTGTTCATACTAAATCATACCCCAAAATATGGTGTAGTATTTTCTTTCCACTGGAAGTAATATGTCATTTCACCTGTACTTTGTTCATACTAAATCCTACCCCAAAATATGGTGTAGTATTTTCTTTCCACTGGAAGTAATATGTCATTTCACCTGTACTTTGTTCATACTAAATCCTATCCCAAAATATGGTGTAGTATTTTCTTTCCACTGGAAGTAATATGTCATTTCACCTGTTCTACATCTACATTACATTTAAATTTTATGCAGGTACTTTCAAAGCAAGGAGATTTTTTAATATGTAATCTCAGAACAAACGGCAGCAAATGACTCATTTTATGCCAGTACTACATCTTCTGCAACTTCACATGCATTATCACCTAGTCATTAGCTTGTTAGGAGAGAAATCCCTTAAGATTTCTATCACATCCTACCAGCAGCAATGTTGCTCCAAGGGCCAAACAGAAAACCATAGGTCCGGTGAGGTCTGTCTCGTTCATGATGCTGCCATCTGCAGGCTTCATTGGATTTAGAACTGTTAGTGTTTTTTGCCATATATGCTTAAAATTGATCCCAAGCTCTGCAATCAGAAATTCCAGGGTTGTTAATTGCTCCCAAGAAAACAACACTTTTACAGAAACTCATTAGATACCACAAGACCCCAGACAAGCAATCAAATTAATTGTTTTAATGAAGATAATATTGTAGGATGACATTGTATGTATTAGGCACAGGATGTCCCTGATATATACACAGTATATTTGAGAGTCAGTTCTGATTCTAAATTGAAATATTACTTTATAAAATCCAATTCTAGGCAGTGAACAAAAAAAAAAAAAAAAAAGAAAGAAAATAAAATACCCTCAGCATTTTATTTTTGAGTTAATATTTTTTTTCCTTGTACTTAAAACACATGTATCTAATACCTCACTAACTGAAATGTTGAAAAATATGCTAATTAACAGTAACTGCAGAACTCAAGATACTCTAGAAGGCTGAGGACAGAGATATATATACTTTAATTCTAGAAAATCTGACAAGAGATGTGTCTGAAGACTGAACTGCCAGAGGCACTTAAAAATTACATTTGTCCCTTCAAGGCAAGTTAATAATACTTTGTAGAGTGCTGTATAAGCTTTTTTTTTTTTTTTTTTTTTCATTTTAAAAGTAATTACTGAGGACCTCTAGAAAAGGAACAAAATTGTTCACCATTAAAGTTAACAGAAATTCTGCCATTAATTTTACTGGGGCAAAGATGTCTCTTATAACTTCGGCAGGAACACTTCAGCCTGCAAGAGAAACATCTTCCCTGAGATACTCCAGTAAGGGAAAAGTTGGGTTCAAAACTGGGTGCCAGAATTATTGAGACTGACAATGTGTCAGATTGTTTGGAAAGCCAAGTCTTTACATTATTCCACTGATCCATCATCTGGAGCTGAGCCAAACCATTATATAAAAAAAGTTATTTTGCATTAAAATTGGTCAGATTTATGTGGTACACAGATAGGAACACCTCTGAAGCCCAGCAGATAAGAAGCAGTTGTATTTCAAAATCCTTTTCACAGGGTAAGCTGCATGTGGAATTTAATGCTTGGAGGTCTGAGAGGTAGAAATCTAGCAGTTATCTGCATCAGACAGTGTGATCTTGCTGATTTTAACACAGTAGTGGTGTCTTTTCAGATGTAAAAACTCCACTTGCTTTCCAGGATGCAAAAGCAAGCTGAATATGCTCTTTCTACATTATGCTAAAATAATCACAAACAGGTTCTCCAATTGTTTTTTAATGTAGCACGAGTAGCATTATGATGGTTCAATCATCAGAAAGAATGATTCTGTTTGTATAGTTAAATGATCAACTAATGGAAGATGAAAGCAGCTTTCTCAATTTCTTTCCCTCTGAAACAAGTTATTTAGCATCTTAAAACTATTAAAACTATTACATTTATTACTAGATATGCAAAAAGGATTATTATCAGTATTTATTAATTATAGATGTTCTGATATGTTTGCAGGATAAACACAGCATGGAAAAAATACTTGGGAATGTGGATGCAAATCTTACTGTTATGCTGTCATCTAGTGGTAGTAAAGTATATGCTATACACGGCATCGGGCTGCATAAATCCAGTGTGAATTCAGATGAGAAAACATAAGTTTGGGGGCCAGTGGCTGTTGTCTGAAGCTCACATAGCCAGGCAAGGATGCTTTGCTGCAGTTTCCTTAGAGGTAAAGAAAACTATAGGCACTCCCAGGAACCATGCACATTGTCCATGGTTTTATTTTTACCTTCTAGCAAAGGAGGTTCCTCATCAAATCCGTCAGCGTAACTAAGATGGGAGAGAGTGTTGGGATTGTACGTTGGCTGCAAAATCTGACCTGTGTAATTCTGAGAGGACGGAAGCATTTCTGATGGGGCAAAAGCACCAGCGGGAGGTTGCTCTCCTGTCTGGCTCCTAAGACAAGAAGCAAGTCACAGGAAACCAAGTAACTGCAATGACCAGCTTCACAACAGCTTAGAGCTGCTCACCATTTACTATGGTTTAAATCTGAAGCTATCTTCAATCTGGGGAACCTGGGAACAGTATCCATTGTGTGTAGTGAGTGCTGAGCTGCTGACCATGACTTTGATTCCCTTCACTGCAACTCCCTTTGAAACCAGGCAGGGCTGCTTGCCGGTTTGTGGCACATTGCAGCCTATTGCACCCACTTCTGTGCTCACCCAGCTCAGACAATGGCACAGTGCAGGTGCCTAGACTGAGGAGAGGGGAAAGGGAATTTAGGAGCTGTGAGGGCACCCACAAATCGAGGCACTCCTGACTTTTCCACTAAGCAGCCTGGTGACAATCCTCATATATGTCTATACAGCTAATGAAAGAGCCATATATAAATATAATTTTTTTTCTGGAATCTGAGAAGATCACAGAATTTCTAGCAATATGTGCCATAAAATCCACATTAATAACATGAAGCTCAGTCACTCCAATTAGGTAAACAACCTGTAACATCTGTACATATAAAAGTAGCACAAAACCTAGCCTCCTACTGCAGTCCTGTCAAAATCTCCTTAAGGGCAAAACTTTCAGAAATTCTTCCCTCAGTTTCCCTCTTCTATGAGCAGAAGTCACCAATAGGTTTAAAAAATGTAAGAAAATAATGAAATAAGATTCCTCCTGTCTTTCTACTGCTATGGTTTGTATTTCTCCACTAAAACTTCCACTATACTGATTATGCAACCCTTTTTAGCATACTTACTTTCTGCTTCCACAGACGTTTTTGTTAGACCCATAATTGTTGTCACCTTCTTCCTGGTCATCTATGGTATAATTGGACTGGTAAAAGTCGATCTGAAACTGCTCAAAATCTGACATTCTGGTTGGAAAAAATATTGTAAATATCAATAAAATGGGTTTTGCAACAAGCCAATATCTATGTTTTAACTGTCCTAAATTTAAATGAAAATAGCAGGCTTAAAGACACAAACTCAAATGAATCTTTCTGTAGAAACTCAAGATGATTTGGAAGTGACAAAAAAAGGACTCTCTACTTTTTTTGTTCTAACAAAAGAAATTAGTCTTCTCTTACTCCTAATTATTATATATTAATTTAAAAGTGGTGTACAAGACCTTCTCTACTGTTACTGTTACCAAAAAAAAAAAAGTAATTTTGAAAGAATATATATATATCAAGTAAACTATTGCTTTAAACAGTCCTTTTTCCTACCTAAAAAAAATGTGGCCACATCTGAATTCTTAGAAATTGGTATTTTTTTAAACTATTTTGCATTTTTAAAACCAATACTAATTTCAGCAATTTATGTTTTGCAATATTATATATGACTATCATAAAACAATAGAAAAATACAAATATATCCACAGAATTCAAGGTTTCTGTTTAAAGACACTGCAGTTAGCATATTAAGAGTAGCAGAGAAACATTCTCACTGGTTAGCTAATGCCTTTGAAAAGGACAGCATACTGAATAGTAAAGAAAAAGTAAATAAATAGTAAATAGTAAAGAATAATTAAGAAAAAATGTTGCAGCATGTGTTTTATTCCTGCTGACCCATAGTTTAACCCTGTAGCTATAGACTGATTAGACTAAGAAAGGAGCAACTGTTTTTCTAACTGTTTGAATTTTAGCCACACTGGGCCCATTTCACATATCCTATATGTAGGCAGGACTGGTTGTCTGAATCATACATAAGCAATATAAGAAATGAAGCACATTGGTTCTGTGATGCATTACGTACCTTTTGGAATTGTAGACTGTTTCAGATTGCAAAGATATTTTATCAATTCTTAGATTTGGTCTACGTGCTTCTTATGTTATTAGCATGGCTAAGTATAAATCCAGAAAACAGCTTCAAAATTGGCAGGTCTACCTTCTGTGCTCTGAGCAATGTCCCTGCACATTGCAGGGGAGTTGGGCTAGCCCAAGCTATTCTTTGATTCTATGAGTAAGAGTACTCACAAGGACTGACCCTGTTTCACTTCAGTATTGCTTTTATACTGAGCCACAGCTGGAAAAGACATTACACCTGCTCAGAGCAGTGCATGGGTTCAGGGAGTTCCCAGACCACTGATGGGGTGAGGCTGGGGGGTGCTCTGGGGATTGCCTGGTCAAACCCCCTGCCAGTGCAGGATCACTGACAACAGACTGCTCTGGGCCATGTCCCACCACGTTCTGAAGAGTCTGGCTTTGTCACCGTTACTCCCTCCTATCAGCTGGTTATATTCATTGATTGATGAAATCCCCCTGAGCTCTCTCCTCCCAGTTAACATTCTTTAATGATTTGGGGAATGCTCTGACCAGGACTTGCCTGTAAATGCATAGGTACATGCATGTGTTCCACCGCTTGGATGGCATTTATGTAGTTAAACTCCTGAGACTGATAACCATAATCGTATCCAATTTACTCAGATCTTCATGTAAGATATTAAACTCTCCTAACATTTCCTTTTTTTTTCACTTTAGCCCTCTTTTCCAACTTTCCAAATGCTATTGGCAAAAACTGCTTTTCACCTCACACTTACTCTCACTGTTATCTCTATATTTATCAAGCACATGCTTCTTGTAGGAAAGATCTGTGCAAATCTCTTTATAAGTTAAAAGATATAAAGATTAGTATTTCATAAGGAACTTTGAAATACTGGAAAATAAAGTTTCTAATTATTTTTCCCATAATAAGACTTATCTTTGGGGACATAATTCCTGCATTTACCTAGAGTATTCAAAGTAGAATTTATTTTGATGTTATTTTCTCAACAACTGGCCAATCATACAGTATTTCCAAATTTAGAAGAGAAATAATTTTTACACTGTAAATATGAATTAATAGAAATTAATTGTACTAAGCTATTTACTGTAGTTTTATTTGGATTTGCACACCAGTTACACATTTGTTCAATAAAGATTTTACATAGAATATCTTTTACAAAACTTTAGTTGGCTCCTCTACCCCAACAGTTCAAATCCAGAAAGTCTTTAATGTTCTTTGCTGTCACTATAAGGACTGAAATAATTACTTAACTAGATATGCTACAAATTGTATAATGGAGTTCAGAGAGATAAATTTATTTTCCATTTATTTTGGAGTTAAGGTTACTTACTTTTTAAGATATTTGATGAAAACTCCAGTCTGTTGAAGTTACATGTGGGAGAACACCTAAAATATCCTCTTGCTTCAAGCAGGGATGATCTTGGTGCTATTTATAAGGTTCTAAATTTGATCTTTGAACAGATGCATATGAAGGAAAAAAAAACCCACAACCTGTCAGTATCATGGCCAGCATTTGACAAGTGCTAACAATAAGCAGAAAAGGATAGGAATCTTCAATGCAAGCAGAACAAAATGAACAAATTTTGGTTCATATGTATATTTCAGCTCAATAATCTATATTGTAGTTTAGCGTTTCCTTCTTAGGTAGGTATTTATGAAGTTCTTGGTGGACCTTCATGAGCTGAGCTGTTAGATATTGAAAAGTTTTAACAATGTGTAGTAATACTTGTTAAATTAGTACGGTAAATTCATTTACTTGGGTACATTTCTAGCAGATGCTCCTGCACTGTGCGCCACAGGATACATGCAGCCTTAGGGCTATTTGCTGGAACTGCAAAGAGAGCTTTTGATTGATCACACATCTCCTGAGGAAAACGTGATGCTCCCTTGGACAGCAACACCTGAAGGAGGGAGACTAAAGGCAGCAGGGACCCATTCTCTAGGCACATCTTCCTGTACCATTGCTTCTTCAGGACCTCTTGTCCATTTGCAGTCTCCTGCAGTGCAGCACATGCCATGACAGTACCAGGACAAGTCTTCTAAAAGACAGGGAACCCTGCTTTGATTTTTGAGGGCCTTTATTGAACATGTAGGCATCAGATTAACAGTTATTTTTTTTCATGCAATGCTCAGCATGGTATCTCTTTCATTACCTGACCTGTTATGATTAAAACATTAGGAACCTCTGTTCTATAGTCCTGGCTGCTGGAAAACTTGTAGCACAGTATGGGTTTTGAAACAGCATTTAAACTTCAAAGGCAGCATTTCTTTAATATCAGATACTTAAACAGTTCTAACAGGTACTGCCTTTTTCACTTCTTTATTGGAAATCTTCCAATTGGGCTGGTTAATCTAAGGAATGGGATATTAAATGGTATGTATTATCAGGTCATTAATCTATGCCTCAGGTGCAGATTAGATTCTGTGAGGCTGAAGACCAAATTTCTTAAATTTCACTTGGAGAAACATTTAATTAAAACTGCTCAAATCAATATTTTTAAATTCTGCATCTAAAAATTTTTGAAGAACTGGTCAAAAACTTTCAACATTGTTGAGATGCAAAACAGCAGGAAAGTTGGAAAAGACCAAAACTAAGTAAATATGCCATTTTGTAAAAGGCTAAATGAGATGCCCTGAGTAATTATTGGACTGTCACCATGCGATTAATCCTAGCAAATTATGGGCTCAAATAATAAATAACAGAATCAATTAATCCAATCAACATAGGCTTTTGGAAACTAGCTCATTTCAAACTAATTTATTTTCTAACAAGGTTTATAGTTGGGAAAGGTAACTACTGATGACCTACATTTATACAAGGCATTTTACTTGATTTTGCTTCAATAAATATACACCCATCACTGCTTAATGGGACAACCATTATACTGATTAAAGAAGTGCTATCAGATGTGTCTCAAATGTAATTGTAAATTAGGGGAAGATTTCTAATGGTGCCTTACAGGACAGAAGCTTTACAAACCTCATCTAGCAGACCTTTTGAAGAAAAATCTACCAACCAGAGCCAGTCACAGGGTGGTTTGACCAGAATCTGTTAGGACAAAACAGCAAATAACAAAAAGATCCTTAAAGCTATTAGTCAATGGTAAAATAAAACTCAGAGCAGAAAAGCTCCAAAATTCTTGCAGTGACAGCAGTGGCTGACCCGAAGGGCAGTTTCTAAACAGTGCTAGCAAGTTTCCTGTAATAAGACATCTAATAATCAGATCATATATTATACTGTAGTTTAAGTAGGGAATTTATTCCATAATGCTCCATGACCTTTGTTTATCCAGGGTTCAAAACTAGATAGCTGTATTGGGTCTGGTTGAGATGGAGTTCACTTTCCCCATAGCAGCCCTTCTTATGCTGTACTTTGTACTGGTAGCTAGAAAGGTGTTGATGACACATCAGGGCTTTGGCTCCTGCTGAGCGGTGCTTGCTCAGCATCAAGGCTGTATCTCCAACATTCCCATCACCAGTAGGCTACGGGTGGGAAAGGTATTGGGAGGGAACATCACCAGGAAAGCTGATCCAAACTGAGCAAAGGGATACTCCATACTATATGGTGTCTGCTCAGCTAAGAGAAAAGGAGGGCATGGAGCATAATTTTCACCATTTTTGACAAAATGGGGTAATAATGAAAATATTTTTAAAAATTCTGGTACACCTTTTTAAAAAAGCACAAAATTAAACAAGGTAAGATAGAAAAGACTATAGAATTCTGGCTGTAGAATCATCTATGTAACGCTATATTTATTACTCAAACTGATGAGGACGGCAAGTCCATTACAATAATTAGTCAATTATTCTATAGTTCTTTCAAATGTAAAAATTAATCACATTAAGGATTAATTCAGTAAGCCTTCAGCTTAATTACTTACATTTACAGTTCCCATTAGTAATTTTAGAAGTCAGACATCTTTAAAATATGTTACTAAAGAAGAGAGGAAAATTTATTTGCAAAGAAATATACCATTTGCCACTTCTACAAAATATTTTTTATGAAATTAATTATTTAAAATATATAAAATGTCTACTAAATGAATTTTATGCATACAGACCTCAGACACATCTACTAGAACACTAATTCTTTCCTATAACAGGTCTTCATAGGGTGGGTAAAAGGTGGAAAAAAAAAGTGAAATCCAAAACTATTGATATTTTCGGGTTTTTTTATGCTGAACAAGTTTGTTAGACTTGGACAAAAAAAGTAATAACTTATGGGTTCCTGCATGAATAGTTGTACATATCAATGCCCAATTGCAGTCAAAACCACAATTTTACTGCTAGAAATTAGTAGGAAAGGCAAAGACAGTAAAAGAGAGAACATCATTGTACCATGAAATAAATCTGGGATCCACGGACAACTTGAATACCGTGAGCAGTTCTAGGCCCCCTACCTCAGAAAGTGTTCACCAGAATGGTGACTTGCTGTGAGAAGGGCAGAAGAGGTGTGTATGGAACAGGTTTCACATGAAGAACAACCAGGTCAGAGAGGAGTCTTTGTGCTGGAAAACTATTGAGTAGTAGTGGTTTAAAAACTTGAGTGACATGGACTGGTGGGTAGGGATAAACTCTTGACTCTTTCTTCTGGAAGAAGAACAAAAGCAAGTGTTAGTATTAGGTTCAAAGCAAAGAAATAAAACATTCATAGGTGACAGACCTATAGAACTCCTCATCAAAGGAAGTTATGCATGTTGAATATTTACATGGATCTGAAACAAGTCTATGAAAGATAAATCCACCAAGACTTACTAAATGCATAGGAACAGTATGCAGCTCAAGAAGTCCATAAATTAGAATCAGCAGAAACCCAGGAAAATGTTTGGAGGAAGCATTCATTTTCTTCCCCTTACATTCAATCACTGTCATTGCTGAAGAGACTTTGTGTCTTGACTTATATATGACCATTGATATTCTTTATGTTTGTGAAGGAGGAAAGCACCCAAAAGAATACAGATTCAAAAATAAGGGCAGAAACTCACTGCATAAGATCATAACATCCTTAATTTTATGTGAGATGGATTTATTGACTTCCAACAGTTACCAAAACTCCAGCTATGTATTGCTTTAACTATATGTTTCCTTCCACACAGCTTTTTACTTCTGATTGGAGCCCTTGTTCTCCTGTCTCTGTTCTAAGTTAGCCACCTTTCATCTTCTGACTCATATGTATCTTCCCCATTCAGCTTTTTCTGCTGGACACTGGTTTTGTAGGGCTTTTGCTCAATAGACTGTGAAGTGTTTTATGCAGGAAGTAGGTATCATTGCTGTTACACAATTGAAAAGGGAGTTTAAGAAATCTAATTAAACTCATTAAGCCAGAATACAGCTGGGAATGAAATTTTAAACTTCTGAGACCTAGGATGGAATTTTTTCTACTATTGTAATGTTGGTTCTGTGGCAACAGAACCTTATATTAGACTATCAACAAGCTTTAAAATAAGCTGTAACATTATTTAAACAAACAATGAAGACATTCAGCAGGAGAATCGTGTTGCATATGTACTTTTCACAGGCCTTTCAGCAGAATAACAAAACTGCAACACTGCATCCTGTGTAATCACAATGACTCTTCCTAAATTAGACTGGGAACAGGAGAAGTGGAAACATTTGAGCAACAAAGTTTCTTCTGTGCAAAAGGCACAAAGTTTCTAAGGACAAACTATAATTAGTCTTTTAGACTAGGCACACTCAGGCTGTTACAGCTGCAAAGGTTTCAAAGGAGCAGCTACAGCATTTTGTGTCGATAATCTATGGATCACAACTTGCCTAGAGGGAATATTAGCTCCAGAAGGTGAGTTTTACTTCTTGGAAAAACACATAGATTAACTTGGAATCCTTAAACGGCTTCTCAGGCAAAACTTCACCTTCCTTTCTGCGCCCAGAGTAATTATGTACAGAGGAGTATTGGCTTGCAGCTGGTAAAGAGCAGGAAAAGGTGTTGGTGATTTGTAAAACATGTAATAGATCTCTAGATATATATACTGCTTTGCTCGTATTATTTTAAATATATAGGTGTTGCATATGACAGAACATTAAGAGAAAAGCATACAGTAAAAGTTTTTGTTGACTGCTGCAATTTTGCTTCCACAAGAGGCAAGGAAAGGGGAAAAGAAATACATTGAAATCTTGGAAATAAACCTAAATCACCAGAGACAGCCTTTACTAATAACTAATCTGGGCCTCCTAATGAATTTCTATTCAGCTGAGTATATCCTGACCTTGCCAAAAGTCAGACAGATGCTACACAGATCCTGCAAGTTACTAATAGGAAGAAAAAGGATAGCATCACAGGGTCTATTCCCTTGAGCAGCAAAATCTGCTGTTGCAGATGAGCCCTTCCTGGGCCCAACCCAATTTGAATAGGAAAAAGATATATGAGACACATTTGTATACAAACAAATTCCACACAGTAACAGAATGCTGGATGCCAAATGGTGTGACAGGGATCTGTGAATTCAGGATTCATCCCAGCTGAGATCATTCAGGGTGCAGGCTTGTCGTGACACAGTGTGTACACTCATTCATAATCCAAGCAAAGGATTACTGCCACAGCTCATGCTGTAATTAAAGACCTTATATAAAGACCTTGTTGCTTATAAATTTGTAAAATCTTAAGTATTTGAGCTTAGACTCTCCATGCTTTTTATTTTCATGGTGAAAACTGAGTGAATACTTGCAATTTTCCAAAGATAATTTTAAAAATGATGGTTTATGAAGGAAAAAGTGTTTGATCAAGTATAAAAATGAATGAGCAGTATTAATTCAAATTACATCTGTAAACAGAATCTCACTCTCAATGCTTTTAAACTTCCCAGACTTCACAGTTAATATTTTCTTAGCCTATGTTTTATGTGTTGTTACTCTATATCACAGTAGCCATTATTAGAGATGGATACAGAAACAAGATAAAATTTATCAGCTAAAAGCCAAAAGCAGAAGTTCAACAAAGACCCAGGGTAATTTTTTTCCTATCAACATGGAGAAGATCCACAGCAGAAAAAAAACCCCAATAAAAATCAATACTACAACTATAGGTATATAAGTATCAGAGCCAAAATTATAATGGATGAATTGCTTTTGGAAGTGCTTATTAAAATCATCACTGTCTACTACTAATGTTGTTTTAGCATTAAGTTAAATAAGGAGGAAAAAAGCCCCAAATGTGTTTTGCTAGGATAACTACGAAAAGAAAAAAATGTGAAAGTTTTTTAGCCAGGTTTACTACAGTGCTTGCTGTATATCAGTTTACTCCTTTAAAAACTCCGTTCTGAGAGATGAAAATGAAAAGCCTGTCATGAATTGTACTGTTGCACAGCTCTTACTTATTGCTACAGATTGAAGTACCCAGAAATATATAATGTAATATTCAGAGACATTCATTTATCTTGCTGGACAAGTCATACAACATAGATATTTCTAGCTATTGGGAAAGTGATATACACAAAAAAATTAAGCACAATGGTACAAAAGGCATGTATCCTTCTATTGTCGTTGAAAATAAAAAGCAGGGATACAACTGTCATTCAAAAGATACCGTATTTTAAAAATCAAATCTCAAAGCTGCCCTTTTGAAATACATTCAATACTTGTGTCCAGTGTGAACAATCCTTTCTTTTCTGCTCAGAAACACTTTCTTTACTTGCAACTTTTTTTAGGCAATAACTATCAAAAAGATTTTAATTGTCCCTTCTCCACAGTTGGATGGACCTAGCTTTCTAACACAGACAATTAATGAGAGAGAAAAGCAATTAAATTTGGGATTAATGACCTTGGCCTGATGTATGTCTGGAGAGAACTGAATAGAACTAGTAAGGAATGTGGATTGTGCTCTTCCAGATATGGTTCATATGCCCTGATGAATACTGCTTTCATCCTCAGGACCGATTGTCAATATATTGGGACCTCATGTTTAAACAACAAAGTGCTAAATTGCCTTTTATGTTTCCGGAAAGTAAGACCTTAAGAAGAGATAGTGAGCCAATGGAGCTAAAGAGGATATAATGAACAGCAAGAAAAATGATGAAAAGGGTGGAGGCAGAGATTCCTTAGTCTGGAGAGAAGGCAAAGGGAGGCATGATTGAGGGCAAGGGGAATGCACTGGAGGCCTGGGCCAAAATTTCATGCTCCCAGGAAACAGCACCTCCTGCTACTGCTGCTGAAGGAAACATGGGCAAACCTTTCATCTCACCCAGTGAGGTGTTTCTTATGTTCTTCCTGCTTTCAGCTACTGTTGCAAGCCATCCTAAAACTATACATTTGATCAATGGAAAGATAAAGGTTAGTCAGGCTTATCAAGTTATGTAAGGTTTTGTTCTATGAAGTGTATGTGGAAATTAAAGTGAGGCTAGTTTTTTGTGGATAATGAAATTAGTCATATTAAGTTGTATATATCCTCTTTGATTTTCTCTATTTTAAGAAAGTATTGCATTCCCACAAGTATTTGTGGTTAATGCAATTGTGACTCCAACTGGTTTTTATAACTACCAAATACAAAGGAAGAGTTAACTTCAGGTAGCAGTTGAGCAGCAGAATGGAATAGATCCAACCACAGAAGATGAAAGACTTTGGGGTGGGGAGAAATGGGGATGTGACAATATGCCACAGCATTCCACACTTCATGTGGCACACAGAGATTTTGTTCCTACAGCACACAGTCAAGGAATCCTGAAACGGGGACAGATAGCAGACATGTGTCTTGGAAGTAAGCCTAATGAACCAGAAGCTGCAGCAGACAGTAACTGACTTGTTTACAGTGACACCAAAGGAGATACCTATTTCCCTGGTGAGCTTAATAACACCAAATTTGCTCAGACTTCAAATGCAAATTGGGCCAAAAGGTCAATGCCTTAGAGAAACTTAAAAGATACCAAACACTCAAAAGGCTGAAGTAGCTCAGAAATTGACTTTTGAATGAGGAGATGGACAAGGAGCACACTTTGATTTTAAAGGTTCTATGCTATTCAAAATGTCTATAGTTAGCAGGTACTCACTCTCACATACTTCTAGTACCTGAAAGGTATTGCTGCTTTAGGGACTTACCCACTTTTTGCCTGACTAATATTTTAAAATAAATATATTTATTTATTTCATCTTGACATACAGGCAGAATTGTTTTGTTTGTTTAGTTGGTTTTATAAGTAATTTTTCTCTCTTTTTTGCTGCTTTCTATTAATCATCAAATCACTTGTTTTCCAAGCAGCTATTGTAATTGTATATATGTAAAATAACATACAAAGAAGTGAATTTTGTCTTGAAAGTCAGCTCATACTGACTTATGTTGGCTGAATGCCCTATGAAAAAGCGGAATCAAAGCCACTGATTTGGAAAAAAGTCAGGCCAAATTGTAAGTAATCTAGAAAAGCCATATACTGTCTGTAAACAAGAAGATGAGAACTACAGGTACTTGGTAAGAGTTGTTTGGCAGAGTTAAATATTATTAAGTCCTGACTCTTTAATGTTTTCAGGAATCAAATCCATTTCCTCAGACAAAAAACTTTCAAACATATTGATCCATTAAATGATACACTTATCAGATGAAAAATAATATTTGTTATACAGGACAGTTAATTTCTATGAAAATCCAATCCAGCAATATTTATATGTGTATGTCACACAATAATGAGGGTTGAATTCTTTACATTCTAATAACAATACCAGAAAATATTGCAGAATTAAATTTTAAAATAGTTGTATCCAGAAAATTTGCATACAAAACTTTTAAAAGTGCTAGCTGACAAGCTGTGTGCACCATTAACATGGCTTTTCAGCAACTCTGTCAGTTCCAGAACAGTGGTAGAGAGCAAACATGTTACAGCTTTTAAAGAGAGCAATTACAGACTTGTCAGCTGGGTGTCAATCATATGCAAAATAGTGGAATGGATGCTAGAGGACTATAATTAAGAATTAAAGAAGGAGAACATAATTAATGCCACTCAGCCTGGATTTGTGAAAAATATATCCCATCAAAGTAACTTGATTTCTTTGTTAAAATAAAGTTATAAGACAGGTTGACAGAGGTGATGGATAACACTCTCAATATAAACCATGTAGATTTCTATACAGTATGTGAGTTTGATAACATGCAATATTTGACTATGAAATTACAACAAAAAAAAAAAAACATTTACACTGCACATCAAATGGATTTGTATACTTGTTAGGTCTCAAATGTACAGTAAGAGGAAATGCTTATCATCACATACTTCTGTTTCTAGTGGAAGTCTAGCAGAGTGTTTCCTTGCTTGTATGTATTTTAACAATTCTGTTTAACAGTGGGTAAATAAATAAATTCTAATAGTCTTTAAAATAACACAGAGATTGAGAATTATTTAGATAATGAGAAGGGTAAGTTACTGATTCAAAGGAATCTGAATTGTATTTTATGGTTGGTATAATCAAATCTGGTATTTATGATGTGGCCAAAGGTAGTTACCCATCGAGGAACAAAGAAAGCAGTGTCTTCTTAAATGGTGGCAACATCAGCTTCAGAAACTTTATAGCAAAAGCATAAATAGGTCAATAATGAGAAAAGGAAGGCTATGCTACTAGCCTTTCCTCATTAAAAAATCATTAGTAGAGAACAATGCAAATATGATAGGAAAATGGATTACCTGGGGGAAAAAGCCAAAAAAAAAAAACCCCAAACAAACAAAACCCAAACCAGAAATGCAATTCCTTCAGTCAAAACCTCAGAGAACCTAGCCTGGCTTACAAAGAAAAGCTTAATGGAGGCCTACTGATCAGGCAAGAACTTATACAGAAGAGAAACTTTCATTATGGTCTTTTCAATCCTGGCAACAGTCAGCAGATAATAGAATAATTCAGAATAGAAATAAATCCACCTTTTTAAGGATTTAAAACTAGGCAGCTGTTAAGAGTGATTGTCCCATGTGGCAAAAGATTCTGCATCACTGACAGCCTTCTAAATCAAGACTCCTTGATTCTTATTAATAATGATATTCTAGTGCAAAGAAGAATGAAATCCAGAAAGTCTTAGAAACTTTATTATGTATAGGTGAAAAATAAAGTACATCCTCTTTTTTTCTTTTTTTTTTGACTTTTTATCCAGATGAATGTGACACTTTTTCAGTATTTTGAAATGGCTAGACTGAATGTTAGTTCAAATGACTTTATTAAATGTATATCTATTCAACATGCTATAATATATTGTTTACAAAGTATCCTCTAAAATTTAGAACATTCGTGCAAAATACATGGGTGAAAGCGCACTTCAAAATACCACATTGGTAGAAAGAAAATATTTCATTAGAAATAAAACTCCTCTAATCAGTGATTTTTATTGTTTAAGCATTTTTCTCAATATGCAGTTTGTTAAGATGATGGAACCTATTAAACATGTTTGAACTATTTTGTAAACACCAATCAAGCTAATAGGAATCCATCTAATATTGATTTAGCCTTCTCAAGAAAATCTTAAAACAGGAAATTTTCCACTAGACTGGTAAACTCATGGAAAGCTGCTAATCACAGTCTATATTGCAAGAACTTATTACAGGGGAGAGGAAGGGGAAGAAATATTCTTGATTACTCCTCATTAAAATACATCGGAATTACAAACCTAGTGAAGTAAACAGAATATAATTCTAAAATATTGTCTTTCTACTAAGTAGAACATAGAAGGTGAATACCTTAAATGACAAAGATTTCCAATATAAAGAAAAATAGCAATTATCTGTTATGTATTTTATTATATACTCTTTTTCCTCTGTAGGCCTAGAAGCATGTAATTTGGCATCACAATAAAAATGGAAACATTCTCGTTTTTTCTTTTTATTAGACAGACTATAATAATCTCAGATTATGTTCTTTCACAGACTGAATCACTGCTTTTTCACTTGGTTGCTGCTGTGGCTTTTGAAGAAAGTAAAGATGTTGATGACCTTTTCTGCTTTATTTTTAAGGCAAGAAATACACGTGTCTTCTACTTTTGTCAGCTTGGCTACAATAGAAATTTTTGGTCATAATCATCACAAAGTGCAAAGAATAAAAGCTTAAGCTGCATTTTCAAGAGAAGAACTTGACATACTATGGAAATGTGAGAACTCAATGTGAGAAATGTGAGAAATTCACTGTCACCCTGAAGAGGCTAAATATGAACTCCAATCACTGTTGTCCCTTTAGAATCATAGAACCAAGTAGGTGGGAAAAGACCTTTAAGATTATCAAGTCCCACCATTACCCCAGGACTGCCAAGACCACCACTAAACCACTAGACCACTGAGGGCCTAACCTACATGGTTTTTGAACACTTCCAAGGACAGTGGAAAGGAAGAAAGGAAGGAAAGAAGGAAGAAAGGAAAAGGATTTACTAGTTTTTGTCTGCCCAAAACCAATAAGGGCCTGTCAAACTCATATAGATAACCTGAGGAAAACTGCATGACTCATCTTCTGGTTAACATCAGGCAGACCAGGTAAGTTAATTCATGTGCTCAGGCACCTCACGCTACCACATAGACATATATTTAGAAGATGAGTGTTAGTGACCTCTCCTATAATATATTTAGTTTAGGAGTTTCAAGGCTGAAATTCATTAGCCTTGGTTTTGTTTGCTTGTTTGCCTAGTGTCTTTATTTCAGGGTAAATTTTGTCCCTGTAATTCAATACATTCAATGTAAAGCCTGTGAATTTGGCTTAGGAGAATACCTTATACAGAGAGGCAAAATTCCTGCTTATCTTTATAATAAATACCTTTATAAAAATTATCTTTAGAGAATTTATTCTCTTTTTACCTCTGCTGGCAGCAGCACTTCCCAGTGACAGGAAAGGCTTTTGTAACAGCTATTCCATTTGCACAGTAACTACTGGTAGACAATAGAAATCTGTGATTTCGTTTACCCAGCTTCTGTTACAGAAACAAATGAAATAAGGAAATATGCTCTCCCCTTCAGCCTCCCCCCCTCCCCTCTTTTTTTTTTTTTTTTTTTTTTTTTTCCCCAGCACTGCATGAAATCTTGTTCTGGTTTTGTTTCTACAGTCTCACAGTGCTAGCAAAAATTGCTTCCAAATGAGGTGCACTGCTGATTGAAGAGCGAGCGATATACTCTCTGCTATGCTTTGCTTCACTGATTACCGACCTGCTCAGCCTTGTGCTTGCATGGATATATATTACACTAAGAAATCTTAGTTGCATTTTAGCAGCTTAAATTTTACCATGGGGGAAATGCTTCTTTACCATGCATATTATTCAGTGCATTGTAGTATGCTATTCCATTCTGTGCAACTGTCACACAGTTACATAGTTAAGAAGTTGTGCAGATGACTAAGATCACTGACTGTATAAATGCTTACTTTTGCAATTTTGTCAGTTTATGGGAAAACATACAGCTCCTGTTAAAACTCAGGCTATGACACCATGTCAGTTAGGGAACATACTTGCTTGTGTTGAACACACCTTCCAGGAAATAATATATAGCACTGGCTGATTTGCAATTATGACAGAATTTCATTAATTCTTCAGCTGAAATAATTATTGATAGGACATTCGATGCTGCATTCATGACTAGCCATAAATATTTGGGAATCAGACAAGAAATTAATTCGTTTTCATGTTTTCAGTATGAATCTGTGAATATTTGATTTTACCATTTTATGTGGTTGGCTTCAACACTACTCAATATAGCTAACGATAGGTACATTCAATTTAACCTCATTATAACTAATGGCTTTAGAAGTACAGGAAATGTTAACCGTGTACATACATCCATCACATTTGGACACCTAAATGAATCACTTGAAAATTCATGATTATGCTACTGATTTGCTGTCCCATAAATACTTTTATATTCTGTTGATCTGGACATCTTTCCATAATTGTTCTGTGAGTTCTACTGCATACGGAGGTTAAAGCACAGTGATCGAAAATATATTTGCTTCATATATTTATCCAAAGTGAAAAGTGAAGTTAAAGACAGATGGCTTTATCTTTTTTACTGTGCTCTATCCCAATGGACCACCGATCTGAATTTACAGTCAATGTATTGTGTTCACATGACTGGAAGTCGTAATTGAAACACAGTTCCATTCCTGCTTTTCTTCATGTCAGAATTCTAAACCATGTGGACCTGCCAATAGCTTGACATTAAGGACTGGTGTCTCCCCGCATGGACCAGCACCAACTCCATAGGTGTTCACTCCATGCCAACAGGACAAGGACGAATTCCAGCATGAAGACACAGCAGACAGGTTCATTCAGTAACCCTCTTGAATGCTGGCTGTATTCAGCCAGCTTGGTGGGGAGCCAGTGCAAATACAAGTCTGAGTTCTTTAGAGACTAGATATGGAGGGCAAGCGCAACCTTCAGGCCACCTTTATTCGGTTTGTAGTGACTTTTGCTTCCGCAGCTGTTTTTGTGAGGATGCTCTGCGCATGTCGTGACGCCCAACACGCTGCTACCGCAATCGCGCGGCTCAGCTCCCTCTGCAGGTGCTTTCTGGAACCGCCCACAGGTGCTCCCTATAGGCACCGCCAGCGGCGGTTGCACCTGCGCATGCTCTGTGCAGCCTGCCACCTCACCGCCGCTCACACAGCGCCTCCCCGCCTCTGCCACGGCCACCGGGCGGGCACCCACGCCACGCGCTGGAACGGCGCGGGCCTATGGCCGCTTCCGCAGGCCGGGGGAGCACTTCCGGCGCGGGGAGGTGCGTTTAGCGGCGCGACCGCTCGAGTGCGCGTCGTGGCGTAGGACGCTGCCTGTTCCCGCGCTGGGGGCGTGAGGAGGAGAGGGGCGGAGGCGGGCTGCGTCCCCCCAGCGTCCCCCCAGCGTCCCCCCAGCGTCCCCCCAGCGTCCCCCCAGCGTCCCCCCAGCGTCCCCCCAGCGTCCCCCCAGCGTCCCCCCAGCGTCCCCCCAGCGTCCCCCCAGCGTCCCCCCAGCGTCCCCCCAGCGTCCCCCCAGCGTCCCTGCGCACTGTGAGCGGGCCGGGCCGGGCCAGCCCCGAGCGCCATGGCCCTTGCCGGCAGGACGGCCATACGGTGGGCCCGGCTGCGGAGCCCTTGCCCGTGTGCAGCCCCTCTGTGCCTGCCGCCCCGGCTGCCAGCGGGACCGGCGGCGTGCGAGCGTCTGTACAGCTGCCCCGGCAAGGTGAGTCCGCAGGGCTGGGGGGGCTCGTTCCGCCAGCCCGGGCTTGACTGCAGTGAGCTCCCTAAGGCGGGCGGCGGGCCGTCGTGTAGGAGGGACCTTTCCAGACAGGCGGTGTCACCCTGGAGATAGGGGCGTTTGCGGGGGGCAAGACTTGCCGCTCCAACCCGAGGCACTCTGCAAGGGACACTGGAGGGAATGCTGTGTAGTGCCGTGTAGTGATGCTAGCAAAGAACTCCGGGCCTGTTTTCTGTCTTGTCCCGGGGATACATGCATAGCCTGTGTAAGAGAGATGGGCTCTGTGTATCTGAGTTTTTAGGTGAAGTGTAACTGATTGCTTTGGGGGAGGTCTCCTGGCTCCTGAAGCTGAAAACTTTGAAAGGCAAAAAACCCCATTTTTCTTCAGAATGCTTGGAATGAGCAGGTGTAACAAAAAGGGAAGTCTTTTAGCGTTGGATCTTTCTGTGTGTGAACCAAGGAAGTCAGGCTGGTTTTCTGCATTTTGTTTTTTAATTTAGCCAAGATAAGTGTTACCTGTAGTTTCCTTTTCCACAAAGTCTGCTTGCTCCTTATGATGAGGTCATTGATACCTGAGCTGCTAGGCAATGTAACTGTATTCTTATCATGTTTATAAAGAATGATGTCCATAATGGTCCTTTGAATCCGGTTTTCTTAATCCTTAACAGTTTCACAAACTTGAAACTGCTTTAAATTTTCCAACTCCCTATATTCTTAAGAACATAGTACCTTTTACAACGCTTGCTGTTTCACAGCATACTTGCTGATTATTCAGAGCAGCAAATGATATATGTATGTATGAGTAAAGTGAAATCCTAGTATTTTAGACACTGATGACAATTTTTGTATCTCTATTCAATCTATACCTCTTAGGGAGAAAAGAGTTAATTCTTTTCTAAAGGCCAGGTCATATTGTACATAGAGACTGTAACCATGGTTTGTGAAAATAAATTTCTGTTTTTCAGGAAAAATTAGATATGTCGACATACCCTGTTGAAAACATTAGAAACTTCAGTATTATAGCTCACGTAGATCATGGCAAAAGTACACTGGCAGACAGATTGTTGGAAATTACAGGTAAGTGTTCTCACTTATACTAACTTTTCTTGACATGTAAGATGATGGGTAAGATTCTGTAGCTTTAATTATTACTGAAATTTCTAATATCTTTGTTCTTCTAGTGCCAGGTAGCTAGTACTTTTGGGCTGTCAGTCGTGTAGTGCTACAGATATGAATATGAAGGAAGTGTGTAATGCACTCAAGGAAGTATGTATTTTAAAAAGAGACTGAAAAGGAGTGTACTTTCTTGTTGAAGATGCTATTCCAGTTATTCCTGACCAGTGTTCCATTACATCAGTACATGGCAAGATTATGATATTTACTACCAGTGTTTGGAGTGGGCAGAAGGGGTACCCTGGTACTCTGGATAGAGTAGTTTTCAAGTGTTCTTGAAACAGAGAGGAAATTCAGCTGCTTGTACTTAGGTGAAAGTAATCCTATGCCCTCTTGTGAATGAACTGTAAACAGCTGCCTTTCACGGTGGTGCTACTCACTGGTGTACTGAAGCTGATACTTAGAAGATGCAGCATTGTAAGCTTTAGAAATGCACACCCCTATGTTGGTTTAGATTTAGTGAGTAGAATGACTGTCAGTAAGCGTAAATTCCATGGATTCCTAGCAGCCATATATATATTTGCTTTTTCCTTCACTCTTAAGTATTAAGAAAGATGTGTTACTTTCATTTCCAGAGGTATTTATTTTGTTCTCATTGGAATGCTTCTTGGACTTCAGTGTTTTTATTTCTCTGTTGTTGTTGAGGATAAGGAAAACTACCCCTTTTAAAATGAAAGTGAGAAACAGAAGTGCTAAGAGATTTCTGAAACTAAGTGATTCTTAAACTAGGCTTTCCTTGGAAGAGAGAAACAGAGGTTGCCATTGAGGGTTCTCTAAGCTATAAAGCAATTGCTGTATCTCTGAAGAGGAGATTAATTTTGGAGAGTCTTGCTTTTTCTCATTTAAGGGGTGAACAAAACAAAACATGGCAGATGAGCTTTGAATAAAAGTAACTACTTACGATTACCTCCTATGTGTCACTATGGGCAGTTTTACGTGATGCCTGTGATAGAATGGAGTTTTGAATTCAGGTCTGTTGAGCTCTACGATAATGCTCTTACACTTGGCAGTGGTGAGAACTGTGGGCCATGCAGCTGCTCTCCAATGATAGGAAGTGAAATTGCTTTAGCCATCAAAATTATTTAGCACCAGATGGAATTTCTGTTACTTCTTAATCTCTGATGTTTTGTATCCTGCTTATTAAGGAAAGTATTTTATATAAAAACATAGAATCATAGAATCATAGAATAGTTAGGGTTGTAAAGGACCTCAAGATCATCTAGTTCCAACCCCCCTGCCATAGGCAGAGACACCTCACACTAAACCATGCCACCCAAGGCTCTGTTCAACCTGGCCTTGAACACTGCCAGGGATGGAGCATTCACAGCTTCCCTGGGCAACCCATTCCAGTGCCTCACCACCCTAACAGGAAAGAATTTCCTCCTTATATCCAATCTAAACTTCCCCTGTTTTAAGTTTGAACCCGTTACCCCTTGTCCTGTCACTACAGTCCCTGACGAAGAGTCCCTCCCCAGCATCCCTATAGGCCCCCTTCAGGTACTGGAAGGCTGCTATGAGGTCTCCACGCAGCCTTCTCTTCTCCAGGCTGAACACCCCCAACTTCCTCAACCTATCTTCATACGGGAGGTGCTCCAGTCCCCTGATCATCCTCATGGCCCTCCTCGGGGCTTGTTCCAGCAGTTCCATGTCCTTTTTATGTTGAGGACAGCAGAACTGCACACAATACTCCAGGTGAGGTCTCACAAGAGCAGAGTAGAGGGGCAGGATCACCTCTTTCGACCTGCTGGTCACGTTCCTTTTGATGCAGCCCAGGATACAGTTGGCTTTCTGGGCTGTGAGCGCGCACTGCCGGCCCATGTTCATTTTCTCATCAACCAGCACCCCCAAGTCCTTCTCCCCAGGGCCGCTCTGAATCTCTTCTCTGCCCAGCCTGTAGCTGTGCCTGGGATTGCTCTGACCCAGGTGTAGGACCTTGCACTTGTCATGGTTGAACTTCGTAAGGTTGGCATCAGCCCACCTTACAAGCGTGTCAAGGTCCCTCTGGATGGCATCCCTTCCCTCCAGCATATCAACCGGACCACACAGTTGGAAAGCACCTTAAGATTGTCTAGTTCCAGCCCCGCTTCCATGGGCAGGGACACCTCACACTAAACCATGCCACCCAAGGCTCTGTTTAACCTGGCCTTGAACACTGCCAGGGATGGAGCATTCACAGCTTCCCTGGGCAACCCATTCCAGTGCCTCACCACCCTTACTGTAAAGAATTTCTTCCTTATATCCAATCTAAACTTCCTCTGTTTTGACAAGTTTTTAAGTTTTAGCCCCATTACCACTTGTCCTATCATTACAGTCCCTAACGAGGAGTCCCTGTCCAGCATCCTTGTAGGCCCCCTTCAGATATTGAAAGGCTGCTATGAGGTCTCCATGCAGCCTTCTCTTCTCCAGGCTGAACAGCCCCAGCTCTCTCAGCCTGTCTTCATACAGGAGGTGCTCCAGCCCCCTGATCATCCTCGTGGCCCTCCTCTGGACTTGTTCCAACAGTTCCATGTCCTTTTTATGTTGAGGACACCAGAACTGCACACAATACTCCAACTGAGCTCTCATGAGAGCAGAGTAGAGGGGCAAGATCATCTTCGAGCTGCTGGTCACGCTCCTTTTGACGCAGCCCAGGATACAGTTGGCTTTCTGGCTGCGAACGCACACTGAAGACGGCTCGCGTTCATTTTCTCATTGACCAACACCCCGAAGTCCTTCTCTGCAGTGCTGCTCTCAATCTCTTCTCTAATATATAACTTTATATGCAAAAAAAAAAATTCGTAAGTGTTAAAGAGTTGAGGCATAATTTTATTTTTAAATAAAAATCTAAGTTTAGCCTAATCAGATGGACAAAATTCTTCTGCACCTGCAAGTCCCATGTTCTTCTCATTAATAACACTTTCAAGAATTACTTATTTTAAGAGCTTATCTACTGAATGAGGCAAGAAAACTGTTGTGGTGGTGGTGTTTTTTGTTTGTTTTTTTTTTTTTTATTTTAGGAACAATTGCTAAAACTCCCCGTAATAAGCAAGTGCTGGATAAACTGCAAGTTGAACGTGAAAGAGGAATTACAGTTAAAGCACAATCTGCATCTCTCTTTTACAGTCATGAAGGAGTAAACTACCTCTTAAATCTTATTGACACGCCAGTAAGTTAAGTATAAACAGTGTTTAAGTCGCACAAAACTAAATGTCTTTCTATTTAAAAGTAGGAGATAGGTGGCTTCTTGTGTTTGTTCGGTTTGTTTTTTTTTTTTTTTTTTTTTGTAAGACCTGTGAACATATATACAAATGAAAATATCATAATATAGAAATCTTTGCAAAAGACTCTAGAAATACTCGAAATTGTAAGAATTTTTTTTTCTCCACAGGGCCATGTAGATTTCAGCTATGAAGTATCACGGTCACTGTCTGCCTGCCAAGGTGTCATACTTGTAGTGGATGCAAATGAGGTGGAGTTCTTAATTTTTGTTTTCCACTTAGAATTTCAGTAATTTCTTTAAGTAAGCTATAGAGAAAGTCTATCTCCACAGAATTGTTTGTGGCAGGAAAAGTGTTAAGAGTTTTAAAAATCTAGAGACTAATACTTGCGTGTTTATAGACACAGCAGTAAAAGCAGAGGATTAGTGAAGAATCAGATCCTACTTTTTTACGGTGTATGAAATTTGCAAATGTCAGGCTGGAGATAATGATAATGTTATTGTTAAAATGCTATTTTAATAACATGTTATCATTTATTAAAGATAACATCCCTTTGTCTTAGCCCATTTGTGAATAGTTGTGAACAAAGAATCTACTGTTTGAGGTACCTGTTATAATCTTGGCTATTCAGAAATAGCATACACAAAATATGTACGCGGTGCATAATGTATGCATAATACTGTGTTATCTATAAATAATTCCATATAAGTGGTCACACATACAGCATTATTAGTTTGTCTACTTATATGCAGATTATGTGAAATGATAATTAGGAATGTTGTTTTCTTTCTCACCAACGTGTGTAATCAATAACCTTGACTTACTTTGCATCCCCCAAATGGGTAGAAGGAATCTTAAATTGTATAGTATCCCTAAAAGAAACAACAAACCCTACTACCAAAACTCAGGAAGATTCCATTTTAAACTTTTATAATGCTTATTTTCTAGGGTATTCAGGCTCAGACAGTGGCAAACTTCTATCTTGCTTTTGAAGCACAGCTTGCAATAATTCCTGTCATAAATAAGGTAATAAATGTTTTAGTTTCGTATTAATTAGTTGGATTGTTTGTGTAGAGTATTGAAATGTATCTTCAAATAGAACTGCATAATGAAAAATAACTACAGTGTAGTAAGAAATTTGTGTATTTACTCCCTTTAATATTTTATAGTAATTGCTGTGAACTAAAGCTTCCTTGACTTGTATATTTGAAATTTACAGTGCTGGATCATATGGAAGATATGTTTGTTGTTTTTCAGATTGACTTGAAGCATGCAGACCCTGAAAGAGTTGAAAAACAAATTGAGAAGCTGTTTGATATCCCTATAGATGAATGTGTGAGGGTAAGATCTCTTAAAGTTTTAGAACATTTATAACATGGTGTTACATTTTACAACATTGTACAATTACATCTACTTGGTAGCTAATGAAAGACAAGTACATGTAGGAAATCAACAGGATGCCATCTGTCTGCCTGTTTTTTACATACATGGATTTCTTTAAAGTTTGTCTCTTGGAAGAGTGGAGAACATACATCTCTGTTACAAAAACTAGTATGTCTTGATGAATTACATCAGATAGGTTTTACATTATTTTTCATTATGGTCCATAAATTGTTTTAATTTGTAACATGGCAGTAGTTGCTGTTCAGGAGAGAAAAAAATTGTTCCAGAATAATTTATAATCAAAGAATCATTTCAGAGTACTAGCATTCTATAGTGTGCTTCAGTATGGTTTTTATGGATAGAAGTATTATCTGTGGCCACTAAAACTAAGTAAACATAACGCTGATACTGAGTAAGTGTAAGATACATCTTATAAAATTGTTGTTGGATTTGTTTTAGATTTCTGCTAAACAAGGAACAAATGTTGAAAAAGTTCTCCAGAAGATCATTGAGAAGATTCCACCGTAAGTCTTGATTTAATTATGAAACTTTGCAAGGTTAATTAGGAAACCATGAGTTGCATTTAAACAGTATTGGTAGTAGTTCTGCACTTAATCTGATTTAAAGTCAATACTTTTATAAAGAGATGTGGGAGAAATCTAATGTTGGTTTTTGACAAACCTGGTTGTCTCCTATGACAAAGTAACCTGCTCAGTTGATGTGGGACCAAAAGTGGGTGTTGTCTGCCTAGGTTTGTCCAAGGCTCTTCATAGAGTTTCACAGGCTCTCCTAGAGAAAATGATACATAATGGTCTAGACAAGTGGTCTGTGCAGTGGGTGGGGAACTGGTTGCACCCAGGGAGTGGTGTCAAACAGCTCCTTTTCAAATTGGCAACCTGTCCCTAATGAGGACTACCAGGGATTGATATTGCGCCCCAGCGCTGTTTAGTGTCTTCATAAATTATTAGGAAGGTGTGATCAAGTGTACTCTGACCAAGTTTGCTGATGATAACAAACTGAGTGGGGGGAGTGGACGCTTTGGAAGGGAGAGCCACCCTCCAGGAAGATGTGGATAACAAGAACCTCACGAAGCTCAACAAAGACAAGTTGAAGGTCTTCCACCTGATAAAACATAATCCAAGAGTGCAGCACAGGCATACACTGCAGTACAAGTTACTCCCAGGGAGTTTCCAATTGGATATAAGAGGAAGATTTTTCACAATGAGAACAATCAGCCAATGGAATAATCTCAAGAAAGTGGTGGATTCCCCAACACTGGACACTTCTAAGATTCAGCTGGACAGGGGGCTGGGCCATGTTGTATAGACTGTTCTCCCAGAAAGATTGGACCAGATGATCCTTGAGGACCCTTCCAATGGGGTATTCTATGATTTTACGAAATTTTTTTGGGGGTGTGGGAGTGCTTGCTCATTCAATGTTTTAAAAACACGATATGTAATATATGGGTTTATATTTTTTTCTTTTGTGACAGACCCCAGTGTAATACTGCTGATCCTTTGAAAGCCTTAGTATTTGACTCCACTTTTGACCACTACCGAGGTGTCGTAGCTAACATTGCACTCTTTGGTGGGGAGATTCAGAAAGGGCATAAAATTGTGTCTGCACACACAAAGAAGAGATATGAAGTTAATGAAGTTGGAATTCTGACTCCAAATGAACAGCCGACACATAAGCTGTAAGTAAAAATTTTTTAGCGTGGAACAAATCATAAATTCGTCTAAGATATAAAATTCTGCATTTCTGGTTGTGTTTGGTTTTTTGGGTTGTTTTTTTTTTGTTTGTTTTTTGCTTTGAGTGGCTGGGAGATGTCTGGGATTTTAGTTCTTTGGTGGTGGGTTTTGGTTTGTTCTGTTTTTGGTTTTTTTTTTTATGATTACTTGTAATCTAATGCATTCTGAGGCAGAAATTTTAGGGACTGTTTTCTGGATGATTCTAGGGGGAAGAAGCCATTCTGTCATCTATAGTATAAGGAACACCTGGGCAGCTAGGTTTTTTCAAGACTTCGCATTTGATACTGTTATTCAGGTGTCCAATTTATTTCTAGGAACTACCTTGTTTGAGAGTGGAAGGGAATGGGCTCCATCTTAGTTATTGCTTCAGCATATTTTGAGGGTGAAAAACCTTAAAATCCATGAATACAACAGCTTCCAGAAACTGGCTTCTCATGGCAGCAGTGGGAATTAAAACAGGTACTTAGAATTAGTGGAGAAGTTTTATCTGTTTGCATCCAAGTATGTGTTAATTACTTTCTTGGGAGATTCTCAGTGAACCTATGTTACTGTGTCTGGTGGATTGAACCCAGCCAGCAACTAAGCTCCCAGACAGCAACTAAGCTCCCAGCCAGCAACTAAGCTCCCAGCCAGCCGTTTGCTTACTCCCCCAACCCAAGTGGGATGGGGAAGAGAGTTGAAGAAGGAGCAAAAGTGAGGAGAAACTCGTAGGTTGAGATAAAGACAGTTTAATAAGTGAATGAAAAAGAAAAAAAAGAAGATAAAAACAAGTGATGCAAAGGCAGTCAGTAACTTACCACCTCCCACAAGCAGGCTGATGCCCTTCTATTCTGCAAGTAACGGCTACTTTGGAAAAACTACACTGATGTTACATGGCCTGGAATATCTCTTTGGTCAGTTTGAGTCTGCTGTCCTGGCTGTGTCACATCCCAGTCTCTTGCCCACCCCTACCCTATTTGCTGTGAGGGGTGGAGTGAGAAACAGAGAACACCTTCATGCTGTGCAAACAGTACTCAGCAGTAGGTAAAACATTGGTATATTATCAACACCATTTTAGTCCCAAATCAAAAACACGGTGCTGCTCTGAAGTTAACTCCATCCCATCAAAAACCAGTATTCTCTGTTTTTTTTATCTACCATGGATTCCTTTCCTAATAGCATTACGTGCTGATGGAAGGCATTGTGTATTGTTTCTCCCTCTTAGTATCTGAAACTTGCTGTGGTGACACCAGAGAACTGTTCTGGTTTCTGTGTCTTAGATCTGTGAGAAACTCCTTCTAGCTCCAGCTTTTAAACTGGGAGTAACACAAAATTAAAAATCTAGAACTACAGATATGCTGTTTAACTGAAACAGAAATAGAGCTACATGAGAAAGTTCACAACTCAGAGGAGAAATAGCTTAACTCTGGCTTCTGGACTGTGTATGGGCTTTTATGGGGGTAATTTATTAAAATTTCTGGCTGGGCTAAGTCAAGTAGGAAAAATAGTGGAAATACTAATAATGGCAAGAACCATGTCCATATAACACCAATTCTATTTAGATATGCTGGACAGGTGGGCTATGTGATTGCTGGAATGAAAGAAGTAACAGAAGCCCAAATAGGAGATACGCTGTTTTTGTATAAACAACCAGTGGAGCCTTTGCCTGGCTTTAAGTCAGCGAAACCAATGGTTTTTGCAGGTAAGAAGTAAACTGATAGGAAGTGGAATTACTTTTTTTCCAGTAACAAAAGTAAGAGAGCCATTAGAGCTTTTAAAATAATATATGTGAATATTTAGAGCTGTGAGGAATAAAATAGAAATAAAATTAAATAGAAATTTAGCTTAAGTTAAGCTACAGAGGCACGTCATAGCTTTGTGTAATTTTCCCTGTGATTTAACAGTATCGATAATAGTTGTAGACTGGGTTTATACGAATACAAGTCTAACATATATTTTTAGTAGTGATTATTGGTTTTAATGACAGGAAACTCTTGGTAAGCTGGAAAAGAAACTTTGCAGCTTAGAAAATAGTAAATTTTGGGGAATTCTTTATCGTGATAATCAGGTTTCCATAATAATTGGGATTTTAGTCTTTTAAAACTTAGCAGCTGTTTTATTTTTGTTAAACATAATAAACTGCCAAAGGTAATACTGAGAATGATTCTGTAAAATATTTGACTTTTTAAGCTTGAATAGTTCTGAAGAGCTGTTGCCACCAGCTTCAGTAACCACTACAAATGCTATGGAGGATGGCTTTAGAAAGAAACAAATTCTATAGAACGCTTTCTGGGCTTGTGAAGGAATGTGCAAAACTCACTTGAACTGTCTCACGGAGATTAGGTCACCTGTCAGTGAATGTAGAAAGGGGTAATCCTATAAATAATATTTTGGTGTACGTATGTGTTGCTGCTTGGTGTAGAGTAATCTACACTTTCTGAACACATGGTGATGTGAAGTGATACAGTAGAACCTATTCCAGGCAGTAATTGCACAAACAGCTGGCTTCATTAATTAAAAAAAAAAAAACCCACAACATTTGCAACTTTGAAATGGCACTTTTTTTTTATTTTTACCTTTGAAGGAATGTCGGTCTGCTTATTGAGTTATGCTTAAACTGTATGTTTACACTGCATCCCTGCAAAACAATGTTATACTCAGTTGTGCATTTTACACAACTGTGAAGGATTAGATGAGTAGAGTGGCTGTACCATTACGGTTTGAATGTTAATTGTGAGGTAATCTAAAACTTTATTGAATTTTAACTAATTAAAAAAAACCCTTATGTTGTTTTTCACATTTAATAACAGAACAGACAGTGAGCTATTTCTGATTTTATTACTGTGTTCACTGTAAGATGCATATTTGAAAGGTAAGTACACACAAAAATAAAGCTATCACATCACTTCTACCTGATATGTTTTGACAGGAATGTATCCTGTAGATCAAACAGAATATAATAATCTCAAAAGTGCTTTGGAAAAGCTGACATTGAATGACTCCAGTGTAACTATTCATCGTGACAGTAGCCTTGCCTTAGGAGCTGGATGGAGGTTAGGCTTTTATACTGCTTTCATGCTTGGAACTGTTTTTAATTGAGAATGGCGGTTTAAATCAACTGAAGGTAGAACTAAAATGAATTAAAGAATAGGAGCTTTAATTCAAATTCATTATAGGTAAATATCAAAAGCATTTGATTTTCTTGCATTATTTGTGCAGAGTGTGAAATTTGTTGTGTTTGATAGTTTTTGTTTTCCAAGACTCATACAATTGAATGGTAGGATCATTTGGAAGTTGTTTGCTGTGCCTGATACTGCCAGGCTAGCAATGTAAACAAGCTTAGAGGTTAAAAAAAACCTGCAGACAAAACAAACCACCGTAACATTCCAGAGGATATACAAATACTTTTACCAACAGGATATTTTTTTCCAGGTTGGGTTTCCTTGGTCTTTTACATATGGAAGTCTTTAATCAGCGTTTGGAGCAAGAGTATAACATGTCTGTTATTTTGACTGCACCTACAGTTCCATATAAAGCTATTCTTTCCTCAGCAAAGTTGATAAAGGTATGCTAAATTTATTATAGCTTTGTGTAAAGAGCAGCTTAAAAGCCTCCTGTAATAAACATTTACACGTTTTGGTTTTGTTTTTTTTTTTTCCCTAAATGTAGTCTAGTACTTTATTTTAGGGTAAACATTAGAAACACCAGTATTTAACTTTAAAAGGGCTTTTTTTAGTGGAAATTGATGTTTGGTTTTTTTTTTCTTAAGAATGCTAACTTTCCTTCCTCCTTCTACTTCAAGCATTCTCTTTTTATGTCTTACATCTGCCCTTGAAAATGGGAATATAGGACACATTTCTTGCTTGTTCTTTTAAGTGCATACTGACTGGGCTGAGTTTAAAGCAGGTGAAATAATCTTTTAAGTCTTTACCCATCAGAAAACAGTATTTTTAGGAACAGCTTATAATTCTACTGTAGACTGGCAGGGGCTGGTGAAAACAAGTCAGTCTCTGATTACAGTGAACAGGCATCTGCGTACTTCACTGAACTGGGTACAAATAAAACCCCTGTGTTTTAAGAGAGACAAAGAGATAAGGGCTTATGAGCACCGGCTGACAGAGGAGGCTGCAAATAGGACTGGCTCATTATCCAACATGTACTTTTAAACACTGCATAAAATCTGTAAATTAGTAACAGGTCATATGTGAAAGGTTGCTGTACTTGGAAGCTGTAATGCGTAGACCCTTTTTCTCTCAGGTTATTTTGGTTTCTTGCTCAGGCAGTGTAGCAGCTATGAATGAAGCAGTTGACACTTTCGGTGCACAGATGATTCTGGATTGCTGATGTGGGATTATTTTCAGATGGTACTGGAAGTGTAGGTGCTTGTCTGTGGAAGCAGTATAATCACTTGCTTTGGTGGGGAAATTGTATGTACACACTAAGAAAGATGACCTTCCTTTTATTCTTACTTTGGAAGGATAACTCCAGCCCATATCAGGATGATGAACTGGAAAGAACAGGTCACGAAAGCATTCAGACAGGAATAAAAAACTTAAGTGCACTTAAGCCTGTAAGGGAGCCTGAACCCAAAGTTCTACTTGGAGAAGAATGTTCTCTTCACCAAACTCCAGAATACTTAGAGCAGGTCTTTTGTTGAACCTGTGCTTTACACCTTACAGAACCAGGATGGAGTAAGAAGGAAGATCCTTGCTTTACAGGCAAGAGAAAGCTGGAAAAGATGGTCAGAAAGGCCTTTTTTTTTTTTAATTTCTATGGATAATCCTAGGTTGTAGTCCCAGTGCTAAGCACTTCTATTTGAAATTCATTGAATAAAATGCCTAAAACACCCCACCATTTCCCAAAAGTCATTCCTATAATCTTCCTGTATAATATTTAATGATATGTTGATCAAGGACTTCTGTATGTGGTACAGAAATCTCTTCTAAAATTGTGCTTGGTATAAGTTTGGGTTACATAATCCACAAGTGTTTCCAAACTAGTGAAACATTTTTTAGCATTTTTTCTTAGTCTCCTTTGCTATTCAGTTAATTTATTTGTAAAATCACAGTATGTTTGTTTGTTTCCAGGAGCACGGTAAAGCAGAGATTACTATTATCAACCCTGCTCAGTTTCCTGATAAAATTTCAGTATCAGAATATTTGGAGCCAACTGTTCTTGGTACTATTGTAACACCTCAGGAATATATTGGGAAAATAATTGTTTTGTGTCAGGTTGGTATATAGTTTTAGTTTTGTCATTTGCATTTTATGTTTTTCGTGTTACACTTAAAGTGAAGACACTAGATGCTGGATAATAGTACAGTAATTACTAAATGCTTTTGAAAGATGTATTAAAAAGAATTCCTGGCAGGAAAGATGAGCCTGCAAGTCCTATTTTGTAATACTCCAGTATGTGTGAAATCTAATTTCAGTGAGATTTTGTGGACAAATAATTATACATTTAAAAGGCAGCAATAAACAGAAGCTGTTAATATTTTCAGAAATTCAGCTTTTGGAGAGGATAGACTTGTGTCATATGTGCAGTTAAGCTACAACCACTTAATTTATTATGGTGCTGCAATCTCTTTTAGGACTTTAGCGAACTACCATTAAGAAAGTTACTTTCGGGCTTGAAGTACTGGAGTTCTCTTGTGTAACTGAATAGTTGTTTATTTTAATTTACTTTGTATTTATTTGTGCAAATTTTGGTCAAGGGGAACTGAAATGATTTTTATTTATCTAGGATCGTAGGGCAGTCCAGAAGGATATGTTGTACATTGATGAACACAGGGTTATGCTAAAATACCTCTTTCCACTGAATGAAATTGTGTTGGATTTTTATGATGCTCTTAAGTCTCTGTCTTCTGGTTATGCAAGGTAACTACCTCCCTCTGTTCCCCCCTCTTCTTCACCCCCCACCCTGGATCCTGAGGGAGGGAATGAGAAAAGATTTGAGAAGAATATATGGAAAGGCACAAGTGAAGAATATTGTGGTGCTGCACATCTAGTCTTGCTTCACCTTTAATGGATTAGATTCACTGTGAAAATGGATGGAAGTAAGTCTGAGAAACATTGAAAGTGCATCACTACCCAATAATAATTTTCTTCAGTGATGCATGTATTTTTCAAGCATGCCCTCTACAGCGGCACTCACTTATCTACATGAATAAGGTCTGGATAGTTCTTACTTGTCTTGAAGTGACAATGAGCATTTTCTATCGCAGGAATCACTGAAACTGTACTTCTGACTGTATTCATTGTCTCTTGGAAAAGAATGCTGATTCTTTAAAGCCAGTAAAACCAACATACTGTATTTAAAACAAACAACATTTACTTTACTTACATGCTTTTGTTATGGGAATAAAGTAAATCATTTGTATTTTGAGACAGAATGTTCTGTGGTGGGTGGATTCTCGGAATTCAAAGGCTAGAACAATGTTCAGCTGTCTGTGAAGGGCCTTGTGAGTTTAATGGAAGGGAAGCATTGCATGGCATTATGCCTCCATGGCTTCATGCCAGAGGAGGCTCTTACAAACGTGGTGTGTAGAGATGTGGTTAGTAAGATACATTTTGACAGGAACTGGTATACCTAATTACATGATTCATTTTATAAGAATAAAACGTATTTTATCAAGACTGAATTTAGTTTGTGTAAAAATGAGAGGGAAGATGTGTTTTGCCCAAGTTTAGATACCTGTTTGCAGTAGAAGCATAAGCAAAAATGGAGTCAAGGACAGGTAGAAGAAACGAGGGAATGAAGATCTTGAATTTTCTCTCAGGATCTAACTGTCCAACAAAGTGAAAACCAACCTGTTTATCAGGAAGCTATCTCATGGGTAGAATTATGCTGTGTTTCCTTTGATTTGGGTGTGACAGTGTTGTATTGTGTTACTTTTTGATTTTTATTTCCTAATTGACTCCCTAATTTTGTTACTGTATTTAATGCTTTCAGTAATCATACCTGTTATTTACACAACTATGGTTTATTAAACCTATTAAGATAGAAGTACTTTCAAATACTCTCAAAGGATTTTCTTTTTCCCCTCTGTTCTGGTATTTCAGATCTGACTAAATTAGTGGTACTGGCATTCTGCGCATTTGTACTTCCATACAAGACGCAGATATATAAGATACACATCTCCTTCATTTTAAGAATTTTTGCAAACTGATACACAGACAGCAAGGCCCATACCCGCCAAAAGATAAATATGGTTTGGAAAGGAAGAAAAAACCTTAGTTGTCAGAATGATAATTGGGGTCGTATAAATAGTCTCTGAAATGAGAGAATGAAAACAGTCCAGGGTGTTAGTGTTTGATTTCTGTGACATGAAAGATATATACTGTTCAAAAGCTGTGTTGAAGAGTTTCCAGCTGATAGAAAATAAGTATTTGAAGACACTCTTTAAGTGATTGCATTAAGCATGTTGAATTTTAAATTCATTTACCTTGCTCAGTAGGCTGGAAGAGTGGATGTCTTCTGTTGCATTGGAGATGAGATCTATCTGCAGTAAATTTCTAGTCCAGTCTTGCATAATGAAGACATACTAAGGGACTGTTAAAAACTGTGCTTCTATTTTATTAAAAAGTTCAAGTGTTTTATTAAGTAATGTGTCTTTAACTTAAAATTCATGGAAAAAAAGAGTGCGGAATATATTTTTTACAAAATCTTCAGTAACTTTTAAACTGTTTTCATTTAGTTTTGATTATGAAGATGCAGGATACCAGGCAGCAGACCTCATCAAAATGGATATTCTTCTAAATGGAAATCCAGTTGAAGAACTGGCAACTATCATACACAGGTAGGTTCACTGGATTCTCCATTCCAAATAAATAAAGACTTCCAATTAATACACAGTGTTTTCATTGTATGTTAATAGGACACAATGATCTTAAGGGTATTTTCCAACCTAAATGATTCTAAATGACTGACATATATGTATTACTATTAGATGACAAATACAAATGAAAACAGAGGATTTTGACACATTGCCACTTTTGGAAATGATCTGAAAAAGAGGGGCATTTTGTAATAGAAAAATAGAATCACAGAAAGTGAGAAACAGAAGTGCTAAGGGATCTTCATAACTATAAATGATTCTGAAACTAGGCTTTCCTTGGAAGAGAGAAACAGAGGTTGCCACTGAGGATTCTCTAAGGTAAGCTATAAAGCAATTGCTGTATTTCTGAAGAGGAGATTAATTTTTGAGAGTCTTGCTTTTTCTCATTTAAGGGGTGAACAAAACAAAAAATGTCAGACAAGCTTTTGATAAAAGTAACTATTTATGATTACCTCCTATGTGTCACTATGGGCAGTTTTACGTGATGCCTGTGATAGAATGGAGTTTTGAATTCAGGTCTGTTGAGCTCTATGATAATGCTCTTACACTTGGCAGTGGTGAGAACTGTGGGCCATGCAGCTGCTCTCCAATGATAGGAAGTGAAATTGCTTTAACCATCAAAATTATTTAGCACCAGATGGAATTTCTGTTACTTCTTAATCTCTGATGTTTTATATCCTGCTTATTAAGGAAAGTATTCTATATAAAATCATAGAATCATAGAATAGTTAGGGTAGGAAAGGACCTTAAGATTATCTAGTTCCAGCCCCCCTTCCATAGGCAGGGACACCTCACACTAAACCATGCCACCCAAGGCTCTGTTCAACCTGGCCTTGAACACTGCCAGGGATGGAGCATTCACAGCTTCCCTGGGCAACCCATTCCAGTGCCTCACCACCTTTACTGTAAAGAATTTCTTCCTTATATCCAATCTAAACTTCCCCTGTTTAAGTTTGAACCTGGTTACCCCTTGTCCTGTCACTGCAGTCCCTGACAAAGAGTCCCTCCCCAGCATCCCTATAGGACCCTATGAGGTCTCCACGCAGCCTTCTCTTCTCCAGGCTGAACAGCCCCAACTTTCCCAGCCTGTCTTCATACAGGAGGTGCTCCAGCCCCCTGATCATCCTCGTGGCCCTCCTCTGGACTTGTTCCAACAGTTCCATGTCCTTTTTATGTTGAGGACACCAGAACTGCACACAATACGCCAGGTGAGGTCTCATGAGAGCAGAGTAGAGGGGCAGGATCACCTCTTTCGACCTGCTGGTCACGTTCCTTTTGATGCAGCCCAGGATACAGTTGGCTTTCTGGGCTGCGAGCGTAAAAAATAAGGGAATACATACCATAATTAAAAAATTCTACTTCCCTTTGTCAATTTCAGTGCTAAATACTATATTTTTGTGGTAATGCAGGTGTTAATGGTTTGTGTAATTTAGGTGTAATCAGGGTGTTTATTGTAAATATTATAAATTTATTTGAAGAATTTCTATTAATCCAGTCCTATCACCTGTTTGTATGAAGCAGATGATACATAGTGACCACTCACTAAATGTAAAATTTTGATCTGATCAGTTTTATCTTTTGAGTTACAAAGAGGAAAACCTCTACTCAAATCCTTTTATCAGTTTGGTCTGTGGGTATATTTTGAGGGGTGTATGACTTTCTGAAAACACCGGTGACTTTCTTTTTCAGTGATAAGGCATATGCTACTGGTAAGCTCTTGTGTGAACGTTTAAAAGATGCTATACCTAGACAGTTGTTTGAAATAGCCATTCAGGCTGCTATTGGCAAGAGGATCATTGCAAGAGAAACGTAAGTGACGCCCATCTGTTTCCCTCCTTCCCCCCCCTTTTTTTTTATCTTATTTTAATATAACCTAAAATACGGACTTTTAAGTGTCTCACCTAAATATCTTTGTACATTACAGTACTTTACTGTAAACTCCTGTTTTTCTTGTATATGCTGCTGGCACCTCTTGGGGGCAGGGGAAAGAAAGGCAGTTGAGCTGTGACTATGCCTAAGGACTTTGTATAAATTTAATTGGGGAGGAAAAAAATAAAAGTATTTTAAATTGCCTATGGTCTGCATTGCAGTTAGTGGGTAGAGTACAACTGGCACCACCCATGTGCCCACTTCCTCTTTGGCAATGGAAAAAGTTTCTTTCTACTGAAAAAAACCCCAGCTAGTTCTGGAATAATTTCATCCCTGGGAGAGTTAGCAATAAAAAAAAAAAGAAGAACTGAACTGTACTGTTCCAAAGGAAGTATTGCAAGCTGAACATAATGGCACATTTTTGCTGTTGCTGTTTAAACAGGATTTAAATTGGGGCAAAGACCCAAGCAGGGGTGCTGTAAGAATTTGTGTGTATGTATCTCTAAATATGTAACACTAACTGTGAATCATAGCAGAAATCCTGTATGAAAAGGCAAGACTAATTTTTATGAACATACTACACACACTAAGGAATATTTTCTAGAATTGAGAAATGTGAAGTCAGTCTTCTGCTTAGAACTTCATCTTCTGTACACAAAATACCATAATTTCAGTGCATCTTACAAAACTTGCAGAAAAGCAACAGAATTTTGATGACTCAGTGTTTAGCTCCACGTACAGATGTCCTAATGTGTTAATGTATTTATGTTGTTTAACAGGCTGAAAGCTTACAGAAAAAATGTTGTGGCAAAATGTGTAAGTATTTTTTCATTTTTTTTTTTATGTTTCTAATCTTTATAAACCTAAGAGTCCTGCTAATGTGATAGGCCTTTCTTGTAGAATCCCACCAAAGACACATTCTGCTTGTGCTCTTAAGTGTCAGCGGTGTATTAAGGGATATAGGAGTAATGGCTTTTTCAAGATTACACAAAGCTGTAGTAAAACTGTGATGCTTCTTACTTGCTTGTGTTTAGCTTTCTAACATGTTAGAAAAAAATAAAGTGTGCCTTTCTCACAATTGTTACAGAATTCTTCTGATAGGCATGTACGTGGGATGGTGTTTGTTCAACACTGAATTAATTTCAGTTAATTTATCTAGTACCTAAGCACCTAGGCTAGTCAAGATGCCCCAGTGTATCTGAGCCTGGCAAGCTGCTGCTCTTTGGAGGGAATCTGGATATCCAGAGGTTTTGTCTAATGTCAGCCAGGGTTATGTGAATGCACGTGTTTAGGTAACCGAATTCAACCCTCAGCTGTCCAAATAAATATGCTCACTTGCTCATTTGTTCTTTTTAACGAGTGGCCTGTCGGAACTACTTGGGAGCATAAAGTAACCTTTTGTCATAATATAACTAGATTTTCTGGCCCTCTTTAAGCCCTTGAGTTTAGCATTTCTGAAGTAGACTGTACTTGCATTCTGCTTAATCTCACTACAATATTTTTCCTTTTCATAGTATGGTGGAGACATTACAAGAAGAATGAAGCTTTTAAAGAGGCAGGCAGAAGGGAAGAAGCTGATGAGAAAAATTGGGAATGTAGAAGTACCGCGAGATGCCTTTATACGTGTTTTAAAGAGAGAACCTGACAAGTAGAGATCAGTGACATGCAGCTGATTCTTCTCTCAACATTTTGTAGACAGTAGCATAATAAGCTAATGTATCACTGTGAGAGGGAACATACTTGACTTTAAATGGTGTAAATTAAGTATATGGGGGAACATAAATTGAGAGGACTTAAAATGTACAGGTATTTGTAGATTATTATGAAAGTTATTTAATTTGACTTGACTGAATCAAAGTTTGCGTTGTATTGTTTTCATATTTTTTAACATGCAATTTTAATAGTTTTGGTTTTCTGCATTGCAAGTCTGAGAAAACAGGAACAATGTGGCAAAAAGTTTATAAAAATAATTAAAAGGTACATATAGACAACCACTGCCTCTTTTTCATTATTATCAAAAAAAAGTCTGAACTGTTGCCACAAAAATATCAAGCTACTTCCTATTTTACTTTCTAAAGTTGCTATTGTCAGGAAATCATGATGATGCTGGGAAATAACATCAGGAAAAATTAATGGTAACTTTTTTTAATGTACCACACTATTTATTTTAAACTTGTTGTGTCAGTTTACCATTAATACAGCTTTGCTGCACTAGTCTCTGAAGAAGTGTCAAGTTTTAATATATTAAAGCACATGATTTGTAACTGCTCCACCAGTACAATCACCAGGAAAGGCTGTTCTTAAATTTAGACTTGTAACTACAATTTGATACTGACTAATCATAAGCCAGTTCTTTTATTTCGGCCTGAATACAAGGATGAATTGTGAAAATCCTTGGAGGGATGGAATTAGAATAGGACAATTCAGAAGTTTCCTTTCAACTTAAGTTATTTGCAAGTCTGCAGAAAGGAGGAAAGGAATCCTAATAATGTAGTGGTTTGTTGTTTGCCTGGTGTGTTGAGGTCATGATTTTTCATTTTTATTTGAAGCTGTTTCAGCTGTGCTAAAAAAAAAAATCAAAAATCCAATGATCTGGATGTGAACAAGGTATCCTGATCTCTAATAAGGGTATATAAGCTACTGCTGCTACTACTGATCCTGAAGAAAGATGCTTATGTGGGTAAAGGCTCTCTAACATTATTATTCCTCCCCAAAAAATGCTAGCAGGAATGCTAGCTTAAAAAAGATAGAGAAGATTTTTAAGTAAGTACAAATACAGTAACAGGCAGTAAAAGCAAAGGAACTAAAAGCAGTAGTATTCCCCCCTCTTTTCCTTTTAATAGACCTAAAAGAGAGAAAACTACTGACTTTAGCCTGAGGAATAAGGCAGGACTACAGGTAACCTAGAGAGTATCCAAACATAAAATCTTTCATAAAGACACTAAGTATGACACATCAGATATGTTAACTAATTAAATGAAAGTGACATGCATAGATAAAGCTGCCTTGAGCATGAGAATGGAAGAACTCAGCCTTTTAGCCTTACTCTAGGCATCTGAAGCAGAAAAAAAATACATATTTGTAGTCTGGTTTTGAGAGGATTTGTACATGATGCCAGGTTTGAGAGTAAGGACTTAAATGAACTGGTAATTTAGCTTTTGACAAAAAAAAACATTCTATTTAGTCATGTGGGGCAGATGTGACAGGCTGTTAGAATTTACTCGTTTGCCCAAGATCCAGTAACTTAAGACTTACTTACTTACAAACTTGAATGCTTTTGCCACTTGGGTTTTAACGATAGACTGCAGGGTAACAGGTAAAACTTAATCTAACTTACAGGATTGACTTATTTTTAGTAGTTGACAAATTTGGAAGATGCTGTCACTGAAGAACTGGTATTCCATAAGAAAGTAACTGAAGTATCTTAAGGTCTGAAATGATAAAACCAGGGTAGTAGCATAAAAAAAAATAAATACAAACAAACAAGCACAGAAACCCCCCCAGCAAAACAAACACTGAAGCAGTGAGGTCACAGAGCCTACAACAGAATTCTGTTTAACAACAGAAACAAACTGGAGAAATGAAGACTATTCACGGAAAGAGGCAGAAGCAGCCTTAATTCTACTCAAATGAGTACAGGTACTATGGTACCAGTATATAAGTGGGCCTGTGCTTCACAGAAGTTACAGTAATTACAAAAGGAAAAGAGATGCCCATTCAGTGGTCTCCTATGTCTTGAGAGAGCACAAAAGACAAGTTGGAACAGTTGCCTAGGATGGCAGATGACTGAAAGGTTCTTTGGAATAAAAAACAAAAACAAGTTGCAAGGAAGAAAAGCTTTTACAAGTAGAGGGTTTTAAAAGCTATGGACTTACTTACACTCATATTTAACCCTAAATTACATTGTTTCCTCAACATTCCCAATTTTGGCACAAGGTGGATCATACTTGAATTTCTTTAATAGCAACCTAAACTCGAAATTAGTTGTAGTCTCACTTCTTGTAACACAGATGTTAATTATACAAAGTCTTAACTGTGAACACTAAGAATGACAAACCTAACAATGCATGTTGTGCGTTATATGCCACATCTAACAGCATTCTTCTGAAACACAGTCTTTTAAAGTCAGTTACTCCTACCCCACAATATTGCACCATGCTTCAAGAATGCAAGTGCGAAAGTTGAATCTTAAACCTGAAAGCCTCTTTTAAATCTGTGCTTGTTCAATCTACTGTTAAGAACTGAAACACTAGACCTGGCTTCCTACACTGGACTCTTCCATCCTTTTGTAATTTTACAGAATCATAAAACAGTCCAGGCTTGAAGGGACCTTAAAAGACCCTTCATAGGAAAGGTGAGTCTGGGTGAGATTCCCTAGCACCCTGTCCAAGCACATCTTGAAAACCCTCCAGCACTCTGACACGTCCCTGAGGATGTAAGCTGGGTTGTAAAAGGCCACCATCTAGGCGAAAAGTTAAACTGTTGAAGCGATGCTTTGTTTCACCTTTTCCCAGTAAGTACTTTACCCAAGAGCCTGCTTCCTCTATCTCCTCCTTAAGGTGGAAGGCAGCACAAAATTCCTAACCTCTCCCTGAAACCCTGATGTATTTATTCATGTCTGAATGTATATTCAAAACAAAACAATTCTGAAATTAAAGATTTAAGTTTTACTTATATTCAAAGTAGGAAATAACATTCCTTATAAGAGCTTAATGTTTATGATGATACAATGAGAGGTAACTTGCAAAGTGATTAACAGTTAACTTCAAATGATCAGGTATTGAACTTGCAGACATATTCCTGTAAACTGACCTCTTTTCAGGCATTTAATAGTAACATCAATAGTACAATTAAACAGGTACCTCCAAGAAGGAACATTTCTTCATGTATAAAGCTCAATTACCAAAAATATAAAAATGCTAAAGTAATTTGAAATACATGAGAGGAAAAAGTGCTGTGGCAGAAGTTTAGTATTTTTATCTGTGGAATAAGTTATAATTTTCAAGAATTTAGTGCAGTTTTAGGCACTGTTTCTGTATTTTTATTTGCCTGAATTGTAAAACAGGACTTGAGATGCCCCAAAACTGTTAGATACTTAAGGCAACCAAGTGCAAAAGCTCAGTGTACATTAGATATATGTAAACAGAACATTTCATAGTAGAAATTGTACAACTATTACAAGTCCATAAAGGCCAAAAACATTCTGCCTAGAGACACAAATGAAAAATGTAGTTACACTAATCAAGCCAAAAACTACAAATGCTTGGAAACAAACTATCATCTTCTCTAACACAAGGCAGATGCATTACATTGCTGTGCTAGAATAAGTGCTCTGCTTTTCTCCCCCTACATAACATGCAGTCTTCCCACAGGTTTTTTCCTTTCCATTTAGTTATGTACCAGTCAACAACAGAGCTCCAAATGTTAAAGCAAAATGCACAACACAGCAAACAGATGGAATGTAAATGTACAAATATTGGACCTTTTAAAAAATACAGTACCTAGGATTCCCCATTTTAAACAGTTTTCAGCATATTGCATAGCAGTGAATTCATCTGCTACCTAAAACTGCTGCTGTTGACCCACATGGAGTTCCTCTTCAACTCTTCTTTCAGTTTTCTTTCATACTGTACAGTGGGTCCACAAGCTTATTGTGCACATGCATTAAACCTTGGGGGGAAAGCAACAATGCCAGCTTTACATTAGTTATACTTTTTCAACATATTCTTCTATCCACATTTTTATTTGGAGTTTGCTTTGAAGTACACATTTTAAATATTCACTGAAGAGAACAATGGCTAAAGTAGTTCAAAAGTTAAAAACTCTGTGTGTGTGTGTATATATATATATATATATTCCTGTATCACTTGAATACTGATGAAAACTTCAGTATAAAATGAGCAGATATGAGAGAATTCTCCATGAAAAGACCCATCAAAAAGTAGATCTGGAACACTTCCAAATGAATACATGAGATCCACCCATCTTTCTTTTGTGTTAAAGATTGCATAACAGCAACATAAAGTTCCCTCAATTTGGCATAAAATTCAAATGTACATATGCTGATACTTTTACAGCTTGAATTACAGTGTTCTAGCATTGCACCATTACTGTCTTTGTAATTAACAGTTTACTTATGGTCCTTGACAAGCAAAAACAAACTGAAAGTATCCAGACTGATAATGCAGATTCAGAACATCAGTTCAACTGCTTTCTATTCTAGCTGGGCTGGGTTTGATCATATACAAGTCATCCATAGTTGTGATTAGAGGAGGTTTTTTTTTTTTTCCCTTCTATTCAGGTACTTGCTTTTTGAAAATGATGACAAGAAGGGCAATAAAAAAAAGTGCTTCTTTCTTTACTTTTTTACAATTTAGTAAAAAAGTCACCTACATCTAGGTAGGTCTGACATTCAGTCTCTGGTATATTTGTAACCTCATTTCACCTGAATGACTAGTAATAGTAACTGATCAGTGTTCACAATCTGCAAAGTGAAAGTCCATTTTAGCACCAAACTAAAGATTAACTTATAAAGTTACAAATGGAAGTCATATGCAACATTAAAAGAGAAATTTTCTTAAAATCTATAAAAGTCTGACAGTAGTGCACATTTTAGTGATTATGGCGATGAGTATTCAAATACCTTTTTGCTACATAATGCATCTGGTAGCAAAGTTAGCATCACTCCAGCAATGTCTAAAATTTGAAGTAACTATACAATCTGAGGCCATTAGTATGTGACCACAGGAAAAGGCATTTTATACAGCATCTATTTCTAATCAGTGTGTGATTACTTGATATAAACCACAGATGTTTCTGATTCCTTACCCACTTTCTGACACATTCAGCCATACTACACAGCCACCTGTAAGTGACTCAAGAACCCAGCTCATGTTGTCTCTGGAGGTAATGACTTAGCTTCAGATATTTGTGCAAAACCCCTCAAACCTCAGAAGGCAGCATAAAAAAAAGTTTCTTAGATTTCATGAAGGATAACTACTGGGTTGATGTACATGGAAAGATGAAATCTAGTATTTTCAGTGAGTATAACAGTGAGAAAATATTAAGTATACATTCAATACAAAAGCCATTTGTACTGAAAGAGTAACAGCTGCACACACTACTCAAGCTACAGCCACATTTTGAACTTGGAAGCATCTTACTTACTACCAGTGTTTTTCCTCTTCTAAAAGAGGGAAATGAAAAGGAGATAATTACACACTTCCTACATGCATGAAAAATGCTTACAAAGTATTGCCTCTGCCATATTTAATGAAGGATATTTAAATCCTGCTAATGAAACTGTTTCAGGAAAGTTAGAAACAAAAGGGTTTCTTAAATGTATGCACTGGTCCTTACTTGACAGATGCCAAAAGAACTATTTCAAAGTCTCACTGTATATTCAAGTATGCTTTGAATAAACAGATTTCTGCATACAGTTTTAAGATGAGCATGCGCAAGTATGGACTATCCATATTTGTGGATATGGACTGACTTTTCTGCTGACTAATTTAGTAAATTCAAGACTCATTTTCTGCTTCATTCTGCAAGGAAGTTTATCTTTTCCTTTACCAGTAAGAACATTTAAGTACACTTGATAATTTTAGGCTCTAGGAGGGTTTTCAGAAAGTTAGAAAAAAGTGAAGGAAAGTAAGAGTTATTACCAGCCAGTGTGGTACTTAATTATAAAATAAAAAAAATAAAAAAAAAAAAAAATTTGAAGTTTCATACAGTACCTTAAGATTTTTTAAATGGTGAAAAAAACGTGGTAAATAACTACCACAATGAGCAGTATTAAGAACTAAGAAGTCTAACCTGAAGATCAAGATTCAAATATAATTCTGAATTCAACTCACACTGATTTCTCCTCCATCTTAAAAGGGAGGAACCTCACTGATTTGAGGGCAGGTAAATTCAAGCAAGTTTAAAGAATCTTGTGAAGAATTCTATTGCTCTGTATTACAGGGTAATTAAATAGAGCGTGACACATAGCACACATTCGTATACTGTAGCCCTTGATGTTTTTAAAGCAGTGTTCAGTGTCATTCATACCTATTAATTCTACATTAGGTTTATATCTTCCTCAAGCGAAGCTACTGTTTATATGAAATACAGGGTAGTGTTTAAAAATTATCCAAAGCAGTTAAAGAAATACTACCTAGCAGTGTGATACAGGTAGAGAACAACACACCCCCCAGTACACAGCAGAGAACAGCATACTGAAAGAATCAAAAATTAACAAGCTGGCCACAGTGATATGAGGATAAAAGTCACAGTAATGACAGAATTGCAATCTACTACATATATGGGCACTGGTGAAGTAATGCTCTAAAATGTAACTTCCTAAATTACAATCTTGATCTCAGATGCCTAAGCTACTGTAGGTATCCATGCCAGTGAGAAAGATAATAGATTTACTCAGTTGCATTTACTGTGCTAATATAGCTAGGAGAAAACTACTTTTCAGCTTCTACAATGAACGTAATTCACATGCAGGAAGTCTCAGTGACTATCAAAAATCTCAATTAATTCTGCCTTAATATGCTTACTGCCAATATGAAAAGCACAGCAGAAAGGTGCAATATATTCAGAGTCAGTAGAGACTGTTAAGCTAATTGCACTGGATGAAAAGTGTCCTCAGGTGGCTTCAAAGTTGGTATCACACATTTTAAGTTTACTAGACAGCACATTACAGCATAGAACAAAAGCAGCATGAAAACAGATCAGGATTCATAAATGTATCACGTTTTCTTTGAGTGAAACTTTCCAGTATATTTAAGACAACTATTCTGGAACACCAGACTGCTGCTGATCTACGAACTGTTAGAGATGACTAAGCTATCATTGCAAATAGGAAGCAAAGGAAATGCTTTTGAAGTAGATTTGTCAGGAACGTAAGGAACGTAAGTTCTGCCTCCTAGCACTTTACCATTCACAAGAAATAAGTTAACAGCATTTTTAATATACAACATTAGACATTAGCTACTGTGTAAAGTGTTAGAAAGCTTACACTTAAAGCAATATAAGTTTTTCTGAAAGATATGTGTAACTTCAGATTTAGTGCTCACCTTTAAAGTACTTTACAGTTTTAACTCTTAGTTCTAAAGTAGCATCTTCATCACATACGAAGATAGTACGAGGGTGTTGCTGGAAAGCAGAAACCGTCCACATATGATTGACTCCTTCTTCAATTGCTTTGTACAAAGCAAACGCCTTATGTGCACCTGTTATAAGAATCATCACCTGCAAAACAAAGGTCTCTTTACTTTCAGTCCCAGTATCAATACCAATTAGTCTTTAAAACAGACACATGCAACTAGAACTAAATAAGTTCTTACTTCTCTAGCATCCATCACTGTACCCACACCAACTGTTAGCGCCATAGTTGGTACTTTAGATAAGTCTCCATCAAAGTATTTAGCATTTGCCAAAATGGTGTCCATTGCTAAAGTCTTTAATCTTGTTCTTGAAGACAAACTTGATCCGGGTTCATTGAATGCAATGTGGCCATCTGGACCAATGCCTTTTCAAAGTTAAAAAAAGTAAATCATTCCAGACCTGTGATTCAACAAATATCCTCAAACACTGTAAATGATTAAAAAAGTTTTAGGACTGAATCTTTCCTTTTGGTTCCCCATTTTTTTTTTTTTACAAAAAAGAAAACAAAAAACATTCAAAACTTATTTGAAATTCAATTATTAGAAACTTGGACACCAGCCATTCTGTTATGGAATTCATACTGTTTTTTTGTTAATCACAGAACTTTCTTACATCACAACTGAAAAAAATGGGTTTAGCTAAATCATGAAAATAGTGATTAAAGAGTCAGTATATTCATTTGAAACCTAGCTACAGAGCATTTCCTCATACCTCCAACAAATAGATCAATCCCCCCTGCTTCTTCAATTTTCTTTTCAAATGCATCACATTCCGCCTGTAAGTCTGGAGCATTCCCATCAAGGATATGAGCGTTATTTGGATCTATGTCAATATGTTTAAAGAAGTTATTCCACATGTAGGAATGATAGCTCTCTGGATGGTTTCTGGGAAGCCCTGAAATCATTTAGTGTGAAATTAGCATATTACAAGATTTAACCAAACAGCCTTAATTCTAGTCTATGTGTAACCAATGTAGGGCATACAAGTCAAACCTAAGCAAGTCAGATGAAACAGTATTTGAAATTATATTGAGAAAAAAAAAAAATCTAGGCATGCACAGGGCAATTGGCTTACATTCCATTGTCATACATCTTATCACAAAGAGTGTAGTCTTCAGAAGAAATACAGCCACAACATTACATGACAATATACTTTCTACAGAAGCATTGTGAAGCAACGATTTTAGTCTAGGATCTACTTGTTTGCTATTTGCATTTTAGTGGATAAAGGAATAGAGAAAAATGCTAAATGTGACCCCACAGACAGAAGTCTAACATAGGAGTGCAAACACACTGGACTGACCTTGTGCTTTGACAAGGTATTTAACAGTTTTAATAATGGAAGAAAGTTACCAGTAGTATGCTCTGAAATAATTAGCACATCTTACCTACATATTCATCCATGTTGAAAGTCTTTACATATTTGAAAGACAGATCTCCTTTCTTGTGATATTCTATCAGCTTTTTGTAGCATCCCAGAGGAGTACTCCCTGTTAAATAAAATGTTTCTATTGTTCTGTGTATCCACACAACATTTTGAGTGTATTTAAATCTCTTTATAGTTAAATTTTGCTACAAGGCTTTTCAACATTATAAGAAATCTATTATTTCTCATTTAATATTTCTTAGTTTCTCGAACTTCCAACTTCTTACACAAATCAAATCTGTATTTAAAAAGAAGTATGTTGAAGTATTACCAAAAATATACTTGTGGGTTTTTTTTAATTCTACATCTGTTAGCAAAGATACAACCATCGTTCTAGGTTTAATCATTTACATAGGCTTTGAATAAAACTTGCCTGTTGGTAGACCAAGCGTGAAATATCTTCCTTGACTTGGCTTGAACTGGATAATACGATTACAGATGTATTTTGCTGCCCATTCACTAGCCTGATCATAATCTTCAAGAATTACTAGCCTCATTATGGCACTGAGGAACTTGTATGATAAAATAAACTTTAACCTGAAGAAAATGTCAAAGTTTTAAAAATAAGCACCATATAAATAGTTGTAAAACTTAGATTACAGAAGAGATACAAAAGGACCTTTTATATTGATGACTTAAAGTGCACTCTTGCAGTCCTAGATCAAGCTGGACTTTGGACAATCAGAAGAAAAGCTACAGAATCCAAGTGACAGATTACAATCAAAATATTTATTAAAATTCACAGACCAATTTAAACTAACTTATAGGAAAAAGCTAAACCAGAATGAGAACAAGCAATTTTAAACATCAATTTTTTAACTAGCTGTTGCTGTTAGGAGAGGACAAACTCTGCTTGAAATAAAAGCAAATTAGTAAACAAACATTGAAATTAACTGTTTCTTATGACCAGCTGAATGCCTAAACCTTCAAAAACAAGGCCCAGAATAACCACATACTTCTATATTGAAAATTCATAATTCGAAGAAAACAATAAAAACTCCTTTCATTCCCATTTATGCTCCGTAACAATGTTCCAGTAAGCTTATTAATCTGCAAAAACAAAAAGCGTTAAAGCAATAGAGATATTTGAAATCTTTAAAATTCACAGGGAAAAAATATCTATGAGATCATTAAGGTCACATTTTTCCTTTTCAACACAACTTTAAACAGAAGTCAGTCACCCTTGATAGGCTCTGATTTTGAGTACAGCCATATAATTGCCAAGATAAATATCTAGAAAACAAGCTTGACTGTTAAAAAGTACACAAGCATCTCTTGCATTTAAGTGAAACTCATTTTTCCATGAGTTTCTGCTGAAGAGAGTCGGGTAACTGTCAGAAAGATTAAGACTCTCTAGCCAACTTGCAACGTATTTACACTTCCCTAGGGTTAGCATGCATGCTTGGTATTAGCCAGAAACCAACATAGCTGTCAGAAGCACAAGGCCAACTAAGTGCCAAATCAGCACTAGCACACACCAGTCTTAGCTGACTCAAAATGAAGTTTTAAAAGCAGCATGAATTAAAGTGCAGTAGAGGTTAACAGGGTCACATCTGTTTGTTCCCCTCAAAGAAGGAAGGAAGTGACCACCACCCTGTGCTGACTATGCTGATTCCCCTCGCTGGACAGGAGAGCAATGACAAGTCCAACTCATCTTTGCAGAGGAAATGCTATTCCACAGACAATGAAAAAGTTAACACATTTCCTTGAGGAGGGCAGAAAATGGAAAAGATAACGCGGCTTTAGGGCTACCCAGTCAAACTTTAACAATTTTACCCTTAGAACATGGTGATGCTCTAGCAGCACCAGGACAACCGCGGGTTTTCAGCTGAAAGCACTTGCCCAGAAGGATGCTGAATCTACAGTGGCTGAGGAAAAGACTTACTGCCAGACCCCCATCTCCTCCCTTCCCAGGCACGCAGTCTCCCCCCATGGACGCCGCCCGGGGCCTGCGGCCGCTACCGCACCCGCACAGCGAACAGCAGTGCCCAGCCTCACCCCGCCGAGCAGCACGACCCTGCCCGGCGCCGCTCACCTCCAGGAGAGGCGCAGCAAGCAGAGGTAACGGCGGAGCGGCACAGAGCTCTACCGGGAGGGAGAGCCGAGACCACCACCCGCCCGCCAGCCAGCACCACAGCCTACAGCTCCCGCCGCAACCCGGAAGCACCTGGTCAGGACAGGAAATAGCTTCGGAGGGGCGGGGCCGCGCGGCGCTTAAAGGCGGTGTGCCGCTACCGCTGGGGCCGCTAGTGGGGTTCTTGTGTCTGTCCTGGTGGTGGCGGTAGGGTGTGAGTGAAGGGGGTGTCTGCCCTCGCGCGGAGCGTAGGAAGCTGCTGATGGCTTGGGCTGGGTAGAGACTGCTGTGAAAATTTTAATCCCTCATAGGTTAACCTCGAGTAGGGCCTCTCTGAGGCCTTTCCCTAGTCACCTGCTTAGGAGAAGCAGGTGGCGCAGCAGGGTCTTAATGAGAAAATTCACCCTTTAAGCTAAGTGTTTGCTTAAAGAAGATGAAAGAGTGTTCATAGTTATTGTAATAACAAAAGGGAAAACATCAATTTTTCCTTTAAAAAAAAAAAAACCAAACTTGACTTTAAAGCCAGTCAAGTAGTTTTATAGATGTAGCTAAGCTATCATCTAACCAACCATGGTGTGAGAGATCTTGCTGGTTGGTAAAGGGTTAATAATCTTAACGGGTGCAAACTCAGGATTGAGTAGGGAAACCGATAGGGATAAAACGTAACGGAGCAAGCAGCATGACTTCTGAGTTATCTGTATATGCACATACTGTAGGATTCACTGTGGCCTTACCATATTAGAAGACCAGGGTAAATCTGTTTACTGGCAGGGGCATTAACTAGCTGAGGAAAAAAATCATGACTGAAGGTTAAAGGGAGGGGGAGGTATAAAAAAATGTTATCTGTAAACATAACACGTATTTCTGCTAACCTGACTAGAACTGTTGCAAGGTAGTTTAGAAAGATTGAGTAATGCTTTGCCAAGGGCATGAAACATACATTTGGAAACTGAGAAGATACTTATCTTACTGGAGCCCCTGGGGATTCGCATGCAACCAGTAAAAATAACCATTGCTTCAAAATCTGCCCTTTATTTGAATTTGACTTAGCAGTTTGATTAGCTCATGTCTGTTCTTCTGATAAAGACTATCTCAGAAATTTTAGCAGGTCGCAAAGAACACTTCTTTCTTGCACAATTCTTGAGTCATGCTCTGAACTTCTGCTGCTCTTCTTGTTTCAGAGTATGCTTGCAGTGGAGGTTGTGGTTTTCAGATCCTATGTAACAATCTAAGTTTTGCCTCTAGATTTCCATTCTGATTTTTTCCTTACCTGTATATGTGCCGTGTGTAATGCGTCAGTGGTAAAGTACTTCTGCATATAGGAAACTAGTTAACACAGTTCTTTGGTATTACATGCACCTAGATACCTATAGGCCTGAAATCACACCCCCGGGGTTGTAGGGGTGTGATAACAACCTCTTCCTCTGGTAATCCCTATTCTCTGAAATATAAGATCAAGGTAAGAGATAACTGAATTATTTTCTCATGATCAGGTATCCATGTGTGCTTCTCTCTTTGTCTTCCTAGATTTGTCTGTTTGCTTTCTTTGCACCCTTAGCGTTGACAGCTTGTATGCAGCAGTGCTTTACTGATCAATGGGCTGTTCTACTTCCCTAAAATCTTTACTAACCTACCCTGTTGTCAATACGTCAGCTGTTTTGGAGGATGTTTATTCTAGTATACACTTTCTGCCTGCTACCTTGACAAGGTGAGAGTGGAGCATGCCTGAATGGATGGAAGAGAAGAACAGCTGTTTGTATTGACCCCTTTTCCCTTGGCAGAACAGCCAAGGACTGTTCAACTCTCAGGCTTCCCATCTTGGATACCTTTCCTAGCTCTACCCTGTAGATATGAACCTACCATATATCCATTATCCTACCGTTGTCTGTTGGCTTTGTTCAGCACTCTGCACATGCAGTTGTTACAGTGAACTGAGGTTTTTCACGCAAGTTCTGTTGGTTTCTAGAACTTGAAAAATCACTTTTTTCATCACTAATGAAAAACTTAAAATTCAGGTCATTGTCTCTCCCATGTTTCATTTTCTCCAGGAGCTCAGAGAATACGTGATGTACTGTTCTGTACTCAGTGGAACTTCTTAAACTTTTTCCTGCTGCCTCTAAATTCTGAATAACATTCTGTCTGTTGCCCTTTAGCAAACTTGGCAGCATTATCAACTGCTTCTGTTAGACAATCAGACAAATTCTGTGTCTTTTGTGGGCATATTCAATCCTGCCTCTCCTTGTTAGTATGCTAATGCCTAGACTATGATTTCTCCCAAGTCATTCTTCAGATTTTCCTTTTTAATTAGTAACAGATGCAAAATGCTCTGTAGGCACTGAATGTTTCTGCTAGCAATTAGGCAAAGTCTTAATTCTTTAGTAAGTTACATTGAGTAGCATGACTAGAGATTTTAAGAAACCTCACATAGTATATAAAATCCTAGCATCTTTCTGTTGTTTCTGGAAACTAACTGCAGCATTTTTTTCTTAATGGCCCTTTTTGTGAAGTATTAATTAATATACTCTAGTCATGGTGGTCTGATTTTCATATATCTGCTATGTTCAGGTGGCTTTTGTGCTGCTTTGTTTAAATCTGTGTTTAAGTGACTAGAAATTTAAACTGGATGTACTTCAGTAGTAGCCAAACTGCATCAAGTTTTACCTAAGGAGGGCTACTTGAACTTTGACTGAATCCAGTCTTTTAACAAGGTAGCTATCCCTTCCTCCTTTTTAGTTTGAAGAATAGAAGGATCCTGCCCAGAGTTGGGACCTATGAAGGAAAATTACTCAAATGGACATGGACATGTAGGAAAGCCTCTGAGAATAAGCCAGAAAGGTTGTAATTAAGATATTTGACAAGGTATTAAATGTAGAGGTTGAGAAACAAGTAATTGATGAAAAGACTTAAAAAAAAAACAACTACCTCTTATCACCTTGTGAATCTAATTCTTGTATTGTGGCTGAGATAATTTTCCTCATAGCAGCCCCTCGGGTGTCTTGTGAAACAGAGCTTTTCCTAAAGGTAGAAATAAAGGGTACCAAGCACAGGCTTCTTTGCAGGCTTAAGACAAAAGTTGTGCCCCTACTTGAAGCGCTGTGTGATGAAGAAATGCCCTTTTTTTTTTTTTTTTAAATATACAGGAAATCCCTGTTTGTTCCAGTGCTTCATGGAAGTTTTATGACTGAAGAAGACTGATGGTTTTTGAGGTCTTTTTGCAAGCCTGCTATCATAGTTAAGGAGCAAGAGTGAGTGACAAGGGATTTGAGTGTGGGTATCTGCTCAGCATGCCAATTCTGGTCTGGCCGGTTAGGCAGCCTGATTGAAGTGTGGGTGGCCTGATTCACAGCATCTGCAGGACTAACACGATCTGCTGAGTGACGGGAGGAATAAGACACCTATCCTGGGTGGTGAATTCTAGCTAATCCTAAGCATCTCCTTCAGGAAAACGTGAATAGGCTGAATATGGAGGTTTATACAGAATGAATATGGAATGAATATATGAATATGGAGTCAGATGAATTGCACCCAAGTGGCAGTGTTTCAAAATCTAGTTAGCAGTGGTCATTTTGGATTCTGACATGAATGGGCATTCCGTTTTAAGTGCAGACATATTTGGAAAAGCAGTATTCTGATTATCTTTCCTCAGGAAGTTACAGTGCAGGCACACTGTAGTCTGGTGTCACAATAGACTGTCAGGCAAGCAGGCACTTCTCTTCCTCCTGTCCCATCATGTTTTCAGAGGATAGGGTGGCCATAGTGAAGGGCAGAGAAACATGAGGGAATGACCTGGATGCTGACTACTGCAGCCAGAATGGCATATTGCCATGTGCTGCACAAAGCCGGTGAGAAGGCAGCAGAGGTTGTAGGTGTTTTTGTAGAGATATTAATGAGATTGGACACAAAAATATGCAGGAGGATTTTAATACTCCATGCCATTCCAGCTATGCATGTGGGAAATAGGGTCCTTGTTTTTGCAGCCATCAGACTTTTTACTAGACTATCCACAGGCCATCCTGTGCCATCAGCTTGGTTTCTAGGGCATGTTTCTAGGTATGTGTAATGAGTGTTGAGAAAATATGAGTCCCTGATGCTCATGAAGATGTTCTCCTTTGACAGTGTTTCTTCAGAACTAAACCAGGATTTAAAACTTCATGCTAGGCTTGCAAAGATGATGGGAGATGTGAAATACGAGCTCACTCATCTAATTGAGGTAACAGCGTTTTGTTGAGGGACAAAGTCAATAAAGCAAAAGCAACAGCGCTGAGCATGTGACCGTAGCCAGAGGCGCACTGGTTAGCATTTGTTACAGGTTTATATACTTTCACTATTGCATTAGCCATATACATATTGATAATTCCACGTATAGCCAGGGAATATTATAACTAGCTCCAGGAACTTATTATCATAAGTCTCCTCTTGGCATCTGTGCACTGCTCTCCGGTGGTTGTGGGCAGGGGTCTTGAGGATGAAGTAAGCAGTCTTCCTCGTGCAGGCAGGGGTCTTCAAGATGAAGTAAGCAGTCTTCCTCGTGCAGGCAGGGGTCTTCAAGATGAAGTAAGCAGTCTTCCTCACAGTGTGCTTTTCACCTTTGGCACAGTTGGATGCCCCAGTAATCACAAAACTAGCTGAAACCAGCCATATCTATAATTTTTCTGATAGCTGGCAAAGATTTAGCAAAGTGTGACCTTCGTACAAAATTTATTGCAAGCAAAACAGGATGGGCAGGCAAGGAGTATCCAAAGCTAGCAGATGTTTGGGAGGCAGTGTCTCTAACTGGTAAGTAGGATGGTATGAAGTAATTCACTCATGTTTAGTGGGGCCACTAAATTCTGTTATCTCACGACAGACCTACAACACAAACACTGTTCTTTATCTTCAACCTAAGTTAAGCTAAAAGTACTTTAACCCTATGTTTTCCAGAGAATAGCTTTCCTCATATCAAGCCCCCCTTTTCTTTTACCTCTACAAATTCTTTTGCTATGTGACTCCATTTTGCTCAAGAGTTTTGGCCATTTTTGACTTGTTGTCTAATCTCGTGTCTTTAGCAAGCTTTGCGAACGCATACAGTTATGTCCACATAGCAACACCTATGATTTGCGAAAAGCAGTACATTTATCTGTTTATCACAGTTCCCCCTGTTTTTCTTAATCTATTTGGCTTGAGCCATAATTTCCATTTCTGGCTTTTCTCATTCGTTCATTTTTTTGAAGATTAGTTTTGCCTCCTCAAACGGCTCATCACGAGTCCAAATTTTTAACATTCTAATTTTTGATTCTGTTCCCTCAGGAGTAATTATTTCAAACCGTAATTGCTCTATGGTCCTACGGACCATTCTGCTTATCAGAGGAACAACACAAGGTACAATGAGTAAAACAATTATTAACAAAACAAAACCCAGCAGGATTCATCTTAATCCCCCAAAGTTCCACCAGTTATCATTCCACCATTTTTCCATATCCAAGTTAAACCCTTTCCAGATTTGAACGGAAACATGTGTGACCTTTTCATTTCAGTAATTATCTTTTCGATAGCTTTTTCTTCGTCATCTATCTGTAAACAACAGTTGGATAGATTGAATTTCCCCCACACACCCCCTTACTGGGCTAAAAGTAATCCAGGGCTAAGCGATTTTGATATACCATTGTACAAATTTTGCTATTGTTTGGTTAATATGGTTGATGCATCACCAGTTTTGTTGGTCACAATTTCTAGGACTGCTTGCAACCTAATTATGCGATTTAACATATGTATAGGAGTCCAGTATCTGCAGGATCCATCTTCAGCCCAGGAGGCGGGATCATAGTATGCAATAATTCGCTCCGGGGGCCAGGAGATAGCCAGAAAAATCGTTCTCAGTGATTTTTATTGGTACTTGTAAGGAGAATAATGTTTGCATCCCATTTAATAATTGCTCTTTTTTGTTATGAAATCAACTTGGCCAGTTTTAGAAAAGCTTGGAAAGACCAGACTCACAAAGCAGTTTCAAGAAACGTAGTTTGGACTTCCCATGTCTCTCTGTGTTGACTAAATCTTTTAAATATCAGCCTTGGGGTTTTGGTTTTTTTTTGTTTGTTTGGGTGTATTTCCTTAAAATATTATTTCAACAGACGTATGTGAAATGAACTGCCGTCTTCGGCAAGGCCGCGGCTGCCGGTTGCCGGCAGGTGGCAGCAGGGGGCCGTCAACCGGCCGTGGAGCGGGGCCGGCAGAGCTTAGCGGAGCGGGGAGGAGTGCGACGGACCGGGGGGGTTTGTGCCCTAATCTGTTTGATTGTTGCCTTCCCTTACGGGGCGTTTCTGCTTCTGCTTTGGTTTTCTGGTAGTTTTAGCTTCTGAATTCAGCGATGCAGAGCATTAATTCGTTAAATACCTTGTGTTCTTTATAGTCTTATGCCTGTCTTTGCTTCAACAGAAACTACAATAATCAACTTTAAATATGAATTTCATTTTCTAGAGGAGTATAAAAAAGACTCAAATAGACTCCAGTAAAAATTAAATTAATATATTTTCGAGGTAATTTCTTTCAATATATAGAAGCTTCCTTTTGGAAACTGGCGGCGTCCCTGCCATGTCAGCTATACAGTCAGGCTAGTCTGAATAGCCAGAAATGTATTTGCACCTAGTTTGCAGAATGTGCAGCAAACTCCTGATAGATGTTTATGTGGATTGACTATCTATTGGGCTTCCTGAATCTACTTCACACTTAGCTGCAACAACTCAGTGTCAAGTCCGGTTTAGAAAGTGGTTATCCTGCGGTGCAGCTGCAGAAGCTTGGATCCTACCTATGTCATTGATTCCTGAAAGAGGAGATAATGGTTCTTGCCTGACATGGGGATGTTGCAAACGAGCTGAGAAAACAGGGAAGGCTTAAACAAATTTATCCCCCAGGAGAGTTTTTTTTAAATCTCTACAAAACAGAAGTGGCTGCCTGTCCCCAGAGGGTAGGCTGTTCTCTGCTGACTGTACCATCTGTAATTGTGCACGTACCTGCTTTGTGCAGTTCCTGAGACAAAGCAGCGATCTCCAGGTGACCTCTGATTACAAATCCTTTTTCTGTCTTAATGCATAGCTGACTTTCCTCCCCTGTGATTTTTGCTTTTATATGAGGACCCAGGGATCTCCTATTGGAATGCAGGTGTGTGGCTGGGGTGGTTCCCACTCATCCTGGGACCAGTTAAAACTTCCCTCAGACTGTGGCACTGAAAAGGACTGATTGTTCTTATCAGCTTGTTAGTATAATCCTGAACCTTGAATGATATAAATTCTTACAAAATTAAATTATCCCTTTAGAAATTTATTTATATGTACTAAAGCTACCTTATTCTGTCTGGTTTGAGTGATCCCGTGATGAAACACAGGATAAGAGAGGACATTTGGACGTGAGAAAGCCTCCAAAAGTATCTTTTATTGTACCAAAGAGAAATAGTGCATTATTTTATTTGATTTGTCTGCCTTCTATTGCCACCTCTCAAGTGATGATCAGCAGGCAGAGGAGTTGAAAGACCCGAGGCCAGACTTGTCCCTGATTCTGTAACACTGCATCCTTTATTTCTTTAACAAACTCCTTGTAGAGCCTGGCTTTCCAAATACATATTCTTTTCTGAAGATCTGAAAATATGTAGAATGCAACCCACTTACTTCAAAACCTATAAAATCTATTTGTATTCTACAGGTGGGGTAATACTGGAACAAAAGACAGACTATGAAAAAATTTGCATGTCTTAATTCACCTCAAGGTTACTGCAGTTTGGGAAGGGAAATAAATTTGTGTTTGACATTACCTTTGGCTTTAGATGTTGATTTTAACAGGCACTAAAGGAAGCTTGAGACTGCACCAGGATCTGGCTTGAGCAGGTGGAAAGGATCCACCACTCCAGCTTCTCCTGCACCTTCTAGGAGCACTGGGAAGCAAATTACATAGTCACAAAGTAGGAAAAGCAGGAAAGAATGGGCAAATGCTCAGAATGGCTACTGTTTGCTGAGTTGTTGATACCTGGAGTTGTACCTGCAGCCAGTTCAACAAGAAGAGCAGCCCTCTGGGCATGGAGGTAAGGGTGGCTTGGGCATGGCCAAACAACTCACCTGAGCCTGGAGCGATGGTGTGCTACTGGTCTTTTGTTAAAGGTTTGCACACAAGACTTTATATGAGTGTGCCTCTCTGTGAACAGTGTTCCATCCTTAAAAATCACACTCATTCTTTTTCCACCTTCTTCTCATGGTTTTCCTCTGCTGAGACTTTATTGTGCTTGAGGTCCTTCTCTGGCAGGAAGGATAGGGCCTCCTCTAGTTTTGATTTAAATTGTGTAGAGAGCTGCTACAGAGAGTTTTCAGTGAGTAGTATGTCTAGTTCCATATAAAACTAGTCCCAGGCATCTGGAGCACTGCAACACTGCTTGTTGGCCCAGGTTATTTTCATTCTGTTAGGCAATGTTTATGACAGTGGCCCATTACAATCAATTTGTATGTTATCAGTGGTATGAATGTTTTGCTTCTTAGTGGAAAACTTGTGCTTCTTGCTGAACTCCTTTCAGAAGTTTCAGGTTGGTTGCTGCCTGCTTTTAGTGGGGCAACAGCTAGTATGTGGGGAGCTGTTTTCTTCACTCCCCCTGGCTATTTAGATAAATGCAGAAAACAGGCTGCATATAACCTCTGGTAGCTTTCTCTGAGAGGCAAGGGGTACTTTGAGAAGGTACAGGACATATTCTGAGAGTTGGTATGGCCTTCCGGGTTTGTAAAGTGAAGAATTTGTAGATTCCTGGCATGTATGGTGCTGCATAAAAAGCTGTGGTAAAACTCTGCTATGCTGATCCTGTTTTCATTTTTACCTTGGAAGGAGACTCGGCTTGTGTCAGTAAGATTGTGAGTAGAAAATAAGATGAGGCAGGCACAGGCCAGTTCTTAACATGAGGTAGACTTGCCTGTGCTGATTATTTGGATTAGCATATTCAGGATTTTCAAAATGTTTTCCTCTTTTCACTTACACAGAAGCAGAGATGTGAATTAAAGAGGGTGCACATTTGTGAGTGATGACAGCACAAGACTTGCAGAAACATTTCTTGCCACTTGCTTTAAAATTCAATAGATTAAAAAAAATCTGCCAGTATGATTAATGTCTAAATTTTATTAGTCTTATTCCTAGAAATGACTGTTCTCCTCTAATAGAAATGAGCCTGTGTTGCTAATCTTTTGTTGTCACACCTCCACCTCTCTGATTTTCATACCTCTGGTAAGGTTATAAAACCTTAGTAGGAAATAAAAAGCATTTTATTACTGCAATATAGATGTGTTTCCACGAGGCAAATGAGAGTAGGGGGTGTTCTGAATGTGAATGATGGTTGCAAATAGTGATTTTTAGCTGCGGGTCTGATTTGTGGCCAGAGCTGTTGGAACTTACACATGGCATGTTGGGCTGCTTGCACTCTGAAATTCAGTCTCATGCTTGTGTTGTTACAACTGACATCTGTTTTGTTAACCTGCAGCCAATGTTCCCCATGAGTTTCTGTAATTGCTGTTGGCAACTGACACAGCCAGAATATGTCTAGGAGTAGATGCTCCTGCTGATTTCAATTTAGACAAGGCATGAATCCACAAACAAGAAGCCACAAACGGCTGGAAGGAGTCAGCTCTTAACTGATTCACAGATGAATGATAAGAGTGTACTGAGAACAAATCACATGGATTTTTTTTTTTTTTTTTTTTTTTTTTTTTGCATACAGGTGACCATTTGTTTAATGAAAACCTTGTTCATTCTGGGAATATGTCAAATGCTAAGAGTAAGAGACAGTTGCCTCCATAGATTCAGCTGCTTCCAATTCAAAAACAAATGGCACCCACAACTGTAAATTCCTTTTCCTGTCATAAAACCTTCTGCCGTGCTAGATGGGCCTTTGGTTTGGCCCAGTACAGCTGTTCTTTTATTCTTATAAAAAAGAAATTAAAATCTGCAGGTCTGCAAACATCTACAGATAGGGAGTGTTCCTGACACAGCAGAGCCAGCTGTTGGTCAGTGCTGTGGAAAAATACTGTTAAGCTGGAAATACAAACAAAAGGTGAGAGACCCTAAGAGAAAAGTGAAGATGAGCATGTGGGAGAGAACCACTAGAGAGGAGGCGATAAGGAGAAGCATGGTCTTACTGCCTTCAGAACAAAAAACTCACCATGTATGGGTTGAGTGTCAGCTCTGTGCACAACAGTCCAAAAAGAAGTTGATGTCAGTGTTGAAGTTACATGGTGGCGTTTTCCAGGTTTTCAGTCATGCACATGCATTTAATTTGCAAAGCCTTTTACCTGTATATGTTTCATTGTTCTTCTTATATTACTCTACCTAGTGAACTTCCCCAAGAGGGTTTGCTTGACCTTCTCTTTTTCCAGTTCACTCTTCTTATCCTCATCAAAGTCCAAATGTAGTGGTTTCCTTTTTTTCATTAATCTTTGATTCAAGTGCCTCCTAGCTCTGCTTCTCCCCGGATTCACTGGGCAGCGGGTCTGCATGACCATATTGGTTTGTGGGACAATGGATCCATACAGCAAGCTGTGTATGTCTCTCGCTTCAATGGGGGGCAATGGGCTGGGCAAGTGACCCTCCAAATCTGGTAATACTAGAGTTCCAGCTGCTGACACACTGGTATGCATTTAGTCCCTGAAGTTGTTCTGAAAGACATGGCACTTGGCTTGAAGTGTACATCCTTACTGTATGCCTCCCAAGTTAGGAGACCCAAACTTTTGGCTTGGAAATTCCTCTGATGATTCTCCAGTGCAGAGCACCACAAAGAAATGTTATGCTGAGCTATTTAAATCTGAAATTTTAGTTTGGACAGTAACTGTAAAGTAAAATTCTGATCCAGAAAAAGTCTTGTCAAATCTTTGTAATTCATATTTCCTAGCCTACATTTTGAATCTATGCATGTTGTTCATATGGAAAAAAGAAAAACTGAGAAATTGGAGGAATTGCTGGGGTTTGCTTGCTTTTCTTTTTCCTTCTTTTTTTTTTTTTTTTTTGTCCTTTGGGCCTAATTATTGTTATCTGGGAAAAATCTACATTTTTGTTTATAGTGAATAATTTATAAAAATAGCCTGTGCATCTCGTGTTTCTGACTTCCTACTTCTGACAGTTGGTGACCTGAAAGATGTTCCATGAAAGGCCATTTTGTCTCTTGTGGCTTCTTACAAAGGTCAGTTGCTGTTTCCTGGCAGTTGCATAGAAGGAATTTTTTGACAATTTCTCCCAAAAACCTGTAATTTTCCTTCTCTTCCACTTACATCCTTTCCCTCTTCCTTTCTGTCTAGCTCTTCAGCCAGTAAGGTGCTGTTTCGTGCAATATATATAATACCAAAGATGTTTTATTAACCATCTGAGGGTGCATGGTGGGTGTTTGTTACAACTGAGACGCCTCTATCATAGATTTAGGAGTTTGAAGGCTTCAGAGAGCACATGGCTTTGCATACATGAGGAAAGCATTCTTTGGCATCAGATGTGCAATGTACTACACTGTCGAGAACTAGGATTAAAGGGTTTGCCCTGCCATCTGTCAGGCTGTCATTTCCAATAAATGCTATGTCACAGAGATGTTATTATGGCACAGACATTGGCTAAAAGTGGAATGCCCACATCATCCTAGGAGGATATTTCTGAATTAAAACCAAAAAAGTTTACAAAAAAAAATTAAAAAAAAAAACCCCGAGCCATGTGATTAAAAAAAAAAAAAAAAAATCCAGTGTGGGGTTGTTTGTTTTGGTTTTTGTTTGCTTGTTTATTGTGGGTTTTTTTTTTGTTGTTGTTTTTTTTTTTTGTTTGGTTTTGGTTTCCTGGGGTCTTTTTCTTTCTTTTATTTTTTTTTTTTTTTTTTTTTGCTTTGTTGGTTGTTTGGGTTTTTTTCTTTTCACAGTTCTGGGAGAGAAAAAAGGCCAGAACCTGAGAACGTCTCTGGAAGCCACATACGGGACAATGAGGAACTAAAATTCTTTTCTTGACCCAGTTACATACCATACACGATACGTGCCAGTCATTGGAGACTATCAGAGTATTGATGCAAGCTTGACCTTTTGTCTGTGTTTACATATGTTCCTATCTGTGAAGGCCACAGTCCAGTGAGAACGGTCACATAATTGCCTGCCACTGTTCCTGCTGCTTTGCAGGTAGGAGGACAAAAGCATTCCAGGTCCTTTGTTGTTGGAGGGTCATTTCTTACTGGAGCTTATTCAGACTTCTTGAAGTTACAGGCAGGTTTCTGTTGGTGCTTTTTTTTAACCATGTGTTGAAAATTCAGCAGAAATTCCAAGATAAGCTTTTGAATTGATAAAGTCAGTTTTATTGCCATGGAAAGTGGCAAAATTGCTGCAAAGGAAATTACAGAGGCTTCTGTGGGCAGTTCTCAAACTGGTAAGTGGTCTGTGCAATGCAGATCAGGTTTTTCACAAAGATTTCACTTTCTGTGCCCAAATTCCTTAGTAAGACATGGTCTGGGATGATCTCTCTAGTAATATCTGATGCTCCTGTCTACAGCTGGGTAAAATTATAGCACCCTTATCACAGATACTCACCTTGTGGTGAGTCTCAAAGTGTTAAGTTGGGCTTTTTCTGTATGTGTTAATAATGCACATACAGTAGTCTATCAGCAATGCAAGGTGCACAGATAGATGTGTGGCCAACAAACTTAGTAGATTTGGTTCGGAATGCTGACTTTCTGGCTTGCAAACAACTCAAGCCAGAAAAGGAATACCAAGACATTACAAAACTGTGCTCTGCAGTTCTTGAGAATTGAGGCAAAAATGGCAGAGATTTTGTGGGTTGTTGTTGTGAACCTAGGGGTCTGTGTTCTACTAAACCACTTTTTCTGCCTACAGTTTTTTATATGAAGTTTTTGTGCAAATTGAGTGTATGAAAACTATGCATCTCTCTTTAGGAGTGCAGTTTTAGCCCACTGTTTGCTGCTGCCAGTGCTGTCTTACATAACTCACAGTATGATAAGGATCCCTTCACAGACAATAGCAACCCAACCATAAAATCAAGATCTTTTGATCATGATTCAAGGAAACAATGCTTTTTTCTACTTTTGCCATTGTATTGTGCTGTCCTTTCTCTTCTGGTGTCATTGAAGCAATGCAGTCATAAGTACAGTTGCATAATATATGAAATAAACCACTCATATAGTCATCAATAAAATGGGTATTTTTTTAAATTATTATTATTTTTTACCATTCTGCTGCTTTCTCTGTCCTTTACCTCATGTTCCATACCAGGAACAAATTTGGATCACTGTGTGAAAATGTGGTGGCTGCTCTTCATGCCAAAAAAATGCGCTGGACTCTGTAGCACACTGCAGGTGAGCAACAAGAGGAAAGGTACTTGCTGGGTACCTCCAGGTATAAAACATGGATCAAGGTTTCTCACTTATGTTTTGGATCAGGAAGAAAAGTTTTAGTATGTGTTGTTTTATTATAGAATACAGATTAAATAATTCCAGATGTTTAGTTTTACTTCCGGGATATGATCCAGGGCATGGATACGTCATGTGGAATCACAAAGTCATTAAAAAATACTGTACTGAGAGGGACCTTAGGGAGCATTTAGTCCATTACTCAGCTTCAGTTGTAGCCATATCTTTCCAGACTGTTTCTTGTCTAGCCTATTTTTTAAAACCTTCTCTGGTGGTTATTTCATAGTCTCCTCCAGTGCTCAATTATCCTTGCTATTGTTAATGTCTGTTCTGATGTCTAACCTAAATTTCCACTTTGTGTAATTTGATACAATTATGTTTGCTCCTTACACAAAGGTTGTGGCATCAAGAATTCCTTTGTCATTGCAAACCCCTTTCTTCTTTTTGAAGACCCTGTGATGTTTCCTCTTAGTTCTCCCATCCCTTCACAAAACAGCCTGCAGTCTTTCAGCCATGATAAGATTATTTTTCTCCTTGCTTCTGTGTAAGAGAAGAAAACCATCTTGCTTTTCCCATTTCTCTGGCTAGCTGCATGTTGAGAATATTAAAGCATGTTTTACCTTTTCTGTTCAATTGGGTATAATTTTCTGAGTGGGCCCAAGAAACCGTGTAAGAAAGACAGGATAGAGGCAGAAACTGCTCCAAAATCGTAGTAAAAGAAAATAGGACATACAAGTTTTGAGTGTAGGTTTTAATTTAATACCTAAAAAGGAATTGTGTGTGAAGTGAAAAGAAGTGCATGGGATATTTCAGAAGGAAGTAACTTCTGCCTTAGCACTAAAATTGTTCTCTCTCCCAACCCTCTCTCATCTCTTGTGGGTTTTTGTTTGTTTTATTTTTAGAACTATTCTGGTTCTTGCTACATTTCTGCAAGAGAGTTATGGTTAAGGTTGTAGCCACAAAAAGGTACTTGCAAATCTGTCATAAAGAATATGAGAAAAATACTGTGCCTGACATTGTGATGAAAAACCACAATATTTTTTCTTTCTCTCAAGCTGTTGAAGAGTTAATAAAGATACATCAGAAAGGCAACACAGCCAGAGCAGGAGGGAAGCAGGGTGTCACTTCCTGACAGGTTTTTTCACAAGTGCCGAAGAGGTAGCACAGTTGTTTTTCTAACCTTTGTAGCTATAATAATCAGTGCAAGTGTCTTTAAGTTTGATCCTTCAAAGCATTTCAGTTTCCCCAGTTTTGGTGAAAGCATAGAATAGAAGGAAATGATTCAGGATAGCCACAAAGCTAGGGAAAGTAATGAGTGATGCTCAGATAAGATTAAATCACTCATCTGCACCTTCAGAAAGGGAGCAGAACCCATTTCCAGGCCTTTCCACTTCAGCAGCAGTGAAGATGAAGATGATAATGATTGAGTACTGAAAAGATGGGAAGAATATTTTATTCCTACAAGGATATATGGAAGAATACCTTTTCATCAACTGTACTGCTCTGAAGTGGAGGTAGCTGAGGTTTCTGATTTAAGCCTCTGCTATTTAGTTAATTTTTTTGCTAACAGAAACTGCATCAAAATGAGTTTGAGATTTATTTAGAAATAAGAAAATTATGTTACTAAATAAGTAACTAGATAACATTAAAGCCTAATTCTGTGATCTGAATTAGCAACCAGAAATCTTTATTTGGGCACTATTTTAAATTATATTTCTACCAGGCAAAAAACAGTGCCCTGAAAGAAACAAACAAAACAAAATAAATCCAAAATTCCTGAGGTTTCAGGGGAAGAAGATTCAGCACTAGTTGCACTGATGTGTTGAACAGAGATTTTATCAGGAATGGCTTTAGGGCTGATCTGCCACTCTGTGGTAGTGATTCAGTGACAGCCTGGTTCTGGCTGGAGGAAATAAAATCCGAGTGCACCGCTGCTGTGAAAAGCATACACCAGATGACTCCTGGTGTCAACAAAGTTGTGTGTGGGAAGAGTACCACTGCATGATATATCGCTAATGCAGATACCAAGGTAATCTAGGGTAAACTAGTATAGCTGAGGGACTTGACCTACCTTGAGTCCTGCTACGTGAATATTTCTGGTGCCTAGGAGTTTAGTAATTTACTCTTATCAGCATTTTAAATGCTAATTTTTGTTTTTGAAAGCTTAAATAAGAACCAAATAATGACAGTGTATGCCAGCAGCTTTACTCTTAATCTCTAATGAAATGCAGTTGTGACTTTACAATAGGAACTGAGAACACTGCACTAAATCAACTTCTAGTTCAATACTCATCTATCCTACCATTATGCTAATGAAGTTCCTGGATTGGTGCAAGAATGAAAAATAGATTATAAAGCACTACATGTACCAAAGTATTAAGTATTTAGAAACATGTAGGATGAATTTATCCCGTTAGGGAGAGAGCAAAACTGAAGAATGGAATAATCCACAATGTGGAAGGTGGTCTCAAAAAACTCATGTAAGAGAACAAAGAAACAAATGAGGCTAAGGACGTAGGAAACAGCTTTGAAAGTCTGGCCGCACTACAGCACTTGCATACCAGCAGCATTTTAGAAGGATTAAAAGGGTAGCAAGATCTCTGAGAAGGAGAAGGAGAAAGAAGTGATGAAATCATGAGCTAGATCTTTTTTCTTACTATTTTTTTTTCTTATGGGGACTGCATGCTGCTAAGAAAATGCTGTATAGTTGCTGTTATGCCTTCCCATCCTGCTCCTCAGCTATGCTTATTGCTAAATTATACTTCCGTTAGCACTGAGAAGCACTGTGCACACTCACACCCTTCTCCCCAGTCATTCGATTTAAATCTTGATTCCAGGCCTTAATAACTAACTTCTAGAGAGAAGATACTGTAGGTCCCATTGCATATTATCTAGTTTGAGGCTTCAGTACAAAATGTTTTGTACAATTACTGGGATTCTCCTCTATAGACTTCATGGACTTTCTGGCACTTATATGAAGTCTATTTCTAGGCCTGCATAGTTCTAACACCTCATCCCATTCTGATGAAGAGTACTGCATACAAATATTTTGCATTATGAAAGACCTTTTGAGAGCAGCTGGCTGTGTAGTGAAGCCTTTTAGGGTTAATGCTGTGTGAAACTCATGCTGTTACCATACAGGTTAAATGGCGCAGCACCACACCCAGGACTTGGACATCTGAGCTCTTTCAGTAGCCTGAAAGGTTCTGGGCTCACCTGGAAATAGTAATGTCAGGGATGAGGATGGCTGGGAACTGTTAATCATGGGTTGGACACAATGTTCATGTGCTGTGGATGAAAAAGAGAATTGTGATATGTATGATTGGAAAGAATCCACCCTGCTAGCTACAGGTGCAAACAGGATAGAAGTAAGGCGAGGGGATGAGTGTTTAAACCAGCTCCAGTTGTCTGCATTAAGGTAGCTGTATCCTTGTCACTTGAGATGTGCAGAGGGGCAATTCTGCACCAATATATGTTTCTAACAGTGACCTTTAGCAGGAAATAAACGCATTTTGGTGGTTTTGATGGGATTGTTCAGGTTAATCCCATGGAATACAAGCACAATAGAAAGAAGATATTCACAGACTTTTGGAAAAAGCCATCATTCTGAACATGAAATATGTGTTTAAATCTCAAAATAGCAAGTATTCAAATTGCTTTTTTTTTTCATTTTGTGCCGCTCTCAGCCACAACAATCTACCAAATTATCTTTCTCTGTAGAGATGGGTAATATTAGTTAAAAAATAATGATTTCTTTAGTAATATCTTTCTCACTTGCTTCACCTAGTGCTGTCTGTAAGCTGTGCTGCTAGCTCCCCTTAGAGATCCTATTTGCAAGCCCAACTGCTTTTTTAAATGTAATTTATAGGGATCAGTGAGTGACTGACACATATCTAAAGAGACATAATAAAAACCTATGAATATAAATTACAGTTTTATCTATGATTTTTGGCTGAGGCACAGTTTCTTTCTATATTACAAAAGCGTGAAAGAAACTTTAGATCCATGTTATAACTCTTTTGGTGACCAACATAGTTTAAGAAATTCCAAATGCTTTTCCATCGTCACTTCTGAGATGTTGTCAGTCCCCTCATTTGGGCTGATTCAATAGCTTGGGTGTACCCCTATTGCTAAATGATAAATTTAAAAAGATAAGAACCAGAACTCCTTATTCCTGGCTTTCCCAACCTGTTTTATTTGGTTCTTTTTACAGATTTTATTAACAGTACTGACACAGAATCACTCACATAAAAAATGCTAAATCTGTTACCAAAGTCAGGAATGAGTGATGTGGATGAAAGATCTTACTCTGGGTCTACTGCTGAGGAAACAGTGATATGGAGCTTGAGTTTTAGTGTGGAAATTGTCATTAGAGGCAAGACCTTAGACATATGTTTGTTAGGTCTCTGCTTCAGAAAACAGTTCTGATATGTTGCAGAGGTGGGTCTTACATCAGTCAGACAGCAGACTTTCAATACTTGAAAATAGATAATCCCAAGAGTGTCACTGGAAATATAACTTCTTGTCAAGGAAAGGCAGGTTGATCACACCCCACATGAAGTTTTTAGAAGAGAGAGGAATTTTTGTGCAGGCAATGGGTGATCTTTATCAGGAATAACATCAGTTGTGATTTAGCTAAACTTAATAAGTAGATACCATTACACTAAAACGACAGTGTAATTGTACTGTGATTTTAACTTCTTAAATATGTTAAGCATTGATATAAATCAGGCCTGGAGAGAGCTGGTTGGTACAGAGAGCTCCTGCCCCTTTCCCTATTATCTCTGGATGTAAGAATGGTGCCTTTTCTTATCAGCACTTTCGTGCTAATCCAGCTGTAGAAATAGCAGAATATCCTCTTCCTAAAGGAATTTGACATCCAGCAAATTCACCTTGGATCTTCACACTGTCAAGAGCCTTGAGCTGGCTTTGGTCCTCCACACTTTGAAGAGAAAGGATTTCATGTCATTGCTTATTTACTTGCTGTTCCCGCTTCTCTGCTCTGTGTTCACTGACTTAATTACATCTCCCTCTTCCCAGGCTTATTCAGGAGATCTGCAATCACCTTCCCCACTTCCCATTATTTTCTCTCCTGTTGATAAACCTGGAAGCCACACTAATGGAATAAGGTCTGTAAAGCGGCGTACATTAGAGTCCTTTTATCTACTGCACTTCCCTCCCTTGTTATTGTGAACTGGCTCCAGTGAGGTGTCAGCAATCTGTATGCCAGTTCTCTCTGAAAACAAGGTCCAACGACTATATCACAGCATCACTTGGGCACCAGGAGTGGGACACAGGTATAGATATGAATTTCTTATAGTCCTTCCTGCAGGCTGTCTCTCGCCTGAGGCAGAATGGTTTTCCCATGGTGGAAAGATGGGTTCTGCTTTTGTCCTGGTGCATTTGAAGACTTAAAAGTAGCTATATGCCTGCTGCTAGCGCAAACCTGCTAACCTATCAAAGGACTATGAGTATGAAAGAGACACAGGTATGGATAGTTAGTTTTAAGCCAATTTGTAGAAAGATCAAGTGGGTGTCATTAATCTGGCTGAAGTTATACTTACAGAAGTATCTATGATAAACAATAGGGAAGGACTTTGGAATATGAGGAGAGGAAGTCTGTTCTTAGAGTCTGAATTAAAAGAAAAAGCAGCTGTTAGTGTAGCCATTACCCTCTAGAGATGTATTGGGCTGTGGTCAGTGTTATCCTCTTTTTTCAAGGATCCTGAATTACTAAACTCTGCTTTGATCTATGGTTACAGTTTTCCTGGCTTTTAATGTCTATGGTTTAAAGAAAAGCCTGTATTTTAAGTTTTAAGACATGTCAGCAAGGTACTTTGAAGCAGACTGTTCTGTGGTAAGCTTGCCATTGCTCTTACACCTTAACAAGTGATTTGAGTTAGTATAACTGTCTTTCGTAGCAAGCCAAACTAATGCAAAGCACCTGTCCCTTGAAATTTCCTAAGTGGGGGAGCAGCTGTGTGTGTGTTTATGGACATTTAGATCCTCAGACAGATGAGAAGGATTGTAGGAGAAAGATATACAGCATGCGCTGTAAGTAAGAAAAACAGCTATATCTTTTTTTGCAGTTTTTGAAATAATGATGTTCTTACGGGCATTCACTTCTGAGTGCAGTCAAAGCACACGAGACAGCAAATATTCAAGATTACACTACCTGAAGTAAATGAATACAAAATGAAGACATTTTTAGTATTAAATGTTAAATTTTCATTTTCTTTGCTTAGACTGAATTTTAAAGTAATTCTTGAAGTTAACAACATTGAAGGCAGAAGACTATGCTTTTAAAAGTGCAGTAACTTAATGTATATACAAAACCCCAGCAAAATGTATCTTGATTCTATAGAAGAGTGAGATAAAAGAGGCTAAAGGCATTGTAAGAAGGATTATTCTACCAAAATAGCTATTTGGGATGAAAAGAGGATTTGCCTTGAGGAAATATTAATAGAAAGTTTTAAATCTTTGTAAATTAACTAGGTTGATGATAAGGAGTCCAAAGGAAAGGTAGGTGTGGAGTACTTGGATTTGCTTGTAGTGTTCTGTGCTGGCTTTGGGACTAGAACAGTTTGAAGTGAGTCTAGAGAAGCAGTGTATCCCAACAAGTTGTGTCAAGGAGATACACAGACACCCAAAGGCAGAAGCAGTACTCTGACCTCCCAAGTGTCATACAGCTTTCTTTATAGTCCTTCCTGCAGGCCATCTCTCACCCGAGGCACAATGCTTTTCCTATAGTGGAAAGATAGATTTTGTTTTTGTCCTGGTGCATTCGAAAGATTTAAAAGCAGCTATATACCTGCTGCTAGTGCAAACCTGCTGACCTATGTACTATTTAACATTGGATATAGGTCTCTGTTCCCGTGCATGCCTTGGTGCAGTGAAATTTGCCTCACTGAACAAACTGAAAGAAGAAAGAAGGTGTCTTTTCCCTAAGAAAACAAACACACACACACACACACACACACACACACACACAAAATACACTCTTTGCTTGTTGAGCCTCCTGTTTCCTATGGGAACTGCAGCATGCTGTCCTACTTTGCTTAGTCGAGTGGTGCAGTTTCCTTCTCGCCACTTCCAGAATGACAAGTTACTGATTCTTGCTTCTCCTACTGCTCCTAAGAGCATGGCACACAAGTCATTGCAATAGTCATTTTATGGAGTAATTTGAATTTGTCAGTTTCTCACACTTTGTGGGAAGGCCTTAGAAGAGAACCACAGATTTGGAAGAAAATCATAGATATGTAAAATAAAGTGGCAAAACCATTAAATTAAATTAAGCACTTCTAATTAGGAATTGTTCAAGGGGGAAGGTGTGCCACGGTTCAATATGTGTATAAAAAAAATCTCTGCCTTAAGAAAGACCAGCAAAATTGTTATTGCCTGGTAATTTACACAATAACACAACTTTATTTTATAAACTGAAAGCTGCAAAAGCATTTTGGTACCCAGAAGAGATTTTTATTTTTTATTTTTTAATAAGTTCAAAATTGCTATCAAGTTAAATGATCTGCAGGATCTGGCTAATCCTAAATTTGGCCTAAAACTGCATTGGGCTATGGCTGTCTTGAGTAGCTAAGCCCCGAAACCCTGCTGAAGCTCTCATAGGATTCACACAAAGAGCTATGTGGTATGAATACCCACTAGCACCTTGTGCGGGGATTATGATCAGAATATGACTAATAAAACTGGTGCATACTGCTTTAGTTTTAACAACAGTTAGAGAGCCAATAGTTGTAGAGATGGCATTATATCTGCCTGCTATAGTGCTTTGTCCAGTACTCCCACTTATTTTGGAAATGGAAAACCTTAATTTACTGCCTCTGCAGTAAATGGGGCCCAAATCATATTCCCAATGTTACTTCTCAGGGGTTCCCTCTGTGGCTGTGACTGCTGAATACATTCAGTATAAATGTAAAGTTAATATCTCCCATGTACTGCTTAAGTGAAATCCTAAAAATGGTACTGTCCCATACTAGTATTTTGACAGTCACACCTGTATGGCCCTGGTTTCTCCGTCACAAGTGTTATGTGACACCTGAGGCTTTTCATATTCGCACGATGGAGGGTTGTTTCTTCTTTTTAGTTTTCTAGACTTCTAGAAATAGTGATGTAGCTCACTAGGTGAAGTGAGAGGGGGACATTTTTCTTCTTCCCACACAAGCTTTAATTTGTTTGCATAATTTTCTTCTGATAGCATCAGTATTTAAACAATATGAGGTATGACAAAACCCCCAAAAAATCTATGGTAGTTTTAAATGTTCTGTTAGAAAATAGAAAGCTGCTGACTCCTGGTCAATGCACAGCAGAAACATGTATAGTTTTTATATCAGCTGAAGCAGGAGATTCCAATTTGTGCTGTATCCATTATAGGCTTGAGTCTTGGAACAACACTCTGATGTCCATTAAAAGCAGACACCTCCAAGACAGAGCCAGACACTCGCATCTGAACTCCAGCTGAGAAAATGTGATAGTTCACATCCTTCTAGTTCTTTGCAGTTCAAGACTGAAAAAATGCAATGTGCAAGTACAGAGGGAGAGTGCAGTGTCTTATTAAGCAAGGTAATAATTAGTATTGAGAAATTATCAACCTAAACTTTAAAGGTCTGACAATGTATGTGTTGATAAAATTAGGACTACTTTTAGGATATATATATATATATGTGTGCAAAACAATTATTTTACCACCTTTATATTTTAATACAATTACTGATACTGTAGATTGTTTTAATCTTGCTTTTGCCCCCCATCCTTTTTTTTTTTTTTTAATTAGAAGATACATATATTTTAATATATGGCATGTTGTTAAGGAGGATCTGGACCTACCACTTACAAAAATCATGCCAAATCTATGGAGGCAGAAACATCTAACAAGCCATAAAATGCGGATTAACACCTTGACAAACAAGCATGAACAGGCAATTTTGAGAACTTGGAGCTGATTTGAACATTGGGAATGCAACCTGTGTCATTGAGGAAAGAAAGCTGTAGGAGGGAACACGAGCCTCCTGTCCTGCACCGTGTCATTTTTAAAATCTCTGAGAGTTGAGCATTGCTTTATACTGTTGATTTTGAGCATGAGCTAATGCTCTTTAGGATTTGTTTTAGAGTGTACTTGACTAGCAATTTGTGGGCACATCTCTAGTGTCCTTAATGGTACTGGGTAGTCCTGGCTGTCTGGTAACTGCTGTTTCTAATGACTAGCATGGGCTTTCTCTAGCCTTGGTAAGCACGTGAGTGCTGAGCTTATTATTGATCACAACAAAGAAGGACTTTAGCAAATGGATATCCTTTAATGATGTTTCATTTTTTAATGCAAAGCTAGTTTTTTTGTCTTTTTTTTTTGTTTTATTTTTAAGTTCATACAAGATCTACACCCCTGCACAGCTCAGTTGTATATGAACAATCCAGCATATCAGTTGTTTAGAGGCAAAGTTCAGACTTCTGTCTAGAAGAAGGTAATATCTTTCATCAGTCTTTCAATGCCAATATTTTTATTGTAATTCAAAGTTCAGCAATGTGTGCTTTTAATTTAGCTGATAAATCCGCTACAGCCTGTGAAACAAGAAATGACTAGGTCCATTAGAGGCTTTGAAAAATGAAGGGTTTCATTTGGGGCCCATTAGGTTTCGACACCACCATTTCACTTACTGGATTTTCAACTTAACAGGTTTGATTTATTGAGCCAGAACTATGAAATATAGTTTTTTATGGTGATGGCCTGAATAAATGATGTGGTGTGGCATTGCATGATTCACCTAGTAATGATGCAGCCAAGCAAAGCTGATGCTGTCTTTTAGGTGGTGCTTGGGACAGATGCACATGGTACCTGTTTCTGACTGCTGGCTAGACAAAAGGAGACGGTAGTTGGTTGGCAGCACTTAGAAATTGTTTGACAGATAATGGATTATAAGAACTTCATCTCTGTAGAGCAAGAGGGCTTGGAGGTTATACCTGCTATCAAATTACTGCAGGCTTTAAAAAAGCTTGCTACAGCAAATCGTTTAGCCTTTCCACACAACTGAAAAGAGATGAGTGAAGGAATAGAGGCAGATTTTATTTGCACTAAACCTGATTTTATTAAGATGTATTCAGATTGCTAAATACTCAAGATCTCTGTAAAGGACAAACCATTGCAAAAGGTCTCACCCTTTTCCTGTGTTTGGAAGCATTACATTTTAAATGAGGTAGGCTCTACTGTTCTTTCCTAAATCACAGATGACAATAATGGACCACTTGGTGCCCAGTGTTCTTTCCTGTACTCCATTTGGGTACATAAATTGAGATTTGCTTGAATTACCTTGTTAATTTTGTTCAAAATCAAACAAATAAACAAACTGCCCCAAAGCTCACATTTTGACATGAATAATTACATGGTTTGAGGTGAGGTGGCAGCATTTCCCTTCCCAGTCTTGTTAGGATACACTGAAAGACCAACAGAAAAAGGCTGTTTTTATGGTGCATAAATATTTTAACTAATATTGCAGTTAAGCTTGTGAGTCTGAATGTCTCGGCCTTGCAGGATGGCTGCTGGAGAACTGGAAACATGTCAACTCAGGGTCATCTTAAACAGCTTTTACTGCACGTGGTTATGTCCTTAATTGTTCTGTCAAGGGCAGCACATTCACAAGTCTTTCTCAGCCACATCCAACAGGCAAAACTGTTATGACCTCTCCCAAAGTATGTGACTGAATGGAGGCAATGTGAATAATGTAGCTCTGCCCTTGAAAAGACATGGTGCAGTCTGCTCTTAGATCATTTGAATGTACATAACCTGTCTACTGACTAGCTGGGACCAGCTTTCTGTATCATAATTGTCTTCTTGCAAGCAGGTTAAAAAAAAGCCCTGGAACAACTGCACTTTATGATGGCACTGCTAACTTGGGTCTACAGAAAAGGTTAGAGAAAAAATATGCAATCCCTACTTAACCAGCTCTGAGGGTACAATAGAAATCTGTAGGCAGAGGCATAATTTGGATTATGAAAGAGAGAGGTCAATATCTATAAGACAGAACAGCCTTGTTTGTTTAAGAATTTATAACATACCTCAATTGCTTGAGAACGTTTCTGCAGCCAAGGACAGCTCATAATGCTGACACATCTCTTAGGACTGAAGAATTAACTGCACTATCAGATGAAGAATGTTCTGGAGGTCCAAATAGATGCTTGGCAAAAATGTGGGTTTTCCTGGAAAGGAATGTCAGCTTCAGTCTGAAGAGCACCCTTGGTGTTAGTGTTGCCAATGATAACCAAAAGAAACAAAAATTCTGAAATGGCTGATCTGAAATTGCTGGTGCTTCCAAGAAGATGAGCTAGACAGACATTCTGATTCTCACTGTATGGCAAGAGATGGCAGCATATGGAAATGCATAATCAGACAAGTTCAAATGCCAACCTGCTTCTTTCTTCCTTCAGAAGCCATCAGTTCCAAATATTTAACAAAATGTTTCAGGAAACTGTGAAGAGTAAAACAACTTGGTTGCAATCCCTCTTTGAGCTCTGACATGTGATCAGTCTGATTACAATGAGGAATGAGGGAAAAAAAGATTTATGCCATTTCCACATAACTTGAATGATGTATGGAGCTTGTTGCTGGACTGATCGGTGCCTTTTTAAATACAGGCTATACATCATCTTCTCTCCATAAACCCACAGACAGCCATCTGTCAGGGAGCCTGATGTCAGCAAATTCAAAAAAGGTGTTGTAATCATCACCTTCCAAATGTAGCTGCAGTTTTAAATTATATAGTACAGCTTTGAGGGTAGCATTACTGAAGAACTGGGCAAAAGATCTTGCTCCCTCTGATTCTGCAGTTTGCTGTGAATATGGAAACTGATGTAGTACCAATAAAGAAGAGGTCAAATATATCTTTGCAAGCTTGCCTTAATATTGTTCTCAATACTATGCTTTTCACTGCTTTATTAAAATCCCACAAGGAGAAATGTTAAAGGATTTTGTTTCCTGTGACTTCAGACTGCAGAAGGAGAACGTGACTAGAGTCAAATGCTTCTGAGAAAAAAAATAAATCACATTATCTGATGTTTCTAGTGGTGTGGCATTAAAACCCCCTTTGCAGTCCTTGTAGTGACACTTCTGTTATGCTCTTCTCAGTGGAGAATTACTCAAGCACTCCTCATGCACCTAGGAGATGTTATCATTAATGCAACTGAGCAAAAATCCCTTCTCAGCCTTGATGGTCCCTGTGCAGCTAAGGAAGCTGAAAGAGGCAATCTGATTGTAAAGGAAACGTGATGTTTCTGGTGCTTTTGTTTTTCTTTCATATTTTACCCAAACTTTTAGTAAAGGACAAGTCGCTTAGATGTTTCTACTGCACCCATGTATAAGATGAAAGTCACATTTCATATGAAAACCATTGTGGCATCTTGTTTAGCTGCATACAAAAACTGGAGGGCTCAGATCAGACTGTGCTGTCTACATTTATTCTGTAGACGGAGAGGTCTTGGTAGCTGTAACGGCTCTCTGATATCCTCTCTTAAAGCATGCCATCTCTCTACCAGTAACTGGAAGAAGACTTTAGAGGCAGATATTAGCAGGCAAATCTATCTATAAGAGACTACTGTATGCTTTAAGACAAATCACCTGGAGAAGATGGGGGCAAGCAGGGAGAAAAGGTAACTCAAAAAAGCTCTTGAAACCTTGAGTAACCATTAGAAATCTTTGTACTTGTGTAACTTTTCTTGAGCCAGAACTGGCTGAAGACATCCCAGATGTACATCTGATGCTGAACTCACAGTCAGTGTTCCTTCTCCACCACCACAGTTGTGCCTGCACACACTAAATAGAGCCTTTGATCTCCTTTTGGGACTGAGGAACCACCCCTACCAGGATGCAGGCAGTGGCAGCTCTCAGCAGAGTTGGGGAGCTAAGCAATGACCATCATCACCTGGTGCTGCTGCTGCTCAAGCATGAAACCCTGGTAGGTTGTAGTTTTCAGTGTAGTGGCAGCCTGTTTCTGTCTTTACTGTATGGCAACCTCCTGTCCCAGCTCTGGAGTGAAGGATGAATGATGGGGAAAGGGAGAGAAAGCAGATGGAAAGGGTGGTCTTGCTGATCTATTGGCTGAGGCAACTGCCCAGCTATTGGAAGTGAGTCCTGACATGTTTTTTGAAGCCAGTCTGTTCTCATGAGTTCGCAGCCAGCAGAAGACATTATCAATATTCCTCTGAAGAAATTACTTTTCAGTGAGGTGGCAACCGTATTTGAATGGGGAGTACCTGGATTATTTTCTCCAAACTATAATGCTGCATAATCAGAGAGAGAGAAAAATAAATAACAAGGCAGGTGTTGAGGTCAGATACGTTATATTCAGTTGGTGGCTGTTTGAAAAGTGAGGTGTTCTTAAGTTGCTCCTATACTAAACTTTGAAATCTCAGCAAAAGTTGGGAAATAATTACAATTTCAAGCAGACAAAATAATTCCGTGTGCTACAGTCAATTTAATTAAAGCCACGTGAGAGTGAAATTCATAGAATTATAGAATAGTTAGGGTTGGAAAGGACCTTGAGATCATCTGGTTCCAACCCCTGTGCTGTGGGCAGGGAGGCCTCACGCTAGACCATGTCACCCAAGGCTCTGTCCAACCTGGCCTTAAACACTGCCAAGGATGGAGCAATAACAACTTCTTTGGGCAGCCTGTGCCAGTGCCTCACCACCCTCACAGTAAAGAACTTCTTCCTTATATTTATCCTGAACTTCCCCTGTTTAAGTTTAAACCCATCCCACCTTGTCCTATTGCTACAGTCACTGATGAAGAGTCTCTCTCTGGCATCCTTTAAACCCCTTCAGGTACTGGAAGGCTCCTGTGATGTCTCCATACAGGTTCTCTTCTCCAGGCTGAACAGCCCCAACTTTCTCAGCCTGTCATAGAACAGCCCAGAACTTTTGTAGGAAAGGAGCCTAGGTGAGATTAACTAGCATGCTGTCCAGTCACATCTTAAAAAACTCCAGTGGCGGGGACTTCTCCATGTCTCTGGGGAGGATGTTCTGGTGAATAATTGTTTTTAGTGTAAAATATTTCTTTATTATTATCAAGATGAATACAAAGGTTTGTGGTAGATGTACGGACAGTAATAAGGAAGGCTGTATATAGCCATCCTATGTAGTAGCAGAATATGTTCGGTATTCTTGAGTTTGGGGTCTGGGTTAGTTAACTTTGAGACTACCAAGATCTTCACAATGACACATCAGAATAGTTGGGCCACTTCTACTTCAGAAACCTTTTGTGCAGTTGAAATGGCTTCTTTCTCTGCATATGAACTCCACACTGGTAATCTGCTGGTATATTATCAAATTGCCAATCTTTCTTAGGTCTTTATGAAGTTTATTACAGTTCTCTGCTGGCTGGCTTTTATCACCTCTCTGCTTGGTCCCTCTTTCCAGGGTGTGAACAAAAAAAGTCATTCAGCCATTCAGGTTTATGAGGTACAATTTGCTTTTTGCAGGCCCATGCTATTGCTGTTTATTTAGCAGTTGTCTACCTTGTGCTTCCAGATTAATTCCCTTATCATTTTTGCCAGTACAGATGTCAAACTAAGTGATAATGGTCTAGACTTTACCCATCTTTATTACACAGTGATACCAAATTTGCACTCTCAGCTGTTTCTAATTAATTTTAAATAAGTATGTGCTAATGGTACATTTGTTTCTTCTCCCTGGCAGTTCTAAAAAATCTAGCAGAGGTGTGACCTTGCTGCCTTGGGCTTTGTGAGAAATCGCTGCATGAGCTTGGGTAGAGGAAAGTCATACAGGCCTGAAGGTTAAGTATTCCCTTCCGGGGTTTGCTGGCTCCTCAGCAGACAACGGCTAACATCCTTGGATGCAGTCCTCGGTCCATTTATTTTACAAGCATAGACATACCTTTTCTTACCTCAGAACATAATGGTCACATCCAAACTGATATCTTGATGCTGGCAAGAAGCCTAAGTCCTTTGCTCTTGCTGGTGTGGTCCTGCATACCCCATGCTCATGAAATGCTGCATGTTTTCTATATTTAATTTTTATTAAAATTGAATCTGCCCAACAGGCTAATTACCTGTATGTTACTTATATGAGTTACATTGTGCAACCCAGAGGGTACCTAGGGGCTTAGGCTGGATTTTTTATTGTATGCTTCGACTTGCAGTTATACTGCTGGAAGTCAGTAACTTGTATTCATAATAGCAAAATTATGGAATATTCCATGCAATATAGCCCTGGAGGGCAGGGGGGCCCAAGACTGTTGGTTGATATTCAAGAATCACCTGCTACATGCTCAGGAGTGCTGCATCCCAACTAGAAGGAAGTGCGGCAGAAGGGCGGGGAGACCTCCTTGGATGGATAAGGAGCTGCTGAGGAAAATCCAAAGGAAAAAAGAGGCTTATAAAAACTGGAAGCAAGGACAGGCGGCTTGGGTAGAGTACAGGGATGTTGTCCGGGAAGCTAGGGACCAGGTTAGGAAGGCTAAGGCCCAGTTAGAATTAAACCTAGCCAGGGATGTTAAGGATAACAGGAAGGGATTCTACAGGTACGTAGCAAACAAAAAACAGATTAGCGACAACATAGGCCCCCTGAGGAAGCTTTCGGGAGAACTGGCTACACAGGATTTGGAGAAGGCTGAGGTTCTGAATGACTTCTTTGCCTCGGTCTTCACTGGCAAAGGCTCTGACTGCACCACCCAGTTCTTAGAAGGTAGATGCAGGGGCTGTGAGACTGAAGACCTTGGGCCCACTGTAGGAGAGGATCTGGTTTGAGACCATCTTCAAAATCTGAACGCACACAAGTCCGTGGGACCTGATGCAATCCATCTGCGGGTCTTGAAGTAGCTGGCGAATGAAGTTGCTAAGCCACTGGCCATCCTATTTGAAAAATCATGGCAGTCAGGTGAAGTTCCCGACGACTGGAAAAAGGGAAATATAACCCCCATTTTCAAGAAGGGGAAAATGGAAGACCCAGGGAATTACAGACCAGTCAGTCTCACCTCTGTGCCTGGTAAAATCTTGGAGCACATTCTCCTGGATGGCATTCTAAGGCACATGAAAAACAGCAAGGTGCTTGGTGACAGCCAGCATGGCTTCACTAAGGGGAAATCCTGCCTGATCAATCTGGTGGCCTTCTATGATGGGGCTACAGAACTGATGGACAAGGGTAAAGCAGTTGATGTCATCTACCTGGACTTGTGCAAAGCGTTTGACACTGTCCCATACAACATTCTTGTCTCTAAATTGGAGAGATATCAATTTGATGGATGGACCACTCGGTGGATAAAGAACTGGCTGGATGGCCGCACACAAAGAGTTGTGGTCAATGGCTCAATGTCCAGCAGAAGACCAGCAACATGTGGTGTCCCTCAGGGATCAGTACTGAGACCGGTCTTGTTCAACATCTTCGTTGTTGACATGGACAGTGGGATTGAGTGCGCCCTCAGCAAGTTTGCCGATGACACTAAGCTGTGTGGTCTGGTTGATATGCTGCAGGGAAGGGATGCCATCCAGAGGGACCTTGACACGCTTGTGAGGTGGGCTGATGCCAACCTTATGAAGTTTAACCATGACAAGTGCAAGGTCCTTCACCTGGGTCGGAGCAATCCCAGGCACAGCTACAGATTGGGCAAAGAAGAGATTCAGAGCGGCCCTGCAGAGAAGGACTTGGGGGTGTTGGTCAATGAGAAAATGAACATGGGCCGGCTTCAGTGTGTGCTCGCAGCCCAGAAAGCCAACCGTATCCTGGGCTGCATCAAAAGGAGCATGACCAGCAGGTCGAAAGAGGTGATCCTGCCCCTCTACTCTACTCTTGTGAGACCTCACCTGGAGTATTGTGTGCAGTTCTGGTGTCCTCAACATAAAAAGGACATGGAACTGTTGGAACAAGCCCCGAGGAGGGCCACGAGGATGATCAGGGGACTGGAGCACCTCCCGTATGAAGACAGGCTGAGGAAGTTGGGGCTGTTCAGCCTGGAGAAGAGAAGGCTGCGTGGAAACCTCATAGCAGCCTTCCAGTACCTGAAGGGGGCCTATAGGGATGCTGGGGAGGGACTCTTCATCAGGGACTGTAGCGACAGGACAAGGGGTAACAGGTTCAAACTTAAACAGGGGAAGTTTAGATTGGATATAAGGAGGAAATTCTTTCCTGTTAGGGTGGTGAGGCACTGGAATAGTTTGCCCAGGGAGGTTGTGAGTGCTCCGTCCCTGGCAGTGTTCAAGGCCAGGTTGGACAAAGCCTTGTGTGGGATGGTTTAGTGTGAGGTGTCCCTGCCACAGGCAGGGGGGTTGGAACTAGATGATCTTGAGGTCCTTTCCAACCCTAACTATTCTATGATGGTTCTATGGAAGAAACTAGCAAACGCCTTACGGTAAGCAAATTCACTCCTAACTGGAAAAATGATGGAAGGAAATTCCTTCTGAAAGTGCAATTTCTTATATTTGCTTTGGTATATTAGTAATCTTCTGGAAGTGTATCCTCAAACACATCAAACTCAGCATAAGATAAAATCACGGTGATCATCAGTAACAAGTAAAGCAGATGATTTGTCTTGAAATTTTTAAACTCCTTATCTGACTTGTTAAAAAACACCAAACCCTCAGAAACTGCTTAGCATCTCTATTTCCCTCCTTAATAATTAGTACATTGAACCATTATTGTGCTTTACAGTGGTGATTGTCTTTTATCTGAGAATAGAGCTGTCAGATTAAACATCTTAATTCCAAGATGACAGCGTTTTCCTTCCTTTTGACTGCCACCATGAAAAAATAAGTCTTTTCTTTTGCTTCACCTTAATTTTATATTTATAGCTTCATCACCTTCTTCCACCTACAATTTGCTTTCTCATTCATCTTCTGCATTTATGCCTCAGCATTATTCTCCTTCTGTGTCACAATGCTCCTTCATTCCTTCTACTTTTTACCAAAATATAGCAATGTCTCCCCATAGAAAACTGTTAGGCTGAAGAGCTTGTGCTGCTTTATGATAACTCAGATGAATATGTGAAAGAATTAACAGTTGTATCCAACCCAGAGTACTCTTTGTCTGTCTTCTGCCACAGTTAAACTGTCTCAGATAAAGATATTGCCCATAGTTTAGAATTAGGGCTGTTTTGTGTCAATTGAATTTAATCTTTTGATACCTGGAGAAAATTGTTTTATCAGTTCATTTCCCTTTATAGAGCATTCATATACTTGTGAAATAAGTGTATTAACTCACAGATGTCAGTGATGGTGACAGCAATAACCAGGTGTACTTGATTTGAGTCTTTATCACCTCTGGAATAAATGCATATTATTTATCCAGGTCACAGATAAGCCACAGTGAACTTCAGTGGTATCAGAGCTATGTCTTCACAGATGTATAGTGAACCAGCTATTTTTTAAATAAGCAGTTATTAGATGAGGGTATTTTGTTTGGAATGCATGTCTTCTAAACATATTAGACAATATGAAGACCAAAAGAAACAAGAAAGAGCCACAGTGAACTGGAATTCTGCAGTATCTTATTATAGCTTTAAAATTTAAATACCTTGGGTGATTGTCCTTTGTTTCACAATATATAATGGGATATCTGAAGGACTGTTATGAAGACCATCTGTACAGCACAACTAGCAATTTTTTAACATCTGCGCAAAAGGCTGCACTCAAGAAGATGTCAGCTACAAAATGTGTCCTCTGTTCCTCTCACAATCATACACCTGGTTTGATCTATTGCTTGTAATGTTCCAGGCCTTGAAATTAAGGCTAAGGCAGTCAGCTAGACATTATAAAATCATTGCTATATGCACTGCATTTCAACTCTACGACATCAAAATTACAATTTTTACTTTGGCTGTTGTCCAAGCTTTTCCAATATGCCTTCCATTTCCTTTGCCACCTACCAGTTAGAGAGGCCATCTGTCTTCCCAGTGGAAGTGAAAGAGCTGGTATGTGGAAAACACCAGCTCCTTTTAAAATAAGTTCCCCCACTGTTTTGTATTCATGTAATTTTATAGTGATCAGACTCTGTTTCTTGTTCTTCTTCCTTAGTAGAGGCAAGTTTTCTTAGCTATTGATAGTCTTGTTGTAAAGTAAATGTTTGGGGTTTTTCCTTCAAGTGCAGCTCTCTGAGCAGACATCAATTGGAACAATCTGGTGTTCTTACATGAAGATTTTCCCTTCTGATTTGAAAGTGACATATGTGTAGGATGAAAATTATATATTTCTTCAAGAGGATGTGCTATTTTTTGCTGTTTGAGATCTGTACATTCTGTTCATGTTACATAAAGGATGAATGTAGAAGGCCTTTCTTTTTTTCTTTGTTTGAAGTTCTTGGAGAAAGTCTGCACTATTCACTCTGATATTACAGAAAGAAATTATGTCCCAGAAATGTATTAAAAAGTAACATGGAACAGGTTCTGTTGCGCAAGAGAAATAATAGGTATATCCCAGCTGGGTTCTTGGACTCTCTTAATTTTCATTTACTTTCATCCGTTCAGTTCTTTGCTGTTCTGCCTGGTAACTGATATAGTACATCAGGGAAATTATGGCTGATTTCTAAAACCTATTTCAAGAAAAACATTGAATGAAACTGAAGACTTGGCACAGAAGTGACAGAAAGAGAAAGCTTTCCTGCTCCCTCATCTTTAAGGGCTGTACTGAAAATCACTGTAAATGTTTCTTTCCTTATTTACTGAAATTGTTAGGGATACTGCTTAAATAACAATACTGAAAGACTGGAATTTAGGAAAGAATTTTTCTTAAGCCTTCGATATAACCAACAAGTCCTCAAAAATTCCCCAAATTATAAAGAAATAGAATAAACACCTTTTAAGGCTCTTGTTTCATATCTTGTGCCCAAAGGTACTATTTACTTTTATACAGATGTTGACAGTAATTTCATAAAAAGGCATATTTTACAGGTTTAGCTAATCTATATGGAGATGTGTGGTGCTAATCTATATGCCATCTGTACTGTGAGTAATTAAAGGAAATCCATCTAAAAAATGCATCTGGATTCAATGACTGACTTCTGAAGTGTAAGTTAACCACTTCCTTATGGTTTATATTTTTTGAAGACAAGAATAACTGCTTCATTTCTAGTAAAACAGATGACACTGTTTAAAGAGCTGAAAAGTGCAGATTGTCAGGCTATAAGATCATCCTTTCAAGTTTTTCCTACATTTCAGGCTTTCCCCAGTATAGTAAACCAAGGACTGTGAATAAAGTTTCTCCAGTAAAAGTTCATCAGTTTCAAAATTGCAATTATACAGAATTTCTACTGTTATGATTCATAATAGGAGTAGGTATTAATGTAGTATCCCAAATGGCATTTGGCCTGTTACAGGATACAGAGAACAGATTAATAGTTAACTCCTAACTTAATGCCTGAAAAATTGTAATACTACTATCCTTTGCATAGAGAGATTTTACCTCAGGTTTGCAGCTCAGGTTGGTATTCATGCATTGGGGAAAAAAAACATATGAACCGTTGTATGAAATTCATGAAAGTGGTGGCCAGTTTTTTAATCTGTTCTAGTGTATTGCAACTTAATGCATACCGTTAGATTGTTTTTACTTTTGAGTAAGACAATTTGGATTAGCTTCTAAAATACTGTTTTTTAACAGCTGAATCCCATATAGAAAACATAAGCTTGTAGTATTTACAGTAGTACAAGAAAAGACTGCTTAGTTCAGAGTGACCAAATAGATTAAATATTTCCACCTCCACACACCCCTTTCTTTTTAAAAAATATCACAAAACAGCAGAATTATATCCTTTAAGAAGGATGAAATTTTTTTTTAAACTGACATAAATTATTGTTCTTTTTTTTCCCCCACAGAAATATTATACAAAACTGATCTTCAAGAATAGAAGGAAAAGTAAGAGTTTGAGAATAGACATTTCTAGATATCTAGATATTCTGGTTTCAAGGCTGGGTTGGACGAAGCCTTGGGTGAGATGGTTTAGTGTGAGGTGTCCCTGCCCATGGCAGGGGGGTTGGAACTAGATGATCATAAGGTCCTTTCCAACTCTAACTATTCTATGATTCTATACTGTAGAAAATGTGGATAAGGTCATAAATGTCATTGACTTTTTCTCACCAAGGGTATTTAAAATGAAACTATACTTTGAAGTAAAAACATGTTTTTGCAGAATGGTCTTGGTCAGAAATTTATCTTCTCTTTGAGAAAGAACTCCTGTCCTAGAGCTCTTCTTGGTAAGGAAGAAATAAGGGAAGAAAGAAGGTATTCTGTTGGTCAGGTGGCAGAGAGTTTCCTGCTGATACTATGAAGATATAAATCACCAGTCGCAGACTGATGCCCTATGTTCGCAGGCAGTACATATGGCAGCTCTTTTAAGATTCCAGCTCATTAACCAGTCCAAAGCATCATCTGGCTGCTTTGCTCCAGGCCCTCTTCTCTGGTGGATGGTAACAATTGCTAGAGTAATAACACTGAGAGCTGAAGCAAAATCTTGACTTCAGTCAAGTATAAAAATGATTATTGCTTTGAAATGAGCTATATTATTTCTATTGGCTTATAGGCAAAACTAGTTCAACTTACAGAGAAATGGATAGACAATGGGTTTACTGCATATCTGCCCTACACCCCTTTAATTACCCCTTAAGTATTGGTGATGGTGCTTCTAAAAGCAGTGCTCCTGAAGGTCTGTAAATTACACTGGATCTATTTATGCCTGTTTAAACCAGCTGTAAGATAATGTTGATCTGTTGTAGGTGCCTTCTATGTAGTACATAACTGGAATTTGTCAAGCTGAGTAAGGTTTTTGGAATACAGAAAAATCTTTGGCAGTATGTGTATGACTGAACAACCCTAAATGCTGTAGGAATTACCTTTTGCCTGTCTAAATCCCAGGAACTGATTAACAAGACACTAGGAGATGCTGTTTTGGTCCTGCTGTAGAAGTCAGAGAGACAGTCAGAAGCAGTATCTGATTCATCCACCCAATTTTAATCTGAGGCAAACCCAGTCATTTCATAGTGGACTAAATACACTAGTAAGCAAAGGTTTACACTAATAAGTAAAGGTTTAGCTACATTTACAGCAATCGTTACTTTACTTATCATTACTTATTCCAGATTATTATTGCTTATTACTATATTTAATCATTACTTATTCCAGAGGTAATGAGCTAAATATTTGCTTCTCTCCTCTGACTCCACAGCTACAACCATAGCTAAAGTCCTTGAAATTTCCTGTGGCTAAGAAATTTTACTCTAGCTAGGATCAAGTTATGTTACACTAAAAATATAAGCAAATGAAAAAAAAAAGAAAAGAAAAAGGATTTTTTTTTAAGATTAATTTGTAGAAGATTCTGTTAAGATGTGTGCAGTGTATATACTGAATTTCTATGAGATGTGTATCTTAATGCAAAGGATAGAAACTGAGGATAGAAAGTATGTTTTTGCAGTCAGCATTTAGATTCTCTTCAGGAGATCAAATGACACTTTTGGTTATTTTTTTAATCACTCTTATGCCTAATGGGTGAAGTGAACAAAATAAAATTGCTCTCCATGGAGAGCTACAGGGCCTTCCTCAAACCTGAGGGAACAGCAGGATGCGGTGCTGCTTCTCAACACCATCTGTTCTTTGGGCTTGAAATGATTTATGGGAATTGAAGTGTTCACATATTCCTGTTGACAATTCAACTTCAGCAGTATGTTCTCAGGCAACAATGAAAATCTAAGCAAATATATACTACCACTAAAGTTTACTCTTCTGAAAAAGTTATGCCACTGAATATAGAAACCTATATCAACAAAATGTAATTCAGCTCAGTATATAAATAAATTGAAAAGAAGCGGCTGCTTCTCCTTGCATCCATACCCACAGTCACTTTGGATAGATATTCAAAGTATTCACTTAGTGTTTTAAAAAAGCCTGTGAAAACTTAAATCAACATTTGTGGGAATAGGGTGAAGCCAACACTGAGTACTTGTTAATATCTCCACTCCCTCTCATTCTTCTTGAGATACTTTTCAAGTGAAAAAAAAAAAAAAGAAAAGATTGCCAAACATCAGCCAAATTTATGGTGCTCGTCTCCCCCATGTTATTGAAACCTGGGTTTTATCCTGTTTGAAGGTGCTTTCGCATTCAGAATGGCTACTACCTATAGTTGACTGTTATTTTCTTAGGTCAGGTTTGAAGTACGCAATTTCATTTTCAGGTACTCTGTGCTACTGGGATGTAGGCAGGTCTTTCCTGAGAGATAGATAGTAATAGCACTCTGTGGGAAAGAGTCATTTAGGTGCTGTGTTCTGAAGCTGCATGTCCTGAATCTCTGCCTCTCAGGGAAGAAACGCTAAGTAATTTGCTGCTGGCCAGAGGGTGGCAATTTAATTTTGCATATACTCCTGAAGTTTCAAACCTTGCACTTATTTGATGACAGAATAAAAGGCTCAACATGCCTGCCCTTTGGAAAAAGAACTGGAGCTTCTTATGTCCTGAGCCTCAAATCAACTTCCACGAGTATTTGTTCCACCTCCAGCTTGGTGACCAAGGCATGAAACATGTGCCTTTGACTCCTTGCTCTATTGCGTTCAAACCAGTTTCAAATCTCTGTTCTCTCTGACTGAGGCAGTGCACAAATCTGAGCATGAGCTTTCTACACTGCCAGAAGATTCCCAGTCACTTGGCAAAAGCATTCAGAAGTTAGTTTTCCAGTGAACCCTGAGGTTTTTTAAGATTTCTGGTGAAACCTCTACATCTGCTTGAAATGAAAATGGGTGCAGGTCCAGCTTGATTACAAAGTACATTAATAAAAGCTTGGTGTTGTACTGACTTAGGGCAAATTTTACTCAAATTACTAAAAAGTTTCCTTAAGAGAGAAGGAATAAAGGCCATAAAAAATGGTGGTTTGTTATCCCATGGTAGATGCAGAAGACAGCCTCTCAATGACACTAGAAAGAGAATAGGCTGCATTTGTCTTTCAGGTACCTCTGTGATCCAGGAGGATACAGCTAACTGTATGGTGAAAGCATGTCACAGTCCTTAGGAAAAAGTAGATCGTTATCCCACCATATCAGTAATTACATCCAAACTTGCCAAGATCTATTAAAGTTAAGATCTTATTTATCTAGCAAATCCAACACGATCTGTGTACACTTGTCTCCTAATTCAGTCACGTTCATGTAAAAACTACATTCTGCTTAAAACTTTATTAATATCCCAGAGTTTTGTTGTCCTTCCTGTTGACTCTGAGTTAGATCAATGCCAGCCTCACCTGCCGCCTTTGTAAAAATTTAAATTGAGCTTTAGTTTCTCACCTCTGTCACCCACTGTTCACTGTTTTTCCATCTTTCTCCATATCTGAATCTTTAACATCATGTTTTTCCTTCTTGAACTTTTTTCTTTTTTTTTTTAAACAAGGAATTCTGAACATCCCCAACCCTCCAAAAACAAACAAACAAACAAAAAAAAGAAACAAAAAACTGTGAGAAAATAGAACAAAATAAATAATATGCAATTTATCAGAATATATTCTATTATTATATAATCTAAAAACAATCAAAATAGCTACCTAAATCATGTAGCAATTTATGAGAGTAACAAAATTTTTCACTGGAAACTGTTTACTAGCACCCTTCAATATTCAAAATACGTCCATTTCTGTAAGACATCAAGTTTAAAACCCTTCTCTATGGGGCAGGAACTCTGTGCACAAAAAGACTGTAGAATCAAATCCCTGGTAAACACAATTGCAAGATGCTTTGAGGATATAAGTTGCATTTATAAGTATAGCTACTGTGCAAGTGGTAGTAATCATAGAATCATAGAATAGTTAGGGTTGGAAAGGACCTCAAGATCATCTAGTTTCAACCCCCCCGCCATCGGAAGGAACACCTCACACTAAACCATCCCACACAAGGCTTTGTCCAACCTGGCCTTGAACACTGCCAGGGATGGAGCATTCACAACCTCCCTGGGCAACCCATTCCAGTGCCTCACCACCCTAACAGGAAAGAATTTCCTCCTTATATCCAATCTAAATTTCCCCTGTTTAAGTTTGAACCCATTACCACTTGTCCTGTCACTACAGTCCCTGACAAAGAGTCCCTCCCCAGCCTCCTTCTAGGCCCTATTAGGTCCCCACGCAGCCTTCTCTTCTCCAGGCTGAACAGCCCCAACTTCCTCAGCCTGTCTTCATACGGGAGGTGCTCCAGTCCCCTGATCATCCTCGTGGCCCTCCTCGGGGCTTGTTCCAACAGTTTCATGTCCTTTTTATGTTGAGGACACAAGTAATCTGCTGGGACAGATTGATAGGGATTTTTTGGCTGTATTGATAGAAATATATCCTTCAATGAAAATCACAGGTTCAAATCTTGCTTCTCTCTAGCAGTGGAGATTATTTAATGCATGTTCCTATTTTACTTCACTATGAACTTCCTACCAACAAAAGATGTTTTCTGGTCATACTAGGTCTCTTTTCTTACATTAAAAATCCAGTATGTTTATTCAGAGTGTAAAGTCTGATGAGAACATATTCCTCGTAATAGCTGTGACAATACAGCGACAGATGATGTCCATATTTTGAAAACATCAAACATAACAGCTTGGCTTGACTTAATCATCTGTCTTATTTTTGTTTCATTTCACATCAAGTTGTAATTGCACATTGAAAAAAATCTAAAAGTCCAATCTAATGTCCCAATAAACCCCAAATACTTACTGCAGAAATACAGAACGTAAGATTTGATAAGCACAAAAATGTATGAATTATATGCAACATCATTTTTGTTGTTCAGTGGCTGCCCCATTGTCTATATTTCCAGTTCACCAGTGGCTTAGTAGCTTAAAAGCAGAACAGCAAGATGTCTTTTCTCCCTTCTTTTTTTCTCCTTCCAGTGCTTATAAAAAAAATTCTTCCATTCCCTTCTACTGATCCTTTCTGGATGACTAATTGTATATTTTTCTTTTTCTATGGAAAATTATAATAAAACTTGTGTGAAATGGAATGAAAAAATAGGAAGATATGAAACACATTTCTCAGTGTGGGAAGACTGAAGTGTAAGTAAGTACTGAAATATAATTTGTAACATCTTCAAATGCCTGATACCAACCTTGTGCAGTCTAAGAATGCAGAAGGAAACCTGTGTAGGTAACTATGTGACATACAGTAAAGTTTCAAAAATAAGAAAAAAAATTACTTTGTAATCTTTTGGTCTAATTGTGATTTCGAGCTGAATTTAACATGTTTCAGCTACTTAAAGTTCTCAGCATAATTCAGTTCCACATTCAGGAAATACTAGTACCTGGTCTTCACAGTGTCGCAGTCTAGTTGCAATAGAAATCACATAGTAAGTTTAGTACTCAGAACACCTGCTATCTTAAGAGCATACTCCTTTGAGACACTTTTGCACTAAGCTTTCCTACATCTACAGACTGTATCAATAAAGCCATGGCTCCTTCAAGAGCTTTAACATTTCCTGAGATAAAAGTGAAAAATGCACAGGTTGCACTTTGTAAAAATGGTATGGCAGATTTCACCTAAAACAGCTCGATCTGGGTGTGGAACTCAGGTGTACATCCTGCACAAAGAACAAATAAACTTCCTGCAGATTTTGTTGGGTGGTGTTGGACAAAGCTGGGACTCCCAGTCTTAAGACTAATGAATCCTAATTTTATTGCCTTTCTTTTAAGAGTTCTTATGTCCAAAATTGTCCCAAATTCAGCAAGGTATTAACACCCCTAAGTCCTGCCTAGTATTGCACCATGGGCAGAGAAGGCAATGACTAGTGATGAATATTTTAATGGTTTCTTCCAATTTTTTTATTCTCTCAGTGATAATAAGATAACTTTATATAGGAGATCCACCAGGGCATCTGTCTCACTACTTTTTCCATTTCACTGAACTCAGCTGACTGCCTCTGACTCTAGGAAATAATTTTTCAAGGGAAGAATTTAATCTTTTAGCACCATTATGATTTTTGGCTGAACAGGATGCCAATGACTCCTTTCAGAAACTCAGGAAGTGTTGAACTGTAGAAAAATATTAGAGGAGAGACTTCCTAGAATCAAAGAATAGCACAGACACAGTCAAAAGGTAAAAAAATTGGGATTCAATGCCTGACGTAGAAAGAAATCAGAACTTAGAGACAGAGGCAATGGGACTTTTATGCTTTCTCCCCAGAGTATATGGCTGGAACATCAGTTCCTGGATGTGACCTGTCAGAATAGGAACAAGATCTGTGCTGAATCGCCAAAGGCATGCCAACACTTCCCTGGGGATTGTTGAGCAGGCAGCGGCCCTTTTACCTAGCCTGTGTCTCAGCTTTCTTATATGCTAGTGTTGTTATGCAATCCTGGTTTTTAAAAGCAAAAATGAAAGCATTCATTCATTCACTTTTAAAAATGACAACAAAATGCAGAGCAATTCTGCTTCTTTTTTGGGGTGAAAGAAAAAAAAACAAAAACCAAAAGAACAAAACCCCCAAACACAAAACCCCCATACAAACCAATTGTTTAATATGTTTGCTAGCATACCAAATACACAAGGGTAAAATACAGTCAGCAACCCTTTTTGTCTGTGCAAATAGACTGCAGTACATACAAAGCTGCTTGGTTAAGAGTAAGTCTGAAGACTGAAGCATGAATTGAAATTAAATAGCAAAGAATGCTTATATAGAGTTACATTTTAAACTCTTGAAACTAAGGTGCGGGAACTGGAGGAGAATTCATTGCTTGGGTGGATTGATATTCGCTCTTTCTATTAAGTAATTGTAATGATTCTGTTGGTTTGTTTGGACTTTCATTTTGCCATTAATAAATGTTCAGGCATGGTACAACACATAAGCATTACTGATCCTTTTAGATGTTTTGTGCATCTGGAAAATATTTTGTTTTGTACTGGGACTGTACCCTGTGAAAGAGGATCCATGACTGAACTCTACAGTTGTTTATGTTACGTGCTATGCTAATCACAGAGGAGTGTTCACGTCATAGAAAGCCATGTCATCGTTCTGTACTCATAGACTTGTCATTTAGAAAATGATCACTACAGATTAATGTGAATCTGCATGGCAAGGCAGGGCTCAGGTGTCTTCTAGCTCTTTGTTTACCTGCTCAGCAGGCTTCCATGCTGACTGCCATAATCCCCACTCTTCCCGCAATGACTCATGTCACTTGTTTGCTGAATGTTGTTTTTGGAAATGCTTAATAAATTTCCATAATTTGTATATGTTTTTCATAGCGTCTGTTATGTGCGTTTTTCCTTAGAAGATAAAGACAGTGCTTTGAACTTGCCGGGCTGTTGCCTACAGAAGACAGATACCCAGAGATGTGTTCCACAGGGTGTGTATCTGTATAGCCCTCATGCATGGTTTCTAAGGCATAAGGATAAGGCAACCTGAGAAGAACTTAGAAGTTGAGTTATGAGGAATTCCTTAAAGTATTATTTGTTAGATACTGTCATGAAATTGTGAACTGTGTTTTGGATTCCTGCCCACCCACCCCCCGCTTTTTTTTTCCTTTTTTGGGGGGAGTTTTTGGTTGGGTTTTTGTGTGTGTGTGAGAGAGAAAATATTGAAATTGGGTAACAAAATGTACCATCAAGATTGGTTGTAAATGTCTGTCCTGGGTTTAGCAGTAGCAGTCAGTTTTTCTCCTTCTTAGCAGCTGGTGAAGCATTGTGTTTTGACTTTCAGCCTGGGAACAGAGCTGATAGCACCGATGTTTTTAGTTGTTGCTAAGTAATGTTTACTCTGACCAAGGACTTTGTGAGTCTCATGCTTTGCCAGGGATGAGGGGAGGCTGGGAGGAAGCAGAGACAGGACACCTGACCCAAGCTAGCCAAAGAGGTATTCCATACCACAGCACGTCATGCCCAGGGAGGTAACTGGGAGTTACCTGGAAGGGCACGGGCTCTCTTCGGGGTGGGGGGGAGGGGGGGTTGGACTTGTTTGGCGAGTAGTATTGTATTCTCTTCTCTTGTTATTTTCTCTTATCGTTATTATCATTGGTGGTAGTAGCAGTGGTTTGTGTTATACCTTAGTTATTGGGCTGTTCTTATCTCAACCCGTGGGATTATCTCAACCTGGTTCTCCTCCACATCCTTCTGGGAGTGGGGGTAGGGGGGGGTGGGGGGGGAGGTGAAGGAAAGAAAGAGGGAGAAAGTGGGGGGGGAGTGACTGGATGAGCTGTGTGGCTGGGTTTAAACCACGACAATATCTCTGTTAGAATAACACTATAATTATATTAATAATACCACTAGTATTATTCATCAATAATTAGCATAATTAATATTAAAGAATATTAATATATTGGAATACTATTATATTAATAACAGTATTATCACTATTATTAATAATTAGTTTTATTAGTATTATTAATAATTGGTACAATACTAATACTATTATTATTTTCTAATACTGGAAAAATACTCCATAGCTTATTCTTTCCAGATATTTCTGTAGGCTTTAATCCTTTTCCAGTTATATTTTTGCATGGTATAGTGTCCCAGTTGCTAATCTTGTACATTTAAGTGTTTGCCTTAGCAAAGTGATATTGGCTATGATGGATGTGAAAAAGTAGTGCTGTTTTAATTAACAGAAGAAAATATGTGTATGTGTAATCACTGTCCTCTGTTAGGAGAAAAACACAGTCTGAAGTGATACAGCACATTTCTGAGGCACTGAACAAAGTTGGTAGCTTCATTAAGGTAGTAAAAATCAGTATTTCACCATCTCCCTTCTACTCAAAGCTCTGTAAGTCACAACTGCTTGCCTGGAGTCATAACAGAGATAAAGAGTAGCACTGAGATTACAAATCTGAAGTTCCAGTTCCTAGAATACATTTATTTGTTTTCTTAATATATTGTGGATATCTATTTTGTCCTGTCCGCAAGACCTGAGGATCTGAGGAATCAGTAAATTCGGAGAAAAAGTGTGAGAGTAGAGCTTCAAAATGGTGTGAATTGTGCTGCATCTGTTACTGAAAATCAAATGGAATATACTGCAAGGGAAAACTCAGAGGCTTTCTTTTGTGTCAGAGTAACTGCATTTGGAACCTTAAAAATGGTTTTATATTATAGGAACAATAAAAATTTGTGGTTTAGTATTGTTCCTTCTAGGGTTGTGCCTTTTCTAAATGTGATGTGATTTTGGAGTTTTGTTTAGAAGCACTTTATTCTGCCCTATTTATTCTTCCTCTAGCATGGCTAACCTATGTTGAACTGTTAAATTAAGAATATATTCCTTGTTAAAGGATGACACTTGGAAGTCTAAGGTTGCATCTTATAATATTTTTACTGGACTGAATAAAATAGAATAATGAGAGCCAAAATACTTAATATTGGGCACTATTTCTAAAGATACTGAATAACAGTAACTTTGTATTATCATGATTAATTTATATAACAACAGAAATATTGTTAAAATATTACTGCATCAACTCCTGCATCAACTCCACTAATCTCATAGTTTCAGTATTGCTTTGAGAACCGTGTATCACGTACTTGGAATTGGGACTCTTAAGTATTCATTATTTATTTGTTTTCAGTCCTATCGTGGTGGTTGACTGAATGTTGCCTCTTACTCATTTAGAAGGCTAGCTGCTGTCATAAAGTGTTGCTATCAATATTTTATTTCACATAACTAAATGAATTTTGCCTCCCAAATAATATAATTACTGTTATTCCTATAGGAAATAACTTATGGCTTTAGAAAAATTGCAGTTCTAGAGCTTTTCATACACCCTTCATAATCTGAGGTTCCTAGTAATTTACATAGTAAGCCCATGATTTATAAAGTAAATATATGCTATTGTTATCTGCAGGGAGAACATGATATAATTCATTTTAATCTTTTTTTTTTTTTTGCCTTGACAATTTAAGCCTTGATTGCTCAGTATAAATTCTCATTATTAGTGGAAGATGACAGATTCAGGATGAAGAAAAGAAGGAAGAGGACAAAAGCAAAAAGGGTATTCCCAGGATAAAGAAGCCATCAAAATGCTAATAAGCATCATTAATACCCTATTCTAAAAGTGAATTCTTTTATTATTTTTCCTTTGTTTAGGTTTATTTATAAACACACACATCTGAAGGAATGGTTCCATCTGCATTGACTAGAGAGGTCTGTGTCCAAAATACACACTGCTTCAGAACCTACAGAGAATAAAAAGCCCTGCTTAGTTAGACAGCCTTCAGAAAAAACACTGGACTGAAAAATAACAGAAGTCTCCAGAAATATAAAGTTTAGGTGGAAAGCCTTTGTACAGAAGTTATTCTGAATGAACTAGACAGGAGAGGACTGAATTCTGTAGCTGATCTCAGTATGGTAGATATTCCAGTGAAGGTTAAATAATAAACTAATATCAGCCCTTATGAGATCCCAGAAGAAAAGAATGCCATCTGATTTGTCTGGTTATTTGATAGACAGGTTGTGTCATATTTTGGAAGAAGAAAGCGAATCCATGCAAGTTCTTGATGTGTCATCAGAGCACTTCTTAAAAATTGTAAGGGAAACGGGAAAAAAGAATAGACAGGGCAGAAGGTGGTTTGGAGGGGGGAAAAAAAAACCAACACCAACAATCAACAAAACAATCCAAAACCAAAGAAAAAGGAAAATTAGGACAGGATAACTCTCAAATGAATACAGGAACAAGTTGAAAGAGCACTTCTGTCTCTTGCCTGAAGGAAATTAACTTTGGTTGCAGAGTGAAAAAGGGTCAAGATATTCTCACTGTTTGTCACAGTGGCCAGATCAGTGTGGCAACAGCAGATCCAGCAATCTGAGTCTTATTTGTTGTAAAGAAGTAATGTACTTACCAGTATGTATGCCACTTAAGAAGACTTTGTGTCTCCTTTGAAAGGGACAGGCATCTAGCTGAAGTGAACCAAACATGCACTAGATGTGATGTACCCCAAAGAATAATAAATACAAAGAGATGTATGGATAGAATAAAACCAGTCTCCATATAAACCGTCGTGCCTTGTGCTTGAAAGAGTAAAACTGATGGGGAGGGATGAGAGATTTCATTTTCTAAAGCAGCAGTTTTGAAGTGCTTGAAGAAGCTGATGTTAATTGAGAAGCAAAAAATACAAAAGGCAAAGCAAAAATTGCCAGCAGAATTTTAACTTTATGAAAATAGTGAGGCCCCTGTACAATGAGAAACACTTTCTGAAATAAAATAACATTTCCCTCCATGTTTTTAGCAGTCATAAAATTGACTAAAATAAGTTTATAAGGGCATAATTCCTTTAAAAGAAGGTAAAAGAAAGCTACCAACCATCATAATGAATGCTTCCAAAAATACATTTCCTCTCAGATTAAGCTTTGCTTATGTCTTTTAAAGAAAATATTTCTTTTTATTTCATGTAGAATTTATGGGTAAGTTAGCAGAGTAATTGCTAGTAATTATTGATATGAAACATTATTTAAAAATAAAGTAACTCCCTAGTTTTTAATAATTTTTAATATTCAACATAAAATAATTTTTTGCATAATCTGATCCATAAGCAAGTTATCACCACTTTCTTTTTTTAACTCTTGGTCTTCTTTTGTATTTATGCTGTGGTGTTCTGTGCTGAAGGCAAGGATTCTTAAGTCAGAACCTGCTTCTGTATTGATGTGGCTACCAAGCAGCTTAGTTCTTAACACTTCCTTCATGTTTCTGTCTATTCCTTTAATACAGTAACTGGATCCCATTAAGTCTAGGCACATGTAAATACATTTCTTCTAAATGCTTTTATAGTAATCAGGTATTTAATTTCACAGACACCAAAGCACATATAGGTGAACTACATGCCTGGGTCATAATGGGTCAACAACATTACAGTAGTCAATGGAAACTACATGAAAATCCCAGGCGATGTGATGGGAGGAACTGTAGTCTGGTTACAAAGGATTTACAGGATTCTAGTTAACTTCCTATTGAAATCAGAAAAGGTGAAATTTCTTTGATGCCCACAAGTTTCAAAATCCATCTGTTAAACTGGGAATAAATTTTAAATGGAAATTTGTGATCTTTTCCAAATTGTGATATTCTTTAAGAAACCACACCCTCCGCATTGTGTAGCTGTAGTAAATAAATTGGCTTTTGAGTTTCTCTGCCTCCTTATACAAGACTTCAAATAAAGGCAACTCAGGAATTTTCATATTTTCTCTAGTGTAATAAAATCATTTTGTCTTTTTCTGCATAACAAGAGGGTAGTCACAAGCTCAAGAAGTGGATTTTTTTACTCTGATGTATTTGCAAGTCCCTTGCATCATTAGCAGTGCTCAATAAGAAAGATGAAGTAATGGCTTTTTCAGCTGGATGACAATTCCTACGTTGAAAAACTAGTTATCATATGGTTTTCTTGATTGAAATCCAGTTTATGATTTGTTATTTTTGCTTCACGTGATTCCTTTATTTTGTTTGAGATTATATTACATGACAACTTTATCTCTTGCTGATCAGTTTTCTTAATAACTTAGATATTATTCCATTGTTTCATTTTCCAATATCTTTATTTTTCTGAAATGCCTTTTGATTCTGTGAGTTGATTTGTAATTGTGGCCTATCACTATTTTGGTTAGGTTTCAACTTCAGGTTTTGTAGGTTTGGACGTTGTTACTGTCTCTTTGACTGTAATAAAGATGTTGCAATGTCTGGTAGTAACTTTTTGTGGTACTAGTGTGTTTCTTACTTCTTGAAAATAATCTATCTTTTGCTTTATTCTGTTACCTGGTTATTTCACTTACCTTCAGGAGATCCTGTGGCTGGTACAAGCTTGCCACCTATAATCCAGTTAACTTGATTTACTACCGTGTGCTCTTAACAGGAGCTTTGGCTTTGGAGTTAGCCATGCGTTTCCTCTTACTGTCGTCTTTTACTGTAGGATTTTTTTGTACCAGATATGTGTATGTATTTAGCTATATATGTTGCTATTTATGTTCCCTTAACCTGAACCATTGCTGTTGCTTTTTGGTGACTGCATGTCATTTCATACTGAGCAAGACATTGAAGCAGAAGGGCTTTGACAACACAGGTTTTGTTTTGGTTTTCTATGCATCTCTTTCTTTTTACTTTCAAAATATCAGCCAGTGACATTTTACATTTGTTCATTTAAAGGATGGGTTGTCAGAGTAAGAACAAAGTAATAGCATTCATTTAAAGACTTGGACTTGAATAAAACACCACCAGCCTGCAACAAATAAAATTGCTCTACTGGAAAGCAAAATGCACAGACAGTTAGCATTTAGTTGAAGTAGTTCTTCTGCAGAAGACAGCCTTACCTGGGGGGGAATACCTCATTTCCCTCTGCCTCGGCATAAAGGAAGAAATATTTTAAATTCTGTTGAATAGAATTCTAGCTTCCCACATATGAAACTTTTTATCATACTCTTTTTTCCCAAAAAACATTTTGTCTCATATAGTATAGTTGATTATTTCCTCATTAAAAAATAATAAAATTAATCTGTTTATATTATAATGAGACACCCAATAAATCAAGGAGGAGCCCTTAATTTACAACCTGTTACAGGCCTCATCAAAACCATGCCACACTTGAATCACAGACTCCATCTTTGTGGGGTTTTTGTTTCGTTTTTTTGTTCATTTTCCTTTTTGTGAAATAGCACTAATATTTATCAGGATGATGTGTGGTGTGCCTAATATAAGGTACTTTCTTGAGCAAAATTTTACATGGAATTTCACCTTCTGTGGCTTCTTATCTCACTCCCCCTACAATTTTTGTAACTTTTCAAGCAGGGATCATGAGATAAAACTAAGGAGCCTGGGTTGTTTCCCATTAATTTCTATACTCAGATTTTGGTGCCTTCCAATTGGAGGCATAATGAATCTTTTGACTTTAAAGTATTTGTATACGTTGTTGACCAACATCAATTATTCATCTGTGTTTGAATCTAGTGCTTTATTTAGAGCCCAACTTTTAGTGAGTGACATTTCTGTCTGGAGTCTTCAGGCATTTTTATGTGGATGTGTTCTGCTGGTTGTCTAAAGCTTTGTTGTGTCAACATAATAAAGTAGATGTAAGTAACAATTAATTGCCTTATGAGTGGATGTTAATGGATACTAATGTTCACTCAATTTCATGAGGTTGGAGCAATATTTTACTTTCAAAGATTACTTCATTGTTTCAAATAAGTTGTGTACTATATTGTATAAAATAAAGGCATATAGTCTTACAGTCCCAGTCAAACAGCAAATAAATAATAAAATTCAGTAGAATTGTGACCTCCTGATATATCACAGCTGAATGTATGGTAAAGCATGCCACCAGAATAATGCTGGTTCAATGTAAATGAACTTGGCCTAATGTGGGTTAATGTGCCACATATTTCCACAAGATTTTTCATTCAACGAATTAAGAGGTAGGTCAAGGTATTCTACGCTTATAAATATGCTATTGCAGACATCAATGGAATGTGGAAATTTAAAATACTAAGGTAAGATCATTGCTTGTGTCATGTGCCTTCTATGAGATCTGGGGAACTTGGCTGTGTGAATGTGCTTATTATTCAGTAGTGTAAGTACTGTGGCAATGGCCAATGAACGAGATCTAGAAAACCTATGAACAAGCCATCAAGTTGTCTTTGACCATAACTAGGTTCATAGGATCATGGGATAATGCAGTCTGGAAGGGACCACAGGAGTTTCCCAGACCAGTCTCCTGTTTAGCTATTGTATGGAAATCTTCTAGAGGAAGAACAAATCCTTGCTTTTAAATGAAGGTAACAGTTAGATGTGTGAACATTTAGCCACATTGACAGAAAAGAGACAAAGATACACAAGAGCACTCAGGACTATGATGAAACTACATGCAGCATCTGTTTCTGTGGCTTTTCAATTACTTCTGTTTCTGCGGCTTTTCAATTACTTCTGTTTCTGCAAGTGAAGACTCAACATCTTGTGCACCTATACCTTCAAAATGTTCTACACAGATCCTGCTTGTTTTAACTGCCACATAGTCCTCAAGCTATTCAAATAAATACGAAATGCGCAGAAAGGCAGACTCTTAGAAAAGCTTGGATTCACCACTACCAGCTGAACCGCAGGACTGTGCTGTCAAAAGAGGCTGTGTATGCTGCATGGGAGGATGTGCTAATAGGGTAAAACCAGACAGTGTTTACATGGTCCCAGAGCCATTTGGTTTGGAAACACATAAAATCTATAATTTGTGTTTAACATAGCTAATGATGACTGTCCTTGCATAGGACATCTGCAAAAAGTTAACAACATCCTTTAAATAATACTGAAGGTAACATGAAAGTATATGTTATCTAGTCCAAATAAAAAAAGGAGGGGAATGATACCTCTCTACAGATGTTAAGCTCTCAGGAGAGTTGTCAGCATTTCTTTTGAAGGAATTGCTTAACACTTGAGTGAATTCTTTTCAGATGAAAACACCTGTGTTCTCTGTTCGCTTTAGAAACTCCCAAGGCAAAGTATGCTCCAGCCAGTTCATCTGCAGGAACACAGCATTATGAAAAGACTGCATCACTGTCAGATCACATTCTGATAAAGTGTATATCCTTTGAAATGAAATAGTTATTTTTGGCTCTGTTTTACTCACCCGTGTTTAACCAAGCATTACTGGAAGAGCTAATAAACAAATGAAGACACTTCAAAACCCTCTTTTAAGGTCAAAACTGTTGTACACAGCCTACTTAGATTTTACACAGGGATTTTGGATGCAGATGAACTGGAATTTTGAAAAAAGTATTGCAGGAAGAAGTTTATATCCTATTGGGCTACAGAGCTGTAGTAGAGCCATCATTATGGGTCCTACACCACGCTTTAAGAGTTCATTGACTCTCATGGTGTTTTTTTCAGTACATGTCTATATTTTCACCGTGCCTACATATTCAAATCCCATCTATCCCATTCTGATCCTATTTGGGGGGGTGAAATGTCCTTTGTATCATCCCTTCTGTCGTATGACTGAATTAAATACAGTTATAGCAACATGATCTTCAGATACCTCATTTCCAGTCACTACACACATCTTACAAAGGGGACTGTAGAGCTCTTCAAGTTGACTGTCTTTCATCTGAATGCACCACTATCACTGAGTATGTTTAAATAGTGGTTTTGCTGCAATAGCCCCAAAGCACAAGGAATAAAATATAGCACTGTGAGGCCTTTAGCTGGGTATTCAGGCAATGCAGATCAATATGAGACCATGGCCTGCTTCAGTCACTCCAGCTGAGCAAAACCTTCTTCCTGAGAGGCTCCATAGCAGTTGCAGACTGCTCAGCAACTGATGTTACTGTAGAAGTGAATTATTTACTAGCGAATATATGAAACTGGTATTTTTAGTCTCTTCCCATTAATTATGGAGAGAAGGGGAGTGCTTTTCCTTCTTTGAAAAAAAGGTCTTCTCTGCAGCAGCACTTAACTACAACATAGATTGCATTGTGTGCCCCATAGGACGATACAGGAGCAGACACACCTGTCAGACCTGTTCCTTCCTTCCCAGTAAGGGTGCTGATGAGATGCTTTTTTGCAAGCACTCCTACAGCCTTTGTAACCTATGGACCAGAGAAACATTTGCAAGATTTAGCTTGCTTGGAGGTGCTTTACAGTTGCCTGTATTAAGAGTAGCTTCAAATCATTTGATGCAGCTGATTTGAGATCTAGTCTTCAGATACAGACTTACCCCAGCAGGGTTGAGCAGTGTTATGGACAGTTGTCCCTTGAAGTAGAATCTCAAATTACCACATGACTGTTCAAGAAGCCACCTACCAGTGGTTGCTAGCAGTTCTAGCAGTGGAGAGAACTTTCTCTGATGTCACTGATACTCAAAAGACTGATATGTGGTTAAAAAAGCCCTCCTGGCTGCTGTCCCCTACGAAGACATCTGTAGTGCAAGTTTGTGCTGAGATTGCCAGTCAGATGGAGCCCCTCTGCTGGTTGCAAAGAGAGGGAATATCTTGTTTTGGTGTAGGCATGAGGCAATCATGAAATGGCTCAGCATTATGAAGACTGGAATACAACTGGAAAAATTCTGAAGAACTGGAAGATAAACGGACTGAAATGCTTGCAGAAGAAAAAGACCCTTAGGGCCAGACAGCAGCTGAACATGGGAGGTCGCAAAATCCATGCAAGTCTAATTTTAAATGCTCAGCTGCAAGTCCATTTTGGGTCAGGCCCTTGGAGTCTGATTTTTACTTGCTTTTTAAAGGATTATCTATTACGTTTTTCAGAATTATTTGGATTTTTTAACAATATTTTTATAAAGTGCTGGTGTGACATCTGTACTGAGACAGGTTCCTGTGCTTTTATTATTCTAGACTTACATTAAAACTTTTATGTATTAGATCAAAAACATTTACAAATTCTCCTTTGGTTTAGTCTCTTTTTAGTAACTGTACAGTGCCCTGCAGCTTTAATAGCATACTTTCACCTAAACTGAATACATATGAACAAAAATATTACATTAGCATATTGAGGCACCAGTAATTTGAAACTGAAGTCAATTTCACAGTCTGTCTTCACTGTCTAATGGGAACGACTTTTAGTGTATCTTTATTTGAATGACTTCTTTGATATTTAAGTCAGATTTTTCCTTCAAAGCAGTTTTATGCTTACTATTCTCATATTGTGGAATGTATTGTTAGCAGAAAAATCGCCACATTCAACAGGGTGCATAGTGACAGAAAAAAGAAAGACTAATAATATTGGGTAACTACTCTTTGCTTTCCTTACTTTGCAGGTGTGCATCCAAACAGTTTAATAATCAGGAGGCACTCAGACCTTATGGTGGCTATCAATAAGTCAAGCTGTACATACAAGTTATGTGGCATCCGAAAACCAGAGATCTTAATGCAGAAAATGGTTGCATAAACCCATTGCACATTAAAAAATGCATTTTTAAAGCACACTCATTTTTAAGGCAATAATACAAATAGATGATGGAAATCAAATAAGGGAGGGAGGTTAAACCAAGCTTTACAGGCAGTGTTTTCCTTTGATGGTATTTTTTTTTTATTCTATTGATTGCTTTTGATATTTATATAGATACACATATGTCTATATATGTGTGTATATATATGTACATATACATACATATATATATATTGCTGAGGAAACTTAGAGAGGAAAAAAGAAGCTTATAAAAGGCCCTCTACAGAGGCTATCGGGAGAACTAGCTACCCTGGATTTGGAGAAGGCTGAGGTTCTGAATGACTTCTTTGCCTCAGTCTTCACTGGCAAAGGCTCTGACTGCACCACCCAAGTCTTGGAAGGCAGACGCAGGGACTGTGAGAATGATGACCTTGGGCCCACTGCAGGACAGGATCTGGTTTGAGACCGTCTTCAAAATCTGAACGCACACAAGTCCATGGGACCCGATGAAATTCATCTGCGGGTCCTGAAGGAGCTGGCAAATGAAGTTGCTAAGCCACTGGCCATCGTATTTGAAAAATCATGGCAGTCAGGTGAAGTTCCCGACAACTGGAAAAAGGGAAATATAACCCCATTTTCAAGAAGGGGAAAATGGAAGACCCAGGGAATTACAGACCAGTCAGTCTCACCTCTGTGCCTGGCAAGATCTTGGAGCAGATTCTCTCCTGTAAGGCATGCTAAGGCACATGAAAAACAACAAGGTGCTTGGTGACAGCCAGCATGGCTTCACAAAGGGGAAATCATAGAATAATTGGGGTTGGAAAGGACCTTAAGATCATCTAGTTCCAATCCCCGTGCCATGGGCAGGGATACCTCACACTAAGCCATCTCACCCAAGGCTTCGTCCAACCTGGCCTTGAACACTGCCAGGGATGGAGCACTCACAACCTGACCAATTTGGTGGCTTTCTATGATGGGGCTAAGGAGCTGATGGACAGGGGTAGAGCAGTTGATGTCATCTACCTGGACTTGTGCAAAGCATTCGACACTGTCCCACAGGACATGCTTGTCTCTAAATTGGAGAGACATCAATCTGATAGGTGGACCACCCCCGAACACAAAGAGTTGTGGTCAATGGCTCAATGTCCAGCAGGAGACCAGCAACATGTGGTGTCCCTCAGGGATCAGTATTAGGACCAGTCTTGTTCAACATCTTTGTCAGTGACTTGGACAGTGGGATTGAATGCACCCTCAGCAAGTTTGCCAATGACACCAAGCTGTGTGGTTGGGTTGATACACTGGAGGGAAGGGATGCCATCCAGAGGGACCTTGACACACTTGTGTGGTGGGCTGATACCAACCTTATGAAGTTCAAACATGACAAGTGCAAGGTCCTACATGTTGGTCAGAGCAATCTGAGGCACTGCTACAGGTTGGGCAGAGAAGAGATTCAGAGCGGCCCTGCAGAGAAGGACTTGAGGGTGCTGAGTAACACGGAACTTAACATGAGCCAGCTTCAGTGTGCGCTCACAGCCCAGAAAGCCAACCGTATCCTGGGCTGCATCAAAAGGAGCGTGACCAGCAGGTCGAAGGAGGTGATCCTGCCCCTCTACTCTGCTCTTGTGAGACCTCACCTGGAGTATTGTGTGCAGTTCTGGTGTCCTCAACATAAAAAGGACATGGAACTGCTGGAACAAGCCCCGAGGAGGGCCATGAGGATGATCAGGGGACTGGAGCACCTCCCATATGAAGATAGGCTGAGAAAGTTGGGGCTGTTCAGCCTGGAGAAGAGAAGGCTGCGTGCAGACCTCATGGCAGCCTTCAAGTATCTGAAGGGGGCTTACAAGGTCCTTTCCAACCCTAAGTATTCTGGATTCTATACACACCTTTAATGAAGACGTACAATGCTCAAAAATTCCTTCACAAGCTCATTTTGTGTCTGCACAGTCCTTGCTTTGCATAGAAGTGACAAGCTCTTAGGAAGAAATAATCTGTGGCAGTGTTACATAAATTCAGCTAATCTGCTGAGACATTTTATTCTCAGAAGATGTCAGAAGATTACACTTCTGCTAATACCTTTGATGGTGATTTTTTGGGATATCTAAATCACAAATTTGCAACAAACTGGTGTAGCAGACAGGATCCTGAATCAGGATTTGCAACCTGGTACGATAAATGATGTAAAAAGCATTGAAAATATAATTAAGTTCTAATGCCTAAATTAATTTAATTAATAGATATCTTTCAAAGAAGAAAACATTTCTATTTTAGGTTTAACACTTGAGTTTCTGTTCTAACAAGATTATTAAAGTATCCTTTATTAAGTGTGATCCTTGAGAGCTGGCATAGTTTTACATTATGCAGAAATTAACCTTAGCTAGTGGTGTGCAAAGAAGAAGTTTTCTTGCCTCTTAGTTACTAAATGTTTTTGTTTTTCTCCACATCAGCCTTCAGAACTGCTCCAAGTACATCAGTTTTTCAAGCTGCGTGTCTGACAATGGCAGTTCAGCCTAATCCAAATAGGTATCAGTCACGTGGGCAGATTGCTCTTTACTAGGATTCTCTCTGAAGAATTGTGGCTAGGAATAATGTAACGGACAGAAGGTCGTTAAGATTGTGAATGCTTTTTACCAGAACATAACTGCAAAAATATTTTACCATTCTGCAGAAACTCAAGGTTAAATCTTTGCTGCTTTAGATGATAGGCATTAGAATAGTTGCTCCTACACAGCATGAGAGAGGAAGAGAAGTTCCTTGATACTTGATAACTGGATGGTGACATCACAGATTGAATGTGAAAAATAACTTGCAAGGAAAGAATAAGCAGAAGTATTAATCATGAAGCAGATTAGCACTGAGCACAAGGGAGAAATAAAAGGAGGACCCATACTCAGCTAGCAGCAAAATTAAAGAGTAGAGAACATTAAGCAAATTTCTACCCATGACTGTGTAGGACACATTTCCTATTTCTACCGGAGCAAGACTGTTGTGCATCCATCTGTTAAGTATCCCAGTAAATCAGTTTTCCTGTTGTGTTGTGTTATTAATCTGAATCCAGATTAATCATACTTGGCTAGGAGAATCTCTCCTATCAACTTTAGCATTTTATCTGAGCTTGTAATGTTTTGTGATTTTTCTTGTCAATGCTCCAGTCCAGTTTTGTTTTCTGTCACTTGCTGGGTGTCTTCTCATTAGTGAATCCCAATGAAACTAACTCTGATGGTTTTGAGGCATTGCTAGGTTTGTGAAGTGTAGAACACTCATAACTGTGTGTTTTATGAAGTTCTGGTTGTGTTTTTCATCCTCTGTTACCACCATTCTGAATGGCTGATACTGGTGTGTTGTCTAAGCTAATGAAGCTTTGGCTCAGTTTCCTGGGTCACCGATCTCTTTGCTTCTATTTATTACTTTATAGGAATCATCCAGGTTTTTCCTTCTGTTATTTTCATAGAATGCCAATCTTTTTCTCTAGCATTTGCTCACCTTTTCCCTTTCTTTGGTGAATTATTTTTCTTGCTGGATCAGTGGTGAAAGAAGCTGCCTATGAATGAACTTTCAACTCATTATTTACTGGAGCATCAGCTTTTCTCTATCAAAATTATTTTGTCCAAACTAAGATTCTATGTGTAGAAATCTTTTTTGTCTTGCAGGAAGAATACTTGTAGCTGTTCCTCCACTGACCATTTTCTTCTTTGAAACACCTCTTTACAGACATATGTAAATAAAGAAAAATATCCTTTATTGAAGAAAAAGATTGACAACTGAAAATATATAGGTGTGAATGACCACTATGAATTTAAGTGGTCAGCATGTACATTTGGCAAAGAGAAACCAATCATTCTTGAGAAATCATTTTTGGTGGTCTTAAATGTCAAAGCAGCAAAGCAATGAGACTGAAGAAAAAAAGTGGGAAACTGTAGCTGCTGGCTATGCTTCTGTCTTTTGCATCAGTGATGATATATATAAATATGGCAGAATCCCTTTCTATGAATGCAGACTGAAGAAAAGCAGCCTTTGCTGTCTTCTGGTATCAGAGTCCTGAGCTCTAGTGTTCTATGGTGATATTCCTCCTAATACCTTGTTTTAACTGGGCACATTAACTGGGCTCTGCTCCTCTTTTGAAAATGAGATAGAAGTTCTTCTATGTAAAATTGGGCGGCTGCTAAAAGATGTCATGCTTTTAGCAGCTCAAAAATGTTACCAATTTTGCATTAAGTCTCCCCTAATGTTTGTGTACTGCTAAGTAGTATAGCCAGGCATGTGCTTATACAGGTGTGCCACAAAGGCCTGCTGTTTTGGCTTGTCACTCAGGGTGGCATTGAGCTCTGTAAGTGACATTAGTTAAATGTCAGGTGCCCAGAGGATTGTTTTGTAGGCAATGGACAGAGTGAGGCAGAGCCAAATGCTGATTAATTCCATTTACTTTAGACATCCTCTTTAAAGATGGAAGAATTTGCCTCCTCAGAAATGCCACAGCTATTTTAACCTGAACACTTAACTTTCACACAGAAAGAATGACTCTTTCCCTTACTAGTCTGTTGTCTTCTAGCATTCTGTGGTTTGATAAAAGATGTGTATTTAAAAAAATTGAGTGTTAATTTACTGTCAGAACCTCTTGTCTGAAAACATGCTGCTTAACACTAAGATGGGCTTTTTTGTCTACCTTTTGCAGAAGGTCCTGACTTCAGGTTCTTCAGCTCATGCATTTAAATATGTTTGATAATAACAAGCTTTTGAATAAAATGGCCACCAGAGGGCGGCAGAGGATAAGGATAAAGAGCAGGAATGGTCCAGTACATTTCTGAAGTGGTGGTCTTTGAGAGCTATTTTGGTGTTAAAGAGTTAACTCTGGATTTTCTTTTTATAATGGTCTTACATTCTCGATTTATGCTTACAAATTATTTTTAATTTATGCTATCAAACTGATTTTCAATGTGGGCAGAAATATTTTTTCCCTGCCAATAGTTCTGTCTTGAAACCTTCACGCTGATTTATGTCCTTACTTTAAATCCCCTAATGTGCTGCTTTTTTTTTTATTCTCTACTACATTTGCTAATAACAGTGAGAGACACAAGATGCAGTCCTAGAGATGTTCAAAAGGACACTAGAAATGAGACAAGATTATCATGGTTGCACAGAAGTCTTTTAAACTTCTGATTCTTAAATTATTGCAGGCCATATTTATCTTATCTTTTCTACAGGGACCAAAGCTTCACCTTTTTTTCGTTTTTTTTGTTATTCAGAGTGTCAGTATAAGATATTCAGCCTGTCCTGTGCTTTGAGGACTGCTGCTTCAAACCCACTTTGTGTGGAGCAGCTTCCACAGGGAGCAGCAGGGGTAGGAGTTATCCAGTCTGGGGGCAGTTTCTGAGCATGGAGCCCTCTCCTGTGTGCTGCACTCTGCACACTGTTAGAAAGCAGCACTCCCTGGTCACTGCCAAAACCCTGTGTGAATACTGACACCAAGCCTATAATTATCCTCAAGTCCTTTCTAGGAACCATCCCCTAGTGGTATTTTGCATAGCTTTGCAGCACAGAGTGCTCAGAAAACCTGCTAGTGAGTTTGGAGACTTTGAGCAGCTGCAGGGTGCTTCCAACTGCTCCTTCCATGCAGATTCTGGTATGTTCTGTGACTCCTCACCGCAAACTACGACTGCTTTGTCTGCATTTAGCCCTCAAAAGGGATAATGAGCTTACTGATAAGTTGAAACGCATTAAATATGCCACTAGTATTTTTCCATGTTGGCAGTTACAGTAGTTGCCATGGGAATGTCACATCATGTAAATGGTTGAAGAGGCAGCTCACAAAACAGTATGGATTAGAGATGTGGCCCACAGTATTAAAAACATGTACAAACTGTCTTCTAAACATAACCACACCAACTTCTGTCACTGAGAAGCTTCAGGGAAATAAATTGATACTTCTCTAGGCCTGTTTTATAAATGAGCATCTTAAATAAATAAAGCATACAACTGTGATCAGTAATCCCAGTTCTTTAATAAAGGATGCAGTTATGCTGATTGAACAGCAAAGTTGTTTATCAGGGCTGCCAGATATCTGCATACTTCCTTTATTCCATTAGTTCGTGTTCTGCACCATATTATTATGATCCCTTGCACAAGTGACAGAAGCACTGATAGAATTTCAGTGCAAGGCTATATATCTGTTTTGCTGTGATCAGTGGAGTATAGCAGTTATATCATTTTTATCAGGAGCATGCTGAGAACAAAGGAGACTTCTAATGATGATGGACTTGTAAATCTTGCATTTATTCATAAAGCAGCTCATGGACAGACATGAATTTATTTTAAATGAGTGTGGTTGTTTTTTTTTTGTTTTTTGTTTTTGTTCTCAGGAATTAAAAGTTAGGGAGAGACTGGCACTAGAAACTGTTAAAGGCCTTAAACTGCGAGTAATCCTTAAGCAGTAAGAAAAAGACTATATTTAATACTATTTAAAAGACTATAATTATGGCTAAGGGAATAACTGACATTTCCACTTATACTGTAGCAAAAATCAATTAAATTCCATCCATGCTGACTAGGCTTTTTAGTTTTTTGTTTGGTTTTTCTCTCTAAGAAGTTGTTAATTTCTTACTGAAATGGTTACCTTATACATGAATCTAAATTGGAGCAGTTGGGTACCTGTCCCACCTCTCTAGTGAAATGCCTTAACTGTTCTGTGAAATGCCTGAACTGTACCAACAGTTCTCTTATTCTGTAAATAAGTTTGGTCTTTCAGTATTTTTCAAAATTTAGTGTAAAATGGGATTTCTCTAGTTTTGGTTTTTTTTGGTCTAATAAATCTAGTAAATCAGAGTGTCAGTCTGAAAGAGGAAGGAATTGCACAATGGGCTTTTGTTTTTCTATCCATTAATTGACTGGTAGAAGGAGGATTTAATCTCCTTTACCTATGCATTTTGTTTCCAGTTAAAACATTCTGTGAGTTTAGCCTGAATTTGCATGTGGTGTTGGTATGATCATAACCATATAGGTATGTTAAATGTAAAATTCATCGGCCTTGGGGCTAAGCCTCTGTAATAATTAGAAGCAGCTGCTGTATCCTGGTGAACATAAAAACGTAATTTTTCCAGATAAATATTTTCTAGAATTGGAGAACAGAACAGCTCAGTTCAGTCCAAAAATTCCATTGAGTTCTGAATGTAATCATAATTGGCACCAATTTTTACTAAATATCTAAAAATATGCAGGTAAATTGAAGCGATACCTCCAGGTTAAACTATACTTCAAAATAAACAGATATGTTTTTTTATGATACAAATCACATGCTGTGTCACAACTACCCAATCATTTCCTGGATATGAACCACTTACAAATGTCAGAGAAAAATATGTACCATGTTTTCTATATATCTAATATGATAATAAGTGACTTCATCGGTGTATTTGAACAAGAATGCTGTGACTAGTGCAACCAGTTGAGCATCTTTAGTGTGCATAGAAAATATCCTCTGTGTGAAGACTTAGATTAATTTTATTTTAGTGCAGGAATTTCCAATACCGGGTTACAAAAGTGCCTTATGTTTTTGATGATATCTCACAAAGAATATCAAACTGCTTCTGAACTCACATACAGTATGAGCTGGCCTTTTCCAAGTTGGATTATAAGACAGGAAAGATGGTCCTTGATGGTGGTTCTCCTCAGAGTGTCATATCAGTAAAGTAACTTAAGAGTTTCTGCATGTGGAGGTTAAAGGCTGAATAATGGATGTTTTTTTTAATACAAGCCATCCAATGCATTGCATTGCTGAAAAATATTCTATTTCCTTTCATGCTTTTTACCATGTACACCAGGTATTTTTTTACCAAAATTTAATTTGTGAGCAACTTTTAAATTGTGAGTAGGTTCTTAAGTACTGCCAGCACTTCTGTCTTAAGCATGACGATCTTAAAGGTAAAAGGTTAAAAATTCTAGCCAACTGAACAAACACGCTTGAACAATCCCCAAAAACGTTAAGGGAATGAGCTACCAGAATTTAAAGGTTTCATTTCTGAGTCATGACTTGAAAAATTCCATAACAAATACCGATATCCTGATTGTCTCTTATAACAAGCAAAAATGCCCCATCCCTGGCAGTGTTCAAGGCCAGGTTGGATGGGGCTTTTGAGCAACCTGGTCTAGTAGGTGTCCCTGCCTGTGGCAGGGGGATGGAATTGGATGATCTTTAATGTCCCTTCCAAACCAAAACATTCTGTGATTCTATGAAAACCAGAGCTGTGTACTATATTCATCATCATCTGCTTAATGAAATGTGCATCAGTCCCATCCTTAGATTACTTTTGAATATATGAAGACTCTTATGATGGAGCATGAACTAAAGAACAGTAAATTGGAGGTTATGACCATTGACTCTGTTTTTTGACCATGAGTAAATCAGTTTCTTTGTGGTTTAGTTTATTGAACAATAAAATGAATACATGTCAGTGAGCTGTAGCTTATTATGAAGATTATCTAGTGTAGTATGGAGTATTGTGAAGATTTATACTGATTTCAGAACTTTTTCAGTACTTATTGATCCTTGGAAAATGCTGTTGAGATGGGGCAGGTCTATTCCCATTTTGTAGTGGAATAAATAAGGAAACACCAATGTTTATCACTAAACATGCAACTATTAATCATTAGGAAATAAAGAATTGTGTAATGTTGCAAGTTGTGCTATCAGCCTCCTACATGGCATTTTACTCTTTTAATCTGAATCATTTACAGGAGGCTGTTGTGGGTGCTTTTCAGCTAAAACCAGTCTAATGCCTTGCTGCCCTGCGTGGTACACAGGTGTGACATAAATTCTCAGCCATATCTTCCTGGGTTGTGCCTTAATGTGGGAAAGAATACCTTCTGAAGAAACCTTCATGTAATTCAGTAGAACCTCCTACTCTCATTGAAACAATGTAATTATAATTAGAAAATTCTCCTTGATAAATTACAAAAAAAAAAAAAAAAGGGACTTAGAGATTGCCCTCACAGACTTAATTTTGTGTATTTTTTGTGTAGCATTGATTGGACATCTCAGTGAAATGTCTTGAGTTTACACTCTTTCAAGTGCCTTAAATAGCTCCTGGAAAACCTTGCCAAGTGCATTTTATTTAGTTATGTACATATTACATTATGTACAGACTAAAAATGAAATAAATGCCATCAGTAAACATTTTGCACTATGCACAGATGTTCTTGTCATTATAAAAGTTGTGTTACTAATTACATTTACACTTGGATACCAATTCAGCGAACTCTTTTAGAATAAGAGTTCTCAATTATACAGGCAAAATAACATTCACTCTTCAGTGCAACTGAAAGGCTGGGAAGAAATGTAAAATATACACAGGATCAACAGCAAAAATTATTTTACATAATTAAATTGATTTTACTGCAATATATTAGACCATTTTCTGATGGCTAATATCAAAGGGAATAGATAACCACAATGATAAGCAATGGGACCTTAGTTACTGCTTTTTTCTTCCTACTAACACATAGCACAGATGCCTTGAGGAACACCAGTTATTCATAAACACTGATTTTTAAATTATTTTTTATTTTAATTACTAAAACACCAGGAAGCTTCTGACATTTGCAGATAATGAGCAAACTACATTCTTTTTAGTGACCCTCTCTGGATACATTTTGGGTGAGATTGAAAAGCAAAGTGCTTTGGAATTTCAAGCATGTGTGCGGCTTCCTCTGCTGTGCTACGATAATTCATAAAATAAGACGTGCTTACATTCTCTAGTGACTTGGGCCTGCATGTTGCGATCTTCTCTGGTGAACAGCTTAAGGCTACAGAAAATCATCAAAGAAATTACAAAATGAGCAGAATTTTTATTACTTTGATCATGGAATAATAGGAGAAACCAGGAAGAAAGCTGTCGCATTTATTTGAAGTAGTGGGAAGACAACCATAGATAATGTGTGTTACATATATATCACTAATGTTTTTCTCAGCTATATCTATTTACATCTTAATTTTACAGGAAGTTTTGTTATTCACAGGAACTCTAGGGGAAAAGATTTGTGTAACACAGTACCTCCTCAGATTACATAGGCCTTTGTATGTAACTCCATGTCATAGAAAACATTTGCTGTATTTGAAGCTTTAAAAAACAGAAAAATTCGTAGCTTACATTTATCATTTTTTGTGAATTTTTAGTTTTAAATATTGATTAAATATTGATGAAATATTTAACAAGAAAATTTAAATATTAATTAGAAAAAACAAGACCAGATAGTCAAGAAGGAAGGGGAGTGGATGGGAACCTTCAACAGCACCCTCCACTCAAACTGATTAAACTCGTTCCACCACACTGACATAGCTGACTGATCTGACAGAAGGCTCATAAGACCTTCTGTAGGGCTAATGCTAGCTGGACCCAGTGACACCTTTCTGTCCCCAGTGACATCTAGATCCAGCCCAAGGAAAGGGACAGGAGTACACAGTGGGGCCGTGAATCTGATGGCAACTTGCCCTTAGATCAGCTAAAGATGTTTTAGAAGTAGAAGCTCCAGTTATTACGATAGGTACTGGGGTGGCCCCAGTTCCCACCCAGCCTCTCACTCACTCCTCCCCTCCCAGGGGAATGGCACAGGAAGGGGAGAACATAGGAAGATCAGGAGCAAGAAAACTCATGTGAAACTCCACTTCGTCCCTCTATAATCCTGTCCTTGTCCCTTGCTGTTGCTACAGTTCTCACTCAGTCCTTTCAGTGAGGCAGCTGTGGGATGAGTGACAGAGTAGGATGGTATTGTTGGGGTTGCCAAGAGGACACATATGTTCGTTTATGCCATTCCTTCCTCTTGCTTTTCATCTGCTCCAGGTGCGCTGTCCACAGGCTACAGAGAGTACATAATTGACGACGGAGCACCTCCTTCTCCTCCCAGAGGTGCCACCAGTTTGGCTGAGGGGCTCATCTGTGCCCTGCAATGGGTCTCTTGGAGCCAGCTTGAATGGTCTGGAACTGGCTGTGTCTGGCATGGGGCAGCCATGGCCTCTCCTCACGGATGCTAATATTCTGCTGCTTGGAATATAAGCCTCAGACATTATAGGTGCAAACAAAGAGTCAATATTTCAGTAGTTTTTAATATATGAAAAAGGCTAAAATGCTTCACAAAGGTAAATTCTTGATTCATTTGCTGACTCAAAGCATGTGGGATTAATCATAATATCCACTTTCCAAAACAGATTTAATGTTTGGTGTGCAATAGATTATGCATTTCATGTGGATAAGGTTTTCATGGTTTCTTAACAATGACTCACACCGTGAGGCTTTTTTCACCTTCAGGTAGCTTTGTCACGCAGTGTGTCTGACTTGTAAGGCTTCTCTGCCCATGCTCCTTCTCTTCTGTTGGACTTCAGCTGTCACAGAGCAGTGAGAAATTGAAGACACAGCTATGGGACGTGTAGGAAAGACTGTACAGCCACCAATGTTACAGTCCTCTTAGGGAGCTCAAATTGCATAAACGTGTATTTTTGATATTATAAGCATCAATAACTACTGAAAGATTAAAATGTGTTAATAATTGGTGTGCTATCAGCTCTGCCATTGCTTATTAATCTGGTAAAAAATTGTTCTATGTGGTCTGGGAATGTAATCCCGGAAAAATGTAATCCCAGAAAAATGTGATCCTGGAAAATAGTGAATAGAGACCTGAGAGAGGTAGTGCCATTTCACGGATGCACTTGATGACAGTGAGTACTGAGTAATCTTTGTCACTTATGAAAGTGAATCCTGTCAATGTAAATATATACTCATTAAAAAAATAACACTGAAAAACAGGTTCATTTGAGTTTCTCAGTGCGAGTTGATAATGAGTTGCTCACTAGGCCTTAACACACAGTTACTTAATCTGTACAATACCTATTTTGTGACATTGACCCTGTAAGCACCTTGCCTGGGCTGGGGTATCTGCTGTTCCCCCTGGAGTTCTGAAAGGCACCAAAGCCTCCTTTCATAAAGAAGGTTGGAAGATTTGACTTTGGGAATTAAGGAACAGCTTTTTGGTACAACTGTAGGGAAAAGCTGACTTGTCTTCATAAACATTAGAATGTGAGTAATAAATCAACATATATATTAATATATGTCACAGGCATGAGACGAGCAGCTAATTTCATGCCCTATATGTCAGCATAATTAGGTATGATTTATTAGAGGAGTCAAGCCCTTAACTCCTTCACTGTGCAGTAAAATAGCATTCGGTGTCTGAAAGAAAGTGCCTAAGGTGTCAATGTTAAATACCCACTGTAGCAGAGGTGTTCTCTTCATTGGCTGTGTAGTGTGGACTGGTTTGTAACTTTAGGCTTTGGCTTCAGTTTTAAAATAATGTAAAACTAAATAGAAAGAGCTGAAAGTGATACAAGAATATAAGAAAACCATAACTGCCTGGGTATTATCTTGAAATTGTTTAGGCTAAGGAAATAGGAAGAAATTACTAGTAAACAGAAAAACAAGAAGACACAAAAGTGAGAAACACCAAAGAAGAAAGATGAACTGGGACTTCAAAAGAGGCACAGCTGGGAAAGTAAGTTTGACTGAGGGTAGCACAATAAGCCTACCTGTTTTCCCTTTCAGAATTACAGGTTTATATCAACCAGTAGAGTACTAAATGAGTAGTTCTGCTCTGAGGTGAGATCCTTTTCATTTTCTGAACTGATGTGTATTTGGAGGTTTCTATTTGAAGATGCTCTGAAATCTTGACTATTTGGTTCTACAAAAGGTAACTAAGGTTAGATTTCTTCCCCAGTGTGCTATCCATCTGTTAATGATTTCTAAGGTAGAATTATATTGTGATTACTGATCTTCAGGTACAGTTCTTTAGGTCTTATTTTTAACACATATTATTGGTTGTTACTTCATTGTTTCATGCATTTGAAATTTTACATAAGGTACATTTAGAATGTTTTCTCTGCGGCTCTCCATGAAGTCTTGGCTCTGAGCTCGTGTCCAGGTATCAACAATGAACAGTCAGGTTTTGGTAGATCTAGATGACGCCTTGTCTGAACTACTCAACCACCACCCACACACATGACCTAGTAGTCATGCTGACTAAATACAGCATCAATCTGTGGGTGTTGTCATCGTGGCTCAGAATCACTGTTGATATCTGGTTATAGATCAGGAAGCCTATTGTGTTTTAATCTTATTCATATAGTTGATGTTTAGCAAGACTCAGAAATATCTGCAGCTCACAAAGCAGAAACAAGTGTCAAACACCCCAACACAAAGACCTTTTTTTTGTTTTTGTTTTTGTTGGCTTTTTTTGCTTCTATTTTTTGGGGTGTCTGTTTGTATTGAATCAGATATTTTTTGCTTTAGGGAAGTGCGTGTCATGTTTTGTAAATTTCTAAAGACAAACATGCCAAGAAATGTACTCAAAACCTTGTCACAAACTAAATGGCATTTTCAGAAATAACTGGTGCTGAAAATTCAGGATGTAAAAATAAGATGGTAAGTCTATTGTCAGCTGTTTACTATTGAGAAATTTATACAAAAGGATATCTTGCCTGATGAAAGAAAGCAACAAGGCTGAGAGTGAAGGAAAAACACAGAATATATATGTATAGTAGCATTTTTTCAGTAGAAAGGACTTACCTGCTTTGTTGTTCAAAAAGTCATTGGATTTATGTTAGGAAGATTGTTTCCTGCTGCAGGGAAACCCAGTCTTCACATCACAGCCTCTTGGATTATCTGTAATCCATGTGCTGGCATTCTTTATGTTTTTGACCAAATCCTCAGAATGCACAATGCATGTGGGATGGGCGTCGCTCTGAAAATCATAAAGCACTACCTAGTAAATCTACTGCAGAAAACACAGACGTAGCCATTACCTACCTTCCTGAACTCGACCATATGAACATGTGGAATATTGCCAGTCTTTACATACGCAGTTAACCCACTGCCACGTGCTGAACATAGATACTGCAACTATTTCTTTCCAAAGTTTGTATAAGAAGCCAAAAACTGACAGACTGGATAGCATCTGGTTCTAATCATGCAAGCTGCCTTCAAATTCATTGCTGTAATGGTTGTAATGCCTAACTTACCTATAATAGACCTCCCATTCAAAGAGTGTTGTCTGCCTCTGTAAGCAGTGAGAATGTTTTAGTCAAAATACAGCTGTGTATAAAAGCATTAATTCCTTCAACAGCAGCTTGCATTGCAAACTTGTTGAATGTATATAACTCTTTGTAGCTGTTCCGCTGCCACCATACAGCATTTGTGGTTAGCTCTTGATTTAGTTCTGAGTCATTTTATGAGCACTGCTCTACTTGCACCAGTCACTGAAATAACTGGGAGAGTAATTCATCGTGTCATTGTGTCATGCATTCAGCAAGGGGTCTTTTTTTCTGTTTTTCTGTTTGTCAGTTTTCCTAAGCTAGAAATTTTTCTAAGCTTTGTGAATTATTTGCCCATAACTCCCACAAATGATGCATAGTTTGATACGTCTTTCTTAAGTTATTTATGTATTTTTTGTGTTCCAAATTCATGCTGGTTTACTTGGTGGTATGTTGTATGCTAAACCAGATGAGCATAACTAGTAAAATAAAGTTTTGCATACAAATATGGTTTGGTTCAATTGAACTGGAATCGTTCTTGCCAAAAAACTAGTTTCTCAGAGCAAGCATAGAGATCAAACACAATGAGAAAAAGTACTTAAAATGGTATTTTCCTGTAAATGTTAAATATTAGTAGAAAATGTTTTTCAGAAGAGAACTTCCAGCCCACCCTCCACCACTTCATTTTTTCTGGTTTTCATTTTCTTTCTCTTAAACCCTAACCCTGAAGCTAAACATAAGTATGAAGTCAGCATTATCTGTGGCTGACCAACAAGGATGAAATGCTTCTCAGGGGCCAAATCATTTTTCGGAGGACCCTTCCTTTTGCCAGTTCCTTTCAAACTCTGCTGAAGTTTAAACTCCAGGCTTGCTTTTCTCAGCCCTAACTCTCACCCAAATCCTGAGCCTTCAGCTGAGCTTTAAACTGAGATATTGTACCACCTATCCACACAAAAAAGTTCTCAAGGCAAAAAACATTTTGCAGCTCACTCCTTCCTTTGGCAGCTCTTCTCCAACCCCACTCCTGCTACAGCTGTAGGCTTTGGCTCCCTCCTAACTTTATACTTAATCCTCACCCTAGGCCCTCAGCTAAGCCTTAGTCAAGAGCCCCAGCCTTGGTCCAGGTGACAAGATTATCAGGGGAAAAATCTCTCTCCTGCCCACCACTTATTTTCTCAGACTCTGCCCAGTGTCTTTCTGAACCCTAAAACAAACCCCTCTACTGAGTCCTAAGCTAATACCCAGAACTTTGGCCTGCATGACAGAATTTTCAGGAGTGAAAAGCTTTTACAGCTCACCCCTCCCTTTAGCAGCTTCATCTGCAGCTCTAACCTTCCTGTTTCTCCTAAGCCAAGGTCTAATCTTACCTTGTCCCTAATCTTGACCTTCAACTCACTTTTTACACAACACCTTTGGTGGTGGCCCACTTAAACAATTTCTCACAGTAGACATGTCCCAGCATTCACAAGCACACCTTCAGTTTATTTGTCTTTACGGTGGTAGGTCCAGACATCTCTGCTCCAGCAATCACTTCTAAGACACTGGCCATCTACTAGAGAAATTGTATAGTGACTTCAGGTCAGCCCATTTGAAGCACAGCAAATACATGCAACTTTTAATTAATCTGATGGTAACTTTGATGAATCGGGAAGGATGAGAAGGTATAAAAGGTATATAAAGGATGTCTCTTCTTACTAACAGAGCACTCCTTAGTTGGACAACTCTCCTTTCTACATTTTTAGCCCAGAAACAGGCTGTGAAAAATTGCTTTGGAAATTAACAACAGATGTTAATATTCAAGGATAAGATGAATTTCCTCTTGCTGGTGCCATCTACTAGTTTACTGAGGTATCTTATACAAATATGGAGTCTTTCAGTGACTGTCAAAAGCTTTTAGATATACCTAGTCAAGGCAAGAAGGATAAAATCTATCCAATTTCCTAAATGTAACATTTCTCTAAGAATGGTTCTCACATATATTAATCACTGTATTGTTGGGATCCGTAATGGGTGGGAAGTATTCTCACATCCATTGGAGAGTATTAAGCTCACTGCCTGTGTCTTTTCATGCTGTGGAAGATTTTGTCCCTCCTTTATGAAATGTATGAGTTGGCATTTGATAATGACCTATATTTTTAATGACCACGACTTTTACCCAGATTTCAGTATCTCCTTTAGTTGCTAGGGTAGTAATGGGTCTGTCTATGCATGGAATTATAGAATCATAGAATAGTTAGGGTTGGAAAGGACCTTAAGATCATTGAGTTCCAAACCCCCTGCCGTGGGCAGGGACACCTCCCACTAAACCATGCCACCCAAGGCTCTGTCCAACCTGGCCTTGAACACTGCCAGGGATGGAACATTCACAACTTCCCTGGTCAACCCATTCCAGTGCCTCACCACTCTTACTGTAAAGAACTTCTTCCTTATATCCAATCTAAACTTCCCCTGTTTAAGTTTGAACCTGTTACCCCTTGTCCTGTCACTACAGTCCCTGACAAAGAGTCCCTCCCCAGCATCCCTATAGGCCCCCTTCAGATACTGGAAGGCTGCTATGAGGTCTGCATGCAGCCTTCTCTTCTCCAGGCTGAACAGCCCCAACTTTCTCAGCCTGTCTTCATACGGGAGGTGCTCCAGCCCCCTGATCATCCTCGTGGCCCTCCTTTGGACTTGTTCCAGCAGTTCCATGTCCTTTTTATGTTGAGGACACCAGAACTGTACAGAATACTCACAAAATGTGGTCTCACGAGAGCAGAGTAGAGGGGCAGGATCACCTCCTTCGACCTGTTGGTCACGCTCCTTTTGATGCAGCCCAGGATACAGTTGGCTTTCTGGGCTGCGAGCACACACTGCTGGCTCATGTTAAGTTTCTCATCGACCAGCACCCCAACTTCTTTTTCTTCTTCTGTACTACAAACTTTCATTGAAAATCTCTGTTGCTTTTTTTTTTTTTAAGATTTTGACAGTAACCTCAAATATCAACATGAATGACTAATGTCAGGTGATTAGTTAGGTGGTCATATTTCAGGTTTGTGGCTTTACAGCTGAGAAGATCCTGCTTCCAATCCTGTGATGCTCCATGTAAGGCATCTAAGTGCCTCCATTAGTTTCTACAGTAGCAGAACTGCCAAACACAAGATTTGGAAACTCAGAAAAATTCCTTGAAATATTCCAAAGGCTGTAAGAAATCCAGTATTACTGGTGGATCTTATTTTGCCCATGCGTTAGTAACTGACAGTATTATATTGTTATTACTGCAAACTGGTGCCACTCAGTCTTGCTAACTTTGCAGTTCCTTGCATGAACTGTAAGGATGAAATCTTCAGTTTATAGTCTGAATGTCTCCCGCTAGCTTGCAGTCTCAGAAACCTTTAGCTGGTATATGTCTAAAGACGGTGCCGTTCATGTCCTATTTACTATTGTTCTGAGCATGATTCCATATATTCTGCATTCTAATTTTCACTGCCTCAACCTATTTTTCATGGCGAATTGGATTATATGTTTAAGATGAGTTATGTGAACAACAAATAAGCATAGGTTTTTGGCAGGCATAATATGGATGAATATACTGTAATATTAACATTCTGGCCAAACTTTGTTAGAGTAGACCAACTATGGCAGAATAATGCTTTGGCTACTGAATTCCATAAAAGAAAAAAAGCAATAGGGGAAAAAAACCCCAACCCTAAGTAAACTGACTTTTAGCATACACAGAAGTTACGCACCATAGTTGGAATCTTAGCATAGTTTGTTCAGTAGCACATTCCTTAATGAAAAGGATAAATTGCTTATTTTTAGTTAAGAACAGAAGTAGGCGTTAGCATGTTCTGGTTACTGCCTAGAAAGCCATTATATTCTGCTTTAAAATGCCCGAAGGACCCCAGCATGTCTAAAAGTAGTTACAAGTTAAGAGGTCCTCTTGGACAATGGTTATCAATCAATACCCTGCTACCAGATCAGTTTATGACCGATGAAAATCCCCAAGGAAAAGGCTGACACTGAACAGAATAGTGAGGAGAGTTTGGGAATGTAGAGAGGCATATATACTCAAATCACTATCATTTTTGATGAGATAATGTGCCAATGATTAAAGTTTTGCCTAAAAATTGATAGCCAGTTTCTGGGTGGTGTGTGTGTTCTGGTGCCTTTGGACTGCTGGAAACACAGACAAAACCACATTGAATAAATAGATCTGAAGGAGTGGTGTATGCGTGTGTAATTAATATTTTATTTTCAAATAGCTTCCTATAAACCTAGAAGTGTTACCAGTAATGGGTATTTGATTTAATTTACATTTACCTTAACAGCAGTTTAGTGTTAAGAATGATGCAGAGTATCTGGCAAACCAAATCCATTCCTGTTGGCATGGCAGTCCTTAAAAGAGGGTAAATGGGTCATTCTTGCAATGCCTCAAACCTCAGAGTTTCAAAGATGCCAAGATACAGATGTATCATTCACCTGGAAATGGCAGGGGAAGGGATGGTCACATAGGATGCCAGTTGGGAAAGCACATTTTCCAGTACCTTCTGTTAGCCAGAAATACTTATTCTGGCTAACTTGAATATACTTGGGAGCATACCTAAATCACAATGATTTTGATTATAGTTGTAGGAGATATTGCTGTTAATATGATATTTTCTGATTTTCTTCAATTTAATCAGTGAACAGAAAAAACAATTAGAATGTTAGAGTGAGTATAGACAGTTTTAATTAAGTGCAAAGATAAGTCTGGGTTCACCTTTAGAAATGCTTCTTTGCTTGGTACTTGATCTTTTAGATGCATTTGGAATTGGATAAAAATCATCTTCATTGTCAATGAAAATAACATCCATCCTTGAATTATAATTTCTTTTAATTCAGTTTATAAATTCTCAAAAAAACCCACCTTCCTAAAAACTGCTATTGCTCCCTTCTGGGGAGTCACAGCTATTAATTTTTTTTCTTTCTAGCTTTCCACTAATATGCTAATAGTAAATCTGAACCATCTGCCACGTAAACAGAGAAGTGGGTAATATGAAAAACCTTGACAACATAGTCTCTCATTTAGCCAATTTACATAAGTTATTATTCATATAACTAAAAGTGTCCTTGAGTTAGTTACAAATTTTGTGGTGGTTATATTTTTTTTTCCTAATCATCTTCTGATTGCAAAAAAGAGACAAAACTGCAGTAGAACAGAGCATGTTTGTTATGAATAACAGAATGATATTTACAGTCTTGGTAAAATGAGTACATAGATTAATTGCATGAATGCTGGATTTATGAATTTCTTAGGATACAGATTGTACATATGTCTAGCCCATCAATTCTATTCACCTGCACTACTAGTGTATCTTCTGTATGAATCACTGTCCAGTTGATGGACATCCATCAAGCAATAAGCCTTCTGGGCCCATACCAACTCTTTAAAAGAACAACCTCGCTGTTACCATTAGAGCAGCAAGCAAAATATTTGTAAAATGCAGCAAGACAAAATTAATGGCAAACAAAATTTATTTTCAGCTTTGAAATGAATTGCAATAAAAATAAAAATGTGGTTTCTGTATAGATACACTACATGCTCATTATTCTTGCCTTAAGCTTGTTCTGTTTCAGATTTTCTCTATAGGTATGTTTATAAGAACAAGCATTTGCAAGATGATTGCCTATGATCTGTAATAGTGGCATTAAGATCGGTTAAAATCTCCCTAAAATGAAGGAAAAATAATGAAGATTGATTTTAAAATGAAATAGTGTGGATGTATGTGCAAATATAAAAGAAGCAATACAGTGTAACTGATTATTTTGAACTAACCAATAGTGTCTGGCTGTCTACAGGGACCACTTGTCAGTTTTTATACTGACAGCTAAAATCACATCCTTAAAACACTGGCTATATATTTTGTGCTGTTAGTCTCTTTTCAGTCACAAGAGTGAAAAGGAGTGGGATAGAATGTTTTGAATGGAAGTAAGAATTAGAAAAAAATACCACAATGTTTTCCAGTAATACTGGAAATGAGGAAAAGAAAAATTGCTGTTTTGCATGAGATTAGTAACTTTGTAACATATACTCTATTTAAAGCATTGATTTACCTGATGCTATTTCTTAAAATGAAAAAGAAGATATATACCGGTGAGCCCAGAGAATAGCTTTTCCAATGACAGATTAGTGTTCCTATTCATTTTACATTTTACTGACACCTTACCATCATCTTCAGTTTATATACACATACATACATATATATATATATATGTGTGTGCGTGTGTGTGTCTCAGAGTCTTTTCTTGTACAGCAGCTCCATAGTGGACTTGTATTTCTAACCTTCTTTTGCTATTCAGTCTCAAAAATCCTTTACAGGATCTGGTAACATGAGGCAAGTGCTGCAAATCTAAGGGCGCCAATATTAATGTAATTGATTTTTAATTACACTTAACTGAAAAAAAGTATCTTGGTTATATTACCTTACAAAAGAAGTGGGACTTCTATTACATGTGTGCTAGATACTGATGTGGGTATGTTCTGTGAAGGCTGCAGACTGAGAACGTATAATGAGGATGTTGAGCTGTGTAGAGGTGATCCACCACAGTCCTGTGTTTCCAGGGTGTGACGTGGAGCACCTTCAAGGTCAGCTACTATCAGCACAAAAGGACAGATAAAATGCAATCTTTTCACTAATCTTTTAATCTAAATACAATCTTAATATCTTAAGATTATATCAATAGAAATATCTTATTTCTTATTAATATCTTAATTTAAATAAATATTTTAATCTAAAATACAGTCGTTTCATCTAAGGGTTTACTTCTTCACTCAAATAACCACAATGAATATCCTGGATATTTTTAATTTTAAAGCTCAGAATGTCCACTTTTATGAAGCATTTGTTTTTAATTATACTGTGATGAAGGAATGTGATTTGTAATCAAGCTTATAGAGCTTAGAACAGAATGCTGTGAAATAGCTTGATTTCTTCAAGTTCAGAAAATATACCGAATGGACCTCCACCTTGTTTCATTCTGACAAACACACAGTGATCAGAATATGAGATTTCAAATATCCTTAAAAATGGATGAAGATGTTTCAAGATTGATTCCCCTTTTGTGCTGATTCTATATTAGTCACTTCTTTCTGTTTGCAGTGTGCCAAGTAAAGATTTCTTTACCCTGTTTTGCAACCTTTAGAACAACATTTGAGACCTTCTACAATAGTAATTTTGTATGTTATATAGCTTTATTAAACAATAGATCCTAATTGTTGACAATCATAGATGAAAGGATGTGGAATCTCTGTGAAAAAACTTAGTGAAAATGTTAAGTGATTACCAGGAGCATGGTTATGCTGCAATTACCCCCCAACTCCCCCTTTTAATTTTCTGTTCCTAATTGTCCATTAACCTGCCCAGATAAGTTACAGTATATGTCCTCTTACTGGTGAGCACAGAAACAATACACTGCTCTGCAGCTAATCACATTTACTTGCATATAAATCTATTTAATCAGTCCATTAAAAATCACACAGGCTTTTTGGTCCTCCTCTGCCAGATGTACATATTTACAACTCGCACAGGGCTGGGATCCAGAAACACGTTTCTCAGCTCAAAATGCGAAGTGCTAACCTCAGTGTTGGAGCTGAAACTCTAACAGATGCATTCATTAGTCTGCTGAAGTACGTTGTTATGTGTGATTTATTTATTTTTTCTCTGTGCAGTACAAGAAGGAAACATTCCCCTGGGTCTGTGTATGAGATTTAAGTAAGACTCCAACACAGTCAGAATGCCTTGCCTAACAATGAATATTTCTAGCTGAAATCGCTAGCTGTATAATTGGCTAGCACCCATTAGTCTTCCTGACAAAGGCAGAGAGAGTCAGCACCTTGGCTCACCCCTGCTGTGTATATTTCTACTATTCCATTCATAAAATGTCCAAAGGACAAAAGACTTCATTGGAAAAAAACCAAGGGAAATATGCACAACCTGGGGATGTGGGGGGGTGGTAGAGGTGTGGGCCTGCGGGATGGGTTGAGGAGAGGGGGGTGCAGAGAGCTGACTTGGTAATTCTCTGAATCAAAAGTTCAAATTACATAAGTCTGAGAAAAATGTGACTAGCACTAAGCGTTTCTGTTATTTCTTAGCAGTCATGGAGCAGCTACTAGAGGTTACTCTGAGATTATTGTCACTGAAATTATTACCAGAACCTATAATTTTTTTCTCTGTAACTCCATAAACTCATGTACTCTGAAAGTTAATGATTTCCATTTATTTAATTCATATTCCCCACCCCCTCCACCCCCCATTCCCCCTTTCTTTTTCTTTTGGTGGGTTTGTGAAGGCCAAGATATAGCAGTAGATAATTTGCTGGTTTTCTTTTGCCAGTGCCATAGTGCAGCTTTGACTGGTGTCTAGAAATCCATCTTTAAGAGCAGTGCCTTTTCATTCAAGCATTACCTTTTCCGGTCTGTATGTCTGCACATTCAAATCAACCATCCAGTAACTGCAAATATTTGTAACAATCTTATTATGCTTTTAGAAGAATTTTGTCAACAGAACATTCCACCCTGTTCTACCATCAAATCAGTTATTAAAGACCATTCAGGAGAAGTTCAATTCTGTGCTAGGATTCAACTTCACAGAGTGAGCAGCAGCAGCATAACCAGTCTGGGCAGTGTGACGAGGACAAGGTGTGAGCTCCTCCCCACTTAATCAGAAGGACCCTCAAAGGCAGGGTAATCTTAAGAAGAAAGTGTCATCATCATCACACTCACTTGTGAGTCAATAAAATGATATCCTGGGACCTTTAGAAGAGATGGTAATTGATTGAACACATAATAAAATATGTAAGGGTGCTTTTCATTTGATGTATCATTAAATTAAATTAGGAGAAAGAGGTCAAGAGAAACACAAGGAAATTGCTTTTGATATAGCATATAAATATATTGTGGAGCTTCTTGCTGCCGGATGTATAAATTAAAAGTGACTCTTGAATTTCATAAGAACATATACCATTACACAATCTGGAGAAGTCCCTGAGTCACTTTCTGGTGGTGGAAATGAGAACAGTGCTTAAGGAAGTTTCAGCGTGTCCTACACTTGTACTATTCCTTAAGGAAGTGCTACTTGACATGTTTTGGAGGCATGTATTGGATAACAGACCTTTAGTCTGACCTAGTACAGATGGGATTTTGGTATTAAAATCTTAGAAGACCTGAATGAATAGTTGATTATATTAAGATAATACATTAATTCATTAATTTAACTAAACATAATTAAATAACTGGCAGTAAGATTTTACTTTTATAGACTTTCCAAGAATATAAATAAAAGCTATAAAAGGATCTGGAAAAAATTCTTATTCAAGAATTTGAAATTTAATTGAAGTATGTGCACTAGAATTATTATCTCTGAGTCAAACTGTGTTGTCCCTAATTTGCAAATGTTTTGTGGAGTGATTTGCATGTAATTCAGGTACTAAATAAAAGTCATTTGCTATTTCAGTGGAATATATCTGGGAGAACTCTTTTTTTTTGTACATTCCATCTCCTGAGAAACAGTTACTGCTCAGTAACATTTAAGAGGCACACATTGTCCTGGGTTCAGCAGGAGCAGTCATTTTTCTCCTTCTTTAGTAGCTAATGCAGTGCTATGTTTTGCTTTTTTGGCCTGGGAACAGCGCTGATAACACCGATGTTTTCAGTTGCTGCTCGAATGTTTGGTCTGGCCAAGGACTTTCTGAGCCTCATGCTCTGCCAGGGAGGAGGGGAGCCTGGGAGGAAGCAGAGACAGGACACCTGACCCAAACTGACCAAAGAGGTATTCCATACCACAGCACGTCATGCCCAGGATGTAACGGAGAGTTACCCGGAAGGGCTAGTTCACGGCAGGGTTGGACGAGGTATGGGTCGGTGCTCGGCTGGGGGGAGTGGAGCGAGTTAGTGGTCGGCTGGTGTTGAGGTGTTGTATTCTTTCCTCTTGTTATTTCCTTTAGCACTGTTATTATTGGTGGTAGCAGCAGTGATTTGTGTTATACCTTAGTTACTAAACTTTTCTTATCTCAACCCATGGGAGTTGCATTCTTTTTGATTCTCCTCTCCGTCCCTCCAGGAGCAGGGGGAGGGCAAGAAGGGGGGGGAGTGAGTGAACGAGGTTTGTGGTTGGGTTTAAACCACGACACACATAAAAGAAAAATCCCAGTTGAATTATTCAGTAAAACAAAGAGAACAAGGTTTGTGTAGTTTGGGTTTTTCTTGTGAATGTAGTAGGGGTGGGTTTTTTTTCCTCCTTATTTTTTTTTTCTTTTTTCCCTTGGAATGATCCTAATTTGTTCAGATGTTAATTAAAAAATTTTAATGCAGAATGTCACATATTTCATCATCAACTAAGAAGAGGAAATCTGACCTTGAAAGCTGCCAAGTGTCGTAAGCCAAGAGCACCGTGCTTTTCCTATAGACTAAAAGCATCTCCATAAAGCTGTTTCAAGACATATCTCATGTTATCTCACAGATAACCTCATGTTCCTGTTCCTGTGGACCTTAAGAACAGAATGTGGTTTTCCATATTCTCTTAGTATCCTGGAGGGTCATACGTGAAACATTTGTGCATTTTCCCTGTTGGCAGATTGTAGTGCCTCTTTTGGGGTGAAAAGATCAGTTTTGGGGGCTCTAAACCAAGCAGGCACCTTGGGCAGTAGTTTGATGACATATGTGGAGGTGGAGAAGGGGAGCTTGTGAAACTCTTTTTCTTGGTGAATTTATTAGAAAGCCTGAGGATGTGTAAGGAACCTGTCTTCCTCACTCTTGAGCTTTGAATGCACTATGGCTGCTCAAAACTATGGAGTGGGACACTGGCATTTAGACAGATGATACTCTCACCAGGACAGTAATTTTGAATTGTAGTTAAGAACTCTGCATTTAGCTATATTCTTGAATATTTTCTGTCTTTATTCACATCAGTCACAGCTCTTTTCTAAAGGAAACTTGTTTCAGTTTTGCATCAGAAATGGCATAAAACTAGAGGAAGGCTGTTTTCAGTTAGCTGGATTGAAAAGCCATAGCATTTTAAAATAAGGTGGTATTTGGAAGCCAAAACCCAATGTGAACTGCTTAACAGTCTATTAAATTTTTATGTTACACAGGCACAGTCATAACCCGGGGTGAGTGTGAGTCTTAGTGACACAGGTATGCTACTTAATCCCTTCGTTATTGTATAATTACATATTATTACCTCTGCTTCTTATACGCACACTGAAATGAATGTGCTGGAATTGTTCTATCACACATCTGGGCGTTCAACACGGTGTTACTTAGGGGTAGTTCATTCTGCATAGGGGTGAGTAAAGCTTCTCTCCCTAACTGAAAAGGAGTCTCTGAGTCTCTGTTTCCTTTTGCATCATGGTCCTTTAAGTGTCTTTCAGCAGCATAATCAAGGCAGTTACCCATTGAAATGTTGTCAGATACAATAATTAAAACTGTTCTTTTAAACTGGCTGAGCAAAGGTTTAGCTTTAATATAAGTATAGACTAAGGTTCACCTCATCTGTCTTTGTAAGTATATGACAGCTGAAAAAGAAGCTAATTGTAATCTTCCTGCCCATTCATTCAAAATAGTTTCTGGCTCGCTTAATTCTTTAGGGGTTATTTTGACAGTAGGATGCATGAACTGTATGCTGCTGTTTCTTTTGTGTTGTGTTGCTTCCCCACTGATGTAAACACTTACCTCATGTCTGCCTGCCACTGCCATCAAATGCCTGCTGCAAATGAAACAATTGCCCAGGAGCCAGTGAATTTTCCCACCTGTGAGGGAACAGTAGGTCGTTGATATGTCATCCAATGGGAATGCAATAGGAAAGGAAAATTACTCCTTCAGACAGTTCAGCAGTTCCCAGAATAGAACAAAAGCACTGTTAGCTGCTACTCAGTCAGATATCACATCTTTACAGAGAGCAGACTCTAGAAGAGTTTTTCTCTAGGCACAGCACGCAACCCCTAAATCAAGCAAAAACTTTATGCAGATGTAAAGAGGTACATATGTGCCCAAAATTGATCCATACCTTCTTTTCTACTTGGTAAATTTTAAGGACTGCATCTGTGAAATAGTTTTCCTAATATTTCTGAAATAACTGCAATTTGACACACCATAAAATGTAAAAGTTGGAAACAGTAACTATCTCCAAACAGTATAACAAATATAGATGTATTACATATTAGCATCTTTTCTGGAGGCAAACCAAAGTCCTGAAACATTTGTTTTTTTCTCCATCTTTTCTCAAGCAGGAGTCGCCGTAATTTGATCTTGCTTGGGGCACTGACATAGATGTGCCCTTTCCCAGATGCTAGCTATCAATAAAAATAGCTATTATCCAGAGCTCCTATGCTATCTTTCAGCCATAGCAACGTATATGTTATGTCTTCTCATGCTGTGCTGATTTCTAGTGATGTCTTTCTTTGGCAGTGTTTTATAGCAGGATCATGAGGAATGGGCCGGAGGTTTTTGACAGATCTGAGTGTCGTACCTTAGTTGTCAAGAGATTCTATTGAGGGCATCAAGGCTTTGCACAAATGGGTCAGGAAGGTACCTTCTTCCCTCATACCTTGGTGAAGAAGCTGACACAACAACAAAACCTGCTAATAACAAAACTGCAGAAAAGCAGACAACTGGGCTGAGAAAGCCATTTACTTCACATCTCATGCTCACTGTTGATCATAGGTTAGGGAAAAAAATTGTGAAAAAAGGCTCTAGACTGTATACCAGCTATCTAATTCTGTTTCTGTATGCCATAAGTTGTTAAATTCCATTCTTTAGATAACGCTAGTTAAAGGCATAGTAATAAGTGTACTTACCTTTACAGATATCTGCACATACGACAAAATTGCGTTTAGCAACTAGATGGAAACCCTGCAGTGGAGAAATACTCTTCTCTTGAACTTAAGTTGGGGAAGCAAGACCGTATTATTAAAGTAATTTCATACCCATTATTCTCAGAACAAAGCATAAGTAATACAGATAACAGGAGCTAATGCAGCTGCAGAGCAGGCTGGGAACCACCGATTCAGGACGGGTACACATACAGCCATCACTCTGTGCTGTGTGCTTGTTTTGTCATGTTAGGAGGTTACTAAAGAGGCTATTGCAGTCCTTCTCCAAAGCAGCCCCCATCACAGAGGTCTGTCAGTGGATTTGAAGAGAAGAAAAACACTTCTCACTGCCTTTTTCTGTCAACAGGACCTGAGGATTCAGCTCGCTGAGAGTCATATCAGCTATGTCTTTACCAATCCTTTTTCTCTTCATTAATATTGACAAATATTACAGGTTGATGTGGCCCAAGAGATCATTGATTCTGCCAAATGGTAAATACAGGACTTGTTAATGCTGACCTAAAGCGACATATTATTAGCTTGTAGCTGGAAAAAAACCCAACAGTTCAGTTTGAAGCAAGCTCTAAATTTGCCCTGCTGCTCCTGCTGCCAGAGTGGCAGGTCAGGATTTTCCATATCACACCTATAGCCATGTGTCAACTTGTGCATGGAGTTTCATATGTTCAAAACACTAGTTAAATGCTTCAAATTAAATAGTAGCTATGTAGGAAGAGGCTAAGTAAATATTGGAGTTTAAACATTGGGGTATAATTACCATAAACATAAAAACTGAATAAAAAAGATTCAGTTGCAGTCCAATTATTTTATCCAAGTATAAACAAAAAAAGGCTTAAATTTCAAATATATAGTCAAAATTTACAGAAAAAAAAAACCTAAGAAAGAAAGGTGTGGTTTTTTTTGTTGTTGTTTTTTGTTGTTGCTGTTTTTTTTGTTTTGTTTTGTTTTTTCACTTTGATGATACTGGACGTAAATGCATCTTCAAACATCAGTTCTGCAGTCCTTGCTAAAATTCAACAAATCTGGAGTTTGGACCAAGTCATGTATTGTTGTGTAAGAATGCACAAAGAATCAGTCAAAACAGCAATATGTAATGGACTAGTGAAATGATAAGCCAAAAAAAGAGTTATGATCAACTTAATTAAAAAATCATGTAGGACACTATAGGACTAGTGTAATAATGTGTCTTTATTATGCTGCCAGTGAGACATCCATCTGGCAGAACACAACTAAAATATTCCCCAAAGTATCAAACAATATACAGTGAAAAGGACATCAGGAGAGGTGAGGGTGGGACAGAAAGAATCATTTTCTTTGACAAAACTGCTCTCTATTGGGTAGTCATTTTTGGTGGATGGCTCACAAACTCCCCTTTCCTGAAGGATAATGAATCTGTCACAGCATGTGAAACTTCTAATAGGAACAAAAGAACTCTCTTCATATCTAAAATCCTGTCTTAGGATGAGATAAAAACAAATGTTCTGCTAGGAGTAGTTTTCTCAAAACAATTTTGTCCTAATTCTGAACATAAAAAATATTTTCTTTATATTTCTTCTAATTTAATATATGATATATTTCCAAAGAAGATTAATTTTTGTCTTGTACATTATAGGTTTAAATGGTGTGCAACTCTTAGCATACTTCACTCAGAGTATATTTCAGATTTTCAAATGGAAACCTAGATAGATCAAAACACCGCATATCTGAAGGGCAGCTCACAAGTGCCATGTGTAGAAGCATTGCTCATATTATTACAGATACAGGTCATGTTTGCAGCTAGCAAATCGTTTATGTTTCCATTTTATCTGGCTATTTTGTGAAAGAAACCTGTCCTTTCCTGAGGGTCTTACAATAGATGTCAATTAAGCTTCAAAAAGTACACTAACTTGAAAAAAATGTGTAAGCTAAGTACGGAAGTATACAGTAATAATCACGGATATTGCTACATGTAAGCAACAATACATTTCTGTGTGACAAAAATGTACATTGAGGGGGGACACACTAAAAATATTTGACCAAAATTTGAGCTTATTTTCCTAATAGCTCATTTTTCCACCTGAGTGTGGATTATTTCTTCCCTGTATGTATGTGTCTGTGTATGTACAGTTTATGTGTCTATATTTTTCCATTAAATAAGATTTTGGTCTTCAGGCATTTAGATTTAATTGCATATGTAATCACTCACATCTCAGCAGGAATCAGAAAACCCCCAGAGATCTGCCACTGAAGTCAAGGAGATATTGAACACTTTCAAGTATCATGAAGCTCAGTCAAGTAGAAACTCCAGATGACTATGCATCAGGTCATCTCTGTGATCATAATGAAATGCTACTGATAAAGAAGCACCAGATTATTCTTGTAGCTTTGTTTTTGATGGCTTTTTAAAGCACTCTTTTGAGATTTAGTTAGCTTGAAATGTATAACTAGCATAGAAAAAGGTTTACAGAGGATAACACTTCAACTGAGACTGATGAAACAACTGTTTAGTCATTTTATAAGTTGGTCCAACAGAAAGTGAAGTATTGGGTTGAAAATTTCGGGTAGATCTGAAAGGTAGTCAGCAGCGATATGATTATTCAATAATTCTCTCAAAGAAATACTAGCAATAGAAACAATAATTTGAATATGTTAATTCACTTGAATAACTCTCGTGCTGTTTTCAACTCACTGTCTTTTCAGAGTTGTGATATAGGATGTCCACATTTAAATTTACTTTTCCCAAGCATTTCCTAGTGCTTAGTGTGTTGGCAAGATACCATGATTTTGACCAGTTTGGCTGCACTCTGTAATCTCAGCTCGGACCAGATGGTGAGACTCAGCTGCCATGTGAAAGAGGTAAAAGGAAAAAAACATAAAACCTATGAACAATTAAAATATTGTTGGCAGTTTTAGCGAAGATACTTTACAGGTTTTCTTTTCTTAAAATATATATATATTTATGAAACTGCATATCATTAAAGCTAGAGGAATTTGACTGCTGAATGATCAGTGTTGTTATCCAATCAGTTTTCTGTGGATTTTTTTCCTTGTTTCTGGTATAGCCACTGCAGCATTAGTCCAACAAGCATATTGTGCCATACATACCTTCTCATACCTGGAGGATTACAAGAGAGGTTGCTGGGAGGACTGGGTTTTGATTTTATAAATAAATTAACAGATTACATTTACATGTCCTGTTGAGCTTTGTTACTATATGGTAAAGTAAGGATAAGAGTTACCTAGAACAACAGGATAAGTTTAAGAGGTTTCTAGGTGGAGCAGAGGGTTGGGTGAGTGACGTATTTACCCCTGGTGCAATAAAAGTTCTTTGCTGTGTTGTTTGAAGAAAGGCAGATTTATATTTTCCAGTCAGCATTAATGAGGTTAAGTTGATGTACTTTTTCTACCTTGGTGATGTAGAAAAGGAATTCACACCTTAATTGCTCTGATACTAGTTGAATAGCTGAAGGAGGTACGGCTAACGGTAAAGTATGCAGTGGGTGCACAGAGAGTTGCAGCTGGATATTTTCACCCCTCCTAGGTACTGAAGTATGGACACTGCCTCTGGACTTTCTGTTGTGTTCTCTTTTCTTCATGTTCTTTTTGCTCCTGGTGCCTTTCCTTTTGCTCCTTCCACAAAACTTCAGAACCTAGAAGGTAACTAAAAACTCCCAAATGGACTTACACAGAGAACTTTGTATATATTTTTTTTTTTAAGGTAGCTTTAGGGCTTCGAAACCTGTTACTTCTGAAAATACAGAGCTAGAAAAACTTGACTGTAAGCAGATAATTAGGTTATATTTCATCTGTCTTTTTTGTCTTTATGCCAGAAAGGGATGTTACCTCTAAGCACACCTCATGTATGAAAACTTTAAGCTGGCTCAGTACATGGAGGCCTGTCATGAAATTCTGAAACATGTTTGGGAACACAGGATGAGAAAAGTGTGAGTATGTCTTAACAACACCAAAGCAGAAGCTTTGTCCAGAAGCTGGAGACAAATGAAGCAGAAAGGTCAGGGTTAACCCTGAGGTTAACAGGAGATGGAAACCGTGACAGTTCCCCTGTATGGTTTCCCTCTTTAAAAGAGCAAATGAAATCTCCTTAGCAAAACTGTGCTACAAAATAAATCACTGAAGTTTGAAAAAATCATAATTGTGGTTTTCTGTCCAAAATCTCTGAAAGGTCCTATGTTGACAGTCTTCAAAGGTAACAGAAGGGCTAAGAATTCTTCCATGAAAACAGATTTTCACTAACTTTGTGATATCAATAAAGTAACTGCACCTGCTTGTTGGGACTGAAACAAAACTATGAAGTCTGAAAGCAAATAGTGTTAAGTTAGTTTAAAAAAAGAAACAAAAAAAGAGTTCTTGGTCTTCTTTCATGAAAAAGCCTGCTGACTTGTAACAGTTGGATTGGTCATTCCATTGTGGATAGGGATGAGTGCTTGGACGGTGTTACATTTCCTGCTGACTGAATAATACTATGTTGCTTAAAAACATTTCAAACCCTTCCCATTAAAAACCAGGGAATGCTAAACAGTAGATATTTAGATAGGTCCTTCATGATCTTCCTAGTGGTTTTCATTTCAGCAACTGTAATCATAATTTAGTAAAATGGTACTTAAACTAACCCGAAAAGCAAAGCAACATGCCAAATCACCATTCTACAACTGGTGTGTGTGACTTGGAAGACAGTGTTAGACTGGTTAAAGCTCATAAAGCCAGTTCTGCTTTGGCCAACATATGCATCCGCAAGCCAGGGGCATATCCATCTGGCTAGGCATCTCTGTTACAAGAACCAGCAGCCTTATGCAATGAAGTCACACACAGAACTACCCCTGTTTGCATGGCTATACTTATTCAGCATCTCCTACATAATACAGCATAACATGCTGCATTAAAAAGAGTGTTTAAGGGAGGTGATTCTCTCCCTATACTCCGTTCACTTGAGACCCTACCTGCAGTACTTAATTCAGCTCTGGGCCCCCCCAAGATAAGAGGGATGCAGATCTGCTGGAGCAAGTCTAGAGGAAGGCCACAAAGATTATCAGAGGGCTGGAGCACCTCTTTTATGAAGACAGGCTGGAAGAGTTGGGGTTATTCAGCCTGGAGAAGAAGAGAAGGCTCTGGGGAGACCTTAGAACAGCTTCTAGTACCTAAAAAGAGGGCCTGAGAGAAAGCTGGAGAGGGACTCTTCAGAAGAGCATGTAGTAACAGGACAAGGAGGAATGGCTTTAAACTAAAAGAGGATAGATTTACACTAAATTTCAGGAAAACATTTTTTACTTTGAAGGTGGTGAGGCACTGGCACAGGTTGCCCAGAGATGTTGTGTCTGCCCCATCCTTGGAAGCGTTCAAGGCCAGGCTGGATGGGGCTTTAAGCAACTTGGTAGAGTGGAAGGTGTCCGTTGGCAGGCGGGCTGGAGCTAGATGATCTTTAAGGTCCCTTCTAACCCACACCATTCTATGATTCTATGATAACATAAGATAACCATAACATAGCCATGAACTTACACACCAGTTGTTGTTGAAACCATTCTCTGCTATTATTTGTAAGTGAGGCAACATCATCTTACTCTTCTATAATCACTATTGCAGTCATTGTGTAGGGATTTTTGTAATGGCACTATGGAAAAAGGTCAGCTACTGCCATTTTATGTGAATATAATGAAAGAGAGCGAACAGACAAAATCTAGAATGAACTAACATGCAGTGAATCTACTTCTCATGCAGAAGGATCTGAAAGTGAATATAGCCTTTAGAAAGTACATAAAATATTTACAGTATCTTGTTCTTTATTTATCAATGCCACTAGCAACAAAATACTGCTTCAGTTTTACTGAGGCTCCATTTATATATCACTGCATAAGAGAAACAAGCAAAAGTAAACGGACAGAGAAGTAACCCTGCCTTTTAAAATGGAATTTAAATTAAAAATCAGACAAATACAAACCTGAAAATGATCCCAGTCTTTGAGCTTTAATTATTTTTACATTATATCTGTGTAAGTATGCATATGCCACATATGTCGTGCTTTTAGCTCTTAGACTCAAATCTCTATATGGTACTCTTTATTTGATCACTCTGATTACTTGTGTCAAATGGGTGGCTTCTGTTTGGACAAACTATCTTTGTATAAATGCTTTATATAAAAAAGAAAATGCTTAGAGTTTCTACCAGATCATGTTGGCCATCTGCAGTCGCATGTGTCTGATCCCTATGGGTGGCAATAATTAACTTTCAAATGCATGAGGAGAAGGAAAAATGTTCATTACCATTTTTTTTTTCCTTTTGTAACAAACTCAGGAAATGGTCAATGTTCAGAAGTTAGCGCACGTAAACAATTTTATGCTTAACATTTGTATTTCAGTTTATGCATGTAACTGAACAACACACAACATTAAGGAAAACAAGACTATTTTTTATGCAGCACTTATGTCTTTGTCATTTTGGCCTACCAAAACCTTTGTCTGACAGAATGGTCACAGCGCTTTGCTCTTTCTCAACAATAATTTTCTTCTGATGATCTTCCCTTCTGTTCCTTTGTCTGCAGGTATATGCTGGTTGATTTGAAGCCACATTGTGATTCACAATCACTTGAAAAAGCGAAGTTCCTGTAAGCAGTCTTTTCATCTCCATTACTTTAATGCTTGCTTTAGCTATTTAAAAAGCAAAATAAAGCTACAGGTAAAATGAAGTTCAACCTCTGAGTAACTATTGTGGATAGCCTTTCATGTTCTCACTCAGAGGAGAAGGAATTCACTTTCAATTCCTTTGTACCTTTTCGATACTGACCACATCAGTCACAGGCAGGCAGACAGCCCTTTACCATCTATCATGCATCTTCACTGTGCATCATTCATAAAACGGAACACTGACAAGAAAAAAATGTTCTGAATGTGAGGTCATAAAGCTGAAATGTGGGTTTGACATCAGCCTCCTGCATCAGTGCTGTATTTTACAAGCTGGCTGGTCAAGCCAGGGTTTGTGGAGGCTATTTGCATCTCACATTTTCCCAAAATGGGGTGAGTGTGGTGTTTGAAGGTGATGAGGAGCATACTGGCATGAAGAGGCTTTCTGCTTCACTAGAAGGGACGTTAGATAACCCATCAAACAATAACCCTAAGTGAAGTGGTCTTATACATGTACTCCATAGGTGAATGCTACAGCACCACTGAAGTCAAGGAAGGGTGGTGGTCTCGCAGTATGTGTGAACACACACTTTTCTGTCTGGATTTTTTCTAAGGTGGATGTGAACTAACATTTCATATCAAAGTGGACTCTTAGATCATACAGGACTGTAACATTGTTTTAGTTATTTGTTTTACTTCAAAAGGACTGGTGTAACAAAGAGAAAAGAAAGCAAAATCTCTTTATATAGTCATATTTTGCATGTTTCAAAATGCCTAACATTATTTTAAAGCTTTGTTTCTATTTGTTTTTGTCTGTCTAAACAGCATTCATTTTCTGGTTTTGTGGAAATTTAGTGATCAGTTAAAGATTAAAATGCATTAATAGAAAACTTTCTGGAGACTTTTTATGACGAAGAACTGAAGTATTATGCTGCTGAATAGTCTTTTGTAGAATGGCTTCTTTAAAACAGAGCAAAAATCCTGACATAGCTGAAAATTTACTCAGTTCCCTGAGCTGCCTTTTTGCAGTCAGTGTCTTTTAAATACTGTTATATAAGTCAGGTCTCATCCTATTTTACTAGTCAAGGCTTTTGAAACAAGCTCTTCTGACAGTACAAGAAACAATATAAAAAATATTAGGTCTCAGAAGGGATTTTCTACTAGCAGGATATGTGTGTTCAGTGGTGCTTTTTTTTCATTATGACCCACTATCTTTCACCAATGTTACTAGTCCCAGAGATGAAACCTAATTCTGCAGTTAATAACAATGATTTTGTTATTTTGTAGATTATATGTTCTTCTGGCCTCTTCTAAGGTAGGAAAAAAGTTGCAGGAGAGAAATGAAAGGGTATTTTGCTCTAGCTGTGGAGAAGAAAAGGAAAAAGTCTCAAGAGAAAATGTAAAGGTGGCAAAGGCTTACATTATCCTGTTTTTTTATGTCTGGAAATAGCTTGCGTTCTTTTCCTCCTAGCATCATAAGGAGAGATGAGAGGAAGAGGTCCCTCATCTCTTTTGAGATCAATTCCTCTTTTTGAGAACAAACTTAGCAGCTGTCTAGGTAACACTGTCAATTCTGCTTTAACAATTAGTGATGAAGGAAAGTGTCCTGAAGCAAGCAATGTTAATATTTTAGTAAGTGACATCCTCTCTGCTAAGTCAGTATTGCTACAGGGCATTTTGATGATGGTGTTTCAAAATGTAAAGCTGACATCCTGGTCCCCTGTAGCTGTTGAGATACAACCCAGTGATATTTTTACAAAGGCATATAGTAGTACCGAAAACTTCTGATTTTCTTAATTTTTACTTAATGTAGAATGATCTGAACACATGCTCCTAAAGACCTTAACTCTTTCAAATACATTTGAGTGTGACAGTGCATAACCACTTAATTAACATTAATATTGAATTAATATCCTTAGGCTAATGTTGAAGAATTCATAAGAATCAGGAATTTTATTGTGATATAAGTAAAGAAAGGGTCTATACTACAAAGAAAATGCTTTAGAAAGAAAAACAGTCTCCCAAAGAGGGCATGTTCATCTGGGGAAGAACAACCCCATGTACCAGTACAGGTTGGGGGTTGACCTGCTGGAAAGTAGTGAATGGGAAAGGGACCTGGGGGTCCTGGTGGATAGGAGGATGACCATGAGCCAGCAATGTGCTCTTGTGGCCAAGAAGGCAAATGGCATCTTAGGGTGCATTAGAAAGGGAGTGGTTAGTAGGTCAAGAGAGGTTCTCCTCCCCCTCTACTCAGCCTTGGTGAGGCCGCATCTGGAATATTGTGTCCAGTTCTGGGCCCCTCAATTCAAGAAGGACAGGGAATTGCTTGAAGGAGTCCAGCGCAGAGCCACAAAGATGATTAAGGGAGTGGAACATCTCCCTTATGAGGAGAGGCTGAGGGAGCTGGGTCTCTTTAGCTTGGAGAAGAGGAGACTGAGGGGTGACCTCATCAATGTTTACAAATATGTAAAGGGTAGGTGTCAGGATGATGGAGCTAGGCTTTTTTCAGTGATATCCAGTGATAGGACAAGGGGCAATGGGTGTAAACTGAAGCATAGGAAGTTCCACGTTAACATCAGGAAGAACTTCTTTACTGTAAGAGTGACAGAGCACTGGAACAGGTTGCCCAGGGGGGTTGTGGAGTCTCCTACACTGGAGATATTCAAGGCCCGCCTGGACAAGTTCCTGTGTGATGTACTGTAGGTTACCCTGCTCTTGCAGGGGGGTTGGACTAGATGATCTTTTTAGGTCCCTTCCAACCCTTGGGATTCTGTGATTCTGTGATTCTGTGATTACTTAGCTCTTACAAGGCTTCCTCTCAAAGCAGATCTCTACTTCTGTAATTCCTGTACTCTGAATTTTTTTGTCTGATGAGCAGTTCTGCTCCTGAGCAGTTTGCCAGTCTGGGTTGGGATAATGGGCACTACCTTTACATTTACTCTCTCTTGCAAAAATTGATTTATGTGTTCTCCGTGTGTTGGGGAGGATAAGTCACAACTCAGATTGTCATTCTGAAATGCAGACTTTCTGAAAATCCCATCTACTCCTGTGCACAAAGCACAGTACTGACGGTACTGTAACCATGGAGACCTGCAGCAGATTCAGGAGTTGATTTTAACTCTCATGCTTCAGACTAGAAAACGTTAGGTACTCAGCATCATGGAGAGTCAGCCTCAGGGGAAGACCAATGGAGATGCAGCACACAGGAGACCCTCCAGAGTGACTGAATCTGGGTCTGTTCGTAGATTCCGCTGGGTCAAACTTGCTGCATTTCAGGCAAAGCCTGGGAACATCCACACAGTTTGAAGAGTGAAAAAACTCTTATGCTGTTATTTGATTTTCAAAAATACTTAGTCATGACTGTGATCTGGAAATCCATGATATTTTAGCTTCCCTTACAGGAAACCTACCGCATCCCAGCCTTTCTAGTGGCTAGAAAGCTTGTAGTAAGACTATAGAATTATATCTCTAAATTATGTTGCCATGAAAACTTTCCTTATTAATAGCATATATCATGACCACATATATCATGTGGTGCAAACTACTGATTTTGGTGTTGCATTATATGTGCATTAGATCCTATGATTTTTTCCACTATGGCTCTATATCTTTTCCTTGTTCCTCCACAATATTCTTCTATCTTAGCAATTTTTATTAGAGAAACTTTACTTAGATCAGGTCATAAACAAATAGCATCTTTAATTAATAGCTCCATTAAGATCTCTAAGCTGTCACACATTGCAACGGAAATAGCTTCTGGATGTTCCTTGCTGGGTATGATCAGAGATATGGATCAAACAGCTTTAAACATTGAAGCTATGCAAAATCAAGGGTATTTAAACAGCAGGACATCAGAGAAGCAAGTCAGAGATTGAAAAAAGAATAATGACTAACTGGGAAGAATAAAATAAAAGTATTTTGGTAAGGGAAATACAGGAGATGGAACATTATAGGATCTTTTCTTTGCTAAAACTGACCCACAGAATATATCAATCTTATTTTTCTATTCAGACAGCAGAGCTTTCAGCATTTGGCTTGGCTTAGGCAGTATCAGATCTGATATTCCAGTAAGTGGTATATGGCTGTGTGCCTCAGAATAAAGGAAATATGTTGATACTTGTGACTTATATTCTTCTGGATATAAAATAGCTGTATTATTGAACAGGGAAAACAATTCTTTAGAACATCATTGCCTAATTGAGTACAGAACAACTAATGTCAAGGAAAAAAAGGTTAGAGTTTTAAGAGTTGGGTCTTTTCTATGTGGCCACATTTAAGGTTTCAGTCCCTGAACTCTAAGAAGAATACACCCTCACCCTCAAAGGCCTTTTTTGCCCTTCCTCTTTCATCTTTAGATCATTCTCAAGCACTGTCAAGTCAAACATTGAATATCTCTCTACTCCTGCCCATGACCAGGAAATTCTCTCTTTTGTTTTGTGTGGGCTGACAAAGGCATCTGCAGGGAGAATTCTACACCCACTTCCTGATTCTGCTCCTTGCAATATGTTGTGCATGGAAGGAAGGCAGTGTTACTGCTCTTAGTTAAACAGTAGGGAGTGATGAGGAGCATTGAATGCTTTCTTTATTAGTGGTCTGTAAGAATTTGTGACTATAATAAGTAGGAATTTGAACAGAGGTTGTTGTTGGTCTTCACTGAAATAACAGCTTCTCCCTGCTTACTGCCAGCCCACGTCCTCAGATGCATGTCCAAGATGTTGATGGAACAGTTGTCCTTCTGAGGATGAGTCACTCTTGGGCATTGCCCCTGCCTTGTGATGCATATGATCTAGAGATTTTGTTTTGGCCATGGATCCTGCACACATGGTAGATTTAGATTAGATATTAGGAAAAAATTCTTCACTATGAAGGTGGTGAGATGCTGGAATAGGTTGACCTTAGAAGTTGTGGCTGCTTATCCCTGGAAGTTCAAGGCCAGGTTGGATGGGGCTTTGGGCAACCTGGTCTAGTGGAAGGTGTTTCTGCCCATGTCAGATGGGTTGGAACTAGATGATTTTTGAGGTCCTTTCCAACCCAATCCATTGTGTGATGCTATGATTCTATTCCTTTTCTGAAAAGTCACTTTCTTTTTTATAATTTTCCTGTATGGACTGTTGCATGGGGTTCTTACATCCCCTATGAAGAACTTTGTATTTGCTCTTGTTGAACTTCAGTAGAAGTGTCAAAGTAAGAGTGGAGATTCAGAGAAAGATGAGAAAAAATATGCAAAAAATCAGAGCTGGAGAAAGAAAACAAGGAAAAGATAAAATATTTTGGAAGTAAAGAAAGACAATAAAAATATGGATGAAAAGGAAGTGAAAAAACAAGCATGCATTTTTGTGGCTGTTGTACTTCTATATTGCATTTGCATTCTCGTAACAGAATCATACATTCTAGGTGACATCTATGTAACAGGTTAAAAACCAGTTTCCATGTTATATTTCAAATCCCTTTTTTTTTTTTTTTTTTTTTGCAATGGCTGGATAAAATAATGTAGATAGGTTTACACAATGCCATGGTAGTCTGAAGCTACTGTAAGGACTCTGATGGAATCTGTCAAATGTAAAAGCATATTCATTAAGGTCATGCACTTTTCTGCTTCCAGCTTTGTGCAGCTGTGACATTTTTCCATCTGTATTTCTTGTTAAATATCTGAATGACTCATCCTTGAATTTGGCTTTGAGGTAGACAGTTTTCTCATGGCGATGAAATACAGCTGGTACATGAAAAATGTGTGTGTCACTGTCAAGGAAGGATTATTCTTAAAAGGTTTCAACTCACTCTTAAATTTGGAATGTTATTGTTCATTTTTCAGTCAGATTTTTTTTTGTTTTGCAAGTTTGGTTTTTTTTTTTAATAAGATTTTAAAGTAACAGACCAAATATTTTTTTAAAATCTATATTATTAGTCAAACTCTTCTTAGGAATTTTCAAATAAGCATTAGAAAGAAGAATCTAAATCTTACTGAGTTTATCTTTATTCTTTGCAAAACATCAGTATTTTCTAATCATGACTAGCTCTACTCACAAATGTAAAATCTTTCCCTTTTACAAATCAAACAAAATTTAAAGTTTCAGAATACTTTCAACATTATTACTTAGCAATTAAAAGGAAAAATAAATTATGCACCAGTATAATTGACTGATTGCACTTCACAGACACAAGCACAGTCTTTTCTATTAAGAGATGCTTTTATTTTAACTAAGTTTTTTTGAAGTTTGGTGTTTTTTCAAGCCTTCCTAAATATCTGTGGGTTATTAAGCTCCTTTATCTCAGTTTTCTCAGGCTCACCAATTAACTGATTTCTTTGCAAATGAAGAAGAGACATAGACTTGAAACATTCAGCTGCTGCAAAAGAGAAAACTACAATACTGTTAAAATACAAATAGTATACAAGAATAGCAAAACAGGAAAATGCTAACTATTGCAACTTCAGCATTACAACCTCAGAGCACTTGAAATGTGTTTATGAAGTACAACTTACAAAATTATAGCATACTAAGAAAATATATCCAAGGATCTAAGGAAATGGCAGGTTTTCTCTGATTTTGATTTCTTTTTAAATTTTTTTTTTTTTTTATTTAAAAGATAAACTAAGTCACTGCTGGGAGGTATTTTGAAAAAAATTGAATATTTGTACAGTTCTGGTGTCCTTGTACAGTTCTGGTGTCCTCAACATAAAAAGGACATGGAACTGTTGGAACAAGTCCAGAGGAGGGCCACGAGGATGATCAGGGGGCTGGAGCACCTCCTGTATGAAAATAGGATGAGAAAATTGGGGCTGTTCAGCCTGGAGAAGAGAAGCTGTGTGGAGACCTCATAGCAGCCTTCCAGTATCTGAAGGGGGCTTATAAGGATGCTGGGGAAGGGCTCTTCATCAGGGACTGTAGTGATAGGACAAAGGGTGACGGGTTCAAACTTAATCAGGGGAAGTTTAGATTGGATATAAGGAAGAAGTTCTTTATCGTAAGGGTGGTGAGGCATGGGAATGGGTTGGCCAGGGAGGCTGTGAATGCTCCATCTGTGGTGGTGTTCAAGGCCAGGTTGGACAGAGCCTTGGGTGACATGGTTTAGTGTGAGATATCCTTGCCCATGGCAGGGGGGTGGGAACTAGGTGATCCTAAGGTCCTTTCCAACCCTAACTATTGTGTGATTCTATGATTCTATGAATCAAGAATGACATTTAGTTCCTGGAATCTTCTTTAACTGATTCTAATATATTAAAGAAATAGACTTTTTTAGGATGCCTGAAAATGTTAACTACAGAGTTCATATCTTGATCGTTAGTAAAGCCATTTTTTTCATATTCTTGCAAACTCTTACAGGACAGATGAGGCCTCATGAAATCAGTCTCTTTGAGTCCTTGGCTGAAGCATGCTAGGTGCATATTTGCAAAGCTTAATGTAGGTTTCAGCTGAGAATCAGTTGTGAAATGTCAAAAAAAGCCCCATAGAACATGAACATTACACACTGAATTGTCTGACTGTTCAACTCCAGATCTAATCCATGGTACAATATTTATCTATGGAAGCTGCTAGCAAACCAGGAACCATGTATCTGTCATCTGATACCTTTACAACTTGCCAGGGTATTTTAGTAGCTGTCTGTAGTGTGTTTATTGACTTTTTCTTGTGAGAACTTTCAAGGTAAAACCATCATCAGGGAGTCTGGTATTGTTAGTAATAGTCTGATGAAAAATTAGTACAATCATATTTAGGATGTACCATTAACCTATTCAAACAGAAATTATTGCCTAGCAGGTAGTTGATAAATAAATAGAATCATAGAATCATAGAATCAACTAGGTTGGAAAAGACCTTTAAGAAGATCATGTCCAACCATTACCCCAGGACTGCCAAGCCCGCCATTAAAACATGTCACTAAGAGCCTTCATCTACATGATTTTTGAATACTTCCAGGGACGGTTATGCCACAACTTCCCTGGGCAGCCTGTTCCAATGTCTGATTACACTCTCTGTGAAGAAATTTTTCCTAATATCCAATCTAAACCTCTCCTGGTGCAGCTTGAGGCTGTTACCTCTTGTCCTATCACTTGTTACTTGGGAGAAGAGATCAACCCCACCTCATTACAACCTCCTGTCAGGTAGCTGTAGAGAGCGACAAGGTACCCCCTGAGCCTTCTCTTCTCCAGACTAAACAACCCCAGTTCCCTCAGCTGTTCCTCATTAGACTTGTGCTCCAGACCCTTCACCAGCTTTGTTGTCCTTCTCTGGACCTGCTCTAGCACCTCAATGTCTTTCTTGTAGTGGGGGGCCCAGAACTGGTCACAGGATTCAAGGTGCAGCCTCACCAGCACTGGGTACAGGGGGATGATCACTGCCCTGGCCCTGCTGGCTACTCTATTGCAGCCCAGAATGCCACTGGCCTTCTTGGCTGCCTAGACACAAACTGGCTCATGTTCAGTTCTGTCAATCAGCACCCCCAAGAAAATCAGGTGTCTACACTGGAATACCACAGAGCATATACTCGTAGTATTGATGCTAAAACAGCAACACAGAAAGGGAAAAGCCTCAGTCTGGTCGCTGATGTTTCAGAAAGATAAAGCTATTATAGAAATTACTTGCAGCTCTCCTAATAAGGAACCACATGACAGCGAGCACCACACTTTTGCACTCAGTATCATTATTTATCCAAGTAAGTCATAGATGTGTTCAGACAGAATGAAAGCAGAATCACTGCTGAGAAAAGGTTAGGGCAAAATGCCTTTACTGAAGATAGTACTACATTCATCACAAACACAGCATTTCTAAAGAAAGATTCCTTCTAGTAGCAACTACAATAGTCACAAATACCCAGTAGAAAAAACAAATGCAAGATGATCAAACTGAACACATGGGAAAACATACCAGTGTGAAACATCTACAAAGTTTGCCATCAGACCCTATAGAAGTATTCGAATATTGAGAGAAAACTGTACAAATCGGTATCTTGCATTTTAGCATAATAGAAAAATCAATACTTTGGGAAATAAACTGAAAACCAACTTCTTTTTCTAGGATATTTCTGCCAGTTAGTACAAAAGACATGCAAATTCACTTGAAGTGGGTTTAATAAAAAAAAATATATTAGAAGTGAATTTAATATTGGAATTAATACTTAAACACTTGGGACTATTGCTAATAATAAACCTAATAGAATTATCCCACTTGGCTGTCCTGGCACTTGAGTGAGTTTCTGTAATCTGTGACATGAATTTCTGCAGCTGCTGTCACCTAGTAGTCAGTCCCGATCCTTCTGAACTGTTACAGTTTCTAAGGAAATGCTGAAGCTAATGCTACAAACTAATTACATAGATGAGACTAAATCCATACTGTAATCGCCTCTTCAGTGATCTTATCCAGTGTGTTCAGATGTGGCCACGGTGAAATATGCTGAATTACCATAGTAACATAGGTAGCTTTAAGTACTGTTTCTACATAAAAGAGAGATTTCTCTACATAGCTAAGAGTTATGAAGCAATTATCCCTAAAAACCTTTTGTTGTGTCTTTCACACAATGGAAAAGAGCCTAAATTAAGTAAAATATATAGCTTGCTGTGCTAGGTTGAAATGAAAATGGGGCTCAACTTAAGACATGAATATTTACAAAATGTATGTAGGAAGGTAGATGTATTTTAGAGCAATTTGTTAGAGTGTACACCTGCAGCAGATGATATATGCTGTTGTTATTTCATTACAAGTGTGTTAAGTCCCAAATGTCTGACTACAAGCATTGACTGTGAATGTAAAAACACACGTACCATTTCCAGTAGCACAGACACGCTTCCCATGTTATAATTTTATGTCAAGAAGGATGACTGAGCTCAACCCTTTGCCCTTTTTCATTTAAAAAATTGTCCTTGCTAGCCAGAAAACATTACATACTTTCCAGAACATCTGTTATTAACAGAGTCACTGGTGTGCCTAGGGTTGTTCACAGATACGACATAATTTTGTACAAGCCACAGACAGGAGCAATACAAAACAACCTAATTTTCATTCAGACTTCTTTTTTGCTTTTGTTTGCTTGTTTACCTTTAGGCTTGATCAATAATGTATGTATGTTGATGGCATGAACCACACCTTAAAATAACACTTTGCACACTCAGTAAACTGTGAAATTATAGCTGTGCCCAAGCAAGGGACTTCGGAGTATTTTGCCGCTCCGTTGCAGGATACTTTATTTCTTGCCTTCCAACAGCTTTCCCAAAAATTTGGAAGGAAAAATGTGACAAATGAAGGTCTTCTGATGAACTGAGGAAGGTTTGTGCTGAATGCAGACGTCCTGAAGATGGCACCTGCTTTGTGTCAGTTTTCTCGTTAACTTCTGATGTTGTGGCCACGTGTGATTTTCCTGATGAGATAAGGGCAAAAGAGTAACTCATCTCCCTCTCTCTGAATCTATGGGGTCTTCAGGAACACAGAAATGTAGCACCCGTACCCACCCCTCAATTCCACTTGAACTGCATGAAGGAGATGGGTCAGCTAAAGAAGGTGGAATAGGACTTGGTCCTGCAGGATGCAACACAGCAGCTGCAGCCCAGGAGTTGGTGCAGACAAAACAGTTTTCTACCACTTCGAGGCACCTGAATCTGTTAGTAACAGGACAAAAGCAACTCAGGAAACTGGAGTAAGGTTAGTTTATGATATGGTAATACAAGCATCATTCTCATGATTAAGCCCAGCATATTTGTACTCATTCAAGATATCATTTACATAAACTTCTTTTTTGGAAAGTCACATTTGTTTGAAAACATTTTAATATAATGAGTCTGAAAATGTTAATCTTGGTATCACAGGAGTGAGTAATAGTAATAACAAAGATTAGTTAGGAATTTTTTGATGATGTTTTATTGCTGGTAAGTTGTAATCCACTTTTACTGTTTAGAGCAATGGCTGACCTTTATGTCATTATAGAATATGGGTTTGAAATGTTGACTTTGATTATTATTAAAAACCAAATGTGGTAATCCATTAAACTACCACATAGCTCCTCAGAGTTTGCCACATTTATGAAGAGGTGAGTGGAAGGAGCTAGGAAAATATAAGTGTATATATATTTGCTGAATCCTCCTAGAGCTGTAATAGTAATGTTAAAAGCCATATATTTCATAGCTGCACAAAATAATACATAAGTGCAGAAATTATTTAGTTTAGCCTCCCAACAGTAATTCAAGAGAATGTTATTATCCTCCTTACTGTAAACTACTGGCTTCATAAGGTAGTATAAAAAGTCTTGATATCTAACAGCTCCTTTTAAGAGAAAAAAAATAATTAGACCTGATCCCCAAGATTTTGTCCCCTATACTTACTTTAAACTCATTAGAGAATATTTAGAGAACATGAGAATAAAAATGAGATTGAATTGCAAACTTGAATTTCTAATTTATGTGTAATTGAGGTTTAGTCTTATCCTAGCAAGCACTGGAGTTCTTAAGTGGAATGGGCTAGATTCATCAACCTTTTAAATCTAAAATATATTTGCTTTATAAAAGTGCTAAAACCTTAGAGATCTTTGTGTTCAGATTGATTTTTCATGGTGGGGAAATAAAAACTACATTTTTAAAATGCTTTTATTAGAAAATTCATGTCAAAACTTGTAGGAAAATTTGTTTACCAGAACCTATGTTATTTGGATACATTAAAATCCCTATTTCAATTTAATGATCAATGCTTTTCTTTTTTTTTTTCTTTTTTTCCTAAGCTTTGCATATTGTTTAATAAAAAGTAGAAGTGGGAGAGAGATGATGCTATTAATCTGCAGAAGAAACTGTGAGAAGAAACACTCCAGCCTGCTCAGGAAAATTCTATGTTGCTGAATTTTATCAGAAGTGAGCTTGATGGAGTTGATGTTTTTAACAGGCAAAAAATTATTCCACCCCAGGGGCTTTCCTTCCCTGTTTTCGCATTACAGTACAGAGCATATCTATTTGTCAATGCACATAGCTAATAATATAGAATCATAGAATGGTTAGGGTTAGAAAGGACCTTAAAACCATCTAGTTCCAGCCCCCTGCCAGGAACAGGGAGACCTCACCCTAGACCATGTTTCTCAAGGCTCTGTCCAACGTGACCTTGAACACTGCCTGCTATGGAGCATTTACCACTTCTTCGGGCAACCTGTTCCAGTGCCTCACCACCCCCACAGTAAAGAACTTCTTCCTTATATCTGTCCTGAACTTGCCCCCTTCAGATACTGGAAAGCTGCTATGAAGTCTCCACACAATCTCTTCTCCAGGCTGAACAACTTTCTCAGTTTGTCTTCCTATAGGAGGTGCTCAAGCCCCTTTATCAATCTTGTGGCTCTCCTCTGGACTTGTTCCAACAGCTTCATGTCCTTGATGACCGCCTTGATCCAAGAGGCAATGATAACAACCAGCTCCATGGGGAATTGCTTGAATTATCATCTGCCTCTGCACAAAAAAGAGGAATTGAATACTCTTTTCCATGCCCCTCCTTAATTTCAGAGAAGGGTGATGTCCTGTTAAGGTTCTGAATCACCTCCATCTTCATATGTTGAGGCAGTCTGAGATATAGAACATGAAGCATGGGAGTAACAATCTCAGAAATGTATTATAACTTAAAACTCTTGGTTTGGCTGGTGGCACATTCACAACTTCAGTTGTTAGTTCATAACTAGTTTTTAGCCCATCATGGAATCCTTTTCAACAGACAGCAATATTGTGATCTGAATTACATTAATTGTGTAACTAATACCTGAGAAGTAGGCTCTCTCTTTTAAGAAACATGATAGTCCTGCGATTTTGTGGAGTAGAATGAGACATATAAAGATTTAAAAGTCTGTCTTGAGGTCTTGGGAGCTGCACTCAGGTCAAGAGCAGACACAGTGTGCATTAGTGATGAAAATCGGTAGTTACAAATATGAATGATGACAAATGAAAGTGCATTATAGTCACAGCAGTTTGTAATACTGGGTGAGCATCCATTGAGAGAACAGGAAATCTTTTCTTCAATTTCCAGAGGGGATGAAAAATAAAAGATTTTAATATTTTCCCTGAGCTTTTTCTCAGTGAAAAACTGTAAAAATGTGATGGATTCTGATACGGAACAGTGCTGAAATCAAGAGTCATTTAGCCCAGCCCAACCCATGGAGCACTGATATTTCATAGATATGCAAGCCCAGCTGGAAGTACCTCAGAGATGATAGAGAACAGTTGATTACATCTTGGTTCTTGGTGTTTGTGAATAGTACCAGTGTTTCCTGTGACAATGAAAGACACGGTAACGGGAAGTGTATTTTTCGGTGACTGAACCTGACACAGAGAAAACCTGAGTTGCAGCTGCAGATTTTTGTACTTTCGTGCAGTTAGAACAGGCCACCAAATAGAATATCTCTTTCTAGTATGTTGTCCCCAAAGTGTTTGCTGAATTCTACACCGGCAGACAAAAGTGGCCTTCAGGGAAGACAAGGAGCATCCTGAGATTGTAGTAGAAATGGTAGACAGCAATTTCTCTGCAGCTTATTACTTGCTGCTGCCACAATATATAGTATTCATAAGGTGAGACCTGTTAAGTGACTGAGTGTGATGATGCTTACCACTGCAGTGAGGCAGGTGTCTGCCTAAGGGAGTCCTGAAGCTGCAGATGGCTCAGGGAAGCAGTAGAGCTCCTGCCAAAGTAGTCTTCCAAAACAGGAAGGTCATTCAGGTGAAAATGTATAAAGTCTGTATGTTGTCAGAATGCCAAACTGATTAGGATCATTCAGTAACTCTCAGGCAGCTGATAAGTACCTAAGACCCTTCCCCAACAATGTAAATCTGTCATTTATTTAAATGAGTATTTCATTCTCTCTCTGTGAGCTGTGAAGCAGTCAGGCAGTTAGACTGGATGACCATTGTAGGTCCCTTACAACTGACATATTCTGTGCTATGCTATACTATACTATGGAGGGATTCTATAAGTACATTGCAAGTAAAAGACAGACTCGGGACAATGTGGGCCCTCTCCAGAAGCTATCGGGAGAGCTGGCTACCCTGGATTTAGAGAAGGCTGAGGTTCTGAATGACTTCTTTGCCTCAGTCTTCACTGGCAAATGCTCTGACCACACCACCCAAGTCTTGGAAAGCAGACACAGGGACTGTGAGAATGAAGACCTTGGGCCCACTTCAGGAGAGGATCTGGTTCGAGACCATCTTAAGAAGCTGAATGTGCACAGATCCATGGGACCTGATGAAATTCCATCTGTGCATTGTGAAGGAGCTGGTGAATGAAGTTGCTAAGACATTGGCCATCATATCTGAAAAATCATGGCAGTCAGGTGAAGTTCCCGACGACTGGAAAAAGGGTAACATAACCCCCATTTTCAAAAAGGGGAAAATGGATGACCCAGGGAATTACAGACCAGTCAGTCTCACCTCTGTGCCTGGCAAAATCTTGGAGCAGATTCTCCTGGAAGGCATGCTAAGGCACATGAAAAGCAACAAGGTGCTTGGTGACAGCCAGCATGGCTTCAACAAGGAGAAATCCTGCCTGACCAACTTGGTGGCCTTCTATGATGGGGCTACGGAACTGAATGGACAGGGGTAGAGCAGCTGATGTCATCTGCCTGGACTTGTGCAAAGCGTTCGAAATTTGCAAAGAGGTTGACACTGTCCCACAAGACATCCTTGCCTCTAAATTGGAGAAACATCAGTTTGATAGGTGGACCACTCGGTGGATAAAGAACTGGCTGGACAGCCACACACAAAGAGTTGTGGTCAATGGCTCAATGTCCAGCTGGAGACGAGTAACGAGTGGTGTCCCTCAGGGATCGGTGTTGGGACCGGTCTTGTTCAACATCTTTATCGGTGACATGGACAGTGGGATTGAGTGCGCCCTCAGCAAGTTTGCAAATGACACCAAGCTGTGTGGTTTGGTTAATACGCTGGAGGGAAGGAATGCCATCCAGAGGGACCTTGACATGCTTGTGAGGTGGGCTGATGCCAACCTTATGAAGTTCAACCATGACAAGTGCAAGGTCTTACACCTGTGTTGGAGGAATCCCAGGCACAGCTACAGGCTGGGCAGACAAGAGATTCAGAGCAGCCCTGTGGAGAAGGACTTGGGGGTGTTGGCTGATGAGAAACTGAACATGAGCTGGCTTCAGTGTGTGCTCACAGCCCAGAAAGCCAACTGTACCCTGGGCTGCATCAAAAGGAGTGTGACCAGCAGCTCGAAGGAGGTGATCCTGCCCCTCTACTCAGCTCTCGTGAGACCTCACCTGGAGTATTGTGTGCAGTTCTGGTGTCCTCAACATAAAAAGGACATGGAACTGTTGGAACAAGTCCAAAGGAAGGTCACGAGGATGATCAGGGGACTGGAGCACCTCCCGTATGAAAGCTGGAGCTGTCCAACCTGGAGAAGAGAACGCTGCATGGAGACCTCATAGCAGCCTTCCAGTGTCTGAAGGGAGCCTACAAGGGTGCTGGGGAGTGACTCTTCATTAGGGATTGTAGTGATAGGACAAGGGGTAACAGGTTCAAACTTAACCAAGGGAAGTTCAGATTGGATATAGGGAGGAAGTTCTTTAGGGTAAGAGTGGTGAGGCACAGGAATGGGTTGCCCAAGGAAGCTGTGAATGCTCAGTCCCTGGCGGTGTTCAAGGCAGGGTTTGACAGAGCCTTGGGTGACACAGTTTAGTGTGAGGTGCCCCTGCCCATGGCAGGGGGGTTGGAACTCAATGATCTTAAGGTCCTTTCCAACCCTACCTCTTCTATGATTCTATAATTCTATTCTTTTCTATGCTATGCAGTAATTATTGGTCCTTAGGTGAGGTCCCAAGACTCCAAAGTGCTTTAGGAGAATCTTCAGCTGTTGCTTAGCTGCCTTCCCATAAATGCACAGGCAGAGTTACTCAAATGATGAAAGGGTTATCAGTCATTGAATAGGAACATTATGCTGATGATTTCCAAACTAGGGATTTCTGCTTGAGATTTTGAAAAAAGTAATAATTAAAAAAATTCTTATGTGTCCAACGACAGTGGTCCGCTAATAGAAATAAGAATTTCTATTAATTAGCTTGTTGTTTTGTGGAAAGAAACTTCGCAAACAATTAGATGTTTAATTTATGTATTTGAATAAAAATAAAAAAGAAGGCTTCTCCTAGAAATGCATTACCTTAGTAATTAAAGCATTGGCCTGAATTCAAATCCCATTCTGCTGAATTCAGTTCAGGAATTGCAATTCATATCCTCCAGGAATACCCATCAAGAAACAATTGAGTGTTTTAGCTTGACCACCTGTTTTCTTTCCTGTTGGAACTCTTCCACTTTACATAAATAATTAATCAAGCATTGAAAGAGTGATGTGAACCTGCAGCTCTTACATCCTGGTTGAACCTCTAACCATTGGCCTGTCAACAGCAGACAACTCATGCCTATCTGCATTAGGTGTTCTTTATAGGGACAAAATGTGCTTATGAAACATTTTTCACCTGAGTGAGACAAGGCAGTGGAGAAGAGGTCTGTTTTAAGCATCCAATCGCCCAGGGTATCTAGTGCCTCAAATAGGATCAAAACCCTTTTCAAGATATGTAACAGGCCATGGCCTTCCCAGTCATTAAGTGGCTGAATGTGAGTTATGTAAGGAACTATAACACCAGCAGTGTTGGATAACAGCAAAACATCATTGACTGAGGAATGTGGTGCCCATCTCAATCTAAGGAAGAAAGCTTGTCTTCATTAGATAAACTTGGCTATACAGGTCACGTCAATTATCTAATTAAGATGATTTTTGAAATTATTAACTGCCTGGTTAGTAGGCAGAGATTTTGGCCAGAAAGCCGCTGAGTGAAAACCAATATTCCAAATTTAATTTATATAATTGGTTGATGGAAAAGCAACCCCAGAATTTAGAATATTTTTGAGAACTTTAAATTCTTATATTGCTAACTAGAGTCATTTCAGCAGATAGGTACATTCAAGATCCTAGAACTGGCTCAAACAACTAGCCTATATAAACTACACTGTAAATTCAAACTTGTAGGTTGCTTTGGTTTTTTGGTTTGGTTTTGGTTTTTTTTGTTTGTTTGTTTGTGTTTTTTAAAACATGCTGAGAAGCTTTTCTGCTACAAAGCTCTGCCTTTCCTCTTATAATGCATTATGTATTTTAAAGCACTGTCAGACAGTCTGAAAAACATTGAATCAAAACAGAGATTTTAGTTGCTCATTTTAGCTGCCATTGGTTCTCTGGTACTGTCTTCAACATACAGCATTCAGAAATTTTGGTTTTCCCTTTTTTACTTTTGTGACACTTCCAAGGTAACTTGGAACTGATGTTTGGCACATTTTTTGTAGACAATGGATGCAAGTCACATTATTTTTAAGGACTGCATTTCAAAGAAATGCTAGTAAAGAAAGGAACCAACATAATTTTAAGATTCTCATTTTGTCAGGCACCTTAGCTATAAAAAAATGCTTTGGAACAAAAAAAAAAAAAAGAAAATTTTCTGGTTGCAAGATCTCAGAGGTTAAGCAGGCTTTTTTAGATTCCTATCCTGGTTTCTTTCCTTTTATTTTCAATTAGGTCTATCAATCTCTTTGTCAAAGAGAATTCTAAAGGTAATATTTGACTGAGGTAATCTCCAGAAAACCTCATGTTAGATTCTTAGTATTGTGTAGATATTTCCATCAGAGGACTCCATAGTAAAGTAGTAAATGCAGTTGAAATTTACATTTGCTGGTGATACCTTACAAGACCATTGCTCTCATTATGACTCTACTCAGGAAGAGATGAAGCACTAGTGATTACAGAAGACCACTGAAATTAGTCCTTTTTCATCTGCCTGGTTTAGTTTGTACCCATGTTGCCTTCTTTCTAGTTTAATCTACTTTGTGTATGCGATGGAGGTCTACCAAAAAAGAGGGATTTTAACAGTCAGTAATAACAAAATGCTTCTTTTTATACAGCTAAATCTTAAAATATCATTCCAGCAATAGCCTAATGTCTTTAAAAGATGAAAGCATGAGGAGACCAGGGAAGAAGATATCTTTATTGGGAAGGAGTAGTTAAGGAATAAAGAGAAAGTAAAAAGGCTACAAGTTATGAAGGAAAATTATTAAAATAACAGTAGAGAGCAGCTCGAAACAGAAATCAGACATCAACATTACTATATCAAGAAATATGTAGCATATAAAAACCTCTTCACTCTTTTTATGCTACCATTTTTAAAGGACATCAGCTGAGAAAAACTGTCACAGAAGCTGAGATTCACCACAGAGTTTCATTTAGCTCCTAAGTGACTTCCTGAACAGTTGCCTAGGAAGCAATAAAATCCATATTTCATATTGCATTTCTATAACAAAGAAGATGGTATTACCTCTTTCTACGAAGACCAAGAAAGACTGAAATTCTCATCTTGGACTAGTAGAAGTCAAAATTTTCTTAGCTGGAATCTCTATGTTGGCACTGCTTCAATGAGAAATCAGGCCTCTAGTTTACTTAAGGTATTAAAATAGTGTTTTGGTTTTGGTTGTTTGGAGGATTTTGTTTGTTTATTTTCCTTTATCCCTAAATATTATTGTTTTTCTTAATTTGCATTAGCTATGGTGAATAAGTGTATTCAAGTTGAAGTGTACAGGCCTTTCATACAAGTCAGCATATATGCATTATTATGAGTATCTCACCAAGCACATAACCTGTGTTTGCTTAAAATGCACAGTGATTTCTCCACTGCTTTGTTTTACTGGAATATCATCAAATTGGTTTATTTTTTTTTTATGAATTCCTGCTTTATGTAAGGCTAATATTAAAACATTTTCTTCTTCAACAAGATTTAAAGCAAGAACAAATTTAAATACCTATAATTATAGAACTTAGAACTGTTAAGCAGGTAAAGTTACTGTTGATGCATATTTACTCTCTGTGGAGATATTGACTTCATCATTTAACGGTTTAGTCCTGTAGTTATTAAAACATTAACTGTTTACCCAATAGCTATTATAACAACTGCTTTTGCTTTTGAATGCTAAATAAATCTGATGTGGTTCAGCCTGAAATGACAGCTTTATCCTTAAACTCTGTTCTAGGTCACTCCTTTCCTGACTGCCCCTTCTTTTCCATTTCTGTTTAGACCCTTGTTACGTGCCCTTGTTACTGCTCTTTAATTTTATTCTTCCTTGCTCTACCAATTCTCAGAAATGGACCACAGAAATCCTGGGAAATGAGAACTCAAAGAGACCTCAAGAAGCCACATTATATATCTTCCTTTTCTTTTTTTTTCTTCTTATCATGTGGATTCTACAGAAAGGACACAAGTATGAAGAACTTCACTTATGTGCTTGGTTCACTTGGATATTCTGTGATGAAGAATGCTCTGCTTTCTTCCTTTCAGCTCTGTGAGTTTCACTGTGAATAAGTGCTCTAAGACAAAACTGTTTCTTCCAAGGAGAAAAACCACACAGACAAATACCGACAACTGCAGTGTTCATCCTGAGGCAGATCAAAAACACTGTTAGGCTGAAATAATTTCTGATAATCAATTTACACCTGTTGAGTGTAGTATGTACTTTAAAGTTCATTTGCCAGAGTAGTTATTGTCAATTTACTGCAGACATGAAAAGGCATAATTTCTCCTTTCTGGAATCTACAAACTCCTGATTTTGAGCCCAGCCAGATCTTCTCACCCTTGTGCAGCCATCTGGATTGCTCATCTCTCATTTTTTCTGTTGAGGTTTGTGCTATATTTTATATTTTGTATGCTATTATATAATGCAATACAGAATGGTTCCCTTAGAAACATCAAAAAAGGTGTTGTTTCAAATTACTGGCAAACTGTAATTTTACTACCAAGAATTGAAATACTATTTATACATTCAGGCCAAGGGTTAGATGATGTGAGAAGGTGTGACTGGGTATAGGAATGTTTGGGTCTCTCCTCCCTTCCATCTTCCTATTCCCTCTACACTGATCTTGTATCTTCAAGGGCCAGGACTAAACTAAGAGATAGATAGGGCAAGAAAATGACTGAAACCCTTCCTTCCTTATCATATAGAGGACTGGGACTGGAAAGAGTTGTAAAAGACCAGTGAGGTACCATCAGTACAAATAATTTTGGTAGCAGTTGATATGTCATCTATTGAAAAGTGTGGTGCTATTGTGGTATGAATATATTATGCCTTATTACTTCAAATCAATATGTGGCAAGCAAATAAAACTCCCATCGTGTCTTCTGGATTCTAAGATTATAATTCAGGTTTGACAGCAATACAACGGGTTTGAGGAAAGGAAATTGGTACTTTGGAGTTCTTCAGGTCTGGAATACATGATAAAGCCAAAATATTATTCTATCAGCATAAACAGAGATAAGAGTTAGAAGATAATTTATTCTATAGTGCATTTTTGGTCAATATTTAATTTGCTAAAATGCTTCATAGCAACCATAGTCTAAACAACAGTTTTTCCATGAAACGAGCACTGAAATACTGTTTCCTATCAGGTAACTATCCCCCTGATTTCACTGGGACTAGTCACCAAATTATGATGCATTTGGAGTAAATGTGACAGAACAGAACTACATGAAATCCAAGAGAAAAAAAATAGGTGAGTAATTCTGCACAATTAATGAAAAAAGGTGGAAAATTATGTCAGACTTTTAATGAGCCTTGAGCTAGCCACAATAATCGAATACTGCAGGTGGTCATGACATCCATCAGTTATGGCCCTCTTTCTATGAAGGAATACTTTCAAATCAGTCAAATATGATTGTGTTTTATGAGTACATAAGTGCAATAAACTGTTATAATTCAAAAGCAGTATCTTTGTTATAATACTGTTATTCTGACTAATGATGTGACTGCTGTGATTTGATCATTTCTGATCAATAATCTTAACTTTTCCAAAGTTACATCTGAATATAACCACAGTACTTCCTCATAATTTATGCTATTGCTGTGTTTACTTTGCCAAAACTTTTAGAATATGAAGTAATCTTCATTTGCTAAAGTAGATTTGCATTTCTTAAAATTATTTGAAGTTTTAAATATATTAGTAGCTGTTTAAATAAAATATTGGAATGATAATTTATCCTTAAAGAACCATGCGTTTGTGTTCATCTGACATGAATGTAGTAGCACTAAGATAAACCTGAGAAATATTTCTTTTTGGGATATGTTTTGTAAGCTTTTTTTTATGTTATAGAGCAACACAACATATTATGCATGTAATCACCTAAAATTTCCTACTAAAATCAGCTGAAAAGCTATAAGAATAACACCTGTGTTGTTTGTGATGAAATTGAAAACTCTGCAGTATGAATAACCCTGGGGAGGGTGTTTAACTTGGAACCGGCCACTGCTGGGCTGCAGATGAGCACAATATAATGTGTAGACTACAGAAAGAAAATCTGGTGGCCAATTCAGCACACGGAAGGAAGGCTGCAGGAAGACAATGACTTTAGGCCAGGTGGCATGGGATCAAGCAATACAGCAGGCTAAATGGTGGAAGTTGGGCACTTGGGAGAAAAAGCTATCGGTTTGAGGAGAATTGTGATTTGGGGTCCTGGTGAGCAAAGCTGGATTGTTCCTTGGAGGTACTGGCTTTTACAACACTTTGTGATACCCACCTGTAGTACAGGCAAAATGTGTTTGTACTGTCCTTCAGAGATCTGGAAGCTATGTGGACTTTTTGTAATCTCTTGCTGCCACAGTGACTTCCCATAGCTGCCTAACACCTCTGAGCCTGCAAAGATAGATATTACTGAATAATATTTATGCCTTATAATAAGATTTTAGCTTAGGGTAGCACACTGTAACCCTTAATATTATTGCATAATGGTGATGTATCACAAAATGAAGGAGATAACTGCTCTGTTCAGGTGTTGGAGGTGGTGCAGTGATTCTTTCTGGATCTCTATGAGGAAAGCCAAGCAACAAATGGCTTAATAAAATAGCTGTTTTAATAAATCTGAATAAAAAGAGGAATGCAGATAAAGAGCAAATCTCCTATTTCTTTAGATGTTAGGAACCTTTCTTTTATGCAGCATCAGACAGGTTCTGGATGGATTTTCCCACAGCACGCTGTGCAGGTGCCAGCCATGGAGAGGTTCCCTCCTCTCATGCTGTGATGCCCTTTATCTCCTTAAAAAATCAAACCCACGTATCTTCTCCTGACAGACTTGATCTCATAACACCCACTAGCATGCAGCATGTGCTCACATGGGGCACTCCAGTACGTTCTTTATAGCAGCTGCTCGTGGCAATGTATGAGCTTCTTAAACCCGAAGTACAAGGCTCAATAGAGCAGACATGGCTTGCCCACGACCACTAACTCCTCAAACACAATGTCTTCCATGAGGCTCCCAATAGAATAACCAATTCAACAAGCCTAGGCAACAAGAGCTCAATCCTTTGCAATGGATTTTTGTATGTGTTTAAGCCTTTTAATTATTTCTTGCAATGTCACTTTCTGTAACATAGCAAACAAGTTATCCCAAAAAGTGCAAGTATAAAACATAAGTATTGTATGGATTTGTTTGGATTGAAGTGACTTTTACTGAGTTAGTGTAAGCCACTAAAGAGTCATTTGAATGTAATTCAAGCTGCTTCTCTAAAACTTGCTGTGAAACATTTAGTGCTTCAGTAATGATGGCACTGCATTTGGTAGGAAATGAAGTGTCACAGGAGTGCGAAGCTTTCTATCTTCAGCTGATGTTGCAATATAAAAGCAAAGTACTTGCTGCTTCATTTTAGACATCAGTGAGGCCACATCATCATGGTGTAGATGATATTTCAGTAATAGTTTGGTTCACTTAAATACCTTGAATGTAACACGCTAAAGTTATAAATACTAGACATACTTTAAGTTAGGAAGACTCAGAACCTTAACCTCAGTGTATCAAAATGTAAAGAAAAACAAAACAAAATATTTTGCTTCCAAATGAACATCCGGATTCCCAACTAATTGGTGACTTCATCCAGAAACTGAATAGCCTTATCTACTGTCAGTTTTCGATCTGTGAGTGTGTCCTTCCACTTTTAGGACCACGTATATTTAAGAAGTAAATGTCTCTGCATCTCAAATATGTTCAAATTGGGGGTTGTTTGTAAATTCCAAATATTTCTACCAAGTAATTTTCCTGAAAACCAGGCTAAAGGATTTATTGCTTTCTTATCTACTGCCTTTATTATAACTGTGAATAATTCATTATGAGAAAGAAAATGACATATTTTTAGCTGAAAATATAACATTTTATTTCATTAATTTTAATTAAAAAGATAAAGTTGAATTCAACAGTAAATGAAATATAATTCTAAATGGAAAAATCAAGAAACTTAATGTTGAAAATATCGGAACATATTCGGCTTTTAGCCATATGACTTCTTATTGAAATGGCAGGGGGCTTGGAACTAGATGATCTTTAAGGTCCCTTCCAACCCATTCTGAGATTCCATGATCTTCATTTTGCCTTTGCAGGAAGGCAGAGAAATTAAAGCACGGTTCTGTTCATAAAAAATGTTGGAATCCTCATGACAGCATAACTTTTGGAAGGATAAAACATTATGTAAGTGTAATTTGACAGGATAAAAACATTCTTTATGGCTCCCACAAAATCTAATGATGAAATACAGAAGTGTGCTGGCATCACTTGTATGGTAGTTTTTAGTTATATTCCGCTGCTCTTTTTGCTCCTTTGTCTATGCTATGAGATAAATTAACCTGTTTGAGATTTGATGTAACCAAGACTATAATAGCATGTGATTTTCTTTAAGTCACCCAGCCTGATGCCTTTCTGATGGGCCTAGGGAGTTCTTAGATGGTGCTCTTGCTTACCTGACATGCAATTCATCATGCACGCCTTAGGGAACAGTGAGAAGCTGGAGTGATAAAATATCATGGGGTTTGTGAAAGTAAGCAGGTATTGATGCCTAAGAAGTTCCAAATATTGCAGGGGAAAAACAGGGTTATAAGGATATACTTGGATCTTTCATCTCAGACAGTAGAGGTAGGAATAGGGGAGAGAGAGTGGAATTATTCATTTAATGACAAAATTATGGTTTTCATAATTTGATTATTTGTTCATATAGCAGCCTGACCTTTGGTGACACCTTTAATAAGATAAATAACATTCAAAATCACTGAAAAATATTTCAGATGTATAGGATCTCAAAAGTCTTTGATCTCAGTTGTTTCTTATTCCCCTTGAAAATATCAGGGAGAGACTTAGTAAGAGGAATAGCAATGCATCATCTTTTACTTCAGTTAGAGAATTATTTCAGAAGCATACCCAGTAATGGAGGTGGAGGGTGAGTAATCTAAAAGGAATTGATAAATCCTGTAACTGGTTTTGGATTTATTTGTTGCTTTTCTGTCCTAATCCCACTCTTCATCAATAAATTACTTTTTCATAGAATAACAAGTAAAGGGGATATGGGAAGGAGAGAGTATATAAGGAGTGAAACTCTGAATTTTTCATTGCTAAATACAAAATTTGACCATTTCAGCCGCCAGTATTTTTCATTAAGAAAATGGAAAGTTATCACTACAGTTCAGCTGGGCTTTTTATCTGTTTGCTTTCAGATCTCTTTAGAAACATGTTTAGCATAGAGAGTGTATAGTCTTTGATTACTTTTCTGGATGCTGCCCAGTGAATGTACTTTTCAGCAGATTGTCTCTGACCGCTGTTGCTTCTCAAAGTGCTCTGTTATTTCTATAGAGATTTTCCTTTTACCTCTCAGGATCTGAAGGAGACCTCATATATCCGGAAGACAGCAAAATAGATGGCATTTGACTGTATTGAAATGAGGGTATTTTTTGTCCTACGCACAGTTAAGGCCAGAAACCCCATTCTTTTGCTGGGTCACATTTTATTTGACTTTTCTTCAATTTTTATCTTTCTCCTATTGCTTCTTTTTCCCCTTTCAAACATGCCTGAAGGACTCTGCTCTCTGTTAGTTCTAACATAATGTCACTGGCCAGGTTGAAAAGATTATTTCTTATATAACATGATATATTGTTGGCTTTCAAATATATTTCTCACCACTACTTTTGAATGAACCCTCCATAAATCCAGCTGAGGGCAGGCAAGATCCATGCAGCTCTGGTAAAAAGGGTAAACCTAATTTACTAAAGATTCATGAGTTGTTTCCTCACACCCTGCCAGCTATTATACCAAGTATAGTATATCTGATGGAATTACTCTGAATGTGAAATAGTGTTTCTGCAGCAATTGAATTGAGAAAGATCACCAGTAGTCTCAAAGAAATAGAAACACTTTCTCTCCTTCTCTTAATTTATCATAAAATATAAATACATTTTAGTATGAGTTTAAAATTAACTGTAATGACAGTTTAATTTCTTCAAAGAAAACATTGTACTCCTGCCTTGCATGATCTGTATGAGTTTACGAGCAGCAAAACTCATTACCTGTATGCTCAAAATGTAGAGTGCATGCAAAGCAGGTAAGATTCAAATAAAATTGGTACAACCGATATTGTTCCACTGATTTTAGGCATTTATATTTGCAAGCATTTGCATCTGTGTATTAAAGAATTATGTGCTTGTTTGTTTGTTTTTTCCCCATGAAGTGCATTGTCTTTTAGGGCCCCAGCAGAGCAGCTGCACAAGGAGCAGCAGCAGCCATATTCACATGCGTTAGGCATCCAATGCTTGTTGCTTTCTTCATCCCTGCAGGGCGAAGAATGTCCATGTCTATACAATTGTCAATGGTAACCAGGTACATAAGAAGGATGTCTGTGCCCTCTCTTCCTTGCTCAGACCTAGCCTGCCTGACTGTCGCTGCATTAAGAACCACATAGACCATCCAGCCAGGAAGAGATGCAGCAACCTTGGCAGTCAGGCAGGCAGGGGTAATTTCCTTCTCTTTCTGTATTATATAGAATGGTGATAGAGGCAGGAGACACTTTGCCAAAGTGTGATCCTCCCATGTTTTGCCTTTTAGCCTGCTGCATTGCTCCAGTACAGAGGAACAAGGAAATTTTCCACATTTAGTAATTTGAAAATTAATGGTAAACTGTATTTAAAACTGAGAAGCAGAACATTTTGCATTCTAGCATGTTTATTAGCTATACTACTAGAAATAATTTAAAACCTTTTCATATGCAATTCATATGCTGCCTCATGTATAGTCTTAAAATGCATATTCTGAAAATCAAGTATGTAAATGCAGTTTATGCCTAAGGCAACTCTTCCTTGGCTACCCCCTGCTTCCCCGGGAAAGCTCACACGTACCATGTTTTCTAAGTTGAGAAGGGATTTAGCTGTCAGAAGCCTATTTTTCCATATTTAGTTGGGTTAGCCAGGCTGTTCAGAGAAAAAGCAGATATATCTTCATAACTCCTCACTGTGCCATGAATACATCAAAGCAAGGGGATACCCCACTCGTAGAGATTTTAATGGTAGAAATACCTTGTGCTAATGAATACATTGAACATTGTATTAGATAGTTCATCTGAAAACTATAAGGTAAACTGAATAATTCATCCTCTTCTTACTTCTGAGTTTAGTACACCAAATATGTGAGTTTTTCCACAGTTTCTTACCATTACATATCACTTGGATTGTGCATTTCAAGAGATAAGATGTTGAAGAATTACTTTAAAAGAAATCAATCTGGAAGAAAGGTGGATAAGCCTTGATGAAAACATAATTATGGATTATTTATGTGAGAGTTTGGACCAGGAACAATGTTCTGTGAAATTGTGATCTTAGCACAACATAAAGCAAACAAACCTTTTCAAGTGGATTAAAGTACTCAAGTGGTCTGAGCAGAGAGCTATAAGAAATACTGACTACGAAACTGAAGAGAGGGATGTAGAGAGCTACATCACAGGGGTTCATCCTTTTCTATATTTATTTTATGTATCCTTGGCAATTGAAAATAATGAAATAAATGTGGCTTTATAAATAGGCCTCTTTAGGAAACAAGAATATTAGCTTTGCTAAGTGGCTGCCTAATAGCTTCATATCGCTTTATATCCTAGAATGGGAAAAGATTTCTTTGCTTCTCTTCTGTCCCCTGAGGAACCCTCTGCCCTGTTTTCTTATTCCAGTGTACAGCCTTGTGACTGAGGCTGTGCTGCAAGATGTCTCCTTGACCCCACAAGGCTGGATAATATTCCTTATATATGCTGCACTGTTTCAGTCTTCCTAACTTGGAATGATAGCTCCTAAGGGGATAAAGTGTGTTGTTATCAAGTTTAGTTTCTTTAACAAGCCAATGGTCCAATCCGATATAAAAATCAAATTTTCAGAGCTTCACAATGAAGAAGCATTATGTATTTTTATTGGATCTAGCCCTGAGCTATCATGTCAAAAGTTAGCAAAATATTGTTCAAACCCTCTTATTGAATCAGAGGCTTCTGAGCTTTGCGTGGTTTCCCAAACACAGAGGAACCCGAAGCATCATAAATCTGCAAAAGAGTGAAAAAAGTGGGTTGTGCTAGGTGACAGAAATTGGTTATGCATTATCTAAGTTGGCAGCTTTCTGGAAGGGATAACTTAATAAAGTTTGCTTTGGTTAGATTTTTTTTTTTTTTTTAATCTCTATTAGAAATCCAGGTTTACTGACAGAGATGGAGGATACAAATTAAACTAAAACCTAATAATATCAAGTAAATGTCCTTACACTTTCCACAAATCAGGACAGTTTTCCCAGCCAGCAGAGTTCTAGGTCACTAATTATTATAGAGCAGCACCATTTACTTTTTCTCTTCAGCAAACTACACAAGAGAAACTTCTGAATTTTAATCAAGATTTATGCTGGAGGGAAGGAGGGAAAGATTTTTGAATGTTTTAGCTTGGAGGTAGTTTAATTATAATTATTATTTTATATTCATCATGTTGTATTATTTTAGCACCATCCTAATCAGGAGGAAAAAAAAGGCTAAAGTCACAATACCAAACTTTCTTCTCTCATTATTATTATTTTGTAGATTATTAAGTTGATCATGATCTATGTTTTAGATAGTCACTATTTTATTATTTAAATAAAGATCAAATAACAAAGTTAATTGCTATCCAAAGCACAGGGCTTTTTTTTTCAGTGTATTCTCTCAATTATGCTTACACTGGTTCTTTTGTAAGAATATGCATTAAATGAGCATCACTGAAATGCAGATGAAGACCAGTGCTGGAGCCTTAGGACTCATAAATCTCCTGAATTGCCCGTGTTTGTCTTTCTATAACAATACAATCTTATTTTTAGCTTGAAATTTCTTTTTCTTTACCAGTCAATTGGTCATTGAAATGATGACATAATTTTAAAGTGCAGAGTTTAATGGGACAATATGAGGTGATTTTCTTCAGAGAACACAGAGATGTTCTGGACAGGATTACATACAGACATTCAGTCAGAAAACTGGCCAAAACCCGAGTGGAAACAAAACCTCTTTTTTTTTTTTTTTTTCTGAAGTCAGAGAGGAGCTTAAATGTTTACTCTGATCTGTTGAACTCAAAGAGCCAAAATGACTTAGGTGGTATCTAAACCTGAACAACTAGTGGAACAAAAAAAATTGCTGATTTGAATTTTACAGATATCCATAAAGGACACTAAGGGAAAGTCACACAGGGATCTTTCTTCCCTGGTAGGATTTTAAAAATCATTTTAGCTTGGTTTGGATTAGTTTTTTAGATGCATAGCTTTTATCTTCACCTAGTAGGAAAAAAAGAATATGTTGTTTGTTGGATATTTTCTATCAAGTCTGACTTAATAATTAAAGGCTGGCTTCTCGCTGAGGTATTTTTCCTATTCCTTGTTCACTAGGATGCATTATCCTAAAATTTTCTGTCAATTAATTATTCTTAGCAGTTTGGGCATAGGTGTGAGGCATTCCATTGTTACTTTAGCCATTTAAGAAAACCTGACATGCTGTAGTGTAAATATACTGGGTAACCAGAGCTGCAGAATCAAATCTGCATCATTTTAGTTGTGAATCTATTATGAATTTTACAATGTACTAATTTTGGCTGAAAAAATGTCTTTTAAAGTTTCCTATAAATACATTTTGTCTTTACTTCCATTTTAGAGCATCAAACATTGCATCTGACTCTTCAATTTATTCTTTTATTCAAAAATGTAACTTAGGTTTCAGAAACTATGGCTTTTTGCATATTTTGTGAAAAAACTTTGCAGTTTTAGGGTCTGGTCCCTTGACCTGTCATTCAAACATGAAATCTGATTATCTTCAGTGAGATTCCATATGTGAGCTAGAAAATCTGAGGCAAGCTGTGCTTAACTGTTCGAATATTTCTCCTTATAGATATCTCTTTGTGGAGATACAGAAAACTCAAATATTTAACAAAAAACTTTTCAGTGCTTCCTCCTAATATCTATGAACAAATATACCTCTTTAAGTCTAAACTCTTAATAAGCTCTACACTTTTACTCTAAACTCTTCTTTCTCCATGATAAAACTAATTGACAATGTATTAATGTCATTTTTGTAGCATTTAGACCCAACAGCCTACTTAATGGTAACCCAATGTCATAAGTTTCACAAATGATTTTGAAATGTATAAAAATAGATGAATTTCAGAACTTGAAGTACCCATGCCCATACTTTTAGCTGTGGAGATTATAATTTTAATTTTTATAATGGATATATATATATTTTTTTTTAAGCAAATAACATATGAATAGCTGGTTCACAGTATTTCTAAAGTCAGATAGGTATTCCAGGTACAAGATGTATTTGTATTTTCCGGACCAGCTTGAAATGAAAAAAATCAAGGAATTTCTAGTTACCAGTAAAATAAACATTTTTCCAAAGTGAAGAAACAAACACTGTCAACCTGGCAACATGACATTTAAAATGCTCAAATGTCAATTGAATTCAGTAAAGATTTTTGAAATACAGACATTTGTTTGGTTACCTCTTGTCTTCCACCTGCATTTTGAGATTCCCAATTTCAGCTTTCAGAATCTGGTTTCACATTGTATTATGTCATCTCAAAACATGTTATTAAGTCCCTTATTGACTAATAATGACTAAATAATTTTTTAAAGTCATTAGTTCCACCTAGAACCTTCAAGAGCAACATGGGTATTTGAAATGACATTTTTCAAAATACTTCTGCACTTACAGAAATGTCAACAATCTGGAATCTTTATATGGACTGCCTGAAAGAGCTTTGGTTCTCCATACATTTATACTTTTAAAAATCTGTATTACTTGCTCAGCTTTTGAGAACTATTAGCTTTTCATGGTTATATATTCTCTCATTTATATGCAATACTGAAATGTAGTGTTTTTCTCAAGCTGTGCAGATTACTGATGAATGAACTTTTGTAGTACCATAGCAAGCCTATTAAAATAACTAGGAGTTGTAAGCAATGCCAAAGATAAAATGAAAGTCATATACTTGCATGAATAACATTAGAAAACATTTGCACTTTGGGGAGCTAGGTATGTGCTTCGAGATAGCTTTAAAATTCTTAACTGGTTAAAATGAGAAAAAAAAGAAAAAAAGACTGATATAAAAAAAAAAAAAATCCTGCCTGGGTTTCAGATACTCAATCGTATGCTGGAATCCTAAATACATGAAATTTTGTCTCATTCTGGCCTGAGTGCTCTGCCCAAATGCCATTTTTTCAGCAGGTGAAGAGGCATGATGAAATGCTTAATTTCAAAGAGAGAAATGATATTTAGTGTAGTAATCAATCTCAAATCAGTGATTTCCCAGTTTCTCTTGAGGAAGATAGTCTACCATTCTGATGTGATTTACCTTATTGAAAATACGGACACTTAAGGAAAAAAGAACATTTTTCCACATACATGATTTATCAGGGGGTTAAGAAAACTGTAGCTTTATCCATTAGTACTGCCTCGTAATATGTTGTTGTCATTTGGGGTGTGGTACACAATGTGTGATTAAGCTGGGTCAGAGCAGAGACACACTGTGCTCTCCTTTCCCAGACTAGGATATACAGAGTGGCCATTTCTCCAAGGAGATAGTAATTTTCAGCCCTAAAATTACCTTGTGGTCTTCATAGGCTGAGTGCTGCCTTTGGATGCAATCTCTCACCATCAGACAGTTTCTGTGTAGGGACAGCAAATCTTCTGATCTCAGTGAAGAGCTGTTGACCAGGAAGATATGGAAGAGATACAGGCAAAAAGGTAGAGAGTAAAAAACCTGGAGCGAAAGTGCTTGGAGAGAAAAAAAAGCACAGTAATTTTGGTTTTGCTGCAAATTGAAGTTTTTGAACTCATATTTCACATTTCGTAAAAGATGATACTTATTTTTTCGTAAAAATCAGAGCTGAAGCCTGCCTAAGCTCAACTTTCTGCAGTTTTGGAAGCAAGTGAAAACTACATTGTACTATTTTAGGCAAAGGGAAAAACAATCAATATTAATTTTTTTCAGGGGAGATGGAAAAATGTTTGCTTAGAAAATTTAAGTGATTTGCTCTCTTATTCCAAGGTAATATAAATGATGATGGGTTTTATAAAGTGTCTGCAACTTACTGTAATGATGATTCTAGGCATAAGCCATCACTAGCACTTCAAATATATCTATAGCAGAATATAATCTAAGGTCTATTTTATATCGTAGCAAAACACTCTAGGAAAAAAATGTTTATAGAGAATGTTAATTTAGTAGTCAGTGCAAACTTCTTGTAAAGGGTCCCCCACAATCTACCATATTCTTGTAGTTTATCTGAACAGCATTTAATAATACTGTTTCACACTTATAAATGAGAATTTAAGCAGTTCTAGTTCCTGAACGCTTAGAGCATTTGGGTCCTGAATTTCTCCTTACATCACGTAATGTATCTTGGGTGCATAAATAATTCAGGTTTCAGCCCACGTATGATGCATAAGCCTATATGCAGCAGTTTCATCCGGGACCATCATTGCAATGTTGACTGCGCATTCTACCATTCCCCTTGGGTAATAAGAATTGCAAAAATATATATATGCATGTACACATGTACACAAACTATATAGAGATGCATATTACATCTTTACATATATTATGTTTATATACATCTTTTATATGTCTTTTATACATATGTATGCACAATATCTCCAAAGGTAATATATTCCTCTCTTAAAAATAAACTTGAATTTTCTATCTTTAGCCATTTATGAGCCATCTGGAAGTTCTGATGTAAAATATCTGGAGGAAGTTTGCAGTTTTTCATGGTCAAATAGTCAAAGCAATCAACAATCAGAGAGCATGAACCCTTATAGCCAAATTACTGTTAAATATCAAGATAATAGCTACATGGAGAAAGGTTTCAGTCATTGTTACCTGTATCTTTTTTATCTGCCTTATAAACTATTGTAGCATTAATCATATAATTTGCATAACTCAAGAGTGAGTTTGAAGCATCCTCAGCTGTCTTGCAGTAGACCAAAGGAATGGGAATTTCAAAGGCTAGGAATACAGTTAGCACTGGGCTTTGTACTATTTAGCTTCTGATAACAAATTTATCTTTGCACTCCAATTAACTATCACTCATTTATTTCACTTTTCCTAATACGTGCTTTCCCAGTTGCATTTTCCTTTAAGGTTTTTAACCTGATTGCCAACAAAAACAAGAGTTGTGTGATTACATTGTCAGCCTCTTTTTCTTCCCCTTTGATAACGTTTGAATTCACTGACTAATTGCAATCCAAATTTGATAGGTGGACAGAGCTTTCAAAAATAATTAAATTCTTACAAGCTTTGTAAAAATAAGCAGCTAAGAGAGGAGGGAGAATCTGTGAGTGCCTGGATGAAGGGAAGGGCAACTGTGAGTGTGTATCTAATTTGACACTGGCAAACCCACAGCCATAAGATATATAAATGTCTCCACCGCTGTAAAATATTCATCAGGATTTTTTACCTTTTCATACACCAAAATAATTTCAACCTTGCAAGTAGGAAATGAAGCTTCTTGTTTTCTTACAACTTGGAAAGGGAGGCTAAACTATGTAGCTGTTATGATAAGAAGCATTTGGGAACCAGATTCTGTTCTCATAGTTGATGTTTACCTTTTTTTTTTTTTTTTTTTGAAAAAATCAACACCCGCTACTTATTAGGCCCTGGGAAATTTTACCTTTGGATGCTCCTGCTTAGAGAAGCTGTGAAGTAAATGAGATTGAGTAAAACAACTAATTGAGCCCTTCAGAGACTGTCAGACCTGAGGCCTAATAAGCACCTTGTAATGTCAGTGGAAGTAATTGGCCTGCAGCTGCTGAAGATGCTGAGTCTGAGTTTTAGGGGGAAACAAAAAAAAGAAGAAAAAAAAAAAAACCTCAAAATGTTTTGAGCATGAATTACTGAGTCCAGGTCATGCAATCAGGTACCTGTGCTTAGAGAATAATTGATGAGAAAGAACTTGCTAACAAATTAAAATGAAGGCTTATATTGAAACAAATAATATGAAAAGCATGTAGCTGTGTGTAGGGCAGATAGAAATGACCTTGTTTTTCAAAACTTTACTTGTCTCTAATTGTTCTATGATAATCACAGCAGCAGTGAGCTACATACCAGTTTTATTCTGATGCTCTAGAATCAGGGTCATACTTATAATAGCAACTCATCTGAAGCAAAATATCCTGGAAAAATACCAGAGAACTGTGGAACAAAATGTATTAAAAATTCCTGTCTCTTATGATAACTCTGCAGTAGCTGACACCTGCAGAGCTTCATGGCTCAGAGGTCACCAGGAGTAGAGCAGCCTGCAACCACCAGTTGCAGCACAGTGTGAAGAATTGCTCAAGACCCCATCTGAACCAGTCAGAGTCACGCGTAAAAGCCTTTCACTCTCCAAGGCAACCTCCTTCTCACATTTTTTGAGGATTCCTCTTTGATGTATATCATTTAAAGTGATGAAGTGTCCGGTAACTTTTACAATGCTCTTCTATTTTTATTTAGTTCCTAAAGGTTTCCTCTTTTGCATTAGGCAACAGCGCTTTACTTGAAAGCTAACAGATATTCAAATTAATGAATATTCTTCCTATTTTACTTAGGTAAACCACAACAGGAGAATGCTTACAATAAATCACCTGCTTTTGCAGCACACATGAACAGGACTTGCATGCCAGCACATTTCTGGTTTAAAATCAGCAAGCTGTGCACTAGCACTGCAGAGATTCCTTGGGCTGAACTGTGTGGAGCACACCCCTAATTACATCAGAGCCAGTGCTCCTGAGTGCAGGCATGCTCCAGCAGCATCTGAAGCACATTAAGAGCTTGTGGACCACTTCTTTAAAAAGGGTCTTTGGAGAACCACTGCAATCATGGCCAATGTACTAGAGTATTTGCGTTAGGTGATGCTTTGAGTTGGTTTAAAGAAGGGTGAATCTATGTGTTTAGACATACTCTTATTGTGCAGTGAATTACAGAGCACCTCATCTCCAGTAAACTGATTTTCTGGTCATGAGCTGGTGCAGATGATGAACTATCTCTTGCTTTTTATAAGATTCCCTCTTGCAATTTCATGGTCAGCTGTGGGGGAGAGGTCTGGGCTGAGGATTTCTGGGGAGGAGAGCAATCAGAGGTTTCTTCTGTGTGATGTTTGGGGTGACCAATATTTCCCACTGTCCTCAGCACCCTTTCTCCATGCATGGCCAGGCTTTTCCACCTCACTAGAGCAGGAAGGAGAAGAACGCATTCTTTCTAAGACCCTCTCTATCGTTACTTTTACACTAGGTATCTACTCTTGGTTCCTTTCTTCAAAGCCTCAGGGAGGACTGAGCCTTACATCAGTAAGATAAATGTTTATTATAGCATAGTATGGCCAGGGACTCTTTATGGTCCTTTACTGAACAACTGGTTAAGCTTTTCACGGGTTGTTACAGCTAATAACACAAAGCTGCAAATGTCTGAAGGATCCCTCCCTGTACATGTGTGTGTGACAGAGAGAAGAGGAAGAAGAAGATGGTGGGGCTAGAGAGAAAAATACAGTAGAAGGGCAAAATCCTTAACTTTTTTTTTTTTTTTTATTCTATGCATTAAAAACACCCAACCAAACAAAAGAAAAAAACCCCAAACCCGACAAACAAACAAAACCAAACCAGTGACTTATAGAAGTGACATCATTACTCTGTTTTCATTGCTGGTGTGCCTCATTGTCTCTTCAACATCATTTTGAGGCCAAGGTACATCTCACAGAGCAATGCGAGGGCTGCTATGTGGGAAGCAGTCCTGTGCTTCATGCAATGAGGCTTATTGTCCCCCAGTATGTGCTTCCACGTATTCTTCTTTCTGTATGCTCTTTCCATACCAACAGTACCAGCATTTCTTATTTTGCTATTCAAAAGAGCTAATAGCCATATGTCTGTATAAAAGTATATATACACATACAAATACGCAAACACAGATATGTATATATTGTATAATGCCTTGGTTCCATTTTGTCAATGTAATTGATTTGGTAGGCCTGTAGTTTAATAAAGTTGGATCTTTAGCATAGCAACTAAATTTATTCCAACACGGTTAAGATTCTGTCTTCGTTACCCAGAGCGCATGTCTTAAAGCACGGAGAGAACATTTGAGACAAACTTTAAGTTGTTCTTAGAAGTCCAATAAAATATTAAAAATATAACTTTGTCATAAATATTTTACTGCAGTCATATGAGTTCACAGTATTCCCGTTATAGTTTTTAATTTATTCACTTTCTTTATGAGACACTTCTATACATAATCCACATTTATTGTGAGTTCACAGATGAATGGGATTCATTTTATCCTTATATATTGCAGTTTTAATATAAACATTTGTTGCAATTTGTATAACCTGTCCTTGAATACCACTGAGGAAGAGAATATTTGAAAATATAAATTTCACCTCTATTTTATCAGAATGCAATATATGAATATAAAAATGTATATACATGCCTGATCTGTAATAAGTTAATTTTTATAACCCACAGTGTTAGAAAGGAGTTTAGGTGAGTGAAGCCTGTAAAAATGACAACCTATTTCACAGTTTAATATTGTAAAAATTACCTTATAACATTTCTTCATGATGTTTTTGACCTTATCATTTTCAAAGAAACACAAATGCACAAATTTTGACACTGTGTAGACAATTGTATGGATCTGGTTCATTAGAACAGGAAATTAAGAAAGAAGAAAACACTGCTGTGTTCTTAATCATAGAATCATGGAACCGTTTGTTTTAGAAGGGACCTTTAAAGGTCATCCAGTCCAACCCGCCTGCCATGAGCAATGACATCTTCAACTACACAGGTTGCCCAGAGGCCCATCCAACCTGACCTTGAATTTTTCCAGGAATGGAGCATCTACCACCTCTCTGGACACATGTTCCAGTGTTTCACCACACTTATAAAATAATTTCTTCCTTTTATCTAGTCTAAGTTTACTCTCTATTAGTTTAAAAATGTGACCCCTTGTCCTGTCACATGGCCATGCTAAAAATTTTGTCTCAATTTTTCTTAGAAAGACCTTTTTAAGTAGTTAAAAAAAATAGAACTTAAAATAATGTGTACATGAATGCTAAATAAAAGGTACAATAGAGTCCTAAATTGTGTTATGTATTTTATAGTTTTTTACAAGCCATTTCATAGCATTTTGGCATGAATAGGCATCAAGCAAATGTTTAAGTGCCTTACCAAAGCAGCAGTAAATTCATGCTACATTGCAAGCATAATTAACTATGCATTTTCTGAAAAAAGGGATCAATTGGCCCAGCAAACTGAATCTGCCAACTGGTTTAGCAGCTACACATCCGCATGGCCAATGCAATAAATGTAGTAGAGAATGAATGCTTAATAGACAAATATAGTCCCTTTTCAGTCTACAGATTTTATATATTTTTTTCCCTATAAATATACAGAAGGAGAGGGGCTTTGCACACTAATGAACTTTTTTGTAATTCCATTTTCAAAAACTAGAGTTATTGCAATGTACACAGTGGTACTACAGCTGACAGGCCCGTGATGGACTTACGGATTTTTGGTTCAAAATTGATGAGTGCTTGTTATTCTGTAAGTGGGATGGGGTCAAGTACAATAACATCTGCTTAAAACAGTAGGCAAAACCCACACCTCTCCCTACAGGCTGCAAATAAAACTAAGATCAGATCAGCTTGAACAGCTCATGGATTCAAAGGTCAGGAAATTGGGAGCATTCTCTGCAAACTTTGGAATTTGTGCTCTCCATTGTCAGACTGAGTTTGACCTTTAAAGGACGGAAAAAGCCCTGTCTCTTGAAAATAATAAGACTCTAGATGCCCAAGCACTTCCAATCCTTACCAGAGTTAATGGAGCAAATATTTGCTCATGGATGTAATCTATCACTGATTTAGGATTGCTTCTGATATATAACCTCAGATGAAAGTTAATTATATTATGGCAGACATATATGGGTAGAATGAGAGTGAGTAGGTTTTAAAGTCTATCAGAGTGCTGGGAAGTCAGAAAAGGAGGAATACAAACTTGCTGAAAAGATACCTGATCTGCCCCTTGAGTGAATTTGCCCCGTAAGTGGTAATTGCCCCTAACAAGTGATACTGATATTTTGCCCAGAACTATTTCAAAAGCTATACTTACTCTGCTAGTAATGCATGTATTCATATTACCAAATGCAACTCCTTTAGCTGTTTAGGTAAATCCTATGGAGAACTTGACCCTGCATTATATGCAACTCAGTAAAATAATTTTGGGCACCCAAAGCTCTGTAGGAATCTACTCAGCTGGAAATCAGTACACTGTCATTCTGACTGGTTTTGCCATCAGAACAAATGCAGTTCAGCCCTGGCAGAGGCAAAGCCTGTCGGAAATTCTCTTTGGGATTTTCAGTTGCCCAGTCTCTTCAAAATACTCTGAATAGGGTCAATGCTATGCTTGGTGCAGGCCTTGGAAGGGTGGCTTGGTGCCTGATTGCTGACTCTCATAACAAGTTTGGCTGAAATTCATTTTATATGTGTAGGAAAATACACAAGCTCCATTGTTGTTTATCTTCCTTGTAGAGTTCCTATGTAGTAATTGTGTAAGGGCAAACTCCATGTGCAGATAAAGGATGAATACTTGTGTACATAAGGTGTACTGAAGAGTTAATTTGATTAATATAAACATGCAAGTAGAGACAATTGTCTCTGACTTCACTGTTCAGTGAGAAAGGATAAGATAATGCTAAGAAAACAGTATCATTGGCTGGCCTCATTTAAAAAATGTTCACCTTGATCACTGGAATTCTCATCAGATAAATGCCAGTTTATTTTTTTAGGAATGGCTCTTCAGAGGTAAGGAACAATGTTACATTATTTGCATTCAAACAGCTGAGAAATTTTGTTTCATATTAGCATACTTTTTTTATACAGACAACTACAACACTTCATTACTGTACAACAGCAGCTTAAGGAATTATGGGTTTCCACTGTATTGTGTACAGTAAGTGGTTAGGGATGGTTATTTTTTCAGAAATTTATTTAGGTCCTTGATTTTTATTGGTGCTCTGAAGCTAGAATATAGCTTCCTCAGCATAGAATTTCATTTGCAATCTTTGATCATCTGGGTATCCACAATCTTTATTTTTTCTGGGTAAGAATCATGACTACCCTATCCAATTTAATTTTTCCCTATTTTTGCAAAAGGCTTAGAATTCGTAAAATGCATTTTTCTCACTGAAAACAATTACTTTGTAAAAAATGGTTTCAAATGGGGATTCAGGTAGCTGATAAAACAAAATGGATTAGTAAATCAAAAGAAAATATGACTTGAATTGAAGAGGATAGCAATTTTCTTCCTATTTAGGTCAGGAGGTAGTGGAAAAGACAGTTGCAACTTGTTGCAATATTTGGAATATGATAGTATTGTTAATGGTATCCTTAAAGTAAAACTGAAATAATTACATTTTAAGTACTGAAGATCTGAAATGAAGTATGAAAGCCTTAGTCTGGGCAAGGAGAAAACCACATTATATTAGCATGTATTGTCACTACAACTATTCTGACCGGAAAGCAATATAGCCTAACAAATTTTGTCTGAGGCAGGGAATGAGAAAACCTTGTTTCTGTTATTGGCGCTGCTGATGACTAATGGAGGGACCTTAGTAAGTCATTTCAAGTCATTATTTCTCTCTTCTCAGGGCCATATTGGAAATGCTTCTGGGAAGGCACTACTTTTTTTTGTGGGGTCTCTATAGTGCCAAAACAGACCTGGGTCTTTTAAAACTGTGATGATATGAATATTCTTAGAGAAATACTTTGCTGAAATTTGAGGTGACTGTGAACCAGATATTTTTGGAGCCCCAAAAACAGTATGAAGAAGTCTCCTTTCTTGTTTCATTGTGTGTTCTTATAAAACGTTACTGCTGCCTACATATATAGGAGCAGAAATTCAGTCATTAAAATGTCTCAGTGAGGCTGTCTTCCAGTATTTCTTTGCTATTTTGTACGCCAGAGTATTTCATCTATCCAGACTTTTGGGTCTTTAATTACATATTGTCACTGAAATGAACTTTTGAACCTTCTTATTTCAGCCTAAAGAGAAGTTTTAAAAAACTTGAAGTAACTTTTATGTACAATGTTCCTGTACTGAATTCACAGCATTTTCATGATTTTTTTTTTCAGACTATTAAACACTGACTTCAAAAACTGTTTCTTCAAAGTCTGTCTTCAGAAATGATAAGAGGCATTTCTCACTTTAGAAACTTTCCGTCTCCAACTATAAGCACACACAAAATTGAACTTTAAACTGTGTAAAGGCTTAAGTTAGCAAAAGATATAACCATGACAGGAAAAAAGTGATGCTTATCTCATTTGGTAACATAGCTACTGCTCTATAAGTAGCTAGCACAATCTCTTATAGTTAAATCTCTAAGAACAGGAGAGGGAGAAAATAAAAGACTTTAATCATCTCGAAGTTAAGGTTAGCCATACATAGCAGTGAATTCAGGGAAAGAACACTACCACTAGTAAAACCAGTAATTCTTAACAGTTACAAATATATGTTATAAAATGCATATTTCCCAGCAGCACATTGGACCTCTTCTCACTCCTTGCAAAACTCAAGAGACTTATTAAGCTGAAACGCTATGTGCTTGCTGAGGAACCTGAAAGCTCACAACTTTTAGAATGCTCCTTGGGAACTTCTTAGAAATCTGCCCTATCTTGCTATCTTTTGGAAGAGATGGGTCATGATCTCACACCCCTGCCAGGTCAGGAATTCTGTCAATGCATCTTTTTGCATCCTTGAAAGCTTTCCTTGTTTTACCAGGTTCTGTCTCCATCTGTGGTAAGCTGTTGCGGATGCTCATGTAGTCTGATTCAACTCAGTTTTTTTAAGCAGTCAAACAATACTTTCTCCTTGTACAGCTCAACATGATCACATAAACTGAAATAAATGAATTGTACTTAGATTCTTTAGCATCTGTCTAACCTTAAGACCATAGTGATAATGATGCCAGGCTTATGTAAATAGATGAGACTGTGTCTGTGTCACAGAAAGTGTTGTTGCTCTAAATTAGTGTTTTGGCTGGACTCACAAGATGTGCTAATAGGTCTTACCTATTATCAGGTATTAACAATATACATTTCTGGCTGATGTAGTTATCCAGGGCTAAATTTGTAATCAGTGGGGATATATGCAGAAGAATCAATGAAATTTAAAGTGTGATTCATCTTACCAACATTTTTTTATAGTCAGAGGAGCTGTGTTTCTAGACTCTTAAATCTGCATTCATTTTAGTAGGAATCCAAATGATCCGATGAAGTCGTGGTGGTTTTAAAGGAATCCAAAATTCTTGTATTATTCCTAGTTTGTCCTGCTATGACAGAAACTTATTGGAAATTGTCCAAGTTTGGCACAACGTATTGTTTCTTCAGCAATGATCTGGGATATTTTGGCACTACGAGGGGATTCAGAGAGATCCACATAAATCTGTAACTTGCAGAAGACAGTTCCAGAACTGATATATATCCATTATCCAGTCAAGTGAATTAAAGTTGTGTTTTCCATCAATAAACCCAAGAACCATCATAGAATGGTTAAGGTTGGAGAGAACCTTAAGATCATCTAGTTCCATCCCCCCTGCAGTGGCCCTATCCAACCTGACCTTAAACACTGACGGAGATGGAGCATTTACCACTTCTTTGGGCAACCCGTTCCAGTGCCTCACCATCCCCACAGAAAAGAAATTCTTCCTTAGATCAAATCTGAACTTCCCCTGTTTAACTTTTAAGCCACTGCCTCTTGTCCTATTGCTACAGTCCCTGATGAAGCACCAATCTCCACCATTCTTGCAAGCCCTCTTCAGATACTGGAAGGCTGATATGAGGTCTTCACCCAGCCTTCTCTTCTCCAGACTGAACAACCCCAACTCTCTCAGCCTGTCCTCATATTTGGAATTCGCCACTGAGAAAAGCTATCAAGATATTTGTGTCTTACTGATATCTCAATATCAAGGATTTAGTGCAAATATTTTTGATTCATAGTAATTTTAAAGGCATTATCAATGATATCAATTTAACTTTTTATTCAAGTATTTAATGTTTACCACATGCAGTGCAGCTTAAGTCTATGAGTGCCATAAATTAAATTTTATTCTACCCTATCATGTTTTGGTTCAGATTAAAAATAAATCTTTTTAATCTATACTAAACTATTTAGATTGCCAAGATCTCAGAATCACTTTTTAGTTGCAGTCAAATCAAGTACAAAAGTCCTAATACAAATCATGCTTTACTTTGTTTCTTCTAACAATAAAGCACAAATACATGCATTCTTATTTATCCTTTTTCCTCTCACACACTCACTCAGCCATACATAAGGCTGACTAGCTATTATTCTGTGCTCTTTAGCTCATTTCCATCAATACTTAACAGCCCCTACTTTTAGAGAAGAACAGCTGCAGAGAGTAAGCAAATTTAGCAGTTCAGTCCATCAAACAGAATAAAACAGATTTTTTCATGCAGAGGTACAGAATATATGACATTGCATGCTTTCCCATCTGGTGACTTATAAAGAAGTCTTTCTGCTTTATAAGCAAGAATTGATTAACACATTTATCTTGATTTTTAAATGCACCCAGGTTACAGAGATCTGCAATAAATCCTGTGCCAGTTAATATGTTAAATAATTAACATTTGATGCTTTCTAAAATATTCCTGAATTTCTTGTTTATTTGCAATGTTTGCCCAGGATTTTATTTTCTTTTATGTGACTGCATTTCAGCCATATGAGCATTCAGTTATAGTTTTACTAGGCATACTAGTACACTCTCAATACAGCTATATGATGCCCAGTTTTTCAAGATCGATTTTTCAAATTGAATCATCCTTTTTCCCTTGAAAACTCTGTCCTGAGTAAACAAATGATGTGTTATTAGAAAGGTGAAGATGGTATGGGTTTTTTGAGAGTTTTGGTTTTGGTTTAATGTTTGTCATGCAAGCCTCAATGCATTTATTTTTGCTTATGTATGTTTTACTTATATATTTTCACAGAAAGACTTTTGACAACACCATTTATAATAACTGGACAAGAGCTAAACAAATAGGATAAACCTCTGCAGGTCTGTGAACAATATGTTTCTTTAATACATCCACCATCTTAGAGAGATTGAAACAGAGAAAAAGTTCCTTCCAAGACAGATGAGTCCATTTTGGCAGTCAGGTTTTCGCTGAGAGCTCTGTACCATCAGCACTTTAGGGCTACATGGCCTAGGGAAATTTATTTATTTTTTTTCAAATGTAATTTAATACCTCTAGCTATGCACTTCAAAACCTCTGCAGATAAGTAGGTTCACAAAGAACTGATAGAGCTTAAAAGTATAAAGAATCAGCTGACTGGAGTGTGGGTACTATTACAGAGTGCAGATCTCGAAGTAGCAAAGCAATCTGGGAGGGGGCTGAGAGAAACAGCAATTATGTATTTTCAGGGTGGTGATTGACTGTATCTAATTCCACAAAAGCCCCACGTCTCTGTATTTTTCTGAGTGAATGCCAACCTGCTATGGGCACTCTGACTCTGCAGAGATGGTTTCTGCTTCTTCTGTCGATAATTCTCCCACATCCACTGTAGATTTTTTTACTCTCTGACATGTACCCATACTATCCTACAAACTTCTTCTTAAAAACAGTTCCTTTCTAGGTCTTCACTGGAGATTTCTGCTTCTTTTTGTCTTCTGTAAATTGGTTTCATTTTTTTTTAAACACAATATTTGATAGGAACTCCACAATAGAAACTTACTTTAGCTCAGATTACCTCTTTTTCTAATTTTTACTTAGTTTCCTTGTTGTCTCATGTATTCTAATAATTTTGGATGTTTTTTATGTTTCTGGTCAGTCATGGCCTTTTCCTAGTATTATTCCTTCAAAAAGTATCTTACAATTCAGGAAGAAGAACCATGGGTTCTTAACATTAGCATGACATATACAGCTTTCAGTCACTGAAGTGATACCAGAAAGCAGCTGACTGTAAACACAGGTAACTTACAAGCAGCCATTGACAAAAATCTAAAAAAGTCTCCTAAAATTCCTGGAGTCCATGTACCTCACCCACATTCCTCTTATTTGTATATAAAAGCCAAGAAACAAATAGGAAAAGCATTATCCAAAAGCTTCATACTGCTGTCACTAATCTGGAAAGGAAAATTTTACATGAAGAATTTTTCTTGCCATATAAGCTTTCTGCAGTTTCTTATGGATCGACAAACTCATTATTTTTCCCTCACTTATCCTCTGCCTGATGAATTAAAATAATTAAACTTGTCTAAAAGACTGTGCTTTCTGCATTTTGAAAATAGTTTATTTATACCTTGGAGCTATTTTACACAGTTTGATATTAGTCACTGAAAACTTGTTCTGAGTGTTCATAGTTGATTACTTGGTCACGCTATGGATATGGCCTATTACTCTGCTGCAACTGTCTTTATTGAATTTATTTAATTTTTAAATATTTCTAAAGGTTGAGATTTATTTTGTTTACTTTTCTGTCTTGCTTCCAAGAGATTGTTGTGTTGTCTCAGAAGGAGGACAAGATTTGGTGGAGACAAACTTAGCCATAGCTTTTTCTGGGCACCAGCTGGGACTGCAGCACCTGGGATAGGTTATGACTCCTTCTCGAGCTGTGTCTGCCTCAGGAAGTGTCCCTGCCTGGTTATGGCAGGTCTCTAGCCCTGCTTTTCCAGTTGGTCTGAGGGGCTAAGGGAAAACAAGAGGGCATCCTTGCTGTGCTGGGTACTAAACTAACTGCTCAAAGTGCTTTGGAAAACTTTTGAGGTTTGCTAACTACAGACTCATCTATAAGATTATTTCATTACTTTAAGTGGGCCCAACTGTATCTGGTTTGACTTTGTGGTTATGTGCCAGAGAGTTCAACAGTGGCTGTGAGGTCCTGGTGACACTGCTGGTGGGTTGGGAAGTGTGAGAAGTGGGAGAGTCTTTCTGCCCTGCTTAGCTCTGCCCCAAAAAGACTCAGGGGAGCAGAGTGAGCTGGGAAGGGGAATGTCACATTTCTCCACCAGACCTGCAGTCAAGGCAAGACCTCAGGACATACAGAGCTTCCATGTCTGAAGGAATGATCTGGTGATTAACTATGAATAAAAGCTGTAAGAAATTTAACAGGGATTTCACTACAATATTTTTGTCAAAAAGTTGCTTTTCAGAAATTGCTTGCAAGAGGTTTTATTTACAAACAACACATGCTTGTGTGTTTGAACTTGACGTGAAAACATGCACCACTTTACTTCTAGGTAAATGAATATTAGTACTTTTTTTTATTAACAATAACAAAGTGTTCTGATCCAAGATGCTGTTCCTCATGCAAAGTTAGAAGCTAGTGCTAAAATAAGATAACATGCCATGCACTCCATAAGATTATATTCCATCCAAATAGTAATATTAATTAATAGTAAAATTAAATAATAGTAATCCATAACATTGTTAATTCTATTTTGCCAGTTTACAGTTAAAAAAAATAACTAACCAACAGCCTGATAAGTATGTAACATTAGCTTCCCATTTATCAATTGAAAAATTTAGTCAAGTGACAAATCCCTTATTCTCTACCCAAACCCAAAGATGGAGAAAGACCCAACTCTACTATATTTTCTTCATGGCCATGAAAAGATATTACACCTTTTCTGGTAATTTTTTTTTTTCATCAATGCATTCAATTATTTAAGATACAGCAGCTGGTCATTTCAGACTGATGGATGTGATAATCCTGGTCTTTGTCAAACCTTCTCTGGCCTTCATTACCTCCTTGTTTGGCTAGATTCTACTGAGAATAGGTGCCTTGGTTTTAATACTTGCAAGAGTTTCTTACAGAGTACATAATCAAGTACTTTGTTAGCTAACATGGTTTATTCATGGGTGTTTAAAAAAGATCTGAACAAGAGATGGACACAAGCACTAAAATTAAAAATTTTGAGGTGCTGCTACTAAAAAACTTGAAGTTACAAAAAAAAAAAAAATCATCTCTCTTTCACACACACAAATACACTAGTACAGAAGAAATAAAAAAAGCCTACTGTTATGTATCATTCAGTTTATATTTAAAAGAAGACAACCATACTTTTATGACATACATCGTGTGTAACCAGATTTTAGGCATATATTACAGTGTATAATGTTGTTTCCCTGGGAATCTGGAGGAAAACATTGTTAATATAGCTGTGGTTTCAGGTCTGGTCATGTGACCTGTAATTTTCTGGGGAAACCAAGGCATAAGACTGAGATATATGTCCAAATATGTCAGTTGGACATAGCCAGAGCTCAGAACCAAACACAGAAAAGGCTGGAGGAATGGTCATTTTAAAACAGTATATTTATATGCAGCTTAGTAAACAGCATATAATAAAGAAAGTATCAGTACATGTATTTGTATTACAATTCAAGTAATGTTCATGTCTGGAACTAAAAATAGAAGTTAGCACAATAGTTAAATGGGATCATTACCAATAACCTTGCAAATATACAGGAACCCTCAAGATTTCAATGCACCTACTCCACTGGAAAACATTAGGTACCTGTGGCTGATAGCCCAGATATTTTATAGAAATTACTTTATCAACTTAACTTACTGGGCTTACTTAGTATTCACAGGCATATATCACATCTGCACAGTAGAGAAACAGCTTGGACTTATGTTCTGTGATGACAGGGTTTCGACAGCCTCTTTCTCAATGGAACTGCTCAGTAGTATACCCTGAAATCCTTCAGGTTTTCTGTTTTCTAAAATCTCCTCTTTAGCCCACTTTGGAATTGAGAAAAATTACTTTCATGGGCTTTAAAAGCAGATCTCCTTTTGTTCCCTTCCATGAGCTGTAGTGTGACTTATTTCACTGTTGATTTTCCCTTTCTTTTGTTAAAACTCAAAAAAGTATATTGATAGGTGGCTCTCCGTGGCATATACTGTTATATATGGGATACAGGCACAGGAACTAATTTTGGGGTTTCATTTAGGCACTGGGACTTACAGAGCTATTTCAGTTTTGCAACATTACTTGTATAGGTTTATCTTTATGGACTCGTAATGCTTTCCTTGACATTAAAGTCTCATTACACTGAGATCTCTGTTATTTTAGGCCTACACAAGCCCATAACAAATCTTGTTCCTTCCTTGTACTTTTTTCTTCTCCTTGATTCATTCACACATCTGTCTACCTACATCCTGCAAAAGTCAGAGTTCTGCAGTCCAGAACTTCTAATAAACTAGTATGCACAATTACTATATTATCATATTACTATAGTATGTTATTTTTATTTCTGTTCTGTTTTGCTTTCTGTATTCTACTGGTCAAGGTACAAACCGTTTTCTTATTTCCTCCACCATTTCCTTCTTTTCTTCATGCTGCCCTTCCTTTTCTCTTCTTCCTCCATGTTCTTCATTCACCCAGCTTTACAAGTAATTAAAACTAATTGATGGTCTTACTGTGTCACTTTTCATTCTCCCTTTGCGCACAGAACCATGCGTATAGATAGAGGAAAGAAACAATGTAGATACTTATTCAAGAGTGCCTCTATAGCTCTATTGCTCTCTATTTTGGAATAATTGCATTAGGAAATCCATCTTTTTCTGTTATTTTGAGTGGATTAATCAAAAGTTCAAGTCAGAGCCACTTGCAGTTTGGCGCTTAGAGAAAAAGCTTGGCAAATATCTGCTTATAGTACCACTTTAAGAAATTGCTTGTTTTCTGTTGTGACAAACAATTTTCTGGCCTGCAGCAGATATCTGGGGCAGCAGATATCAGAACACAAGCAGAAAGTTCTTTTAAAATTATTTTGTAGGTCATGTACTGTACTATAACTGTGGCTATGCAAAACTGTTAGAACTTTAATGGCTTTAATAAGATGGGATTTGGATAGGGTGATGAAACTGTTGCAGTCTTTTGGAAGAATAAATTAAAACACTCTGAAAGGTGATGCACTCAGACACCCTTATCTGAATTTTCTCTATTTTAGCTTATTGTGCAGCACAACCAGGTAATAACTGGCTGTGCTGCAGTGGAAACTCCCTCTTTGCAGCTTCATTGTGGCTTCTTTTATTGACTTCTTCCACAAAACATCACTATTTTGATTTGATAGGGAAGATAAGGAAATATTTTAATGACAGGCTTTAGGAGGGAAAAGGAAACATATCAAGCATATTCGTTACTGAAGTTTTCAGCTCTCTTTTCTGCTTAAAAAATTGTTTAAATGCAAAAATTGCGCAGGTATAGTATCTTTCTGCATTAAAAGCAAAGAAAAAATGAATGCTACATTTAATAACTAGCAAGCTGTAACTTAATTTGCATTTTATAAGGCTAATAACAGGTAGCTGCTTGCAGCATTGCACAAGGTCCTTGAAATCCATGCATCATCTTGTAGGGCTCTGGGGTCAGGAGAGGGTCTACAGCAAGAGAATGTAGACCTAGTTCCCTGCACCTTCTCTGGACATGCTCTGGCCCCCAGCAGCACTTGTAGGAAAGAAGGAACCTCTGAATACTGAAGACTGTGCATGATGCGCACTGTGTAGTAGAATGGCATGAGTCCAAAGTGTGCGCCCATTGGTGCACACTCACACCCAGTGAGTCCAAAGGGGCTTCATTTGCCTTTAATTTATCTTTTTATGGGCTTTCTGTTATCATTTTTGACCATAACAGTAAATGATTCTGTAAACTTTCTCATTCTTTCTGTGTTCTCTAACATTTATTTTGTTTGTTTTATATGCAAAAAAGCCAGTACATGCTAATGGACACACAAGGAAAAATTTCTGTTATCATAATAATAAATACCCTCACAAGACTTTTAGCGAGTGTGTCTGCAAGTCTGATGTTGATCAGTAAAGGTACAATAGAGTTCATACTGTAAGGGGTGGTTTAGTGCAGGCAAGAGACCTTCACAGTAATACTCTCTTACTTATAATGTTGGTGTTAAAAGAAACTTGCTGCGAATGAACTCAGTCAGAGATCAATATGATCAGACCAAAACTTGTTTATTACAAAGCATCAACTCCTTATATACTGTTGCTTACATTTGCTCAAAATGATTTGGCAAATTATGATTGGATATATGTCCTTAAGACCCTTAGTAACTAGCATATAATTGGTCAGGCACATTTAGGAGAACTTGACCCTGAAAGTTTGCCAACAGTCCATGGTTTCACAAATCGGCTTCACAATTCCAGCTTCTTCTTATCTTGCTTGCTTAAGCTTCCTTGGGCCTCTCATGGCCTTGCTGTATCTTTTGGGATTATTCAGAGTTCATGTACCAAATATCCATTCTCCTGTGAGAACACTGTCTCCACAGAGACTTGCCTTTTTTTGAGCTTTCTATTTTCTAGCCTCTGGTGCACAATTAGAAATAATTCTCCTCACCATGTTGCAATTAAATTTGTCTTCAAAACTGGGGAAGAAAGAAGAAATGTTAGTGGTTGCATATCTCTTCATAATGTGATATGGTAAAATGTAGGATTTTTTTCAGTATTTTGCTTTCACAGCTGTTAGCAGCTGTTACTGACTTGTGTAGCCTACTGCATCAGGAGTGACAAAGGGCTTTGCATTTATGACCATCTCCTGTTTAAAGAGGCCTCTGTGACTGATATCTCTGTTGGTCATCTGAAAACAGCTGCCAGCCAGCATTATCATACCAAGTGAACACCTTTTCCTCTGCTGCAAGAACTGATGGTAGCACTGGCAGGACTGTGACTGTCTGCATTTTTTAGCATCTTTCATGACTTAAAATGGATCAGTACACATGAAAATGGATAGAGTTCTTACTCATTTTTCTCAGGAATGAAACAAAAAATAGAATTAAGATCTTTGCATTATTCTATGTTACAATGATGGAACCTGAACAATTTACAGTTTGGCTGGTTCAACAGTACCTTCATTAATAAGTGACAGTATAGTAGTGTGAATAAGGTGTTTTAAAGGAAACAATCACAACTTTTACTTCCTAATGGTTTACATATAGCTGAAGAACCCCTGAAAATCAATTACAAGAGAGCGTAACATTTTCTTGTACTGTCAATTACTTGCAAAATAGCTGTATGTCTCAGTATACCTGCTTAGCAACTTAATTTTATAGTAAATTTTGAATATATTTATACAAGTAGCTTTATGAAAAATTTCTATTAATGCCAGTGACACCTCGAAATTTAATTTGTCCTGTTTAAGAGTCTCCTAGTAAGAACAGACCTGAGAAACAGGGATTCATCTGAGAAAATTCTGATAACTGTGCCTTCAGCACGTCTAGGTCAAAATAAAGAAGTAGCTAAAATCAGGTATTCAGCATGGCGGAACTCAGTTAACGTAGAAGCTGGAGAGAGGTAAAATTGCTTGTTGAAGAATGTGCCCATGTAATTAAATTTCTGCACACAAAATATGAGTGAAACAAAATATTGAATAGTCCAGGGTTGTGCATTTTCTCAGCACTGATTCTAATACAACTGAAATTAGTTTAAAAAATTCTACTACACAATGATGTTGTTGTGTTACTTGTGTTGTGATATCTTAGCCCTCAGTTCACTTCCTGGTAGAAAAACGTCTTGTTTGGATCAAAAAGGAAAGGGAAAAGGAAGGGAAATGGAAAAAAACAAAGGAAGGAATAAAAGCTGGAAAGGAGCAAAAATGAGAGGAATTATCAAATTGTCATGAGGGGACAGGGCATATCAAATATGTATCTAAGTATCTGTAAATTTTAACAGATATTACAAATTATTATTTTCTGCAGAGCTAAGGAAGATTAGCATTTGAAATAAGAAATGTCAATGTTTTGTTTGACAGATTTCCACAGCAGGAATGTCACAGTCTCTGATGGTACTGTTACCCAGAAAGGACTGTAGCTATGCAGCAATTGAAGCCAAAACTTTTGCTGTCCTTTGAGCTAGGGTTCTGCTGCCCACCTTCTTTCTAGCTGGTTTCTGAGAAACAGCTCAAAGCCGAAAGAACCCAGTGGTGCAAATCTAAATGAAGAATAATTGAGTAAGCTAATTCAGCCAAAGACACTGCTAGTATTTCTGCTGGTTTTAGCTTTTTTCCGAAAACCACCAATTTATGGAAACTTAACCCTCCATATGCTGAATGTGAGCTGTGTGCTCTAGAAGGAGTGAAAGCCAACAGCCTCCTGGACTGCTTGAACAGGCTGATCTCAAGAGTCAGTAAATCAAGGGAAGTGAGGACTAGACCACAACAAGACACTGTGTCCAGTGCTGGGTCCCAAAATGCAAAACTCAAAATGCAGATATAACTAAACTGGAGCAAACTCAGCAGAAGATTGCCAAGCTGGTCTGGACAGGAACACTTGCCCTGTGAGAATAAGTTGAGGGACAGAAGCTTTTTCAGCCTGGAGAGAGATGGCTTAGGAGGCACCCAATAGTATCCTCCCATAACTATGGTGATGTGATCAAGAAGCCAGCCTTCTTGCAGTGGTGCGTAGTGAGAGAATGAGGCAAGGGTCATAAACTGAAGAAAAAAGATTTAGGCTGGATGTACAGAAAGCTTTTACCACATAAGAATAGTCCAGCAGAGTAGCAGGATGCCAGGGGAAGTTGAGCAGTCTCAACTGATGCTTGGTGATCCTCAAGACTAAACTAGATCAAGCCCTGAGCAACTTGGCCTGACCTCAAAGCTGTCCCAGCTTTGAGCAGGAGTCTGTACTAGTCTTCCCCTATGATCCCTTCCAACCTCAATTATTCCATGATCCTGGAAGTGGATCATGTGTGTTTATACCCACTTGTCTTTACCAGAAACCTAGAACTGGAAATTTCTTTTAGCTCACCTGTCGATTCCGTTTAAATGGAAGTCTAAAGACCTCTCAGATCTTGGAAGCTGGAAAGACCAATGTGTCCTCAGTTCACCAACACTGATGTTTCCTGAAAGCTCTTGGAGATCTACCATGTAAAGTGATAGCATAAGACAGTGTAACAGCTTGACAGATACATGTCATTTTCTACTTCTGATTCCTGAAGGCACACAAAACTGAAAATACAATTCGTACCCCCAAAGGATATGTGAAGCTACCTTGGAGATAAACTTACCATACCCAGCAGTTTAATATGGAGTTTTGGTCTGCTAACTGAGTTTAAAGAAATGTCATGAATTTCTGATCTGGATACTATTAGTATTTGTATCATTTTATATTGGGGTATGGTCATGGCAAATTGTCTGAATGGTGTACCATCTCTTCAATCTGAAGACATGAAGCTGATCCTAGAGCATGAAAACCAGCTCCCTCCTTCTAAGGTAAACTAAATGTCTAAGAGGGAAAACGAAAAGGGCTTTCAAATTTTTTTTTGACATGCACCAGTCCCCAAGATGGATCCACACTTTAAACAATGGCTTTTTGAAAACCATTAAAAAATTACAGGTCACAAATTGAGTACTTAATTACACCTCTGGAACTTTTTCTTGTGCAGTTGAAAAGTTATATATTATTTGCTCTCCAGGGATTTATTTGTTTTTATTTTAATAGCTGTCCATATAAAAGCTACAAAAGCCTTGATTTAGGATTCATTTGTTTCTAGGCTAATTCAACTGGCTGAAATTGTCATTTCCCACATGCTGTATCCATAGACAGCCTTAATCCTGAACAATAAACAAAGTAATTACTAGATAAAATGTTAAGCAGCAAGGAAACTAATTTGGTTAAAAAAAGTAGGATTTAGTGGAACTGGAGCTGGACTTGCTATATGACCTTAGGCATACTGTTTAATCTCTTTTTGCTTCAATTATCTGGCTGTAAATTGAGTATCATAGCAATATCTGCTTTCCTGTATAGTCAGTTTTTCCTCTGACAAGTTTTTCAAATAAATAAAATAAAGAGTCCTTTATCATATGTATATACAAGGTATGCGTTAAAATGCCATTGTTGGACTGCTAGATGTTACTGTGATCATCAATGTAAATTATTAAATAACATCTGAGTTTAACTCTACTGTCTAATTCTGCAACTGGGTGCATTTTCATAATTGTTTAATATCACATAGACATGCACCCAACTGGGAGTATGTTTGGACATTCAGTCTTTAAAACTGCTGTAGTCTGAGAAATTACACATCAGCCAATCTCACTTGCTAGCTGAATTAAACTTCTTTTGCACAGTTAGAGTAACTAAAAAGAAAAACAAGTATTTCTGTTGGAGAGTTTGAATAAGGCGATTTCCTAATTGAGCTATGTAAATTGATGCAGAATTCAAATTTCAGCTACTTATCTGCATATGAAGAGCATATAAACTTAGTAGACGAATCTTATATATCATCTTCTTTCAGTATGAATATGTAAGTTGCTAACTGGGTTATTATAGTTTCTTGAAGAAAGGTTTTTTAATACTCCAGTACCTTTTTAGATTAGTTATTTGCCACCAGCAAACAGCGGTTCCAGGAATTAGACACGCAGATTGAATTTTCAATTAAAATTGGTCTGTCTTTCAAAAACATCCTTGTCTGCAGTCAAAAGCTATGGGTATGAAGGATTCTCAAATGTATCATTTGCTACATCTGAAATAAACAGCATTATACTAATGGTTATAGAAAGGTAATGAAATTTGAATCTTTTAATTTGATTCTGAGCTCTGGATAAAAAAGTGGTATTAATAGCAGTTATTCTTTTACACCTATCAATTTACTTTTATTTATGTTCAGAGGATAAATGCTTAATTTTTAAAGGGTATTTGCTGCTCCCACAAAACATACTTCATAGCTTTGGAGGCTGAACTCCTTTATGTAGCCACAGAGTATACGTGAAATGAGCAACAGCAGCACAAGGCTTGCAATACTGCTCTTCCAGTGTCGCATATCTGACCAAAGTGAAAACCGTTTTGAGGTCTAGTTGATGAACACCATGAACAGAAGGCATTTGCTATAAGATACAGATATTTGAAGTGGAATCTGGTTCTCTTTTCCATTTTGGATATGAACCACTGCTTATGACATTCTTTGATCCTGTAAATGTGTTCAAGGAAAGAAAAATAAATATTTTTGCGTTATACCTTTTCTTTCCCTGACCCTGTTAGATATTGAACAGATCTTTGGGACAAGCACACATAAACCAGTTTCTTGTTATGTTTGTGTATATGTGTTGTAAAATACTTAAACAAATGTAGTATAAATGCTAGTCTTCTCTCAAGAGATTCTCTTGAGAGAGTCTCAAATATCAGGCATATTATAGACTTGAAAACAAAGGAAAAGAGTGGTACAGAGACTAGATTGCTCTTAAAATGTAAAAAAAAAAGGTAGTTGTTTTTCTTGTAAAACAGAACAGGATAACAAATGTCCAAAAAGTGTTATTTCTGAGATGATCACTAGGTGTGAAATATTTCACTTCAAAGGTGATGACTGGCTGAGAATTGAAGTACCTTCTCAACGTTTGAACCATTATTCTGGGGCTAATTGTATATGTACCTATATCTACACATAAAAACCCTATGCAATAGAAATCTATGAAAAGACATCTTAAACATCTCCTCCTCCCTTTGTATAATAAAGTAGCTTACGTCTAAAAATACTTCATGGCACATTTCGTTTTCAGAAAGGATCAAAATGTCAAATCTAGGAACAGTTTCAGTACAGATACTATTGTGCCTTTTAAATTAAAAAAAAAAAAAGCAAAGGTCTCTGAATAAATTAGCACAGTTGTCATGGAAACATAGTGGGCAAGAAATATTTATAGTTGCTGCAAGCAATAATTTTGCAGTTTAATACTTTTATATGTCAAGCAACATAATCTCTAAAACAAAACAACAACAAAAAGTTTTTTTTCATTTGTTTGTCAGTGCGTATATTCACAAATTTCTGTAAAATGTGTTTTAACTTCTTGCTTCCAGGGAAAAAAATATCATGATAGTCAAACCCCAATATATTCTTTGGTTGTTTGAAAACACTTTTTGGTTTTAAAGACCAATAACATCTTGTCAGACTTAGCTATGCTATTTTACATGTGTGTTCACCAAAGCCAAAATCTGCAGATTTTTCAAAGCTAGTTAAGAATTTTTTTAAAGTGTCCAAACTCTAAACTCTAACATGAATTGCAGCTACCAGAACTGTACATTGCCTTATTCATAAATGCAAGACAGCAAGTATTCCTATTAAAATGAATGTTATTCTTAATGTGTTAATTGAAATAGTACTTTATAATAACGTATAGGGAAGCACTAGGAAATTTTTGGCATATATTGGATATGAAAGGTCTGGTGTATTTTCTTGTACCTCCTATATCCATTCTCATATAGACCGAGTAATCTTGCCAAGGAAACAACACAGCTTCATTATGCTGGTGCATTGGTATGAACATAGGGCTTCACAGGAAAGATGGACAAGGCCTTCAGTTGTCCTTAGTCCTACCCATCCACAGCTTTTGGAAATTACTTTTCTCACTTCTGTATTCACTCAACACTTTTGTAGAAAGTTTTCTGCATAGTGCAGAATCATGTGCATTGTTGTGTTGTATGAGCACGTAGCAGGAGCGAGAAAAGTAAGTGTTGTGAGGAATGAGAAGGCATAGTGTTATACTGGAGTGTCCTTAAAAGGTACTCTTAGAAGATGCTAAAAACAAAATCAGACTTGAGGTCCAAGTACTTGCTTCTGGCATTCGTCCTGCAAGTCTCTATCACAGATGCTTTGTGACGTGCTACACCCATCCATGATTTTGAAATGCTCCCTCTTCTCGTCATACGCAGCTTTATTTGATTAGAAGTGCCTTGTAGCAATGAAGGAAAACAGAAGTATTATTAACTATCTGGCTTTCAGAACGTATGTGAAGCTCTAAGTCTCAGGAACACATATGGGCATCATGACAGCTAATAGTAAGACACTGAAGATCTTCTTTGGTGGGCCTGAATATCTTAAGTTAGAGCTGGTTGCCACCTAAATGGTATAGTGAAGTTGAAGGCTGTCTCCTTCCCCTCTCACTAATGGGAATAAGGGAGAAAAATTCTCATGTACTTCAAAGTAACACAGACTGTCACAAAATTTAAAATATTTCCTTAAATTAAAAATTTGGTTCCTAACTTATGTACCACTTCAACACAGTCTATTAGAAGGAAATGTTTTTTAAACCTACAGGCTCTGTATTCAAGTGGATCCTATCCAAGCACATCACTAAATATGGGTACACTTGCCAAGGTACGGATACCCCTAAGGAAATCAGAAGGGGTCAGAAAGATAGAAAAGAAAAACTACAAAATAAAACCAAATAGTTTCTACTAAATTCCTTGAATGAGAAAGCAATCCCTTTTAAAGCTAGAAGGATTCTTCCTGTATAATTCTTCTGTTTGAATAAAGGGCAAGAGCAGAATTAATCTAACCTGTCATAAATGGTGTGAAAGAACAGAAATAAGTTAGACATTCACTTCTGGTGTACATTCATTCATTTCCAGAATTTTGCACTGCAAATAACTGCAAAATGCTGTCAATTATAATAGCAAGTCAGATCTAAGTAGGATGAATGTATTATATACATTATTGCATTGGACAGAACCATATGGATTTAAGAAAGATCATACCTTCTAAAAGTTCATCTCCTCCCCCTTCAGCAATGCTGAACCTTAAGTATTAAGGACAGTACTCAGAAACAAAAATAAAATACTGAACAGAAGGAAGATGAGCCCAGGTTTTCTTCCCTCAGGAAAACTTCAGATGACCAAGGCCTGTGTATGATTTTACTATCAGTCACAACAGCAACTGCTAACTGTCTGCTTCTTTTGCCAAATTGGAAATCATATTTTCATGATTTATGTTACATTCAGGGAGAAAAACGAAAGTGACATTTCTGCTTGCATAATAAAAGTGAAATTTCTGAGTGCTAAGTTTGTAAATAAGAGGAAGGTTTCATGTTAAAAGATTTGGATTTCTTAAAGATTGTTTTAACTATGTGCTACATTGCTTTAGAAGATGTTTTCCTATTTTCATCACGTTCCACATCTTGAAAATTACTGGATTGCTCTGTCATTTCCCTTTTGGAGAATTGGTTGTTTCCCTATATTTTTGAAGGATGTGCCTGTAGCGTGATTTCTTTTGCTTTTTCGGTTTAAATAACATATTTAATTAAAGGTTTCTAGAAATAGATCTTGCCAGGACTTCGCTAGATTGTTAAATTCTGTGTTGTTATTCATGATGAGATACATTGTGATTTTAATTGCCGTTGCCAGATATCATATTCTTAAAAATGTATATTTTTGTGTTTTAATAGATAAAATTATTTTAATGTGTATGTAATGAATATCTTAGTGTGATACATGTCAGAAGCATACTCAAGGTATATAGCATCACTGGTGATGCAGTGAACTGAAACATTTTTCATTGCAGCAAGAAAGTTAGAAATAATGATGTGTATTCAAGGAACATCATAGATATTTTCAAAAAATAAATCGCATATTAAGTGATGTACTGTGAAGCAAAGGACAGAAGAGAAATTGTGAAGTGTTGTTTCTGGTTTTCCACAGAAACTGGACTAGGAAACACTGTCTCATTTAAATGTCAGCCTCTAGCAGGATGCAGTTTGACCTCAAGTTGACTCCAGACTCACAAGCTAAAAGGAACAGTTATGCAACTGAGAGTGGCTAAAATTAACTATGCAAAACCCCAGAAGACTGGGGTGAGGGTACCCAGAAACCATGTAACTTTAAGGAATGATGTTTGCTTATTTCACTGACAGAACTGGCTTGCATTATTTCACTGTCCATCTTCATTGTACTTACAGACCATTATCTTTCAATTTCTTGGCATAACTTTCTACTTGTCAGCTCCTTTATTGCAAAATACAATATTCTTCCTGTTAGAGAGAAGTTGTTTAGTGAATGCCCAGAAACCCTGTTTCAATTAACAAAAAAAAAAAAAAAAAAAAGAGAAAGGGAGGAATAAAAAGACATAAAACTGTAAGCTTCAAGTTTTTATTATTATTGGTATTCTGCTCTGTTGTTTCTCCAGTGAGAAAAGCAGAATTCCTCAGCAAAAGAGCGTACTGAGGAACTGGTGGGAGGACACAGATGGGAGGAGGAGCAGGTCCTCGCTTTCATATTTTTACCCTTTCTGTGCCCAGTGCAACATTACCTGCAGGCAGGGAATGGCAGAGCAACTGCATCTCAGCACCACTTAGGAAAGGGTGAATTACTGCCCATAATAACCACCTTCAACTCTGGAAATTCCCAGTAAGTGGGTTGAGGATCCATAGCATCTACTGAGAGTCCTTGTGAGGATTCCAGGATGACAGAAGGACAGAGATCATCAGATCATCACAGGTGACTCCTCTGAAACATGTGCTGACATCTCAATGAGTATTCTAGGACTAGTAGCAGTTATTAATTGTCCACCAACAGTCCTTTCTTTTCTGAATAACCTGAGATTTGTCACATGTTTATGCAGGTGCTATGCTCCCACAGCCAGTAGCTGTGGCTTTTGGACTGAGACCTGTATTTCCATTTTTGCTCTTAGAAACAGAAGCATCCAGCATAGCTTATTAAATAGTAATAGCATGAACTAATCAGAAAAACTGAAAGGCAGAAAAATAAAATATTGCAAACAAAAATACCTCTTTATGCAATCCACGGACTATGATATAAAAAAAAAAAATAGTATGGCATAAGAAACAAGTAGATCAGAATTGTTATGTTAGAAAATGGGACTAACTAGCAGTCAATCTAGGGGAAGGAAAAACTATTCTGTTAGCAGCTACTTTTAGATACCATTGCAGGAAGGATAAGCAACAGGATTTAGCAAGGTTTGTTATGATTACAGACACCATACCTAACTTTCAGGCCCAGATCTTGTGTTCCAGCTTTGTCACTGTGACCTGTCGGAGAGCCCTTGGGCTTTGCTAGTGTGGGGAAGTAAAAACCTTATGAAAAGGCTGGGCGAGAAAGATAGACAGAAAAGACAAACTTCAGTGCTGCTTCCTTTTAGTCTTGAATAGCACTTGAAATGCGATGCTTGTGTTAGTATTTTCAGTCAGATCTTCCTTACCTCTCCTTTCCATTTACCACCAATTTATTTTCTTTCCTATTTTTCCTTCTTTCACCTTCAGTTTAATACAGGTCAGGCTTATCAAGGTAAGTCATAATCTTTTGCACACTTCTCTGCACTGATGACCAGAGACACTAAGGAAAACACTGTTATTACAGGTCCCAGCTGACAAAATCTGTTATGTAGAAAGATGATGCCTTCAAGTTAACCCAGATGCAGAAAAATACAACATGTACAGGAGAGCAAAACTGCAGAGCAAGAGGAAGAAACTGCAACTGAATATGGTGTGTCCCCAGCTCCCTCATCCATGGAAACTTTACTACAGGAAACTTTACTGCTACTTCACTGCAGCATACAGCTTCTGCTACATGGAAGATGTTGCATAAAGGCTGATCAAAACCTGTGTTGGGTTTGCTATTCTCGCAGTGAGAATCACAAAATTATGGAATACCAAGTTGGAAGTGACCTCAAGGATCATCCTGTCCAACCTTTCTTGCCAAAAGCATGGTCTAATCAAGATGGCCCAGCACACTGTTCAGCTGAATCCGTAGTGTCCAATGTTGGAGAACTTATGACAGGTCACCAGTTTGAAAAGTAGCTATTTACCACCACCCTCTGAATGTGCCCTGTCAGCCAGTTCCTCACGCACCACACAGACCACTTTTGCTAGGAGGAGGCTGTGGGAAACAATATTAAAAGCTTTGGAGAAGTACAGGTAGATTACATCCACCACTAGCCCCACATTAGCTGAGCAGGTTACATTGCTATAGAAGGTGATCAAGTTTGTCAAGCATGATTTTTCCTTAGTGAATCTATGCTGGTTTTTCCAATCACATGCTTCATTTGACTTGTGATAGCCCCCAGAAGCATTCATTCCATAACTTTCACAGGGACTAAAGCAAGACTGATGGGCCTGTAATTTTCTTGGATCCTCCTTTAGATCTTTCTTGTAGATGAGGGTGACATTAGCCTTCTTCCAGTCATCTAGGTTACTCCCGAATCTTAATGACTTCTCAAACATTATGAAGAGTGGCCTCACAATGATGTCAGCCATCTCTGTTAACACCCTTGGCTGGGTATTGTCAGGGCCCATTGATTTGTAGGGTTTAAGCTCCTGTAATACCAACTCTTCCTTCAGTGACAGTGGAGGAGGTGGGTCTGTGTGTATCAACCTGGACTTTCGTTCCCAAGGCCTGGGACCCAACAGTACGTGTTGTAGGTAAGCCAGCTTTAGAAAAAGAAACTGTGTTGTCTATCTTTGCAATACTTCTGTTTGAATTGAATGTGCTTATGGGTTGCTGTCCACTCTAACAGTAACACTGAAAACACACATTCTAGCTCGTTTCAGCTTTTAGCTTTATTTTTCTCCTCACCCAAAAGTAGTTAGTGTTCCCAGGGTCAGAAACAAGTCTTTCAACTAGGACACTAAAAGCTATGGAGAGAGGAAAGCAATGTTAAGATAGAAAGCTTTATTCTTCACATTTCAAATGTTAACTGTATTTTTGGTTTAGGTTTTTTTTTTGTGGTTTTGTTGTTGTTTTTTTGGGGGGGGGGTTGTCTTTTGTTTCATTTTGTTGTTTGTTTTTTTTTTTGGGGGGAGGAGGGGGCTGTTGTTTGTTTTTTCATTTTACTTCTTTCCAAGAAATCTAAATTCTTTGTAATGGTCCTTATCTGACAATATGTAAAAGACTATCTGCATAATCGAAGCTTTAAATCAGTCACACAGACTTTTGCATGAAATCCAAGCACTTCCTGGAAGTATTAGTAAGCTGAAATTCACAAAATCCTTGACAACAAGACATTTGTTCTGGTGTAGAGAATTATTAAATTGCTGAAGTTCTGGCAGCATAATGATGTTTTGTATGAAACACAAGATACACCTGAAACCCGAGGAATATGCAAATTATAAAAGCTGTTGGGAAAATTTTAAATTACATACTCTGTGAGACAATTAGGAGATTGGGTATAACATAAACATAGAAAGCATTTGAGCATACTATTTTCCTTTTCCCTTAATATTGTAGCTACATTTAAAACTTCCCAAGCTCTCAGTTTTAAGCTACCAAGTGTACCTAAGAAAGTAATAGGAGACTAGTTCAAAACAAAATCATGACCAGTTTTTAGACTACAAGGCAACAGATGGCAAAATCTACTTCAAACTATAAATTCTTTGTTCTAATCCAGTAGTCGACTTTATTATATTGCTGTCTGTCCAGAAGTGCTATGTAAAACATGATAGATAAAAAAGAAATTGTCGAGGACATGACGCCACAGTAGTGTGCTCAGAAGCACCACCTATAAAGAGAAAACATCAGGAGCTTACTTTTCCTTGACTGAGATTCTTTTGTAATTTCTAGAGCTAACAAATAGGATTATACAAGATTTTGCAGGAAAGAGAACACTGAAATGAGGACCTTTTAGAGCTGCATTTTGTGGGAAGCTCCAAATTCACAACATCTTTGTTCTCCTGTTTATTGTCCCTGCTTGGAACTTCAAAATGAATCTGTATTGGCATTTATGGTACATATTGGATAACTTTACGAAAGGGATAGCATGACACGATGCCTCTTGTAATGGGAGCTTGAACTCAGAGACACAGAAAGTCCCTTGCAACCAGGTGTCCATGTGAATATGCATGCACTCATGAAATATTTTTTCCTTCACTAGGAAAAAGCTGAAGGATATGCTCAATTCAAAGTATGCAAGATGAGAGGTAGGAAAAGGAAGAAGGATAAATTAGGGTTTTTTTCCCAATTAATGCAGATTTATGTCAAAAGAAATATCTGTGTAGTCTCATAAATTCTACACATATTCCTGTTTAGAAAATCTCAGTGAAGCATGTCATTAAAGATTAATATTAAATAGAAATTACTAGTGAGCATTTTAATTTCTTTATCCCTTTAGGAAAACAGTCATAGACTTTTTGCAATATAAATGTTTAAACTTCCCATTTCTTACTATTTGTTTCCTACTTCTTGTGATTGTACAGTAAAGATAAAGGTTTATTCAAATACTTTTTTTTTTTTTTTTTAATCTAGGTAAAAAACTGTAGTGCTGAAATATGCAGAGCACTTCAGAAAAAAGTTGCTATATAAAAATAATTCCATTGTTCTTTGATCTCAGAATGAAGATGGATGATCATCGAATCATAGAATCATAGAATAGTTAGGGTTGGAAAGGACCTCAAGATCATCTAGTTCCAACCCGCCTGCCATGGACAGGGACACCTCACTCTAAACCATCCCACACAAGGCTTCATCCAACCTGGCCTTGAACACCGCCAGGGATGGAGCACTCACAACCTCCCTGGGCAACCCATTCCAGTGTCTCACCACCCTAACAAGAAAGAATTTCCTCCTTATATCCAATTTAAACTTCCCCTGTTTAAGTTTTAACCCGTTACCCCTTGTCCTGTCACTACAGTCCTATAAGTATATTAATTTGCAATAAAAGAAGTAAAGTAAAGGCTATGAAGGGAATTTTATAAACTTGTATGATTAACAGAAAATATATGATAAAATGCACTTTAGTGTTCTATTAGAAGAAAGCAATCTCTTTTGATTGAAAATGAGGCTTTTTATTTTTTACACCTTTTCCACCACTATCAAGGCTTAGAAAAGCAGTGAAGTTCACATTTTGCAATCTTAAAAATTATCAGTTTTAAATGATTTTGGAAAAAGAAACAGCACAAGTTCCCAACAAATTATCTTTCCTGTGTGGTTACATATATGTCTGTGTAGATACACAAGTTTATGTTTGTGGGCAGTGGGTGTGATTGTAGCATTTGAGCTGACAACATCCCCTATAAAGTTCAAGATGTCTGGTGTTCTTTTAAATTGCTTATGACTTGGCCAAAACTGAGATGTTTAGATAGAAATTTTCCATGGCATGTTTATGTATCAGACGAAATCTTATTCAAAACATTCAGACAAAATAGTTCAACTGTTTCAGAGAATGAGATTAAGCAAAGTATGGTTTTTTTACCAGTGTTAAAGAACATTAGAGAACAGTGTCTTACAAAAGCTGGAACAGAACCCAGAAGTTGTTAGTTATGCCATCTCTCTCTGGCAGCAAGTAGCAGTAAAGCTAGCTGCTGAGTGAATGGTTCCTTTGCTTTCTTATCCACATAGATGAAAGTGGAATATTTTTGCCACCAGACAGGACCAGTGATACTGCAGGTTTGTTACATAAGTGTTGCAGTTGCGCAAAAATGTTAAAATTACAGGTCAAGTGACAGAAGACAGCAACTGCTGAAATTCCCACCCATACACCTGCATTACGATGTCCCTATTAGATAATGATAGACTTCTGGTTTTTATCTTTGCAGAAGACGCTTGCTTCAACCAGTGATCAGTTGTTCAGTTACTAAATATTTGTTCTTTTCACTATGTAATGTGATGTAACATTGTTGGGTGATATATCACAGATCTTTATTTTATTAGATCAACTTTGAAAACTGTCCAAGGATGATATATGAAGTTGAAACTTATTTGTATTCACAATGAGGGTCCTTGTTGAATCTAGAAGTGCAGATGTTTGGGGTGTGTTCATTCTGGATACCTTCTGGCACGCTCCTGGGCTAGACATCTCTCCCTTTAATCCGTGGAGCACTCTTGGCCCTTCCAGTCACCCATACACATTGGTTATGCTATCTCCCTTATGAAAGAGGAAACCTGTCAGGGAAACCTCTCATACTGCGGCCAGACGCAAATGCTTGAACTTCTCAGTTGCCGAGGTTTGTCAATTCCTGTAGCTAAGAATACACACAGGACAAGAGGATGAGTCCATAGATCATTGTCTCAGGCTGTAAGGATGGTCTGATAGAGCAGAAAGATTATTTACCCACCTTAACCTGCTAAGGCACAAGATACTGGTGTACACTCTGTCATTTTTTCTGACAGATGGATCCCCTTTTTTAAGGAGTCATGGAGGTCTGAAATCACCATGACTCACCAGGGACAAGGACAGGCCGCAGTCACCAAAAACAGAAGGAAAGGAGTGTGCACAAATTTGTGTTAGAATGGAATGTAAGAGCAAGGTAACAAATAAAAAACAATAACTTACATAAAAGCAATATATGTTGTTCCAAGCAAGGGCCTGGGAAAGACATCACAAAAGCATTAGACAAGAAAATACACTCCATAACTATGTGGGCATCTAGAAACTACTCAAAAATACACTGAAAACAGGTTCCTTGTGGGGGCTGAAATGACAGAGAAGGGCAGAGCTCACTCTGTGTTTAATGTAAAAACCTAATCTGTCTCCCTAAAAATTGTTCCTGGTGTTGGATGTGAGTTCACAGCCTGAGGCAGGTCCAGGTAGCACTCAGGTACAGGATGGTTCAAACTGCTTCAAGGGATGCATAAAAGTGTGGAGTGGTCGTCAGCAGCAATATCCGCTTTCCTTGCTATGCCAAATATGCTGCTCTCATGGCACCCTGACTGCATACCAGGACCTGGGCTGTGGCTGGTCAGAGAGTTTGGCCCTAAGGACATAACAGAGCTCCACAACAGGGCAGGGTTATGCCATTTTGACACTTTAGTCTCTGTGAAGTCTCAGTAACTTGGAGAGGCCCAGAATTTTATTTTTGTTATGTATCAGATAACTGTTCAGAATGCATTCCTACACCATGAAAGTTATTGATATCTCAAGTAAAAAAATACTCGTGTAAAGACATTTTAGCTATATTCTGCATCTTAATATGACCCTCCAATATTCCTGGGCTGAGCCTCTTCTGTAGTGCATGGCAAAACTCTCAATTTAAGTCAAACCCCATATGTAAATGGCTATGGCAGAGAGACTGCTCATCTTCCAGGGCAGTGAGAGATGATTACTGCCTTCCAGATGTGTTTGCATCAGTCATCACTACTAAGTCTGGAGCTGGCTTCTGCATGATAAATTCACACATAACTCCCTACACAAACACTGGGACCCAACAGAAACTGTCTGCACTGCTGACTCTGTAAATCATGTCCTAATTAAACACCACAAAATCCACCGAGGGTTTTGTTGAGCAATCTGTCAATTACCAAAAAGTAGTTGTAGCTCTGTTTCAGACTATGTTACATCTTTTAATAGCTCTGCTTCCAACCAGGTGGGGCAGCAGCATCCAATAAAATCACATTTATCACTGAATCAGAGAATCAGAGAATCAGAATAGTTTGGGTTGGATAGGACCTTTAAAGGTCATCTTGTCTAACCTCCTTGCAATGGTCAAGATCTTCAACTAGACCAGGCTGCTGAAAGCCCTGTCCAACCTGACCTCGAAAGCTTCCAAGGGTGGTGCATCTAACACCTCTTCAGGCAACCTGTTGCAGTGTTTTTCCATCCCCATCATTAAAAAATTCTTTCTTGCCTAAATCTACCCTCTATTAGTTTAAAAATGTTACCCCTTGTCCTGTCACAACATGGCCCTACTAAATAGTTTGTCTTCATTTTTCTTATAAGCCCCCTTTATATATCGAGAGGATGCAGCAAGGTGTGCCTGGAGCTGCCTTTTCTCCAGGCTGAACAACCCCAACACTCTCATCCTGTCTTCACAGGAAAGGTGTTCCATCCCTTTGGTAATGTTTTCGGCCCTTTTCTGTACCTGCTTTAACAGGTCCAGGTTCTTCTTCTGTTGGGGGCCCCAGAGCTGGAGGCAGTACTCTAGATGGGCTATCACCATAGGAGGGTGAAGGGGCAGAATCAATTCCTTTGACCTGCTGGCCATGCTCCTTCGCATGCAGCCAAGGTAAGCAAAGTATTTTCAAAATCTATTTGGTGCATTATAAGACAAGTATGTTTTCACTGGCAAGCATTTTAATACCAGAATAATAGTCGCTATAAAAAGTTATCAGACAAACTTTAAGAACCAGTACCTGTAACTGCAATAGTCCACTAGTGTTTACTTTTTTATCTTGAGTTTAAGACTGCTTCTCTTGAGCTAAACATATAAATAGTGGCTAATAAAAAAGCATATTAGTTTCTTCAAAGTGTAAATTGATATGGTACAGATTAACTCAGCTGTGTCAACTGAGGTTCAGGCTTGAGTTTAGTGGGGTAGTGAAGGAATTTGCAGACCACATAAAAAGAAACTGATAATATCAAAATAACTGAAAATTCATAAGCAAATCTTGCAAATTCTTTTGCTTTCTATAGAGCTCTTAAAATTCAGATGGAAAGATAATTAAGATAATGTACATATAGAGGACATTTATGACTGGAAGCAGAACTGGTGAATTATTTTATTATTATATGTTATTCATCTTGCTTAAATGAACTCAAATTATTTGCTATTAAATTAGATTTTATATATTCCATACACATAATGAATATTTTCTAATGGAATTTTTATTCATTGACATAATGAATTGTCTTGTATTTCTTAATAAGACCACTGTTAAAAATATAGCTGTGTATATGTGCAGAATTATCTCTGTCCACATCCTGTATTCAGTCCAGTTTGTATGTAATAGGCATTTAAACAGTGGCACAGTACTTCAGAATCATAAAATCATTTAGGTTGCAAAAGACCTCTAAGGTCGTTGAGTCCAACATTTAACTTATTACTGCCAAGTCCACCACTACACCATATCCCTAGACACCACATCTACGCATCTTTGAAATACCTCCAGGGATGGTGACTCAATCACTTTCCTGGGCAGCCTGTTCCAGTGCTTGACAACCATTTCAGTGAAGAATTTTTTCCTAATATCCAACCTGAATTTCCCCTGGTGCAACTTAAGCCCATTTCCCCTTATCCTGTCACCTGTTACTTGGAAAAACAGACTAACATCCACCTCACTAGAACCTCCTTTCAGGTAGTTGTAGAGAGTGAGAAGGTCTGCCCTGAGCCTGTTTTTCTCCAGGCTAAATCCCAGTTCCCTCAGACACTCCTCATAAATCTTGCTATCTAGACCCTTCACCAGCTTTGTTGCCCTTCTTTGCACATGAAGAGCAGTATTTTAGTATCTACTTACATTTGACAATGATAAAGGTCCAAAAGTTTCTTTCACCTTATGAAAACAAAAAGAAGGCCAAATCAGAAATATTCAGTCCGAGTATCGGGGTTTCAGCCTTCTGGAAAGACAAATATTTTCGAAATTAGACTGGAACAGACTCTCTTTACAGTCCTGAAAAGATATTAGAAATATTTAACACCATCTTTCTCATCTCACAGTTGGAATCAATGAAACTTAAGATTCATATGGTGCTTCAGGACTCAACCTGCAAGATTGTGACATATGTGCTCCTGACCTTTAATCAGCTATTGGAGTTTTGCAGTCCTGAAAGATGAACAATTTTCTTGTTCAGTAGAAGGCAGTAAACTGTGCCTTATGCAAATTACAGACACCATCAGAACAGAGAGAAGACAAGCCCTGAAAAAGAGCACTTTTGCAAATGCTGCCCTTGAAAAAACAGTTGAGGACTAAGGCTGAGTGAGGAAAAGTGGAGAATATAGGTTTTTTTTGTTAGTGTATGTATGCATGTATCTACTGTTTTCTCTGGGTACAGCCAATTGGAAGATTGGAATTTATTTTGTTCTTTAAATGCAACAATATATTTTTTGTCAAGTGTGAAATACTATTTTCTATTCTATCCTTGTGAACACCACTTCTGAAAGGGGCCAAAGGTGTTAGGCAATTTAGAAAACACCTAAGGCATGTACCATAAACAATTCTGATTCAGATTCACCTTAGTAAATTGTTCCAAAATGTGTTACTTAGCAACGACCTAGGTCTGGGCTAATTGGACATAAAATCCAAAACCTCAGAGAAAATCTGGTAGTGCAGAAAGCTGCCTCTGAACCAACCTACAATATAACAGTTCCTCAAACACTGTAGCATTTGTCCCTTATTAGGTCAGCATACCACAGCATGAGGAGTGCAGCACTTACTTTCCCTGGTGCATTGCACCTTGGTGACCTGTTTCAATTCAGCAGCGAATGTACTCATGCCTTTTGCCATCTAAACAGCTTGCACTGCATTTTCAAAAAGCTCATTACATTTTCAGAATTCAAAATCTTAGATTATTGTCTTCTGTTTTGGGTTTGTTTGGTTGTGTTTTTTTATCATATCTTTATTGACTGGCTAACAGAAGATAACGTAGTGAAGTGGTCTTTTAAAAGTTTTCAGCTATCCAGGAAGTAGAGATCGAAGAGCATGACTGAGTTATATTTAAGCCTCTGTTGAGCTTTTGAACCCTTTTCCTCCAGATCCTCAAATGCTGTAAAAGTTTTGCCCCAGATGATTTGACAGCTCAGTCCTGATTTAGGTATGAGGGCTAGCAAGAAGTAGGATCCACTTGACCATATAGGGTAACAACATGTTTGCCATGTTTTTGTGGAGGCCTTTAACTGTATCATACTGGGGCCTGTTGATAGCATCTTGCAATTGAGTGAGTGACTGGAGTTCACCACTCAGAGGTGGGAAATACATGAGGTGGAAAAATGGGAGATACAAATCCCTCAGGATGAATAAGATGGCTCATAAGGGGGCCCACCTCAAGTGACTATGAACAAACATACACTGCCCGAGAAATAAAAAGGGGGAATTGGGGCTCTGCAAGTGGATGCATAACTGACACCACTGAAATAATTCAGTAGTGGGATAGATTATACGACAGGAGGTGGGGGTGCTATGGGATTTGTAGAAAATATGGCTAGGATAGGGGAAAAAAGGGTGTGGGTTATCATTTAAATGAAGGAGCAGCTCAAGGGTATGGAGCTGAGTGGTGAGAAATAGGGGCAGGCCTTATCCATGCCTCTTCTGTTTTCCTTATGTTTTATACCATTAAGATCTTTCCTCAGTCTGCAGTGAAATAATTTAAATAGTAAGATAAGAAATAACACAGATGTGCTTCTGAGGGTGATGTCAGTATCCCATCATAAAAACTCTGTGTGGTAATTCTATGGTGTCGGGAATTGCATTCTCACATAGTACAAAAAAAAAAAAATATTCAGCAATAAACTTTTCCTTGTTTTCTGCTTCTTCATTTTAAAGATACATTTTAAGATATATAATCTTTTCCTTTACTTTGTGTTTGTGATGTTTAAGACAGTTTGTGATTGAGGTATGGGAGGAATTGGATCCATTTACACCAGGGTGAATGAGCTCTTTATCTCTTACTGCTATTTTTATTCTTGATTTCACCCCCACCTTCAGGAAGGTTTACTTAACAATTTAATTTTGTGAGACAGAGACCTCTGAGGGGAGGTTAACTAAAAAACTGTTTCTATAAAAGGTAAGTAAGATTATTGCAAATAGGCTTAAATTTGCTTCATAGTAGTCCCTTATCTTTAATGAAGCATGCATAAAATTTTATGAACTGAAATATACTTTAATTTGGTACCTTAATTAGTACTTTTCTTAGTCATATTTATAACCTTATTTTAGAACAAAACAATAAGAGTAGTAGTAATAGGAATGGTAATAGTGACAGTAGTTGTTACCTCTACACTACTACTATCACTGCAATTATTAATATTATATTTGCTGTCATACTTTCCTGGAGTCAGAAATTAGGATTTGAACTTGCAGTTCTCCACTGATTTCAGAATGACTCTGATTTATACTTTGCAACTCCAAATTCTTCACTTATTGTTTATTCAGATAGTACTTTTCACTGAAGTCAGCAGGACTGCACAGCAGGTCTAAAAGCTGTGGAGTTTACATTTCATAACGCTGCTGTTGATCACAATAGACAAAAAAAGCCTTCTGACATGTTTTTACCCTTAGACAAGTTCCTGTGACTTGACACCAAGTAGCAAACACAAAATATGTCTGCTGTTAGGTTTTGAAGTCAGACATAATGTCTACTTCTTGCATTTTAGTAAAGATAGCATACATACTAAATTAGTGAGACATTTTATTCTAGAACAATAATGTTATCATGGTATAGTACTGCATTATGAGGCCTTCGATTCTCCTGTTATTTGAACAAATACAAAGGCATTTAATGAATTAAATAGAATGTCACTACTGTATTATAAATATAACTAAAAATAGAAACATGCTTCATGAACAGAAGAGTGTCATGAGTTACCATAAAGTATAAAAAATATGGAAACTACTCATTGTGTAAAAGTGAAAAGACAGAGAAAGTTTTTATATTGATCTTAAAAAATGCAAACAACTAACACTTAGACAGGTACAATGTAAGTTCACAAGAAAGCAAGACAAAGAAAAACTGAGATTTTTCCAAAACAGTTGAATATTTCTTTTTCTCTCTCTCCCAAAAGAGCTGAAGCAGAAATTCTCACTGTGCTTAAATTTACAGCAACGTGAGTCCCAGGTTCATAATAGGGAATGAAAACACATGTTTTTTAAAAGTTTGGAGATTTTTGAAACAATGGCTTTTTCATGCAAATATTTCTTTACGAATTTCTACATTACATATACTTTCTGGAAGTTTAGTGTTAATATAGTGATGTTAATGTTGTGTTGAAGATGAACAACAGTATGTGGCATTCTGGGTGTCATTCTGAGTTTTTTCCTCAAAGCTTTACTGACTGATGTGGAACTCACCTTCTATTGAAGTAATTGAAACAGTGGAAAAAGCAGCACAACACTGTGAAAAAAGCCAGGAGAGGTTCCTCTCCCTGGATGTGAGAACTCTGAGTCATGACCACAAGTTGTACAATCAAAGTGTCTGGGTCAGAAAACACATGCATATCAATAATATCGTTGTGAGCTATCCTAAGTTGACTCTGTGTGTGTATAAAGCTGTATAGATACATGTACCACAGTCTGGAGAACAAGCTTGAAGTATTCTCTGAACAACAATCCTTGAAGAATTCTCTGAACTAAGCACAGATATTTAGGGAACTCAAACAGAAATAAATGCTATCAATCCATTGCCATTTAGGCCAAAATCTAAGCCAGTTGAATGATTTATTTTTACTTTTTTTCATAGAACGTGCTAGCCTTAAAGTTGTGTGGTAAGTTTAGCACAGTCTTGTGTCCTTTTTACATTTGCAATCTGATCATGTAACACAGCGTGCTGACCAAGGGCTGTAAGTGATCCTGCAGACCTGAATGACACGGCTCCTTCCCTGCTGCCACAGAAAAAGTTTATTATTCACCAGGTAGCAGCTGTGCTCAAGCGCAAGAATCTCTATTCCTTCTCCAGATCCTGTGTTTTGATTTTTGCTGTTGCAGTTCATGGATTTCACAATGTGTCTATTCATGCTTGTTGATGACTCTAATAAGATCTTAGTCTCCATTCATAAGAAGGATGTGGACCTGTTGAAGCAAGTGTACAAAATGGCAGGAAGATGATCAGAGGCTGAAGCACCTCACCTGTGAGGACAGGCTGAGAGAATTGGGCTTGTTCAACTTGGAGAAGAGAAGGCTCTGGGAGACCTTAGAGCAGCTCCGAGTCTGGAGAGGGACTTTTTACAAGGACAAATAGTGACAGGACAAAGGCAGATGGCTCTAACTGAAAGGGGGTAGATTTGGATTTACTAAAAAATGTCCATAATATGTCCATTGAGTTAATTTAGTCCACGACTTTGGACTCCAGGCTGCCCAGGGAAGTGATTGTGTCACCATCCCTCGAGGTATTTGAAAGATGTATAGATATGTTCCTTAAGGATGTGGTTTAATGGTGGACTTGGCAGTATTAGGTAAACAGTTGAACTTGATGATCTTCAAGGTCTTTTTCCAGTCTAAGAGAATACTTTGCTATGATTCTATGCTCTGGGGTCACTCAGGGCAGGAGATGTGGTGTACTGCATGAAGTTACTGGGCACCAAAGCCAGCTCTGGTCAGGTCACTGCTGCACTTGCACTGCTTCTTGTAAGGCTTGTGCTCCACCGGTTCAGGTGTTTCCTCTTATAGTACTTCCTATAACATGAAACTCAGATCCTGGTCTACAGTAATTTAAAGGTATATCCATTACAGTCTCCATTCCTGGTCCCTTTGGTCCAGGCCATAGGGTATAGCGTTGCAATGAACTTCCCCCTTTGCTCCTGCTCCAGCTTGCAGTCTCTTAAGGGTGTACCTGCTCCAAGTGAAGCTTTATCTATGAGCCGCAGGCTCTTCAGAGGCACACCTGCTGTGTCATAGACTTACCCACAGCCACAGTCACTTTGAGGTGCACCTATTCCAGAATGGCTTTATCCATGGGCCACAGTGGCTTCAGACATATATACCTGTCTAGCATGCCCTTCTCCACAGCCACAGTCCCTTTGGAAATAAACCTACCAGAAAATGGTTTTACCCATGCCTCCAGTACTTTCAGGGGAGTATCTGTTCTGTTGTGGGCTTATCCATGGCCACATCCTTTGAGGTGCTCTAGCATGACCTCATGCACAACCACTGAGGCTTCAAGGTGTACCTGCTGTAGCATGGAATTATCCACAGCCAAAGATGCTTCAAGGTGTACCTTCTCCAGCATGAGCTTATTCTTGGTCTACAGTCCCTTCAGAGGTATTGCTGCTGTAGCATGGCTATAACCATTGCCACAGATGCTTCAAGATGTACCCTTTGTGGTGTGGACTTATTCATGGCTACGGATGCTTCAGGGGGTCTTGTGCCCATGTGGACTCATCCACAGGTCACACACCCTTTGACTTGAGCTCACACTGATGTTACATGCTGCCCAGTACAGCAGCACAGAAACAGCAGTGATGTCCTGGAAATATGCCATCCCAGGCACAGTGCCATTGCTGCTATCAAAATATTCCCAGGCACAGCAGAGTAAGATGATAAGCAGTACAGCAAGCAGCAAAACCAGAAAGCAGCTACTAACAAGCACTAGACTCTAATTTGCAGTAAGGCAAGCAAGTCCTACAGCAGAGGAGCCTGCCAATTAAAAGCTAACCAGCAATAACAGCTATAAATTCAATCCAGAACATTCCAATAAAATCTGTCTTTATCTCAGACCCTTAGAGCTCCATGTTGGGGACCAACAGGACTGCTGTGGTTTAACCCCAGCCAGAAACTAAGCCACACGCAGCTCTTTGTTCACTCCCCTCCAGTGCAATTGGACTAGAGAATCAGAAGGGTAAAGGTGAGAAAACTCGTGGGTTGAGATAAAGACAGCTTAGTAGAGAAAGCAAAGGCCAAGCATGTAAGCAAAGCAATCCAGAGAATTAATTCCACTTCTTACTGGCAGGCAGGTGTTCAGCCGTCTCCAGGACAGCAGGGCTCCATCGCATGTAGCAGTTACTTGGAAAGACAAATGCCATCACTCTGGACTTCTACCCCTTCCTTCTTCTTCCCTCAGTTTTATATGCTGGCTGGGGTTAAACTACGACATATATTCATACTGCAGCTCCAAGGCCCAGAGTTTATTTTCTAGGAGTTTTAACTTCTACCTTACTTTCCATATCTAAAAGGGATACTCAATCCACAATGCTTCGCTCCTCTGTTTAATATGTCATGGTCTAAAAGATAGATAATTACATCCTTTCATATTTCAGTTTCACCTGATCTAATAAGACTGTGATGTTAAAAAGGATGATTTTGAAATCTGTTAATTTATCAAGGTCAGTTTGTCCAGGCAACACAGAAAAGATGTTTAGGCATGACCACCTGCTGGGGGAAGAAGTGGTTCAGCATTTTCAGAGCTATTTTTTACTGATTTTCAAGGCCAAGAGTATCCCAGACGCCTATCTGTTTCACTTACTCCTTTCCAAATATAACCTTTTAAGCCTGCTGAGATGATCAGTCAGAAGCTATTGCCTGGAATAATAGTTTCATTTGAATAAGACACTAATTCACATGAAAACGAATTGTGAATGTCCAGCTAGGTGTGGATGAAGAAAAGCTGGTCTAAATCTATCATTACAGACATTAAAGAAAAACATTACTATGTTGGAAGCAATTCACATGCTAATTTTCTAGAGATGCAGATTGATTTTTGAACTAAACAGGTATTTCTTTCAGTTGCATTTTTGTCCATATTTCTAACTCCTGACCTGTTACAAATACTCTGCTACTCTCTGTTAGCAGAGTATTTTAATACTGTCAGATGAGCTACCTCTCTGATTCATTTCTGGGTCCTGATCTCCCAATGTTAGTGTAGCAGTTTATTAATTCCATGGTTTTCTCTTAGAGTGAATCAGCTATTTCCTTCTGAGGCAAGCCCACTAACATGAGGCTGCGGTGACTGTTAAATCCAATAAAGATAGGGTAGTTTTGCATATGCATGTGTGGTACAGATGTGCAGGTAAACCTGCTCCAGACTTGGCTCCCTTGACCCTCCGCTGGTTTTGTATCCTTTAACATCTGCACAGTTACTGCAACATAAGACATGCAAGACTTCAGAAAAACGCACTAGTCTCAGTGTTTCAAGCTGTCACACTGAAGCATTTGAACAGAAAGAAACACTCAAGAGGTAACTAGCGTTTCTGCCACAGACACAAAAGTCCCAGAAGCCCAAGGCAACAGTTACACACGGCAACTATAAACAGTCAGCTCTAGACATAGCCTTCAGCAGTACAGATATAATTGTCCTGTAGCAACCTGTCTGAGATCTAAAAGGGCATTTATGCAGGGCACAGTTGTTGGCAGTATAGGCGTGGCTTGATGGACCAGTTTTCTGTCTCACACTTTTTCTCCTTTTCCCCAGTTTCCTTAGCTTTTTATGCAAACTTTGCCTTGAGATGTTACCAGTACTGCAGCTGTTGATTCTTCATATTGATTAATCACTGTTACTCAGCACAAAACTCCCATGGCACTTCCTAGTTGCAAAATTATAATAGACATACTTTTCTTAAACAAGCCTTCTGGCTTACTGCCAGGTTTTTAGCATGTTCCAAAGATCTCTTTTGGGCTTTCATTATTTAAATGAACATCAAAGCCCCTGTGGTCACCTGAGCAATTGTCCATGCTAGAAGCTACTTTATTAAATTTGTAATGATTTTCTTATCCCAGGAAGACTCTTCTGATGTTTTTCCTAGAAGTGATGTCTCATCTCATTTCCTTAAATCTACAGGGTAGATTGCAATATTGAATAGAGGCAAACCTTTCATAGGTTTTATCAAAAGAATACAGATGTCACAAAATGTTTTTCTGTGTGTTATAAAGACTATTTTCTATGGCAATTTTAAGTTTAGAAAAGCTTAGTGAAACTGATTTGTTGTTTGCTAGTTACTCATGACTATACTAAATCTTAATCACCAAAATTCATATCAATTAATTCTTGCGTATTTTGATGCACTGAGTTCAGCTACTATTACTGTGTTCCATCTTGAAATAATTTTCTCTTATTTATCATTAGTTATTCTTGACAGGAAGTGTTACAGCAGCTCTTTGAAGTTGAAACTCGATATCAAAAGGTATGTTTTGAAATGACTCTTTTGTTATAGTGAGAAAGATAAGCTTAAGTCTGCCTTTTCAAAGATTCTCATTATATCCAAATATTAATTTTTTGAAAAATCTGAAATACTATAAGAAAACAGAGCCTACAAACATTGCAGTCTTGGGTGTTCCAGAATTTATCCCTTTTCAAGTTTTATCCTAGGATCCATCTTATGATAGAAGATTTAGGGGTCAAGTGTAAAGTCTACTGTCTCAATACATTTTAGACAATAGTTCTTTTGTGATGACATCTGATATAAAAAGGGATAGCTTGTGTTTGACTTTTGCAAATGCACTGAGCAGTCCTGTAGATAGTGTTGCATTCATAAACATTTTGTTTATCTCATATCATGGCATATATAAAGTGCAGTAGGAGATATTTTGAAGTTGCATGTATCTCCCTTGAGATAATGATTGCGTTTTGGGTAAAACAGAGGACAGACTAGAGTTCCCATGGAGGATGATCCCTTTGATAACGGCACAGCTAGTAACAAGCACCCGACTACTGAGATTATGGCAAGGAATTTTAAATATATACCAATAAAAATCAGAATACAGCTGCCTGTTGGAGTCTTTTTCAGCATGTCTTCATGTATTACTTATTTATTTCTGTGTGAAAAAGTGGGTTGTTTTGTGGGGTTTTGTTTTGGTTTGGTTTGGGGGGGGAGGTTGATTTAGGGTTTGTTTTGTTTTTGTGGTTTTTTCCCCCTGCTCTGAGGGAATTGTGGGCAACTTAGGCTATTTGCAGAACAGAAGAAAACCGGGAATAATATATGGAAGATATGTCAAGGCTTATTTCATTCAACTTACAATATGCATGAGATTCTTGTGTAGTTTCATTATATTCTTTTATCCTGGGGATGCCTGTCTTGGAAAAACACTACCTAAAAGAAGTTGCTTATTTGAGCTGAAGCCCCTTAAAAAGTCTATTTTTTTTTTTTTTTTTTTTTGAATGCTAGCATAACGTTCAGGATCAATGATTTAATCTACTGTTTGTGGTAGGCTGAGTGCAGCATCTGTGCTGATAGTTCACTAGGTGTAACTCCAGCAGCTGGAATAAAAGCAATACTGAAACTCTGACAGCTGTATCAGTGGCAACAGCAGCAAGCAGAGAGTGCTGCGGAAGCAGCCTCTCCTGCCAGGAGCAGAATGACCCTTCTCTTCCTCCCAAAGTTTTGAATATCTGTTCTTACTGTCATTTGATAAGATTATGTCATGACCTTGTTGCAACTATCTGTGAATAGGGCTGCTGCACTGGATTTTTCTTAACTTCTGTTTAGGTTTCTTGTGTAGCAAAAGCATCACAGTTGCATTAGTTTGCATGACCAATATTTCTTTTTTTTCCTGTATAGTGGAAAATATAAGTTATTTTCAATTGGCTGAGGAAAACATTTCGCAGTTACATCAGTAGTAGTTGTAAGGCTGCTATGCTTGGGAAATTATTTTTAAGTGTGTTATATAATGTGTGTTATATATTTAAGTGTGTTTAGGAAGGAGAAGACAGCCAAAGGGCAGGGGGAACAAGAGGTTAGGGACTAGGCAAAAGCTGTACGTATGCAAACACAGTTCCACCAAGGGGTGTCACCCATTGGTGCTGAAAGAGGTAGCATGAACAGTGTCTATCATCTAATGAAATGTTATGGCATTCGAAGTCTCCAGTGACTTGAAAAAAGTGAGTGTTTCTTCCATCTAAAGAAGAGCAAGAAGTATAGGCTTCATCTCAGTTCCTGAGCAGGAAACTAGTCCTCTTGGGATTAATTTCCAAGCAAGAAAGAAATCAAATTAGTCACCTCAGATTTACCAGGGCAAATCTTACTTGACCCAGCTCCTTTCCTTTTCTCTGGAGAAAAGACCAGATATATAGGTAAGAGGAGAGTGGGTTAGTGCACCTTGACTCTAGCAATGCTTTGGACACCAGCTTCCAGGCATTCTTACTTGGAAAGAAGGAACTGGGAGCTGTACAAATGGACTGTTACACAGGTTCAAATCCAGCTGGGCTGCCAACCTGCCAAACTTATAGCGCAGTAATCAATAGCTTGTTGTTCATCTGGCAGAGGTAACAGAGCTACTCTAGGGTCAATACTGGAGCTGATATGATTCAATATCTTCATCAGCAGCCTGGATAATGTGACAGAACACACTCTCAGCAAATTTATGGATGATGCTATATCAGGGAGAAAATTGACTGACATGCCAAATGGCAGAATTTCAGTCCAGAAGGATCAAAGTAAAATAAAAAAAATGGACCAGCTGAAGACTCATTATGTTCAATATGAAAAGCATAAATGTTTCAACCCAGAGGCAAATAACCATGTAAATCTGCACAGGCTGGAAACTGACTGGCTTAGTTGCAAACCTGCTGAAGAAGACCTGAACAGTCAGAGTGGATGACAGTTGGAATATTAGCTAGCATTGTACTCTCATTTCAAATAATCAAAACTCATAAACCAAATAAGGTGAAATGGACAGAGGTACATTAGGAGCATCATGGCCAGTAGATCAAAGAAAATTGTAGTTATTTAGTTCCACTTGTCACTGGTAAGGTTGCACATGAAATACATCCTATTTTGAACCCACATTTCAAGAAGGATGTTGAGAAAACAGAAGTCTGTCCAGACAAATGCTGACAAGATGGCCAGGGACCTAAGAAAAAACAGTCATGAACTGCCAATAAATGTGTAGTTCGATATAATGTTAATATCCCATGCACATGATTTCATTATCTCATGCCTACAAGGCATATTTGAAGACTTTTTTTGGTGGGTTTTTTAGTGATTTCCAGGAATGATAATTTTCAGCGTCATATTATTGCAGAGAAATTAAAGAGTTATGACCTTTCACGCCTTTCCCAGATGATCGCAGCTATGGAACAGCAGGCTTCAGATTGAATCGGGATATTCACTCCTGAAAATGTTTTAAGGTGTCAGAAAATTCATGCAGATATTGGTCAAGTTACGTTTTGGACTTTTACTTTGCATTACACATAATTAAGATATCTTTTTAAAGTAAAATAATTGATTTTCATATAGTGAGAAACGAAACTAGCAACTGGGACGTTTAGTGGCTGTCTTAATTTAATCTTTGTCTGGATCTGCAGGTATAGTTTCTCATTTATAATGGTGTGCTACAAGGATACGCAGATGCCTGCTTCTAGAAGATCATGTAATAAGTTTTCTGGCGTTACAGTTAGTGCCTTCATTTAAGTGCAAAGAATTATTTTATTTTTTTTTTGTAAGCACAAAATTGCATCAACAAAACAGTGACCTGCTTTAGTTAAAAAAGCAAGCCTAGCTGTACTGAGTTCTTTGCAAAATCTGGGTCTTATTTTTACCATATGGGTAGTGTACATAACAGAAAATAGCATAGTCATGCTGCGAGTGGCCTACTTTGCAGTGTCTGGGTACTGAAAGGGCTCAGCAGTGCCACTTAGATGCTGTAATTCCTTTCTCACTGAAGTGAATGATCTTGGCGTGTGATGTGTAGAGGGTAACTATAGACTCTACAGTCATGGTTGCATGATTTGGATGACTAATTATGTTACTGCCAGAGTGGGCACTGAATTCAGCTTTATGTGGTCTGCAAGCCAAGTTAGAATTCACTGCACATCTTGCACGTAGCTCTATATATTTATTCTTCCCTTATTGTTGGTCATTATGTATTCACTTGCTATTATGGACATAATGCTGTTCTATCCGCTTCTCATCTGGACACCTTGTTCTCCCTGTGAGGTTCCAGAAGTGTTGGGAAATCAGTCAGGGATGCTGAAAAGGTTGGAAAGCAACCTAGCACCAAGAAGTTAACACGTTACTGCGCCTCTTCACCTGGAGGCATGTCTTGGTGCTGCTTTGGTTAGACGTAGACAAAGACACCATACTTTGCATGGTTACTTAGACACGCTTCTGCCATGGCTGTCTGTGAGACACTTGACTTTATGTGTGAAAAAGCGCATTGCTTATTCCTCTGCAGCAATTTGTCTCTAGTTAACTTTAGGATAAATTTTCCCCAGTTTAAAATCTGGGGAAAATACAGTCACATCATTGATTTTCAAAAAGAAGGTAGCTCTAGAATCTGAAAGACAAATATCCATTGGAGACCAGCTGATTGAATCACCTTATGCTGCTTTGAAAGTGTAGTTAAAAATTGACAAGCAACTAGAAGTTTAATTCTGAGAAAGGAAGGGACCTTTAAACAGTTTCTTTCAGGTTCTTAAATAATAAATAAAATGCAAAATTTATTTTAAAAATATATTATTCCTGAAGTAGAATGCATTAATGAAGTCTGCCTGCTGATTTTGTTTTATACTACTAAAAAAAAATCAAATACAGAAAGAATAGGAAAATCTTATACCCAAGGAGATTAGTCTGTAATGTATAATTTGTTCTGTTGGAAACTAGTGTTAGTAAAGCTAGTATTACCAGCATAGTGGCCGTACGATTTAAAATCAGACAAGAACTGACTTGGAACATAGAATCAGAGAACGATAGAATAGTTAGGGTTCGAAAGGACCATAAGATCATCTAGTTCCAACCCCCTTGCCATGGGCAGGGACACATCACACTAAACCGTGCTATGGCTTTATCCAGTCTGGCCTTGTACACCACCACGGATGGAGCATTCACAGCCTCCCTGGCCAACCCATTCCCATGCCTCACCACCCTTACAGTAAAGAATTTCTTCCTTATATCCAATCTAAATTTCCCATGTTTACGTTTTAACCCGTTACCCCTTGTCTTGTCACTACAGTCCCTGACGAAGAGTCCCTCCCCAGCATCCCTATAGGCCCCCTTCAGATACTGGAAGGCTGCTATGAGGTCCCCACGCAGCCTTCTCTTCTCCAGGCTGAACAGCCCCAACTTTCTCAGCCTGTCTTTATACGGGAGGTGCTCCAGTCCCCTGATCATCCTCGTGGCCCTCCTCTGGACTTGTTCCAACAGTTCCATGTTCTTTTTATGTTGAGGACACCAGAACTGTACACAGTACTCTAGGTGAGGTCTCACAAGAGCAGAGTAGAGGGGCAGGATCACCTCCTTTGACCTGCTGGTCACACTCCTTTTGATGCAGCCCAGGGTACAGTTGACTTTCTAGGTTGCGAGCACACACTGCCAGCTCATGTTCATTTTCTCATTGACCAACACCCCCACGTCCTTCACAGGGCTGCTCTGAATCTCTTCTTTGCCCAGCCTGTAGCTGTGCCTGGGATTTCTCCGACCCAGGTGTAGGACCTTGCACTTGTCGTGGTTGAAATTCATAAGGCTGGCACCAGCCCACCTCACAAGCGTGTCAAGGTCCCTCTGGATGGCATCTTTTCCCTCCAGAGTATCAACCAGACCACACAGCTTGGTGTCATTGCCAAACTTGCTGAGGGCGCACTCAATCCCTCTGTCCATGTCAGCGATGAAGATGTTGAACAAGACCGGTCCCAACACCGATCCCTGAGGGACACCACTCATTACTGGTCTCCAGCTGGACTGAGCCATTGACCACAGCTATTTGTGTGCGGCCATCCAGCCAGCTCTTTATCCACCGAGTGGTCCACCTATCAAATTGATGTCTCTAAAATTTAGAGACAAGGATGTTGTGTGGGGCAGTGTCAAATGCTTTACACAAGTCCAGGTAGATGACATCAACTGCTCTATCCCTGTCCATCAATTCTGTAGCCCCATCATAGAAGGCCACCAGGTTGGTCAGGCAGGATTTGGCTGTCACCAAGCACCTTGTTGTTTTTCATGTGCCTTAGCATGACTTCCAAAAGAATCTGCTCCAAGACTTTGCTAGGCACAGAGGTGAGACTGACTGGTCTGTAATTCCCTGGGTCATCCATTTTCCCCTTCTTGAAAATGGGGGTTATATTTCCCTTTTTCCAGTCGTCGGGAACTTCACCTGACTGCCATGATTTTTCAAATACGATGGCCAGTGGCTTAGCAACTTTATTCGCCAGCTCCTTCAGGACCCGCGGATGGATTCCATCAGGTCCCACAGACTTGTGCGCGTTCAGGTTTTTAAGATGGTCTCGAACCAGATCCTCTCTTACAGTGGGCCCAAGGTCTTCATTCTCACAGTCCCGGTGTCTGCCTTCCAAGACCTAGTGGGTGTGGTCAGAGCATTTGCCAGTGAAGACGGAGGAAAAGAAGTCATTTGGAACCTCAGCCTTCTCCAAATCCTGTGTAGCCAGTTCTCCTGATAGCTTCTGGAGAGTGCCTAGCCTGTTTTTTATTCTCTATGTACCTATAGAATCTCTTCCTGTTATCCTTAACATCCCTAGCCAAGTTCAATTCTAACTGGGCCTTAGCCTTCGTAACCTGGTCCCTAGCTTCCCGGACAACATCCCTGTATTCTTCCCATGCCGCCTGTCCTTGTTTCCACCTTTTATAAGCCTCTTTTTTCCTTTGAATTTTTCTCAGCAGCTCCCTGTGCATCCAAACAGGTCTTCTTGGCTCTCCTGCTGCACTTCCTTCTAGTTGGGATGCAGCATTCCTGAGCTTGTAGCAGGTGATCCTTGAATATCAACCAACAGTCTTGGGTCCCCCTGCACTCTAGGGCTATATCCCATGGAACCTTACTAAGCGCAGTCCTGAAGAGGCCAAAGTCTGCTCTTTTGAAGTCCAGGGCAGTGAGCTTGCTGCACGCTCTTCTCACTGTCCTGAAGATCTTGAATTCGACCATCTCGTGATTGCTTTATCCACGGCATCCCTGGAGCGTCAGATTTCCAACAAGATTTCCAACAGATTTCCAACAGATTTCCAACAGATTTCCTGTTGGTGAGCACAAGGTCAAGCACGGCACCTCTCCTTGTCTGCTCCTCTATTCCTTGCAGAAGGAAGTTGTCTTCCACACAATTAACTAACCTCCTGGATTGCTTGTGCCGGGCCGTACTGTTGCTCCAACAGGTGTCAGGGTAGTTGAAGTCCCCCATGAGAACAAGGGCCTGTGAGCGTGAGGTTGTTCCTATCTGTCTGTAGAGTGCTTCATCCACAGGTTCTCCTTGATCAGGCGGCCTGTAGCAGATCCTTACAGTAATGTCTCCCACGGCTGTTTTCCTTTTAACCCTGACCCACAAACTCTCTGTAAACTGCTCACCTGCCCCCAGACAGAGTTCCATACTCTCCAGCCTATCACTCACACAAAGCGCAGCTCCCCCTCCCCACCTGCCAGGCCTGTCCTTTCTAAAGAGCCTGTAACCTTCCATTCCAACATTCCAGTCATAGGAGCCATCCCACCATGTTTCTGTGATAGCTGTTATATCATACCCCCGTAGACGTCTCTAATTCCTCTTGTTTGTTCCCCATGCTACAGGTATTTGTATAGAGGCATCTGAGCCAAGCTCCAGATGAAGCCGGCTCATTGGCTGGAGCGGCTGGAATATCTCTGCATTGCTCTGAGCATTTATTATAGGTGCTGGCAACTGACTGGGTGTGTTGGGATGGAATGATGCCCCCATCCCCCAATATATCTAGTTTAAAGCATCTTTGACAAGTCTGGCAAGCCTTCTACCAAAACCACTCTTCCCCTTCTTTACCAGGGCAGCTCCACCAGTCCCCAGTAGACCTGCCCTACAAATTTGGATCCTGTGTTCTAGACACTCAAACCCCTGACTATGACACCACCCTTTTAGCCATTTATTAACCTGGCCAATCCTCCTAGCTTTTTTAAGGCCTTCCCCTTTATCCTGGAGAATTGACAAAAAGCCTCTCTGAGCTCCAGAGTCCCTAACCACCTCGCCCAGGACTCTGTAGTCCTTCTTTATGTTCCCCAGGCTACTACTATCTATATCCTTAGCACCCACGTGGATCACTAGAAGTGGGTAATAGTCCGTGGGACTTACTAGAGCAGGCAGCCTCTCTGCAACATCCCTGATCCGTGCCACTGGTAGGCAACACACCTCCCTCGAGACTGGGTCAGACCGACAGATCACAGAATCACAGAATCACAGAATCCCAAGGGTTGGAAGGGACCTAAAAAGATCATCTAGTCCAACCCCCCCGCAAGAGCAGGGTAACCTACAGTACATCACACAGGAACTTGTCCAGGCGGGCCTTGAATATCTCCAGTGTAGGAGACTCCACAACCCCCCTGGGCAACCTATTCCAGTGCTCTGTCACTCTTACAGTAAAGAAGTTCTTCCTGATGTTAACGTGAAACTTCCTATGCTCCAGTTTACACCCATTGTCCCTTGTCCTATCCCTGGATATCACTGAAAAAAGCCTAGCTCCATCATCCTGACACCCACCCTTTACATATTTGTAAACATTGATGAGGTCACCCCTCAGTCTCCTCTTCTCCAAGCTAAAGAGACCCAGCTCCCTCAGCCTCTCCTCATAAGGGAGATGTTCCACTCCCTTAATCATCTTTGTGGCTCTGCGCTGGACTCCTTCAAGCAATTCCCTGTCCTTGAACAGAGGGGCCCAGTCCCTTTCAAAGTAGAGTCCCCTACTACTATGACCCGCTGCTTTTTCCTAGCAGCACCAGTTGAGATCTTCTTTACCTGTGCATCAGCTGGCTGTTTCTGGTGTGAGTGTGTTTCCTCATTAGCCCCTTGCAGGACAGCAAAGCGGTTCTGCATGGGGACAACAGATTTAGGGGGAAGCCCCTTGCTTTTAATTGTCCTCTTCCTCCTTTTTTTGTTGTTTTTTTTTTTTTTATTACTAATTCACAGCTTCCCGGGTTAACGGCCTCCTTCTTTCTTCCATGAGCTAGAGGGGAAGCTTGAGGTCCCTGCACAGTCTGGGCCCAGAGCAAGCATTCCTGCTTCCTCTCAGATTCCCTGACATCTTGCAGCTTATTAATAGCATCCCGCAGCTCAGCCACCTGCTGCAGGAGGACCTCCACCAGGGAGCACTGAGACATGATTGTAAAATAAACAGTATTTTAATACACATATTAAAAATAGATATGATTTTATAGAATAACACAGGTTTTGAGACAGGAACTTCTGATAAGGATGTCACAGTACATAAATCTAGATCTCTATACATCTTGCAATTTAGAACAGCTAAACAATTTCCACGCCAAAAGGATCCACATCCCTGCCTCTGTCAGACAGCTCTAGCTTCACCACCAGTCCCATGAAACACAGAGCCTGTATCCCACATCATGAGGAGAACTATTTCATAAGAGGTCATTCATGTTAGGTCATCTTCATATTTTTAACAAAAGGGAGAAAAGGGAGGCAGGGAAAGAGTTTACTTTTTTCTAACATTCATTTAGATTGGAATTTGAGTGTTCACAAGTTATACTCTACTGATTAAAAAAAAAAAAAAAAGATTATTTTCTGTTTAGGAAAAGAACTCCAAAAGTCAATTTGGTTAACTTTGCCAATGGGTTTATTGTCCGATAACTTTAAACCTGCCTCATTTGCAGTTCCTGGTCTCCTGCTCAACTGTCCTGTATGTTGTGTGCTCCTCTGCTCTCTTTTGGGGTGGGCCAATTGGACTTCACGAGACAAAATCCACCTGCAGTTCTGGAGAAAGTTCACTCCTGTGATTGCTTGCAGCCAGAGATACAACTAAGACTGCAGCCAGCCAGCCCAGTAGCCTTATGTCCTCAGTTTCTCACACACACCCGCAGCCACACCATGGAGCACATAACACAGACTCAGTGGTCATTCTACTGACAAGAGGAGATGTTGTGAGTACTTGTCCTGCTCTGTGTGGATATGAAACAAAGGTGTGTGTGTGGACAGACTTCACACCTCTGAAAGGGAAGATGTACACTCAGAAGTGCTTATCTTCCCATCCATGGAAATTTTATCCCTAGAATCATAATCACAAAAATGTGCTCAATACAGCTACTGAAATCATGATGGTTAAATGGAGACCGTTATGTTTCTGGAGGTAAAAATTATAATTATTGTATATCTAACTTCTGGGCTTATGATCTCGTTATGTACATAGAGTCACTTTATTTATCTACTGAGAGCTGGAGCCTCAAGGAAAAAATCAATGCAGGTCCAATTCTGTGATTGTAGCTGAACATCTTTCCGTGCATTGCTGCTAAGCAAATGATTGTCAATGAAGCTTTGAGCATTGATGGAGTTTCCTTAAGTATATGGCTATTATTTATTCCTGGAAAAGTTGTGAAGTGCAGTGAACTGCATTCTTATAAATCAGATTCATTAATATAGATTCATTAGAAATAAATTGCCATATGTGCAGTCCTACAGCTCCAAAATATAGATCATGAAGAAAAATTTCAAAGGAATGAGTGACTTAGCTTCCTGAATAGGAAGAAAAATAAATAAATTAGAGGACTGTCCTGGGTTCAGCAGTAGCAGTCATTTTTTCTCCTTCTTAGTAGCTGGTGCAGTGCTGTGTTTTTCATTTTCAGCCTGGGAGCAGCACTGATAACACCGATGTTTTTAGTTACTGCTTGAATGTTTAGTCTGACCAAGGACTTTCTGAGCCTCATGCTCTGCCAGGGAGGAGGGGGAGCTGGGGAGGAAGCAGAGACAGGACACCTGACCCAGACAGACCAAAGAAGTATTCCATACCACAGTACGTCATGCCCAGGATGTAACAGGGAGTTACCCAGAAGGGCGAGTTCACTGTGGGGCTGGATAAGGTATTGGTTGGTGCTCGGTCGGGCTGGATATTATCGGTTGGTGGGTGGTATTGTATTCTCTTCCATTGTTATTTCCCTTATTGTTATTATTATTGGTGGTAGCAGCAGTGGTTTGTGTTATACCTTAGTTACTGGACTGTTCTTATCTCAACCCGTGGGAGTTACATTCTTTAGATTCTCCTTCCCATCCCTCCAGGAGCGGGAGGAAGAAAAGGAGGGAGAGTGAGAGAGCAACTGCGTGATTTATGGCTGACTGGGTTTAATCCATGACAGAGGACAAAAGGTGCAAACTTTTTTTTATAAAGGAAAAATCAAGCTCTCAGTAGAGGAAACTGTTGCAGAGGGTAGCGATCGGAGCTGAAGGTGAGAGCTGTGATCATTATCAAGAGGGTATTATACAGAAGTTCGAAAGAAGTTCTAAAGAACTTCAAATAAAGTAAACTGAGGAACTAAAAAAGAAAGGGGGAAGATTCTTATGCTATGGAAATATTACAAAATTCAATTAAGAGTTACATATATCTAGACTAGTGCGTAGAAAAGAATGCTGAGAAAGGTCTGTTTTGAAATGCAAATTAAAATAAAGGGAAGAAAGAGTTGGATACCTAAGAGATGAGTTAAAATTGTGAGGATGGAAGTGATAGCATGAATGTGAGGGGAAAAGAATGAGAACTTATTTTGACTTTGCAGTTTATTTTCAGCGGTTGGTTGGTGAAAGGAAGGAAGACATACTGAAAACTATACAGAGGCATGTCTTCTGGTGTTCAATTTTAGAGTTTCTATTTTAATGATTTGAAGAAGTTAGAAAGGTAATCTGAGGAGAGACAATAATGTGAATCTTGATTAAAGGCATAGTGATGACAGAAATCAAGTTGACAGGAGACAGTGGCTGAATGCAAAACTCATTATTTTCTGATTTCCCCTCCCTCTGCTTTGCATATATAAATATGAAAGTAGTTTTAAGTGCAAAGCCAGGTAGTTTGAGGAGTCTGTCTTCTCACTGAGTTTGTCTTCTCACTGATATGAATCTAGAACGTCAGACCAGAACTCATCAAAGTTATATAAAAATATAAAGTGGTTTGAAAATGCCCATTCATAGAATCATAGAACAGTTAGGGTTGGAAAGATCATCTAGTTCCACCCCCCTTGCCATGGACAGGGACACCTCACACTAAACCATGTCACACAAGGCTTCATCCAACCTGGCCTTGAACACTGCCAGGGATGGAACATTCGCAACCTTCCTGGGCAACCCATTCCAGTGCCTCAGCACCCTTATGGTAAAGAACTTCTTCCTTATATCCAATCTAAACTTCCTATGCTTAAGTTTTAACCCGTTACAACTTGTCCTATCACTAGAGTCCCTGATGAAGAGTCCCTATCCAGTATCTTTATAGGCCCCCTTCAGAGACTGGAGGGCTGCTGTGAGGTCTCCATGCAGCTTCTCTTCTCCAGGCTGAACAGCCCCAACTTTCTCAGCCTGTCTTCATACAGGAGATGCTCCAGTCTCCTGATCATCCTCGTGGCCTTCCTCTGGACTTGTTCCAACAGTTCCATGTCCTTTTTATGTTGAGGACACCAGAATTGTACACAATACCCCAAGTGAGGTCTCACGAGAGTGACATATGTTCCCCCCAGACATGACTGTTATGTGCGTATTTATTTATTTATTTATTTATAACTAATTGAGAAACAGCATGGTATCATCACAGAGGAAGCCTTTGGCAACTAGTCCACTGTTTAGTCAGATTTAGATTATGTCAATGTAGCTTCTAAAGATGACTGGTGTAATTAGGGAGATGTCACCCTAAGAGAGAGAAAGAAAGAAATGGCCTACCTCTTGCTGCTGCTGCTTCTCTAGCTTCTGGGGGGACACATGGCAGTTCTGCGATTTATGTTCTCTCCAGCCACTGTGAGGTTCTTATCTACTGCTCTGTTATTCCCCTATATTATTTCAGGGATGAGCTTCAGCAGTGAATAAATTGATTCTTACATGGACTGTGAATATAGTACTTTGGGAAACCTCAAAAAGTGAAAACATACAAATAAAAGTAATTATAATTTTTGCTCTTGAAAGAAAAATTATAAGGGTGTGTTCTACCAGCTGGGAATGCCTTCTGTTGAATGACTCATGACCACCTACAACAGTCAGAAAGTATATTCTTGTCTTCTGCTCTTTTTCCAATTTGGTCCCTGCTAGTACCTATTTCTGGCTCATAAATTCATTAAAAGGCAAAATGAAGTTACTTAAAAATCTTGATTCTTCTTGATACTTCTCCTCCACAACAGCCGTTCAGCTAAAACTGCTGAGAGACAGATCAGGACAAACAGTTCCTTTCTCAGGGGGAAGTTCTGCCCTGTAAATGACTGGTTTATGTCTGTTTTTACATTAGGACTTTGGTAGTGATCAGAGAAAACTACAGATTTGCCTTGGGCATGTGACATAATCTGAAATAATTTGGGAAGGATATTTCTGCAGCACGAACTCCTCAGAGCACAAAGCACTTGAAGGGCTGTGTTTTCATTGTCATTCCATTAGTGTGAACAGAAGCTGTACTTGTAACTCCCTATGTAATTCAAGAAACTTCAGTAAGAGCTGTAAACAACCTGTCAAGTCTTCCTGACTTTTAAAAAATCTTTTATTCAACTCAGTGAGGTTTTACCTCACAATCTCAGCTACTGATTTTCCTTTTTGTTAATAGTGTATGAGGTTATTTTCCTGTAAACAAATTTGAAAAGGGCAATTTTCTTCTGACTGAGCTTGATTAACTTTTTGTCTCTACTCTAGTAAAATTGATTTTCTATACAGAAAGATTTAACAAATTATATTAATTTAAATACACTCAAAGCCATGATGTCAATTAAAGATACAGCAAATGGGCCTCTCAGCTTGCAAGATATAACTACTTAATCTTACAGTTCTCTGCTCGACTGCATGCCAAAAGCAAATATAGGCTCCATGAATTGCATAAAATGTATAATAGTTATTTCCCATTACTCATTATGACTGTAGTTAATGTCAAAACAAAATTTCAAAGGCATTTGTAGAAAGATGTAGAAATCCTGGTGAGAAGTCAATGTGAGCTGCAGCTTGTGCCTAGGTGTCAGCACAGCTGACAGAAGCAAGAGAATAATCATGGGCTGGTAGAGGTCTCAGCTGGGGATTACTTCCTTCCCTGAATGTCTCTCCTCTCTCCAAATCTATGTGAGAATACCTGATTCAGGCTTCTCTGACCCTTTGCAGATATTTGAAATGGTAAGAACAGACTTGCAGTACTGTGTACAGTTCTGGTGTCCTCAACATAAAAGACATGAAAGAACAAGTCCAGAGGAAGGCCAGGAGGATGATCAGGGGGCTGCAACATCTCCCATATGAAGACACACTGAGAAAGCTGGGGCTGTTCAGCCCGGTGGGGACCTCACAGCAGCCCTCCAGTCTCTCAAGGGGGCCTATAAAGATGCTGAGGAGGGATTCTTCATTAGGGACTGTAGTGACAGGACAAGGGGTAACATTAAAACTTAAACATGGGAAGTTTAGATTGAATATTAGGAAGAAGTTCTTTCCTGTTAGGGTGGTGAGGCACTGGAATGGGTTGCCCAGGGAAGCTGCAAATGCTCCATCCCTGGCGGTGTTCAAGGCCAGGTTAGACAGATCCTTGGGTGACATGGTTTAGTGTGAGGTCTCCCTGCCCATGGCAGTGGGGTTGGAACTAGATGATCTTAAATTCCTTTCCAGCCCTAACTATTCTACGATTCTACCTGCGAGAGACAAGGAGGAATGAACATTTTCCCTCTGCTAGAGCAACAGCCCTTCCAACTCATTGAGGTATTGGTGTTTGATTTGGACAGCTGAAAGATGGAAAAGATGTTTTGATTAAAAAATGGGGTTACATTCTATTAGTGGCTATGAAAATATTATTAAACCATTGTTCATGCCCTGGGCCTATGAGACATTTGATCTTGTCATCTTGTAGAGATTATTTAGGATTAATTTTCCCATTTTTGGTCACTTAATGTCTTTAACAACTTTACAGTGTCTTTTTTGTTGGCGGTAAAGGGAGTCCTTCTTTTTGAAAGGACAGCTTGCAAACTGAAACCTGGACTGCTTGTGTGTTAGCTTGCTAAAGAGAATACATAGCTTTTGCAGAGACAAGGGGGGAAAGAAAAAAAAGAAACAGAATGGAAATTTCAATTAGTGCTCAGCCAAAGCAGGACCTGTGACTATAACCTGACTCAGTCATATTTCCATTTGTGCTCTCATTTCAGTAGGATTCAGTCTGATGGAATTTCAGTTCTGCCTTGTTGTGAGGTCAAAATAATAAGCTTTTCCTTTATCTGATATATTCCGTTTTCTTCCTGAAACGGCAGTTTGAAGCTGCATTGTATGTAACGAAGGGCTGCTTCCTTCTTTTCTAGAGATAGCTAGAGCCCACTACTCTAGGGAGTGACCTCTATGTTTACTTTTTAATGTACTTTTGTATCCTGATATAGAGCTTGCTGTATAAGAATCTCAGTTTCTGTTGAAGCTTGACAGTTTCACGCTTCTGTTACTTTTGCTGGCTGTTGCTGCTAAAAAAGAAAAATGGTGAAACATCATAAATTTCACACTAAGAGCAGGCTGGGCAAAGCCTTGCCTCTGGATTTGAAAATCACAGACTCATAGAATCATAGGATGTTTCGGGTTGAAAAGTATCCTAAAATCATTTAGTTCCAATCCCCCTCCCATGGGCAGGGACACCTCACACTAAACTGTGTCACCCCAGGCTCTGTCCAGCCTGGCCTTGAACATCACCAGGTGTGGAGCATTTACCACTCCTCAGGGCAAAATTTTCCAGAGCCTCACCACCCTTACAGTAAAGAACTTCCTCCTTCTATCTAACCTGAACTTCACCTGTTTAAGTTTTAACCCATTACCACTTGTCATATCACTACAGTATCTAATGAAGAGTCCCTCCCCAGCATCCTTATAAGCCCCTTTTAGATACTGAAAGGCTGCTATGAGGTCCCCAGGCAGCCTTCTCTTCTCCAGGCTGAACAGCCCCAACTTTCTCAGCCTATCTTCATACGGGAGGTGCTCCAGTCCCCTGATCATCCTCGTGGCCCTCCTCTGGACTTGCTCCAACAGCTCAATGTCTTTCTTGTGTTGAGGACACCAGAACTGCACACAATACTCCAAGTGAAGTCTCATGAGAGCAGAGGGGCAGGATCACCTCCTTCAACCTGCTGGTCATGCTCCTTTTGATGCAGCTCATATAGAGCTGACATGTCTTAAATGCTTCCAATGTGGAGGTTTTGCTGTTGATCTGACATAGAAACTGAATCATGTTGTACATGAGCATTTTTCACCTAGTGGAAACACAGAAAGCTCACCAAAGTCAGGAGTGACTGTAATTTTATCCATTAAAGAATAGCTTGCCAGGGCAGAAACTGTTTAATGCAAAGCTTCATGATATGCACCTGGAGGTAGGTACTGATTAACCATGCTTAGGTGAGAGGCGGTTAGCTCGGCAGTCCTGAGTACAGATGTAATGGAATTTGTATAAGGCTGAAATTTACCTCAGCTCAATAATTCTGATTATTACTACTATACTAGCGGCCAGAGACCCCAGCTGCAGATTGCAACTGCAGTGGGATGAAAAGGTGCAAACCAGGTCCAATTTTACATACATTTAGCCTAGGGTATCAAAGTGAAAGAACTAACTTACAATCTGCTTTCCTGTATCATGAAATGCACTGCTCTGTCCTTCAGATCATTGCTGCCAAGGCAGCTCTACTACAACTAATGGAGAGGTCAGGTTGGAAGAGACGATCCCGTATTTCATTAAAGTGAAAGGCAAGATCTAAATACAGTATTGAAATCTCAGTGTACTGAACATTGGAGAGATTTTTAAAAAAACATTTGTCTACCATCCTACATCAAAGCTCTGTAGAGCACAAAATTCTGTGTCTTCAGAACTTCCTGAACTGTCACCACTCCAAGTCACTCTGTCTTCACTTGTTGGTGTGCAAAATTATCCCTTCCTACACAGACACCCTAAGCTTTATCCTATGCCAGTATACACAAATTCACTGAAAGAATACCCTTTGTTAATGAGAGTCCATCCATTCCAACCTCAGAAACTCAAAACATTATATTAGATGAATGTAATTTTATCACAAAACTCTTTTCATTAAATGATACTTTTAGTTTTTTCTTATCTATGAAGTCTTTAGACTTTAATTATAATGATTGTCATATTTTCCTCTTTATGAGGGAGAATATAGAATCAAGAAGGACAATACTCTTTAAAGAATAGGAAGCTATAATGAGTTTTTTTATAATTCAAGTCACTTATTTGAGTTTTTATATAAGCATAACTCTCATTAAATGATTTCTTATGTGGAAAAAGCAGAAGCAATTTTGGTTTCACTGCCTGCAACTTACGTTGAGTAGTTTCTCATATATGTACATACATACCTTTATCTCAAGAAAAGAATTGTTAAACTAAGGATTTGGGAAGGGGCTAGAGCCACCTGACTGTTTCTTAGATCTCTCCTTAGAAGATTATGAACCAAATATACAGTCAGAACTGGACAGGGATGGAGAAAAAACTAACCAAATATACAAAATCAGAACTGGACAGGGATGCAGAAAAAACTATTTCCCATATGAGATACTCTATTTTATATTCATGTTCACAATTGGTATTTGCATAGTATTCTGTTGATTTAAATTTTAATAGCATACTGTAAATGTTATCATTAATATTAAACCAGGTATTAATATTAATGCTGCTTTCAAAAACTGCTGCATCAATACCTCTCTAGCAATTGCCCCTTAACACTTCTATTGCTTTAGAAGGGGGAATGTCATGTGTGCTTCAAATGCATATCAACCCTCATTTTAAACCCGAATTAAGAGTTTCCATATGCAAAGTACCGTGAGTGTGATAGACAACCAGAAAGGCAAATTCTTTTGTGCTTTTAAGATTTTCAATAAGAATGACAAATATTAATTCACTATTAGACATCACAAATACTGGTAATTGTTTTATAAAAATACTAAGTATTTTGTTTCAGGACCCTGTGTGATTGTTATTAGCTGAATCTGGATTTTTAAAGTTATAAGATGCTTTATATTCCATATGACAGGGTTGCTAAGTTTGGTGATCTATGAAAAATTCCTGTTATGCATTAAGCTATATTAATTCCTCTGTGCCTAGGATCATAGAATCATAGAATCATAGAATAGTTAGGGTTGGAAAGGACCTCAAGATCATCTAGTTCCAACCCCCCTGCCATGGACAGGGACACCTCACACTAAACCATCCCACACATGTGGAGTGTTTAGTCTTCCCTGAACTTCACAGACCTATTCAAATGCTTTGCATCCGCACAAAAGGGTCTCTAGTTTGGTTTAGGGTCTTTAGTGTTCCATCTCATCTCATTGCTAAGTTCATCCTTGGAGACCTGGAGGGGTAGCAAGGTAAATTATTTGTAAATGTGTATTAATAAAGGTTTTCTTGCTGTGAGCCTTATCTAGAAGTCTTCTGAAGTCAATAGGAGCTGTATCAGAGGCTTTAATGAGAAAAAATTTCATATACTCTGTATTGTCAAGTTCATTTTCATTGGCATAGGATTTTGCTTAAGCTAACCCTTGAAAATCCCTGAGAGAAAACATTAGACTATCCCTGAAAAAATTGCTTTCAGATTTACTTCCCAAATTTAAGTCAGAGATCTTTGGTGTTGTTACACATCAGCTGCTATTTAGCACACTGAAGAGATTTTTTTCTAGATATTGTACTACATTAGAAATGTTGCTAAGACAGATTTAGCTCAAAATAACTATCTGAAATATTCAGGGTTACAAGGAGAAAGTTACAGATTGAAATGAGGCCTTGGCTGTAAGAGGCCAAACATGAATCCATACGAAATGCAGTACAATGGTTTTTACATGGTAAGAGACATTTACAGGGCATTATGAACACGGAAATGGATAATTAATTTTTCAAGCAAATGGAAGGATCATATTTTCCATCTCTCTTTTCTCTCAGCTAAAGCACAGACTTGAAAATTATTATAAGCAAGGAGTTAGCACCCTATTCAAAGCATGGTTAAAATAACAGAAACAATGAAAAATTGAGCATTGAAAATAATATAGATATTTATACATTTTTAAAAAGATTTTATTTAAATCTAAGAATTTTTTAAATATGTTTTTTGATTAGAAAGTTATCTTCACATGGTTATCTTCAGGGATGCAGGAAAAAAACCCAGCATAATGGAAAGCTGTGCTTTACTGCATTTGAGGTCACAAGTTTAATTTGCTCAGTCTCATTTCCGATTCATTTGGGATAAAGTATGACATTTTGAAATCTATTTGCAGGTGAAAACATGACACTGAAAAGCACAACATTTAGCAACACTTATAATAGGATATTATCCAATTGACTGCGGAGGCATACCCTGCCTTCCGCTGGGGATGTGTTCCTAGGGAGGGCATTGAAGGCAAGCCTGTCTCAGTCCTGTACTGCGTCCACAGCATCACAAGCAGCTGAACTCACAGGATGCGAAGCAGAAGCTTTCCTGCCAGACTAGTCCAGGTCACAGTGTTTGTCCCTTCTAGATACTGGCGTAATATTAGCTTTCTTCCTATAGGATGACATGCGTTCCAAAATTCATTAGAGATCCAGAAAACTCCTCAACAGCTTTGAAGCTGTAGGATACAAATTGCCCTCACTAGTGTATTTTAATACATTCTCTTTGTCCACTCTTTGAACATCCTGTTCCTTGTAGCAGTGAAAGAAACTCTTTCAAAATATGAATTGCCAGCTCTTCAAAGGCAGACAGTTGACCCTTTTCCTTACAAACTGTGCATGTCAGTATGCTTCACATGGAAGGAATAGCCAGCTGTTAAAAAAATGAAACAGCAAACACAGATGAAGCTATAACATTCACTGTTTGTTTCTCACTTTAGGAAGAACAGAAAATCTTTATTGTCAGGCATGCATGACTAGTTAGTTATTCATCAAGCCAATTCAGTAATACTGGCAGCGCTCCTACAAATTGTCTATACAGTGGTTCTCTGATAAAGAACTGTTAAGTAGGACTAATTTGAAGGGAAGGATCTCATTTTCCAAAATGTTTTCCAGGTCTTTGATTCTCTTAAATATGGAAATGGAACTGATGCTTTTTCTAATTATTTCATGGAATGTGAGCGAGAGACACACTTTAGTTGCCAATAACCGCAATCTTTTGTAAGCTAACACAAACCCTAAGACAAGTCTTCAGGTGAAAAAGTTGATTTTCAGATTGGGAAGGATACCAGAATCTGGACTACATGAGTCAGAAACTAAAATGTTTTCTTTATTCGTGAAATCTGTAAAACTCCTGTACTTCAAACAGTTTCAAAGGAATGTACAAATTAGGCTTTTTCTTACTGTTACTCAAGAAAAGCATTTGGATCCTGGTGATTTCTCTCCCAAGTTCAAATTGATGAATCTTTTGAAGGTATAGATAGTGTAATGTATTTGTCACATACTTGTATATATATATTTCCAAAATTCCTATATTTTTCTAGACATTTCCTAAGTAAGTTTCCTTTGTAGAATCTACTAGTATTATCTTGAAACACTGTACCTAAAATCATAAAAGAGTTTTCTAACATGAGATCCTAGTGATCTGTAATTTAACTGTTCTCTAGATAGAGATCTTTCTCTAAATGATCCACAGTTTTAATCTTCACGAAACAACCAAAGGAGATTGAGCATGCACAAGCTTAACACCTGCTTATAAAGCAAATATAAAGTATTCATGTCTGAAATAGAAATAGTTATGATGAAGTATGAGGTATCTCTGTCCCTTGATACTAGCATGAAAAGAGATTTTCTAAAGCAAAGATTAGACTGTGGTATAAATTATTTTTTATAGTATCAGATATATGGCTGTTAGAATCTTGTAATAAACATCATTAAACCATAATTCAGCTATATTGCCTAGGAGTACAAATTCCAAGTTTTTTTCCACTGTGCAATATTATATCCTTATTTACATAAAGTATAAATATTTATACACACTGATGGAACAACAACATGACTTGGTTTTCTAAATAAAGATGGCACATATCAGTTTGACAGACACAGCTGAGACAGCTGAGTTTGTGTTTCTAAAAAAATATTCATTTTGTACTTTTCTTATAGAATACTGACAAGGGAATTGCTAATGAAGATAAAAATGATAAGGGTGGGATGTGTAACAGACAGGTGGCTCTGTAAAAATTAGAAAAAGATATAAAAGCCCTGTTTTACTATGCTGAACATTGTCAACGTTACTATTTTATAATAAATGAGATGCAGTGTGATGTAAGAAACAAACATTTATTTCTACAATTTACAAATGATATCATAGAATTTTCCAACCTGTGGATTGTGATTAGAATACAGATTTGATCTGTCACTTCAAAAGATTTTATTATGACCTTTGATATAGCTATTGAAGGTATCTCTTTCATTCCTTTATGAAGCCATTACTGTAGGTCACTACATTTTATTTTATTTTGATAAAGGTTTAATTTTATAAACCAAGGATGCAAATATTTTAAAATTTTGACCTTAGTTTGTGTTGCTGTAATTTAAGCTGTTAAAAGTATTGCAGAAATATAGTGAAAAATTACATGGTGGTTTCTCTGCTTATATGGATCTAAAATTTTGTAACAGTGTGTAACTACCAGTAGGAATTTTCTCTGTCAAGGATCAGTTACCTCATTTGTGCTAGTGTAAATCCAGACCACTTAAGTCTTCCATTAGTTTATATTGTATTCATAATAGACAACAATGAAATTGCAATCTTTCCTATTGTCACTGGTGAGAACATCAACATAACATCAATTTAAAAGAAGAAATCTTGCTTGGACTCATAAAGTATGTGTAGATAAAAATAACGACACTTCTAATACTGCATCAGATTCCATGTCATCTTGGACTACCTCACCCAAACTGCTTAAGACTGCATGAATCAGACATAATTTGAGTAATTTGACATTTTTTTTATACAACTTGACACTATCATCACATTCTCATGAGTCACGTGAATCATTAGAAAATAGACTTGCATAGTTCCAGAAGATTGTAACTATTTTACATGCATATTTTTGTTTTGTAAGTGTCAAAGGACATAAACAAGTTGAAAGCGTGTATGAATACACTAGTTCATCTTATATAAATTGATTCTATATGTTAAGTTATACACATAACAACATCAACAGCCTCTAGACAACAACAGGGGGAAAAGATTCTATGTCCTAACTGGCTATTTAATTATAATTTCAGATGTTTCTGTGTGACTTCCATGCCTAAAATAATAAAACATTAGTTCCATCTTCTCTTAAATACTGTTGAAACTTTATCCATTGTCTTAAAATAGAAGCAATCTTTTTCTTTTTCTCAACAAAATGAGAATTTTTTCCCTAGTATTTATCTCAAAGGGAAATAAATCATTCATCTGAATAATTTAAAGTAAGATTTCTTTTAAATGGTCTACTCCAGTTGAATAACAGCTCAGGAACTGCATGATGACAGACTGTCACCTCTTCTGCTTTGCATCAGTAAAGATAATCTTAATAACAATTCTAGTGCTACTATCTGTGGAAGAAACCTTGTCTCGAATCAAAGTAGTGAAAGTGTTGTCATTCAGGCAGGCAAGGTTTTCAGCCTGTCAGTCTATGAACTCTGCCAAGACTGCATTTCTTACTCTTTCATTTAGCACATTGCCATGTTCTTTCTGGAAGCAATCCTCTGCTAGTTTGAATGTACGCAGAATTATTACAAAGTTGAGCGAACAGCAGAAAAATAGAATAGCATTGCTCACACCCTTTTTCTGTGCCTGCAGATACTTGCATCACAGGTAAAGAAGTGTGGAGTCAAGACTTTTATTCTCTTCCTAAGTTAGGTTTTGCATCTGTGTTACGTAGCCTATATACATTTTGGAAATAATTCTTTCCCTTTTTTGCTTCACCATTGAGGACTTCTTTCAGGAACATTGGATTATTAGAAACAAAGGGGGTTTTGGTGCAGCTTTTCTTTTTGTAATTCTAGAAACATATCCAAACAGATACAGAACAGCTGCCTTATTCTGTAGCAATGTCATGCCTTTTAAATACATTAAATGCTCTGTAAAATGTAGGGACGATCCAATGTGTGTTTTTAACAAGTGATAGAACAAGAGGAAATGGCCTCAAGTTGCACCAACGGAGGTTTAGATAAGCTATTACAAATAATGTATTCTTGTAGCAAAAAAAAAAGCTATTTCATTTATAATGGATAGTTACATTTATTAGCACATCAGCTATTTATTATGGGCACTTAGGTATTTCTATACCTTTTTAATAACAAACTTCACCAACATTTAGTGTATTTTCTTGGAAATTGTATTAAAATGTTAATTTAAGTGTCCTCTTATTTTTCAGGGAATTAAAACTACAATGTTTTCTTCATATATTTAACAATAATTTACACTTTTTAAAGAATGTGTTGTCACAGTAATTCCATTTTTGAAAGACATGTAGTGGTGATTAAGATTTCATAAACTACCTCAGGTACTAATGCTCTGATGTGCATTGGAAATGTATTTCTTGCCATTCTTATATAGTTAAACATATTTGAAACCATACTATTATCCAGGTCCACAAGGTGAAGTCCAAACAACTTTTTTTTTCTCTTTTGTCAATCCTATTACTGACATGTTAAGATGGTCTTTTTTACTGGGGTCCTCCATTTCTCCACGTCACACCTCATTAGTTTACTTACACGTTAGCTCCACTTTGAAGCTGCACTTTTGCTGGAAGAACTGAGATGTGATCTAAAGAGCTGTTTATACCTGTAATTCTTCACAGCCTGCATGTATTAGACACTAAATAAAGTAATTCAAGGCACAGTACCTTCAGATTAGAGGCAGAAACTGGCACTTACTGGCAAATACCTGGTGATACAAGCTGCATAAGAGGTTTGGGAATGGAAGGAGGCTGCAATACAGCTTCATCTGACACCAGCCACTGCGGTCTGGTCCTGGTTTCCATAGCAGACCTTTGGAGATACATGTGCACCTGCCTCAGTCTCCAAGCCATTGAAGCAGCTGAGAAAAAGGATGTAAGGATGTCTGTTGCCATTTGTTCCTTTCTTCCCAGGATCCAAGTAGATAATAGCTGATGAAGTTACCTTTGGCTGAGTCCAGACCTCTAAGGAGACATGTTTTCACCTGGATACTCATGTTTCTGTTGGTAATTGGTTGAGAAATCACAGTAAATGTGGTACCGGAATAGGGACTGACACTTTTTAGGTAGTGGGCAGCCCTTGAAAAACAAGAGGTGTATTGCCACCAGGATAGTGGTGGCAGGGAATTAGGCAGGGAATACTCTTGGTAGCTTATAATTTCTCTGGTTTCTACATTAGTCACACAGAAAGGAAACATATACTATATACAGGAAATGGGCTCATTCTTTCTTGATCCAGGGGTCAGCTTCCAGGTCTGTAGTGTACATCTGCTTCTCAAAGCTAATATTCAAATAATGCCTTGACACGCAGCCTGGAATTAGAAAATAAAAAAAGTAAAGAAATCTATAAGCAATGGGAAAAGCCTATCCCTGCAACAAATGCTTGTAATCTAAATCAACAGGACAGTCAAAGGGCAAATGGAAACGAAAAGAAGTGAAATCACTTGCCTAGGACCATAAAACAGAGTAATGTAAATGCTGAGAATAGCAGAGGTCACTTTGAGAGCTGAACACATGCCCTTCGTTATTCATTGATGCATGTTGCAGTATCCCCTCATGTTTCTTGTTGGGATGCATGTCAGAAAATAAAAAACAGTCCTTGAGCTTTCCAGACTGCAGGAAGGCTTGACAAACCTCACCTTTGCCCAGAGAAAATGAAATAAAGTGAGGGTTATTTGTCAGCATCCTTTCTTTATATTTTCTCACTATATTTAGACACTGATAAAAGACCTAAGCATGTAAATATATATATATATATATTAATTATTCCACCACTTTGTTGCTTGCTGTATTTCAGTATCAGTCTTCCACAGAGTGAGATTTCTGATTTTGAAATACTTTATGCATAAATAAAGCTTTTCAGCAATTTAAGTTATTAAGAGAAATCTTTCAACATCCCTTTGAAAAGCTTGCAGCCTTACGTGAGATATTGGTGCCCTGAGCTTCATCGTATTGTGCCTTTACTTATGCCTGGGTTTATTTACATGTAACTGTGTTGTCAAGTTGACAGCCAGACTGAAAGTTTAGTGAACAAAAGTATTCCCATTATATTTTTCTTGTCTGCACTAAAGTAGAACTTGCCCCTTCTTTTTTAACATCAGTTAGGAGAGTTCAAAAAGGCTCCCTTAACAAAGCAGATTTAGGTACATTGGTAAATGTCCTCATAAGCATTCAGGCGCATGGTCAGAATAAGTATCTTGACAGCTCTTTTTATTTTTGTGAATGTTGGTGTTTTGTCAAGAGCAGCTCTGTTTTCATTGCAGCAATGCCTTTACATACCAGTGTGAATATGCTGATGAAACAGTGCAGATTTACCACCAAACCTTTTACAATTTGAAAAGGTCCCCATTTCTGCTCTTGTACTTGACCTATCAATGATATTGAAGCTTCAGTATAGCAATAGCACTGAGCAAGTCACGTTTTAGGCAATGTGATTTTCAGAGAATTTCCTCCAACAGGCCTTGCACTGACTTTCTGTTCTTTGATAATCAATGTTGAATGATAAAGGGTAATTTTCTTTTGCTTTTATTTTCAGGGTGAGATCTAAATTAAGGTTAGAATAGGTGTTTTTCAAGTAGACTAATTTTTGTATGAAAATTCTTATTTCCTAAATAAATATTTTCATATGAATAAATAGGTTTGGAAAATTTTTTGGAAAATTACTTTAAAAAAAAAATGTCTTGAGTTTTCTGTATTGGTATTTTGTGCTTAAAAATACACATAAAATCTACTGTTCAAATCTTTGTGTGAATTTTAAAATGTAATCTGGCTAACCTTGTCAAAAGGAGACATAATACAAACTAACACATATTCAGGATTCCTGTTAGCTTCAGTCCCTTCCTCCAAATGCCCGTGAGTTATTTTAATTGCACATTAAAAATATTTTCAAAACTTTGAAATATTTTCAAACTTAGAGTTTGAAATTTAGTTCTTTGATATTTAGACCTATCCCTCTTCTTGCTACTCTCCTGAAAGACAGAATGTTTGAGAGAACTGATGATCCCACATCATTGCATATTTCCCTATGTCCTAATTAAAGAATAGTGAGTCCAGTGTTATGGAGGTTCAGCTTCAACAACCTCTACATTTATTATGAAACTATTGTAGAAACCTGGGGAAAAATCCTATGTATCTCCCCAAAAGATTTAGTGGGTAATACAAGAGAGGGCAATGCAAGAAATTAAGTATAATGAATTTATAACTGCAATATTATTTTTGCTGGAAATGATAGCAGTGCATATAAAAATACTTAGAGCACATATTTCTAAATCTAATTTGAAAAAAATGTGTGTAAAAAGGAGGTTATCTCCTACTTCCATTGCATGCCTGAGTCCTGCAGCAGACATTTTGGGCTAAACTCTAGCTCAGACTGTAAGGGAAAAACAAGGCAAGTTACCCTGACAGTAGGAATAACTTTTTCCTTGAAAGAAATTCTTTAGGGGAAGCATCCCTGGCACTGAACACATTAATAGCTCTGACAGTTAACAGAGAGCAATTGGAAAAAAACACAGGCAGCATGTTGCTTACTCTTACTAATAGCTGCACTGACGACCATTTTTATTGAGTATTAGACTGAATGAGGAGTCTAGGGAACCCAGATTCAGGGTGTCTGCAATTTTAGATTAGTCAGGACTGCACAGTTTGGTACGGAAAGGTAAATCCAAGAAACAGAAATGACAGCTTCCCCAGAGTTGCCAGCAGATTTGCTCATGGATTCTTTACTTCCTATTTTTTTAGCTTAGTGCTGTGTTTCCCTGGGATACGTTACTTTTGTCTCTGATGAAACCTGCTATTCAGCTTGCTCAGCTTTAGCTCAGAGCCTTTCTATTGCTATACAGAAAACAGATACCTGCATCCTTTTTCCTATCCCTTTCAGGAAATGGGATTACAGTCTCAATCCAAGACATATATAATTTGAGAAAACTGTAGGGAACGGAAAGAAAAAGGTTCAGATGATGCAGAGTAATCTTAGGAGTCTAGGGATCATCTAAATTCATTCTCTGGACCATTGGTGTTCACCATTGCTATTGATGCCTGCAGGAAAACTCATTCACTCCCTAGTGTCCCGAGTGCCAAACTACTAAATTCTGTGTGAGAATTCAGTTAAAAATCCAGGTCAACAGCTTTCCTAAACAAGGTAGCAAATGGAGAGATGTGCAGAGAGCACAGCGTTGACTTCAGCAAAGGCAAACACCATGGTGACATGGCTATCCTTTGATCAGCCACTTTCTCTTCTTGAGACTGTGGGCATGATGAGGATTGCACCTGTGCACAGACACTGGTGGGAGCACTCACCATGAGGCATTCAAAATCACTTCTCCAGTTCTGTACCAAATGTAATGACACTTTGCTACTTTGACACAGTGATACACATTTTGAATCAGCTTAATTAATGTAGCAATTTTATCTCAGCTTTGATGGCATATTGGTATATTGCAGCACTTAACAGCTACTTGTTCTGAGACCTTTCTTTATTTCTTATCCTTCTTCCTTTCCTTTTTGTAATGCGTAATTGCAATTTGGTAAATGCCTCTCTGACTGCAGGTTGCTTACAGCTTCAGCTTTTCTTCCATAGTGATTATAAAAATATTAAAAAAGAATAAAAAAATCACCAGAATCTTTTAAAAGCACATTCAGTTTTCTTGATTTCCTTGAGACAGGACTACCTACACTACAGTAGAGCAGTGGTAGGATGCATATGTATATATTGTACAGAATTTGTTTTCTAATTTAATTTTAAAGCTTTTATCTGGAACTAAGCATGTTCTAGCTACACAATGCACCATCAGAACTGCCTGGGAAGTTGATGTGGTGCTTTGGAAGACCTGGACCTTTAAAGGGAGCAGGGATGTGTCTTAACCATGCCTTAACAGGTGTGCTTGGAGTTTTTTCATAATAAGGGTTGGAACAGTATCAGCTGGTTTCAGAATCTCTACTTTGGAGGGGCAGTGGGAGCATCTAGATGGAGTCAAGCTTGTTGGAAGTGAAGCTGTTGCATGTATGGTGACAGGACAACTCATGACAACTCATCTGGTGAGTGCAAATCAGTAGAGATGCAAAGATGAGAGTCTGGTGTATTGTCTGGAGTGAGGCTTCAAAAGGAATGTTTAGTATTACGAGGTTTCAAGACGAAGGTCAAGAGCACGTTACTAATGAAGTACTATGTGCTAGTAAGGGGCTGGATGAGTCCTTCTGAAGGAATTATTCCATAAGCAATAAGGATGGGTTGGTTAAGTTCACATCTTCCTTCTAAAAGATCAGGTGAAGAAAAGCAGGGAGATTTCTTTATTGAGTTTTATGTGATAAATTTTTGCCTCCTTTGAATTATCATAGAATCATAGAATCATAGAATAGTTAGGGTTGGAAAGGACCTCAAGATCATCTAGTTCCAACCCCCCCGCCATGGACAGGGACACCTCACACTAAACCATCCCACACAAGGCTTCATCCAACCTGGCCTTGAACACTGCCAGGGATGAAGCACTCACAGCCTCCCTGGGCAATAGATTCCAGTGTCTCACCACCCTAACAGGAAAGAATTTCCTCCTTATACCCAATCTAAACTTCCCCTGTTTAAGTTTTAACCCGTTACCCCTTGTCCTGTCACTAGAGTCCCTGACGAAGAGTCCCTCCCCAGCATCCCTATAGGCCCCCTTCAGATACTGGAAGGCTGCTATTAGGTCCCCACGCAGCCTTCTCTTCTCCAGCCTGAACAGCCCCAACTTCCTCAGCCTGTCTTCATACGGGAGGTGCTCCAGTCCCCTGATCATCCTCGTGGCCCTCCTCTGGGCTTGTTCCAGGAGTTCCATGTCCTTTCTATGTTGAGGACACCACAACTGCACACAGTACTCTAGGTGAGGTCTCACAAGAGCAGAGTAGAGGGGCAAGAAACCTCCTTCGACCTGCTGGTCGTGCTCCTTTTAATGCTGCCCAGGATACGGTTGGCTTTCTGGGCTGCGAGCGCACACTGCCGGCTCATGTTCATTTTCTCATCGACCAGCACCCCCAAGTCCTTCTCTGCAGGGCTGCTCTGAATCTCTTCTTTGCCCAGTCTGTAGCTGTGCCTGGAATTGCTCTGACCCAGGTGAAGGACCTTGCACTTGTCATGGTTGAACTTCATAAGGTTGGCATCAGCCCACCTCACAAGCGTGTCAAGGTCCCTCTGGATGGCATCCCTTCCTTCCAGTGTATCAACCGGACCACACAGCTTGGTGTCATTGGCAAACTTGCTGAGGGCGCACTCAATCCCACTGTCCATGTCAGCAACGAAGATGTTAAACAAGACCGGTCCCAACACCGATCCCTGAGGGACACCACTCGTTATAGGTCTCCAGCCAGACATCGAGCCATTGACCACAACTCTTTGTGTGCGGCCATCCAGCCAGTTCTTTATCCACCGAGTGGTCCATCCATCAAATTGATGTCTCTCCAATTTAGAGAGAAGGATGTCGTGTGGGACAGTGTCAAATGCTTTGCACAAGTCCAGGTAGATAACATCAACTGCTTTACCCTTGTCCATCAGTTCTGTAGCCCCATCATAGAAGGCCACCAAATTGGTCAGGCAGGATTTCCCCTTAGTGAAGCCACGCTGGCTGTCACCAAGCCCCTTTTTTGTTTTTCATGTGCCTTAGCATGCCATCCAGGAGTATGTGCTCCAAGATTTTGCCAGGCACAGAGGTGAGACTGACTGGTCTGTAATTCCCCGGGTCTTCCATTTTCCCCTTCTTGAAAATGGGGGTTATATTTCCCTTTTTCCAGTCGTCGGGAACTTCACCTGACTGCCATGATTTTTCAAATAGGATGGCCAGTGGCTTAGCAACTTTATTCACCAGCTCCTTCAGGACCCGCGGATGGATTCCATCAGGTCCCACGGACTTGTGTGCGTTCAGATTTTGAAGATGGTCTCAAACTATATCCTCTCCTACAGTGGGCCCAAAGTCTTTATTCTCACAGTCCCTGCATCTACCTTCTAAGAACTGGGTGGTGCAGTCAGAGCATTTGCCAGTGAAGACCGAGGCGAAGAAGTCATTCAGAACCTCAGCCTTCTCCAAATCCAGGGTAGCTAGTTCTCCCGAAAGCTTCCTCAGGAGGCCTATTTTGTCCCTAGTTTGTTTTTTGTTTGCTACGTACCTGTAGAATCCCTTCCTGTTATCCTTAACATCCCTGGCTAGGTTCAATTCTAACTGGGCCTTAGCCTTCCTAACCTGGTCCCCAGCTTCCCGGACAACACCCCTGTACTCTACCCAGGCTTCCTGTCCTTGCTTCCATTTTTTATAAGCCTCTTTTTTCCTTTGAATTTTCCTCAGCAGCTCCTTATCCATCCAAGGAGGCCTCCTGGCCCTCCTGCTGCACTTCCTTCTAGTTGGGATGCAGCACTCCTGAGCTTGCAGTAGGTGATCCTTGAATATCAACCGACAGTCTTGGGCCCCCCTGCCCTCCAGGGCTATATCCCATGGAACCTTACTAAGCAGGCTCCTGAAGATGACAAAGTCTGCTCTTTTGAAGTCCAGGGCAGTGAGCTTGCTGCACGCTCTTCTCACTGTCCTGGGGATCTCAAATTCAACCATCTCGTGATCGCTGCATCCAAGGCTGCCCTGGAGTACCACATTCTCAACATGCCCTTCCCTGTTGGTGAGCACAAGGTCAAGCATGGCACCTCTCCTTGTCGGCTCCTCTATTACTCGCAGAAGGAAGTTGTCTTCCACACAATCGAGGAACCTCCTGGATTGCTTGTGCCGTGCAGTGCCATCGTTCCAACAGATGTCAGGGTGGTTGAAATCCCCCATGAGAACAAGGGCCTGCGAGCGTGAGGCTTTTCCTGTCTTGGGCTGTAGCTAGCTACGTGTTTTCTAAGGATGACCTTGAGCCAAAGAGACTGAGATTGTGTAGTCACACACTCTCTACAAGTAAAATGTGGATAAAGTTACACTTTTTTCCCTAAACTTAATTATTATGCAGATAATGGTGTTAGTGAAAAATAATAGTATGAGTTGTAATTACTGGTATAGTGGTTTTGGATCCTTAACTCCACACGGTTTATAAGAAACAGGTAGACAGCTGATTCTTAATCTCACAGATGGAGAGACTTAGATGCAGAGAGATACAAAAAAGCACTTTTAATTTAGACCAGTGCAAGCTGCATATATGCCTAAGTGACTTTATTTTCATGGTTGTGGTAAACCTACCAGTAACTTTAAGGTGTCAGGTGCTAAATTGTTTCTTGTTTGGAATGATCTTGCTATGGTCTTACCAGTTCAAGTTTCTTCATTAGGTCCGTGGTAGATCTGTGTTGACAAAAACAAGAGTAGAAAACATCTGTGACATTAATTAATAATCTATGTTTGCAAACTGCCAGTATTCTACACTGAATTCTTGACAAAAGGCATAAAAGTATTACCTATTGAAAGACCATTCCAATACACGTGAGTGTATGTTCCATAGCACAATGTTCTAAGTCAGCTTTCGTTCCTCAGCTCAGAGGTGTTTCAATCTAGTGCCTGAGTACCCAAACCAAGTTTTTCTCCTTCATATTTATCCTCTGCTTACCCTAGAGGATAGGACTGAATTAGTGACAGAATTATGCTATTTCCCTGTGTCCTGTGGGGACTGAACTATCAACAACTCACTGCTTTGGGAAATCTTTACAGCTGTGAGTCAGAGATGACCTTTTCTGAGACAGACTGAAAGCTTTAGCAGAGGCGTGAAGTCGACCTTGAATTGTGAACTAAACTTTTTCACTTTGATCTCTTGTGGCACTTATCATTAGGATGAGGCTCTATTTATGACATGCTGTGACAATGGGGTTTCATGCAACTTTTAAGAAAATATGACACATACACTTCATAAGTCTTGGCTTTATCCTGTAATAAACATCCTATGATGGATATGTGCAGACAGTTAATTGTTTCCTGTCCTTTCTGAGCCAAAATCTTGAGCTTTCCAGGCATACTTGATGTGTTTGAGCAAAATCATGATAACAAACAATATAAATAAGTAAAGCACATCCTTATAAGCTGTTGTGTTTGATCTTCCTTGTTCTATATGTGAAGAGATGCACTTGGCACACTGTGGGTGGCTGCCATGAAGAAGTTTTTTTTAAGTTCCTTATTTTTAGGGCTGACTCCAGCTCATGATCCATATGGAAAGTTCATCATAAGATTGTAAAATCTGTCACTAATGTAGGCTGCAAGATGTACTTATGTAATGGTGGGACCACTTCACAGTCTTTCACCAGTATCAGAGTGAAGAAAAGTCATCACGTGTATGTGATTTGAAAAAGTAGAGGTCTACTTTTTATTGCTTGCCGTGATATACAGTCTTAGTGGCATGAGAGAAGCCTTGGATGGGCAATGCTCTTCAAGCACATACTATGACTGAGGTAAAAGTTAGAATTTCTTAAGCAGAGGAGTATTTCAAATAAGATTATTATAATTTTCCTCATATAAAAAGAGATGCATAACTTCTACCCTTGATGAACTGTTTCCTCATGTAAAGAATATAAACTTTTATCCGCAGAGTATTTCTTTCAGAAGCTGCAGAATCAGTAGTTAACTATGCTAGGGGCTGCTCTGAAGAAGCCATTTTGCAGTCTGCAGCACACCTTGCTATTTCTGTGAAGTTTGGACAACCAAACTGTGTATCCCTGTGGAGCCATTAAATAATGCTTCTCTATTCATTATTGTTACTATTATTGAGTTGAATGGTTGTGATGCATTTTTAAAATGTCCCAGTTGTGATAGCTCTTGTAATTAGATAGGCACATTATTCTATATCCTGGGCTGCTGTTTATATGTTTATGACACAAAGGTGTTACACAATGGATCACAACATAAAAGACTATTCAGCTGTGCCACATTTGATCTCACTTCAACAAAGGATTGAATCAGTTGCAAATAGTCCAGATGAGAGAAGGAAGAATGGCCCAAAGTGTGTTTTTTGTTTCAGTCTGGGTTTTTTTTTGGTTTGGTTTGGATTTTAGTTTTGGTGGGTTTTGTTGTTGGTTCCCTCCCACCCCTTTTGTTCTGTTTTGCTTTGATATTTTTTGGGTTGTTTGTTAGTTTGTTTGTTTGTTTTTGTTTTGGGGTTTATAGAAAAAAAAAGAAAATCACAAAAAAACCCAAAACAACAAACCTTGATGTAGAAGGAGGACAGGTTGAACAAATTTCTGGTATTTTTGACTTATATGAAAAAAAACCCCAAACAACCCATCAATTTTTAAATATATATAAAGCTGTTACAAAGAATAAAGGAAAGATCTGTTTCTTGATATCTGATGGGTATGACAGGAAGCAGTAGGCTTAAATTCCAGCATGAGGAGTTCGGATTAGATAGTAGAAGTGTTTCCAGTCAGGAAAAATATTCACTTCCTGGGAAGGCTGTGAATTTGCCATCACTTGAAAGGGAGAGGCAACTGTCAGGGATAGAGCAACTCGTATTACTTTTGGGGCAGATTGATAATCACAGTGATCCCTTGAGAACCCTTTCTGTCTAATTTTGCAACATAGAATCATAAATCTATGACAATGGAAATCTGGTGTACCTAGCAAGTGTAAACCCCACAAAGCATAATTTTATACACACTTGTGTTTGAACTGTGACCTAAGCTCTACAGAAATGCCTGAGCTTTGTCCCACTTCACATCAGGCATCTTTCTTATGCCAAAACTACAGTGAAGAGAGAGACTCCTTTCCCAACCTTCCAACCAAACCAAACCACCCTTTTTGTAATTTACCAGTAGCTAAAGTCGTCATTCAAAGTGTATAAATGAGTAAATCATACACCTTCATCTGTAATACAGGTTCTTATCTGTGGAAGCTCTATTTTAAGCCTATCCTCAAGACTCTCTTCTTGGGTCTAACTGCTACTAAAAAGTCTTTTCTTGTATATTTTGGGAGTCAATAAATCATTAAGCAAAATTACTCTTTTGCTGGAATGTAGTGGTGCTGCAAATTAAGGGTTTATTCCCTTAATTTTTTTACCTCAGTTACCCTCTTCAGGAGTTTCAATGCAACAGCTTTAATGCAGTACCAAAAATTAACTCCCTGAAGTACTCACCAGAGTAACCAGAAGTTGAATTTCTATATTTGTATCCACAAATGTTAAATAGTAATATTGTATCCCAGTTAGTCAGAAACACTGTCAAGAATTCAGCAAGCTAACACTAGGCACTGAACTATAAAAGCAAGTTTGAATATTTAAGATGAGTTATTTATTCAACCATTGAAGAAGACATTTCCAATTTTGCCTTTCTATAACATTATTGATGTTATATGTAGAGATGAAAAAGTACGGTCATTGGAAAAAATTGAACTTCACATTTTCAAAGGTCTTTATGAAAGAAAATGTAGCCTCTGGCCATGGCACTTCTTAAGAAAGGATCATAATATTCACCTTATTGCTATATCTGCCCTTTTCTGTCTTGAAGCTGTCATTAATGATTATCAAAAGGTAGAATAAACTGATAGCAAGTTCTATTTACCAGCAGTAAAGTTCTATCCTCATGGGAAATAAGTTCTTTCTAGAACTGGTGCAGTAGAGTCTGAGAAGTGGGGTATTTTTAAAGACAATTCTATACTATAATAGCTAGTTTTCACATTTGGCTTTGCATAGGATAACATAAACAACCCAAGTTTTATTTGATTTCCAGTTTACTGAAAGAAACGGTAAGGAAGTAATCTTCATGGTAAGACAAAGCTCAACAAAGATTTCTTTTACAATCCGAAGTGTGGGATGACATTAATGCATTCTTTTCATACTAGAGATCATTCCTATATTTATAATTAAGATTAATTAGGATTAGTTAATATCTTATTAATTAGGAGAATACCCACTTTATTAATATTGTATATATTAAAAACTTTGTTTTATTGAAACATTCACATAAAATCTTTATGTGCTAGTAGGACAGAAACTCTAGTCCAAAGAATAGGAGATGCATCGTGATAAACCAAAGAGATGTGAAATCTACATGTTGGAGATTTGTTGTTTCTGCTTGGTGGACAATTCTTTCATTCTCAGGGAAACTGGTCATCCAAACTGACATAGCAATTTTCTGACTGGCTAAATGAGGACACCTTCTATTTCTGAGGAGAGCTTGACATTTTGATACTCATTAGTTTAAAATGTCATCTGGAAAGAAATTGCATAACATTTGGCACTTACAAACATTTGAGGGTTATTGCCAGTGAATACTTTTTGATTAGTTCTCATGTCTTTTTAACTCATTTAATAATACTTAATTATGGCATTATGAAGAATTTTTCTGTAAATGTATGTGAAAAGTAATGAACGAGGATCATCTTAATTCTTTCATGTGTTGTCTAAGGGGAGGTTTGGATCTGGATAAAATAGCTCAGCTCACTTATGACTTGTCTTTATAGTCCTTAGGACTTCTCACTATACACTTTCAGTATCTGTTAGAGTGGGACTAAAGAGTATTCCCACCTCTTCCTATATCAGAGATTAGAAATTATAGAATCATAGAATCATAGAATAGTTAGGGTTGGAAAGGACCTCAAGATCATCTAGTTCCAACCCCCCTGCCATGGGCAGGGACACCATGCATGTGTTTTTTCTTATTTTCAGTTACAAAATCTTTTTGGTTTTTTTTCCCTTATTGAATGTTTTATGTGTAATGTTCAATAGTGAAAGAGAAATGTGCTCACAGCATTTTGACTTGGATGAATGTGATGAGTACAACAGCTGTTTCCTAAGAAGTGGATAGTAAATGAAAGTTTATATACCAAATCACAGGGTTAGCCCTTGAAGTATTGTTGGATGGATCTGGATTGAGGTTTTCCAAAAAGAAACAAAGTTCAGATTCATAACCTTCCATAAATTGAATGGATGCTTTAATAAGTCACTCTAAGTGTGTGCTGGAGAGGCTCTAAAGAAGGATATGGTCAGCTATTCATTCCTGATAGCGCATGGGGTAGTGAAAACATGCAAGAAGGCTTATTTCTGTGAATTGTCTTGCTGCATATTGTCAATATTTAGAAGCAGAGAAATAGGCTAGCTGGCTGATCCTGCTGTTAATTTGGAGGCAGGGTTTTTTAGTCAGCTGACAAAACAGAAAAAAGAAATAAACCTTTTAAAGATCTTTAATGATCTTGCATTAGTTTCTAAGCCATGCTTTTTGACATTTTTTTCCCTACAATATGCAATATGGTGTATTACTGCAGTAATTCAGTACTCCCCTAAAGCTAAAATATGTTTTGATTTGCCTGAAATTTTACAGCTGACTGTGTTCAGTTTATTATCACAATATTCCTTTAAGAAATCCATAATAAGACCAGAAGATGAAAATAATTCGGCAATTACTGTTTAAAGCTTTAGGGCTAACCTATACATTAAGCTCAAAGTGAAATATAGCCTTCAGTGATGTGGGCTGGTATCCTGGCTGTGGTCTGGGAGGCTGCTTTTACATCTTTGGAAGACCTACAGGTTATTTCAAATTACAAAGGTATGAAAGAGTCAGTACGAGGAAAGGAAATTCTTGGAAATGATCCATAATCTGTCAATACCTCAGTCTTTTTACAAAAATCATCTCCTCTATCAAATTTTCAGGGGAAAAGATAGATATTTAAATGAAACATGTTATCATACTGAATACTGGAATGAATTGAAAGGATCTTGAATCATCAATCAACAGTAAGAAAGTACCTGAATTAATCTTGCCCACATAATCCTAATGGATTCCTTTTCCTTTGTAGGAATCCCTTAGTACATATCTATAACGATATTGGCTATAAAATATTCTCCAGAAGTCTTCCTTCTCATAGCTTTCAAAAAATATATGATGTTCTTGAAAGAACAAACATTCCATCTTATATCCTCATCAAATACATCTCTCTTGCCTTTTTTTGTTGCATAGTGCATAAATCCAGCATATTGCTACCACCAATAATAACAATGATAAGGGAAATAACAAGGGAAGAGAATATGATACCACCCGTCGATACCCAGCCCAACCGAGCAGTGAACTAGCCCTTCTGGGTAACCCTCAGTTTACCTCCTGGGCATGATGCGCTGTGGTATGGAATACCTCTTTGGCTGGTTTGGGCCAGGTGTCCTGTCTCTGCTTCCTCCTGGCTTCCTCTCCTCCCTGGCAGAGCAGGAGACTTAGAAAGTCCTTGGTTACACTAAACATTACTGAGCAGCAGTTAAAAACATTGGTGTTATCAGCATTGTTCCCAGGCCAAAAGTCAAAAACACAGCACTGCACCAGCTACTAAGAAGGATTAAAAATAACTGCTACTGCTGAACCACAGGAAAGAGAGTAGAGAGATACACACTGAGGAAGTCTTACAGAAGATGAAAGAGGAGATTTCATGCATGAATAGAAGTGGCAGATCAAGAAATACTGAACTCCGTGTTGATTGGCAGTGAGACAAAGGCAAAAATGTACGAAGAAAAATGTGGAGAACGAACAACAGGTAAGTGTAGTGGTCCCTTCCTCCCTCCCAGTTGCCCTTGAATAACAGGTACGAGGTCTTGGAACTTCAGGGCCAGGTGAATGGAGATGGTGAGGCAAATCTATCTAGTGAGTCACCCAGGGCTAGTCACTCACCCACATACCTCAGAACTTCTCCAACCAAGAAGAAAAGAAGAGTAATTGTGGTGGGTGACTCCCTTCTGAGGGGAACAGAAGGGCCCATTTGTCGACCGGATCCACCCCACAGGGAGGTCTGCTGCCTGCCTGGGGCTCGGATTAGAGATGTTAAAAAGAAGCTCTCTGAACTGGTGCAGCCGTCTGACTACTACCCACTGCTGGTTTTTCAGGTTGGCAGTGACGAAATTATTACGAGGAACGTAAGGGCAATGAAGAGAGACTACAGGGCCCTGGGACGGCTGGTTAAAGGGTCTGGAGCACAAGTGGTGTTTGCCTCCGTACCTGTTGCAAGCGAGGGTGAAGGGATATATAAGAAGACTCTGCAGGTTAATGTATGGCTACGTGACTGGTGCCAAAGGCAGGGGTTTGGGTTTTTCAGTCACGGGCTGCTGTATGGGACACCTGGTTTGCTGGTGACAGGCGGGATACACCAGTCCCAGAGAAGAAAAAGGGTTTTGGGGCAGGAGTTAGCAGGGCTTATTGACAGGGCTTTAAACTAGTTATGAAGGGGGGAGGGGATTTAACAGGGCCTGTTGGGGACAAGCCCAAGAGGAACATGCTAGGGATTGAAGGATGGCGGGCTAAGGAGGACTATCAATCTCTTGTTTCACTTGTGGGAAAGGATAGCTTTTTAGACCCTGTCCCGCAGGGGAAAAAGGGTACTAGGACTGGCTCCCTGAAATGCCTGTACACCAATGCACGCAGCATGGGGAATAAACAGGAGGAGTTAGAAGTCTGTGTGCGGGCTAAAGGTTATGATCTAGTGGCGATTACAGAGACATGGTGGGACAGTTCACATGACTGGAATGTGGTCATGGATGGCTATGTCCTTTTTAGGAAAGATAGGTCAGCAAAGCGAGGTGGTGGAGTGGCTCTTTACGTGAGAGAGCAACTAGAATGTATTGAGTTCTGTCCGGGGTCGGATGAGGAGCAAGTGGAATGTCTGTGGGTACGAATCAAGGGGCTGACTGGCACGGGTGATACAGTTGTGGGGGTCTATTACAGACCTCCTGATCAGGACGAAGGAGTTGATGAGGCTTTCTACAGGCAACTGGAAGTAGCCTCGCGACTACATGCCTTAGTCGTCGTGGGGGACTTTAATTACCCCGATATTTGCTGGAAGACTCACACAGCCAGTCATTCACAGTCTAGGAGGTTCCTCGAGTGCATTGATGATAATTTCTTAATGCAAATGGTGGACGTACCAACTAGGGGAGCAGCGCTGCTAGATTTAGTACTCGCCAACAAGGAGGGTTTGGTCGAAGTGGTGATGGTCAATGGCAGCCTTGGCTGCAGTGACCATGAGATGGTGGAGTTTAGGATCCTGTGTGGGAGGAATAGAATACCTAGCAAAGCCACAGTTCTGGATTTCCGAAGGGCCAACTTTGGCCTCTTCAGTCAACTGCTAAGGGAAGTCTCATGGGAAAGTGTACTAGGCGGTAAAGGGGCTCAAGATAGTTGGTTAGCATTCAAGGACCGCTTCTTCCAAGCTCAGGATCGGAGCGTCCCAATAAGTAGGAAGTCAAGTAAGGGATCTAGGAGACCGGCGTGGTTAAACAAGGAGCTGCTGGGCAAACTCAAGTGGAAAAGGAGAATCTATGGATTATGGAAGGAGGGGCTGGCCGCTTGGGAGGAATATAGGACAGTTGTTAGAGGATGTAGGGAGGCAATTAGGACAGCTAAGGCCTCCTTGGAACTCAATCTTGCTAGTCGGGTTAAAAACAATAGAAAGGGCTTCTTCAAATACATAGCAAATAAAACTAACACAAGAGGCAATATAGGCCCACTGCTGAACGAAGTGGGTACCCTGGAGACAGAGGATATAAAGAAGGCAGAGGTGCTGAATGCCTTCTTTGCCTCTGTCTTTACTCCTGCAGACTCTCCCCGAGGGCCCCGGATTTCTATAGCCCCAGAAGGAGTCAGGACAAAGGAGGAGTTTGCTTTGGTAGATGAGGATTGGGTTAGGGATCAGCTATGCAATCTGGACATCTGTAAATCGATGGGTCCGGATGGAATGCACCCACGGGTGCTGAGGGAGCTGGCGGAGGTCATTGCTAGGCCACTTTCCATCATCTTTGGTAAGTCGTGGGAAACGGGCGAGGTGCCTGAGGATTGGCGGATGGCAAAGGTCACACCAATCTATAAGAAGGGCAAGAAGGAGGACCCGGGTAATTATAGACCGGTCAGCCTTACCTCCATCCCTGGAAAGGTGATGGAACAACTTATTCTTGACTCCATCACTAGGCATATCAAGGATGAGGGGGTCATTAAGAACAGCCAACATGGTTTTATGAGGGGGAAGTCATGTATGACCAACCTTATAGCCTTCTATGAGGAAGTGACTAGGTGGAGGGATGATGGTAGAGCGGTAGATGTAGTTTTTCTTGATTTCAGTAAGGCATTTGATACTGTCTCCCACAGCATCCTCATAGATAAGCTAAGGAAGTGTGGGCTTGACGATCAAGTAGTGAGGTGGATCGAGAACTGGTTGAAAGGAAGAAGGCAGAGAGTTGTGGTCAATGGCGCAGAATCTAGCTGGAGGTCTGTGACTAGTGGAGTCCCTCAGGGGTCGGTGCTGGGACCGGTGCTGTTTAATATTTTCATCAATGACCTGGATGAGGGAACTGAGTGCACCCTCAGCAAGTTTGCTGATGACACAAAACTGGGAGGAGTGGCTGACACACCAGAGGACTGTGCTGCCATTCAGCGAGACCTGGACAGGCTGGAGAGTTGGGCGGGGAGAAACTTGATGAAATTTAACAAGGGCAAGTGTAGAGTCTTGCATCTGGGGAAGAACAACCCCATGTACCAGTACAGGTTGGGGGTTGACCTGCTGGAAAGTAGTGAACGGGAAAGGGACCTGGGGGTCCTGGTGGATAGGAGGATGACCATGAGCCAGCAATGTGCTCTTGTGGCCAAGAAGGCAAATGGCATCTTAGGGTGCATTAGAAAGGGAGTGGTTAGTAGGTCAAGAGAGGTTCTCCTCCCCCTCTACTCAGCCTTGGTGAGGCCACATCTGGAATATTGCGTCCAGTTCTGGGCCCCTCTGTTCAAGAAGGACAGGGAATTGCTTGAAGGAGTCCAGCGCAGAGCCACAAAGATGATTAAGGGAGTGGAACATCTCCCTTATGAGGAGAGGCTGAGGGAGCTGGGTCTCTTTAGCTTGGAGAAGAGGAGACTGAGGGGTGACCTCATCAATGTTTACAAATATGTGAAGGGTAGGTGTCAGGATGATGGAGCTAGGCTTTTTTCAGTGATATCCAGTGATAGGACAAGGGGCAATGGGTGTAAACTGGAACATAGGAAGTTCCACGTTAACATCAGGAAGAACTTCTTTACTGTAAGAGTGACAGAGCACTGGAATAGGTTGCCCAGGGGGGTTGTGGAGTCTCCTACACTGGAGATATTCAAGGCCCGCCTGGACAAGTTCCTGTGTGATGTACTGTAGGTTACCCTGCTCTTGCAGGGGGGTTGGACTAGATGATCTTTTTAGGTCCCTTCCAACCCTTGGGATTCTGTGATTCTGTGATTCTGTGGTGTGAGATGAGAATATTTAACAGTATCATTCTAATCTTATCTAGAAACCTTTCATAGACAAATACAATTGCACAAACATAGATGAATCAAAAGAAAATGACATCCAGGTCAACAAGGCAGCACAGCCATCAGCATGTGACAATCCCAAGATCTGCTCTCACACTGCCAATAAGGCCACCTACGGACCTTGCTAAGCAGCCAGATGCTGCTGGAAGATGAGGACCTTCTGCAGCTGGCATTTAACTCTTGAGAAGGCAGTAATAGCACTCAGGATTTGTTTTAATGGCTGAATTATATCTTGCTTAAATAGTTGATTTTAAATTGTCATATGCTCCTACAAGTGATTTAGCAGAGAATTTTGACATCATATACCTCATGATCTAATAAGAACATTACTTTTTCTATAAGGACATTAATACCGACATAACACCATACCAGCTCCATCGGATACTACTTAAAGAAGAGTGCATTCATTTGGGAAAGATAAAAGGCAAAGGTTTGATTTGTTTGGTACAATTATAAGAAATGTTCATTAATCATAGACATAACATCTAATAATGCATTATGAAGTTATGGGATGGATGTTAGAAAACTGAAAGAACCCATCATCACATGTCATAACCTCCCAGCCACAGTTTCTCAATGTTGTGACAGTATTCCTCTTTTGGCTATTTTGGAAATACTCTCTTTAGAGTAAGTTTCTGTTCTTACACATTTTCTTCCAGAGCACTAGTATATTCAGTGGCTTTTCATCAGAGACCTTCTAAGGCATATAAAACACCCAACCTTTATTGAATCAGATTTACTGAAAATATCCATTAAAGACTTCAAGCATTTCTTAGGTATTTGTAGAGAAGCCATTTGTACTCGAGACACACTGTGAGACCCTCTAGCTACTTTAGAACACTCTCAAAATTGCCACAGTGGGTGAGTTTTGCTTAGTTGTAAAACTCTGTATTGTCACACTTCAAATTTCCAAGAACTGATTACAAGAAGATAGGGAATGATGATAGGAAGATACCATGTTTGTTGCATGCAGAATAACACCACATGTAGAAGTTTTGGTAGTTGACATGTTGGGTACCCTGCTACAATAGGGAATTCTCTAACTATCCCTGAAAATTAATGGCTGTTTCACTCTATTATGAATTGTATCAAAGATAGTATGCATGATACACAGATGTCTCTCCAACATCAGCCAAGAAAAACTGACATTCGAGAGACACTGTTTATGCAATTCTATGGCAATCTGGTTTGCATTATTGGTTCCTGTCTTCATACAATACTGTGGCAATCTCATTTACATTATTGGTTCCTGTAAAAGAACTAGAACAAATAATCATGGTAAGTCAGGAATTCTCTGCTTCTAGTTTACTTGATAAGTGTAAAACACTATTGCAATAAATTTTAAAATTAGAGTGAGGAACAGGCAGGGAATAAGGGAGAAAAATTATTTTTTTGGTTTTTCTTGTGAGGCTTATTCTAGTCATGAAATCATTTGTGTTTGTTAGTTTATCTCAGCTATCCTTGACCAGTATTAATCTACAAAGACTACAAGGCAGAAAATATAAACAAATACTCCCTATTGTTATGCTGTTTGGACAGAGCCATCAAAAATATTCCACCCAGCCTTTTTTTTTCTTTTTTTGTCAAAAACATAAAAACTTTAATTGAATGAAATATTTCCTCCTTGTTTTTCAATCCCCTGCATATCTCTAGTTCTCTTTCTACAGGTGCTGCACTCCTGTCTTCACAGTCTCTCTACATCAGCTGTGTATCTAGATGATAACTGCAGAATTTGTTGGCATCCACAGTGAAATGTTATAGGAGATATGAGTTGCCAGAGACTTTTTTACTAGTATCTCAATTTTTATCTCCTGCACAAAGATCTTCTGTAGATCTACAACTTTTAGTTGCAACTAAGTAACTCTTAGTAACAACTAAGAGTTGTAGATATGCAGAAGGTGTCAGGGGAGATACAAATCAAGGAATTAAAGGGAGACTGAACTGATGAGAAATAAAAGCCTGCACTAATTGTTTAACTTTCATCTTTTCTTTCATGGTATATCCAAACCAGAATTTTTACTCTCCTCTACTATATGTGACCTCTGGAGCTTTTCTGAAATTGCAGTCACATGCAAACCCCAAAATCTTCAAAATATTCAAGAGAGAGTATGCCTCAGCATAAATATAGGGTGCATTTTGTACTGGATATCTCTCTTGCAAGTTTCAAAAGACTAGGGAGATATATGATTTTTAAATAAGCAGAAGACTTCTTGCCCAGCTCTAAAAGCCTACATGGTGCCAAACCCAAGCAAAAGCATAAAGGTGATGTGTATCAGGAGATTTTCTGACATGTTGATTAACAAAACTTCTCAGGAATTTTACCAATAATAAAATAGCTCAAGAAACCAGAATCATGTTGTGCAGCATTAGTTCGTCACTCACAAAGATGCTGACCTTGTAATGTTGAGGCAATGGTTCTTCAAAATTGCTCTCATCCCTAAACAAGCAGTAAAGATATTGGCAGGTGGCAATAGCTATGATAGAAGCCCGCAAAATCCACACATTAAAACTAAGCGGTTTTCAGCATGCCCCAAAGTCGCCACCTGTAAACCTGGATAGGGTTTTCTGTATTTCATTTCTAAAACGTGGGTATGTCAGCCACAGATGAGACTGTGCAGAGTAAGCTCCAGGCTCCTGCCATCATAAATCGTCTTTTGGTGGTTTGTGTATTTGGGGTTTTTTATTTAGTTGTTTTTATTTCTCTCTCTTTTTTTTTTTTTTTGGGGGGGGGGGTGGCGGTGCTGTTGTGGTGCTGGTTACATTCATCTATATGTGTAAAAAGAATTAATTTTTCAAATGAAAACAAATTCTAATCTGAAAGTTATATATGTCTATTTTGGCAGCTTGACAGTAGTTTTGTAAGTACTCAGAAGTGAAAAGGAAACTGTCTTAATGTCAAAGGTAAATCCAAGTGGAAAGTGACTTACATGATGAAATTTGACTGGCAAAACATGGTTTAATAAAAATGTGAAAGCAATAAGTGGTGCAATGAGCATGTACATGGAAAAGCTGTAAGCCTCACTTTTGCTGAAATTCTAGTCTTGAATCAGAGTATTGCATAGCTGTATCATTTTTGTGAATCTTGGAGCACTAAAAATTGGACAACTTTTGGGTGGACTCCTCCTCTAATGTAGTTGCTTTGTGCTGCCAGACTTGACTTTTTTTGATAAGTTAAAATCATATGGTGGTATGGAGCTACTATGGCAGCTTGCTTTTGGTACAGCTTTGGCCAAATCATGAAAAAGGATCTGTGGACATAGTGCACTAAAAGACTTATTTTCTAGGGGATTAGTTTCTCACTATAATGGGACTTAGGCAGTGGCATCAACTAATAGAAATATCTGGTGTTTGTTCCAGCTTTAACATTGGTGTGTGTGTCTGCATAGGATGCTTTGCATAAACCACCCTTAGATTTCCTTTTTAATTCCCCATGACTTTTCTGCATTCAACTTGAATTCAGAGCCTGATCTAGTAGCCCAGGATCCTGGCTTTTTTATGTTGATATCTGACAATAAGAACCGTGTGTGTACACTTAAATATGTAATCTAGAGATGAAAACAGCGAACTGTATTTTCTAAAATGCATTAAAAGTTGGAGGAACTGACTAGGAATAGGAAGAATTTACCCTCAGAGAGAGGCTGAATTTGTTTCTCAATTTATAGAAGCTAAATTTTGCAAAATGCTTCCCTGAAGTGTATTATATAGTGCATGTTTTTTAATATTCTTATCCTGAATTGAATGTAAGGGTAGATGTGAACTTGCACCAGATTTAATTTTATGCTTTTCCATATTGTCTTGTCTTGTTTTGTTGAAAGTTAACACTTTGAAACACCACTACCTTTAAATTACAAAACTAAGTTGCAAATGCAAATGAGAACACCCCCCATGACTTTGGTGCTGGTACGTTACTTTATTCTGCCTCAGATTCTGCTCCATTTAAGGCATCAGGTATTTTAACATTATAAAGCGGTAGGTTTTTTCTCATCCTTTACAAATAAAATCTCAATAAAAGCTGACACAGAATTCACAGCATAGAGAATAGTCATTTCACTGTGAAGTCTTGCCAGCCTGACTGGTGGGAGACAGCTGGGGAGCCAGCAAGGCCATGTGATCCCGATGGAGCTTTAAGCTACTGCCCTGGTTGCCTGCCCATAGATTGTCCACATGGAGAGTGTGCCTCAGGTCACAAAGACACCTGTACTAGCAGAAGCTACAAGTGACTAACTTGCATGTGTTTCTGATAACCTGGATCTGACTTCAGATTTTTCTGTCTCAGTGATTTCTCTTACAAACAGGTGCTACGAAGGCACCATCAACACAAGCGGTAGAGTGGAGCTCCAAAGATGGACAGCTTCAGAAAGTGTGAGTTTACAGTCGTGGTGCAGAACAAACAGATCTTGGCAACTTCTGAAAGCATTTATTGCTGAATCTTTTGGCTTGAGTGAATGGATATGCACTTATTATAGGGAAGTGAGAAAAAGAGGATAGCTGGGCCCAATTAAAAAGATAATTTGTAAAAACTTAGTAACCTTTTTAAAAAAAAAAACAAACAATGGGATAGTCAGGAAAATATTTTGTTACCTTTATGGACAGTTAGTGTAACATTATGAATAATAAACTCAAATCACTGTTTGTTATTACAACAAAAAAGGAATTTAAGTAATGGCTGACTTGTTCAAATCAAATTCAGTGTCACCTTTGAGATTGTAACAGATGTCTGTATAGACTGGAAGATGAAATTTCTTTTCTAACAATGTTCAAAGAATTTAGTGTTCACTTCACAAAACCTGATATCACATTTGCTATTTACTAAGATAAATTTTCTCTCCACTGGAATCAGGAGAAGTTTTACATTCACTATAGCAAGCCCTAGGTTTACTTCAGGACTCTAGTTATTATTTTGTATGCAGAAAGTATAAGAACTGAACCTTAAAAGGACAGTTTTCTTTTTGCCTTTATTTTTTTATTTCCCTGTCTTTCAAGCAGTTCCTTTCCTTTCTTTAAATTACTATCTCATTAATAAGAATTCCAAACTATTCAAGCAAATATTGTTATAGTGAATGCTTGACTTGTAGAGTGCCAACTTTTGTACTAAATTATTCAGTTAAAAATAGACAGTTTGGAAACAAACTAACATGAACTGGACTCAATAAAGAATTAATGAAAAAGAGTGCAAATATTTGTAAGTAAATTTAACTGTGAGGATTAAGTAGAAGGGGAAGAAATAATTTTATTTAAAGAAAAAAGCAAATAAAGGTAAATATTTTTCCATGTTTGTTTTAATGATAGATCTATTGTACCTGTTCATGCAGGGATTTTGCTAAGGATTTATTTCGTATTCCTATTGTCTTTAAGCTCATTCAATAGGTGGTTCAAATTACTCAAGCAAGCGTTTACATGATAGTTGTTTTTTAACCTTATTAATTAACTGCACCTAAAGAGCATGCAAATAAGGCATCATAGAGAAGGGAAATTTCTGTGTCATCTCATTTACACATGGACAGTCAGTTCCATTGTGCACAAATAAGTGTCCATTGCTGACTAATGGTGATTCACTCCAGCTGCTCCCCAAATGCTGACTGGACACCACATGGGTGTCTTGGTCACAGGTGTGTGTTTCACTTGTGCAAAGGACACCAACAAATGAGATATTTAGGCTGTGGACACTGTGTTCCCATTGCTGTGTTTCCTCCCTCTTCAGGCAAGCGTTGTGGGAATACCACATTAAGTCAGCATCCCCCAAGAGGCTGAGGGGATGCTGACAGCCAACAACTTTTCATGTCCGCAGATGCTCTCATGCAGCTCTGCTGTGGTTAGACACATACAGAGGGGCTGCCACAGCTCCCCAGAGGCTGCAAACAGTCCCTGTGACAGCTGGGCTCTAAATGCAGTCTGCTCCTGTACCCTAGTAGCCAATGGTCAGGGTAGACACCTTTCATGGGGGGACTCAGATGTAAATAGAAGTGTATATGCAAAGAACGACAAGTCATCTTGCTGTGGATATTTACATTTGATTACCTAGATGGGACCCAATAACTACTGTACATGTAGCTGAATTAGATTATCTTTTCTTTTTTCAGTCTTAACAGAGAGAACATCAGTGAACTGAGTTAAGTAACTCCTGAAAAAAAATAGTTATTTTGAATTAAATGAGCTGAGAAAACGTCAAGAATTCCACCAGATATCAGTAAAAGCATTCTTCTTAGTAAAGTATCCAGGATGAAGTGGTACAGTGCCAACAAATTCAGACCAGACAAGCCAAAATGTTAGTTCTTTTTTTGCAAAGATATAGCTTATTTCCCATTTTGTTCCTGTAAAATATCCCAGGGTACTGAAAGGAGGATAATTTATATCTTGTTGTCACATCACATAGATGCTTCTGAGGCAGAAATGTGGTTATCCTGTAGCCTTTCATTTAACTGCTAATGCAATTTGTGAGCATGTATGGTAATACTTCATGGCGGTCATGAGCTGGGATTCAGCTGTACTGTTAACACAGGACAAAAACCTCCAGCTCAAGGAGCTTCTTAAACTTCCCAGTGTTTCTAGATAAGAGTATCCCTGTAGAGCCAAAAATGCCACTGCAGTTATTGGTATTTGTTTGGGCTACCAGCACTCTGCACCAAATATGTTTCACTACCTATCAAAGAATATACAGATATAATTTATATGTAATTCAGTCACACCCAGTATTTCATTGTGCCTTATGTTTTTGATTGAAAATCCCACCATCTTTAAAGGACTGTACTATTCTTCTTTATCAGAACTCAAAGATGAGAGGAATATATGCAAGAATTAGCTTTTATTTTTGTTTGGTTTGTAACAGATTCATTGTTTTGTTTTCGCCAGGCTCCAAACCACCCACTAAACAACAAAAATATTCAGGAGTTGTCAGCAGCTGCAGCCAGTATGATGATTTTTTTTTTTCCTCAAAAATTCTAGAACGTGCAATGGCAATGAATTTACTTTTGTATGCAGTGGTTGTGCTTGCAATGTTCCCTGGTAGTATTATTTTGGAAACTTTTGAAAAAGACTGAGAAATACACGTGGTTACCTCAAAACCTCATCAGCCCAGGGTGGGGAAAGAAAACCAAACCCCCCAGAACCCCCACCCAAACAAGCTTGAAAAAAGCCACAAGATCCCTCTGTTCAGGCACAAGTATCTGCTGCCTTAAGAACAGATTTAGGAATGTATATATATAATGTAAATAACTTTATTCATACAAGAAGGCATAGTGAGCTCAACAGGATATATGAATTAGGTCACTTGAATGTGATTTTTAAAAGAGGATATCAGTCTTCAGTGACTAAGTATGTTTTTTTGGAATGGGTGGTTTGTGAGATATTCAAGGCCCGCCTGGACAAGTTCCTGTGTGATGTACTGTAGGTTACCCTGCTCTTGCAGGGGGGTTGGACTAGATGATCTTTTTAGGTCCCTTCCAACCCTTGGGATTCTGTGATTCTGTGATTCTGTGATTACCCAGAGAAAGAAGTTACAGCATAAACAGGATTCTGGATCAATCTGCGAATGATTCAGGCTTTTAACAGAATTTGTGAAGATCTTTATTCTCTTCAATAAGATTATTGAGACATAAGGTACATATATACATGATGTTCCTGTTCTAGTCATAGCAGTGAATAATGGGGTCTGTGGGATTTGTGCTAACAGAAAGCCACAGCAGCAACATGGACTTTTGAGTATATGTTGGAGAAAATCTCCAATTAAGTGTTGTTTGATTAATGGAAGGCACTGCTCAGTGTGCCTGAGAATGCTATAGTACTCTGATATCCTAGGTACACTGCTACAGGAACAGATTTTTATGCAGACTAAGAAAGAATCAATTATGTTCAATCAGGCTCCTAAATAACTTAGTATTTACTGTAACAGCAGCTTAGATTTTTGCAAGTGGTAGTCAAAGTTTTCTTTTAAGAGGCTGTTCCTTAATACATGCATAATACATGTACTGTCCATAAAAGAACATGCCTTGACTGTAAAGTTTGGTCAATGTAAATATTCCCTTTTCTGCCCATGCCTGCTCTTCTGAAAAACACTACTATCCTTTAAATAGAGTTAAAATAGATTCTTACCCTTTGAAGTTGTAGTGGATGGGTGCTACTGTGGATTCTTCTCTCCATGTGGCCACAGGTCCTGTCAGAAGCCTGTTTCAGCACAGGCTTCCCATGGGGTCACAGCCTCCTTTGGGCATCCCCCTGGTCTGTGTGGGGTTCTCCCTAAGTTGCAGGTGGATATCTGCTCCTCCATAGACATCCACGGTCTGAAGGCGGACAGCCTGCCTCACCGTAGTCTTTACTTCCCCCTCCTTCTTTTACTGCCCTTGGTGTCTGCAGAGATGTATCTTACATTCTCGCTCCTCTCCAGCTGCAGTTGTTCTTGCACAGTAGATTTTCCCCATTCTTAAATACATTATCCCAGAGGTGCTACTGCTGCTGTTGGTGGGCTCAGCCTTGGCCAGTGGCAGGCCTGTCTTGTAGCCAGCTGCGTTGGCTCTGTTGGACATGGGAAAAGCTTCCAGCAGCTTCTCGTAGAAACCACCTCTGTAGACACCCTGTTACCAAACCCTTGCCACCCAAACCAAATGCAGTTAAGATCAGTTATAGTAGAGAGGTTTCAAGGTAGTTAAGATTTCAGAACACCCTGGCACATGATCCTTGCATTTAGTTTGCTTTCGGTTAACAATACTAGCTACTCACAGCAGAGCAAAAGATATATGTATATATGATATATGATATATGACATATGATATATGATATATGATATATGACTTAGTCATATACTCATGACTGGTCATGTATGTATGAAAAAGTCAATAAATTAAACACACTTGCATATGTCCTCTATGTATCATGGTTTAAGCCCAGCCAGTAATTCAGTACCAAGCAGCCGTTCACTTGCTCCCCACCATTCTCCCCCCAGTCCTGGGGGGATGAGGAGGCGAATCGAAAGAATGTAACTCCCACAGGGTTGATATAAAAGCAGTCCAGTAACTAAGGTATAACACAAACCACTACTGCTACCACCAATGATAATAATGATAAAGGAAATAACTAGGGAAGAGAATATAATACAAGACGTCGGTACCCAGCCTGACCTAGCAATGAACTAGCCCTTCCGGGTAACTCTCAGTTAACCTCCTGGCCATGATGTGCTGTGGTATGGAATACCTCTTTGGCTGGTTTGGGTCAGGTGTCCTGTCTCTGCTTCCTCCCAGCTTCCTCTCCTCCCTGCAGAGCATGAGACTCAGAAGTCCTTGGTCAGACTAAACATTTGAGCAGTAACTAACAACATTGGTGTTATCAGCGCTGCTCTCAGGCTGAAAGTCAAAAACACAGAACTGCACCAGCTACTGAGAAGGAGAAAAAAATGACTGCTACTGCTGAACCCAGGACAGTATCCACCCCTTATTCCATACCCTTCATGTCATGCGCAGATCCCACATTTTCAGTATACCATCACTCTTATCTCATATATATACATATATGTACATCCATGCACGCAAGCACGCACGCACACAGAGACCATTCCTTAGTGCATGGACCAATCCCTGTAAAGCTGCTGAGTCCATCTGGTTCATGATGTCAGACTCCAACTCTTGTAACAGTCTTTCAGAGCAGGAGAGAGAGTGTGATATAATCAATCTGCCAGACCTCCACATATTTGTATTTCAGCCATCGTCCTCCATACCAAAGAGGCTTTAACTGCTTGGCTTGCTTAATTGCAGCATGTTTCATACTCTTGAATAACCTGGACAATAGTGTCCCTTGCTAAGTCCACCCCTTGATCATGAGTCCATCTCTATGTTGCATCTCTGCCCTGATGGCCTGAAGTGTCATGGGTCCACCAGGCTCAAAATAATTCACCCTCCCCTTCAGCAGCTTCTGCAGCTTGTCGCTGGGGACTCCATACAGCTGCCTTTCATCTCCGATGCTTCCAAAGCACTGGAGGGGCCCAGTGGACTAGGTACTTGCCCATACTGTCCCCCACACCCTGACATTCATGACTGTCCAGCCTCGGGGAAAATCTCTTGGTCCTTTTATATCGTTGTGTAATCCTAGACAAGACCCAAACCCAACTCTTCTTAACTTTCTAGATCAGACAAAATGGTTGTGGGTAGAACACACTCTGTGTGTGTGCCAACATGGTGATCCCCATCACAATCAGCAGGCAGGTCTTGAGGGTACCCAAAGGCCATTCAAAACCTTTAGAACTCTCAAATGGTGCTGCTGTACTTGCCACTGGAGTTGGTGTAGCTGCTGTGCTTGGAGCTGCAGTAGCTGTGTTATCTGTTGTAGTCAGAGTCTGAGTAGCTGCTGTACTTGTCACTAGGGTGTGTGGGAATATCTCCCTCACAGGCTGACCACCCAAGGAGGGGAAAAAGATGTGTAATTGCTATACACTTCTATTATCTACCTCCCAAAGTATAAAGGTGGTGACCACACTAGGAACGCAAGCCAAATCAGTTTCATGATCAATGAGTCTATTGTATTACAAGTAATTACCATAAAGTACAGTGAAACAAGAACCTTAGCCCAAGCCCCCCAGACGATAAACACCAAAACAGCAAATACTGGCTGTAAGTAAGGTATGACATGCTGGAACTGTGAGATCAAGAGCAACAACTTTGAGAGCCAATAAATCAGCATTGTGACGAGTGACTATTAATCCAAAACAATAAATGCTTATCACAAATACGATTACACACAATCTGGTCAGATCTGTCATTATCTCAACCCTTTGTGCCCTATGTTGGACGCCAAAAAGAACTATCATGATTTAAGCCCAGCTGGTAATTCAGTACCATGCAGCTGTTCACTCACTCCCCCGCCCCCCCCTTCCTCCCCCTGCTCCCGGAGGGATGGGGAGGAGAATTGAAAGAATGTAACTCCCACGGGTTGAGATAAGAGCAGTCCAGTAACTAAGGTATAACACAAAACCACTACTGCTACCACCAATAATAATAATGATAACGGCCATAACAAGGGAAGAGAATACAACCGCTCACCACCTGCCGATCGATATCCAGCCCGACCCAAGCAGTGATCTAACCCTTCTGGGTAACTACCCCCAGTTTATATAGTGGGCATGATGTGCTGTGGTATGGAATACCTCTTTGGTTAATTTGGGTCAGGTGTCCTGTCTGTTTCCTCCCAGCTTCCCCTCCTCCCTGGCAGAGCATGAGGCTCAGAAAGTCCTTGGTCAGACTAAACATTATTGAGCAGCAACTAAAAACTGGTGTTATCAGCGCTGTTCCCATGCTGAAAGTCAAAAACACAGCACTGCACTAGCTACTGAGAAGGAGAAAAAAATTACTGCTACTGCTGATCTCAGGACACTGAGGGATCTTCCCCAAAGTCTGCATTAGGTAGTCATTTCCCAGGCAGCAGTGTTACCCAGAATCTTGTCAGGGTCTCAGTGGTTAACAATTAATTTTATGTGTGGTTATTACAATGAAAAGATATTTTGCTTTTTGGGCCTCAGAAGAATAAATCTCAGAACTAGATTTGAGATTTATTCAGAAATAAATCTGAGTGTCAAGGACTAGAAAAATAATTCCTCTTCAAAAAGAGATGCCATGTACATTTTTCCAGAGTTGGACTTGCCAGTGTTCAGCACAAACAGTAAGGAAAACTGGTCTGTATTTTTTATCTCTAGCAGAAATGCTCCAAAGTTGCCTCTAACATTAGCAAAGCAAACAAAAATAAGCAAAACATGACTTTAACACTGAAAACGTGATTGCAGTGAAAGGCCCATTGGAAGAAAAAGAGCATGAACTTGATGGCCCTACAAGTTTCTTTGCTTTACAGATTTCCAAATGCAGATATAGTGTTCTGGCCGTGGTTTTGCCTCTTTGATGGATGATTTCATTAACTTGCATGAAACAAGTATCTTCAGTAAACTACTGGTATGAAAGAAGAGTACAGCTGGAATTCAGTTTCTTTCTGATGCAACTTCAGCCAGTTTTAGCTTTCTGCTCTTTCTTCCTTTCATAGTTCAACTATTTGTCGTTCTTAGGGGTTTGGGTCTTTAAAAAGCATTTCCAGCTGTCTTTTAAGCTGTGAAATATGAGGATAAAGACTACATGGAAGTGAAAAATTTCCCATTTTGGCTTTGGGAAATCCTAGTAACACCTGTGCTATGTTTTCCCCTGTAGACTAATTCCACTGTTGAGCGTTCACTCATTCTGTTCATGTTGCAGCTCTAAGGGTTTTAATAAATTTGGAAGTTTCGTTATAGTAAAAATTGATTCTAAGTTTCAGCAAGCTATAAACTCTTGGGGGAAAGAAGGGGAAGTAAAAAGAAAGGAATATGGAACAATAAAACTATACGGATTTTGCAAACAAAGCAGAAATGTTTTAAGAAATATATGTTACTAATGAAATTAATCACCCAGAAACAACTGTATGCCATCTAGACCTTCCTCCCAAACTGCTTCTGTCTCCGCTTCTCCTGTATAATCTCTCATCTGTATAATTCCTGGGGCAATTGTTATGATGATGTTCTGCTGTTCCTTTCCCCTCATATCAGTCACATGTGCAGCCCTTTGTCACCTGTGTATTAGTTTGCCTGGAAAAAGGATCAGGTTCAACCTGAATCACAACAGCATTTAGCAAGTTGAGAAAACTGAAAGGTTATTTATGGTTCAAGCAAACCTTTTTGAAGGGAACCTTTTTTAATTTTCATTCTTGTACTGTAGTTCACTTACATATACAAGTTGTCTATTTTTTGAAACAAAAAGCTGGAAGACTCATTTCAGAGACCATTTTTTACTGAATAAACTCGGGGGGGGGGGGGTAGGGGCAGGGGCTCTAGGACTCCTGTTTGCCCTGAAACCTAGTGAGGTTTTTCCTGTGTCTATGACCAAGGCCAAGGCTGTTCTAGGTTTTGTTTTTCTATAACAGTCCGGTAGGAATCTAGAAGTAACTCATCTGGAACCTGAACTGTGTTTGTTACAAGTGCTATGAACCTTCTGAAGAACCTTCAGAATGGTTTTATTTGAAAAGTTCAAGGTGTCTGTACTTGTACTTACTTCACTTGTACACCTCTTTTCCTCAAGACTTAAGTTCAATAATGATGATGCTGGGAGACAGAGGCAGTTAATGCTTGATTTAAAATGTTGGATTCCTTTCTTGCCAACTCTGTTTAATTCTTTATTTTGACTGTAAGATTTTTATGCCAGGGTTCTCTTTTTACTTCTATGCAGGACTTTGTGGATGCTATTAGAAATTCTTGTTAAATACAATGTTTCTATGGCTAGGCTTACTTACTTTTACAAACTGATTTTTGTAATAACCGTGTTTCTATAATGCCATGAAAACACTTATTGCTTCTTGTTTCAAGCACTTTGCAGGTCAACTTCACATGAGATGTACTCAGAGCAAATCTTATCAGAGTTGACTTCGTAATAGTTACATTACCCTCATGGTGAATGGGCTAGCAGTCACACAGGTGGAAATAAACATCACTATTAATGTTCATTTATAGACAAAAGCTTACATGTGGTTCCATAACAGGCCTTCAGACTCTGTCCTTCCCTTTCAATTCTTTCTTGGAAAGGCCTGGTACGAGATATGGCCAGAAGTTAAACTCTTTCCAACATAGCTTTGAAGATCATAAAACACGTAAAGCTTCTCATTGTGTGAATGCCCAATAAATCATTCAATAAAGAAATATACAGGTAGTTCTATATAAATAGCTAGCAGTATCAAAAACTGGACAAATCAAAATTAAATAGTCCATAATCTTAATGTTTTGCAAAAATAATAACATGCTCATTTGTTTAAATGACCTTCTGACTGTGGAATGCAATTAGTTCTTTTACTTTTAATGTGTTAAACTTGTTCAATGTGGAACAACACAGAAAACTTTCGTGCAATCCATAGCATAGCACAAAATATCTGTGGTCTATGCAGTCCTGCAAGCAGGACATGTATTTGGCCTGAAAGTGTTGCTTTCTGTCTGTAACCACTAAACACAGTATTTCTATAAATGAACTAGCTAGCAATCATATGCAAAAGTTCTTTGTGTTTATTTTGGTTTTAAACCCAGAAGCAAGGGGGAAAATGCAAGACAGTGCTTCTCTTAGAGATGTATAGTATGGTTTCCCTCAGGACATGAAGAACTTCAGATACCAGAAGATTTATAAAATTTAATTATTAACTACTTTGTTCATGTTTTATTACATGCACTTTGTCAGATGCTTGTAAAATCACTTTCATTGAGGGAGCATGATCTTTAATTCACTTTGTAGACCTTTTTCCTAGCTATGACAAGTATTGCCATTTTTCTCTGACAAATGTAATATCTGAATTAAACTATTTTATCAAGTTTTGTTCAAGCAGTGAAACGGAAGACAAGAAAAATGGAAAGAAAAGAAGGAATTGGAAGTTCCAAGTTCCAATATTATTTCATGTTTGTTTGGACATGGCAGATTCCCAGGCATCTAGGGATTCCTAGACATTATCTTTCTAGCATGTGAAAATAACCATCTTCTATAAAGAATCACTGGATTCTGTTACTTCCCATAAAAGCTTCACTCAAAATAACCTTCTAAAGTTAAAGCCGGAAAATATGTCCAAACTATTCTTATGGTATGAATGTATGTGTTAAATTCCTGAAATTACAGCATTTAAAAGGATATTACTTATGATTCTAATTTGGTACTTTTATGCTTCAGAAACCCGTATATTAAAAGGAATATAGACAATGAACATTATAGAATTTTGTCTGGGGAATCTAAGGAAGCAGCCTTCCAGTATCTGAAGGGGGCCTATAGGGATGCTGGGGAGGGACACTTCATCAGGAACTGTAGTGACAGGACAAGGGGTAATGGGTTAAAACTTAAACAGGGAAAGTTTAGATTGGATATAAGGAAGAAGTTCTTTCCTGTTAGGGTGGTGAGGCACTGGAATGGGTTGCCCAGGGAAGTTGTGAATGCTCTATCCCTGGCAGTGCTCAAGGCCAGGTTGGACAGAGCCTTGGATGGTATGGTTTAGTGTGAGATGCCCCTGCCCATGGCAGGGGGCTTGGAACTAGATGATCTTAAGGTCCTTTCCAACCCTAACTATTCTATGATTCTATGACATTTTGTGTTCCCTTATATGTTAAAATGAAAGTTAGTACATAGTTTTACATATTTCACTTCTTCGTATGAAACAATGTACTCTTAATGATTGCTGCATCTGGCTTCTTAATTAGGGAATGCAAGGGCTGAAATTTTAGCTCCCACTCTGTGCCATACAGGAGTAAAATCTATAGACACTTGCTTCCAGCCCATGTCTATTTCTCTGTTTCCTCTTTTGAATATAAAGTGTAACTGGTAACATTTAGTGAACTTCTGCACTAAGTGATTTTGCATTTTGGGGGACAGAAATTGATTATCTTCACATTTGGACACTGAGTGCATCCCTTTTTCCTCTCCATGGTGGTCGTTCAGGGAAACAGACATTGAAGGATAAGAAAGTACTCACTTGAGGGCATGAGAAGAAGCAAATTTATGTTCAGGCAGTTTTCCCTTATTTCTAAAGGAGAGAACTTGTAACAATCTTCAATCATTTAAAAAAAAAAAAAGTGTACTGTTCACATGGAAAATAATATAGAAATACATCAACTAAAATAGGGAAAAAGAAGTCTATAAAAAAGAGGTAAAGCTTAGCTAAATGTGAAGTTTACTTATCTTGTTGAGTAGGGTTATGGTGATGGTATGCATATACACTTCTTATGAGTACCCTGAGAATTCCATAAGCAAATTTAAAATTTTTCTGTGTGGACAAAATGGTGATAGAAATCCTGCAATACTTCTATTTTATCATTTTTAATAGTTAAATGGGATTGTAATGGAACATGGAAATTTTTTTGGACTTCCACAGGCTGGATTTTACCAGTCATATCTGCCATCTCTGATGTCAAATATAGCACAGCACTGTATGAGATTCATGAGTATCGGGCACATTCAGGAAATACAATTATCCTGTGCCTAAATGCAGTTAGCAGCTAGGTGCAGTTAAATGAAGGCATCTGGACTTTAAGAGATTTCACATATTGGGTCAATAATAAAATACCTCTAGATTCAATAGAGACAAGGATTTCACTCTCTTTTGCTATATATTTCATTAATAGAAAACTGTTTTCATGGAGACATTTAGATGCAATGCCAGGAAATATGTATAAGTCAAAAACTTATGTCAAATGGTCATGACAGAATAGCCCAGGAAAGGGGGTATATTGGAGCTACACAGAATAAAACTTCAGGGAAGACTGATGATCTACAGGTGATGCCTGTACTGCTCAGTATAGAGTAAACAACAGTGCAGCTAAATGCTAGAGATAGAAATAAATCACATTCAATTGATATAAAATCCAATCATCATCAGTGCAGAAGGAACTCAAACAGATGTGAAGTGAGAATCATCCTTTGTAACAAACAGCTGCAAAGAAAATTACTCACATACCAGATAATGGAAATAACAATTGCAGTATAGGGACAATAAGGGAATGAGTCATAAACCACTTGAATCAGAGGAGAGAAACAACTGACAGTTTCATGATGGGGAGAAATGCAATGACTGAGACTTCTGAAAAAAATAAAAGAGAACAAAACCACCTAAAACAAAACCCACCCTGAGTTGTGAAATACAATTCTCTTGGAAAAGGCAAAAATTATGGCATTTCTTGTAAAGTTCCAAGTGTTCGTTCCCTCCGTCATTTGAAGTAAATGGTCACACTGCAGCAAACTTGTCTGTATTTGATTTTTTTTCTCACTGACCGCAAAGGGTGATTCTTCATTCATGCTGTGTAAGTCATGAGCAAGAGCACTGAAGAGTCATTGCAATGGCTAACCTAGTATTAAAATTAGACAAGGTGCATCTGACTGAACTTTGCTTGCCTTAATGAAGCTTAAAAAACCTAATTGTTTGTAAGCCCCAAATCTTCTTTCTAGTTCTTTCACTCCAAAGCCAAAGCTGGTTATCATGTAGTGAGTGACACCTGGCAGAAGGCAAGCATATATTCTGTGCTCTTTTTCAGAACACTAGATGGTGATAACAGGTATGTAGACCCCTGTACATGACACGACTCACCTTTTAAACATGTTTCTCAGGTTTGTCTACATCAAAACAAAATCAAGTGAAGCCTGTTAGTCTTCCCTTTCCATTATATCAGACCCGTCAAAATTTATCAGAACTGCCAGAGAAGCAGCGCTTGCAGCAAACTTTCTTTGACTTTTCCCATGCCCGTGACTACACAACACTTGAAATTCATCATGCTTAAGAACTGAAACTAGTTTAGGTTTAAACTTTAATGATTTAAGGTCTTTAAAGAACTTGCAACACAGTGATTTCTTGAAGTGAGTTAGCACTCTCCTCATGTATTCAGATACAAGTATCTTAAAGTCATATCTACACAGAGAGATTAGGATAATTTATGACAATCCCCAAATCTTCACCTGTTGCCGTATGCCTGAAAAATACCAGGTTGACTTCCAGCTCAGCCTGTTTCTGAAAGCTCTGCTTCCAGATAAGAGACCAAGATGTTCCCATTAGCTTTCAGCTCTCCTATCTTTAGAGAGCACTTGGCATCTGGTCTCTTTGTACTCAAGTTTCTATTTGTGCTGCTTCCATGACACAGAAGGATTTGTAATGTAATGGCTGCAGGCCAGATCATGAAAAAAAGCCTCACTGCTTAAAAATTAGGAAACCTGGAATCCTGCATACTTCCAGCAAAATAAAGTGAAATGTGGAAAGACTGAAATTTGACCAATTTTCTTCAGTTTCCAAGTAAGGAAACAGTAACTTGGCTCTGGTAAACTGTGATGGGCTTTAAATTTAAAAACCTAATGCCTCCCTATCTTCTTCCTTAAATTCAGAAAATTAATTTTTAATAATTTTCTTGTAAGACATATTCAACTTAGAAACAATTCTGTAGCATTTTGCACTTATACTTTTTATACTTAAACTAAACTGCTTGGTTAAGTCATCTGATAGAACAAATAATGTTTGCAGATTGGCTAAATCTTATTTCCAGACAAGACTAACCATGTTAGGCAGTGCTATTGAAATAAAGGATGCGAAATGCAGTTTTGAGAGACTTTTGGACAATAAATAGACCTGAAGTAGATTTGTTTGGTATCCTTCATTCTCTCAAAAGATATTCTGATTCTAGTATCTTAAATTCCATTAAACTAAGAAGAATTTATGCATGTGTAAAATGAAAATAACATAAGTTTTGTTATATGAAGGCAAAAAAAAAATTGATAAATTTCTTCTAGCATACAGTACAGTTCTGGAATCTCTATTTTCCTTTCAGCAGTAATTTCCTTTGTGTGAGTATCCATAATATCTGAAGATGATTGCACTTCCTTGTCACCTGTTTCTTTATTATAAAATATTATCATCATCTCAGGACTGTTGGAGAGAAGAGAGGAAATGCTGTAGAACTAAAATGGTAATTGATGAATTATAATTTTTTTTCTGTTGATATTTTCCTGCTTTCTGGTTGATTCCCACTGTGATGGTAGTATTTTATGGAATCCAACCGGATGAAGTTAATGCAAATAAGTTTTTGATTGCCATAGGATTGAAAAATGGTACAAAACCTGGGAGAACAAAGCATATAATTTTTAATATCAGTAAATACCTTGTGCTGTTTAGGTGAAGCTAGGAAAAACATTTCAAGCAAAGGTACCAATAAAGTATAAAAGATTGGTTTATGAAGTTTTAGGAAAAAATACAGGAACTAAAATAAAGGAGGAGAAGAAAAGTTACTAAAAAAGATATTTTGTTCTTCCCTAACAGTAAGTCTCATATATTTTGAAATTGTGTATTTACCTTTGGTATTTGCCATTATAGATTTCACTCTGTAAGTTATATTGTACTGCCTGTAAAAGGCAGGAAGTAAAGTTTATTGGAAATAAATGTGTTATGCTGAAGCCTCAAGTATGTTTTTCAATAGCAAACTGTGCGTTCATTTTGTTCAGTAGCAGATATCACAAGATTGAGGTACAAGCTGAAAAAAACAATCAAAGAGAAGAAGCTAATGAAGTTTAGTATTACAGGAGAGGGAATGCAATATGGAAAATTCTTATTGCAACAGGGGCTTCAGTTCAGACACAGTAGCAGAAATATAAAGAAATACTTTCTATAAATAGAATATAGAAGTTCTCGGCTTTTGCAGCTTTACTCAGAGGATTTTACTAGGGAAAAATCAAGAAACCTTCTTTTAGTTGGCCCTATGGGACAGTCCAGAATCACAGCAATCTGTCTGATAAGGAAAACATGCACTACAAATCTGTTAATTTTAACTCATGCAAACTTCCTCCTCATCATATGTGACCCAGCAGAGCTGCTTGAGAGCATGAGAATATACTATCGGTACTGTAATGCATTTCTCTTGTCAGTCTTCAATTATAAAAAGGAAGCTCAAGAAGAAAAGACAGTTGAAGTACTGAACATGGTATGTAAGTCTCACAGCCAAAGAGGAACCTAAAAACTAAGTACAATGCTAGGCCACCCAGGCTTGGTTGACAAGGAAAGATCACAAAGCTCCTTCACACAGATTTCATGATTTTTTTATCATTTAAGAGTTTTGAACAGAAAACAGGTTTCCCATACCTGTCATTTAATCAGTGAGCTGTGAATGACAACAGATTACATGGAACTGCAAAGAGGATGGAGTTAATGGAGGAAGTACAGCTGAATTAATAAAGAATGCAAGTGTGAGTGGGACGTGGTTTCTAGGCACAGTACGAAGTCTAAAACACATCTTGTTTTTCCTAATTGGATGAAAAATAGATCACTCATGAATGCCCCATGCTGGTTTTCAAAACTCTTGTACTGAAGCCCAATTTACCTTTATGGACTAATCAGAAGGAAAGAATTTGTAGAAAACTCCCTTCAAAATGCATCTCAGAAAAAAACGGTTCCTCAGTATATGTAAAATGCAAAATATCTATTGAAGTTGGTGGAACACCACTAGGGTATCTTGGCTGCTAAAAATCCAGATTACCAACTTTCCACTCTAAGCTGGAGTATTTTCCTATGAGAATCAAGGACACTCTCTGTGGGCTGAGCATCATTGGTTATAGCATTTAGGGTGGGCTCAGTGAAAGGCTGCATGAGATGCTTGAATGTCTTCAGAGACATTTTAGAGTTTATCTTTATAGGTACTTTAGGAAGTATAAGATGAACTAGCTAGAAGTTTTATCTGAAATTTCTTACAGGTATGGTAAGACCCCTTATGTTTACCTCGGTGCCTGTCACACAAGGGTAAAAGCAATTAATTAAGGCTATAACTGGTCCAAACTGGGGTTGTCATCTTATGCTACCAGATTGATCAGCTCTGCTGTGATCTTGCTCCTAGAACATGTTGATAATACCTGCTTTACCTCAGGGTAAACAATACTGCTCAGGTTAAATATCTGGCTCGAAAGAGAGCCATCAGACTTTCTTGAGGAGAATGAAGAGAGGAAGCCTCTCTTAGGCTTATCAGGGAAACAGTGGCAGTGGTGGTTTTATAGCTGCATTTTGCTGAAGAAAGTTGGGTTTTGCCATACAGAAGGAGGCTTTTGTGCAGTTGGAGGAAAGAACCCTAAGAGTTTCTACAGCAGCTTTTGTTCTTGAAGAGTGTCTGTAGGGAGCTCATGATGAAAGCCAAATGGACTCTGATCCACAGTCATGAGGACTCAGACCTTTTCCTTTTGCTTTTTGTTTGCTAAAGAAATACCCTGTAGGGTCTGTTCCTATATCTGGACTTTAGCAGCAACTTAGGTTACCAGGAAAGAATCCACCATGCTCCCACTATTTACCTTCTCTTGGCACTGCCTTTCAGGTAAGGGAATGTATTCCCTAAACTCAGTTTTTCAGATTAATTGTTTCTGCTTAGATTCTTTTAATTTCTAGGCAGATATAGTTACTATTGCTCATATTTTTCAAAATAATAAACCTTTTGCTGAAGTAGGAGGGAATGATGATATTTGTCTGATTCTGAATATCATATTAATTTGAAACTGTTACTGCTTGCCGTCATCAGAGCCATGTTGCTCCTTGATGACTATGCTGTCCATTCTCACTAGATCCAATCAGTTATCAAGAAGAAGTTGCAGTCTTTGTTAGAAGCCAGCTGTTGTGAATGTAAACCTGTTGTGGAAAGACGCATTCCATGTGAAATAAACCTGTTCTTTTTCCTTTTACTGGATTTTTGATATTAAATTTCAGTGACTGTTTCTATATTGAGCAACTCATTACATATGTACATCAGCTATCCCTGCAGGCTATACTGGGGTGGAGGCATGATGCACAGCATGCAGAGGAAGGTAGCTGCAGCATCTTCTAACACATTTTATGGCTTGAAATTATCAATGGATCATGCTGCTTTTTGTGAGATGTACCACAGAGAGAATTTGCCAGCAATGAAAACATGGTGACCTTAGGTCTTTAATTCTCATATTTTGCGTTGTAAAAAGTGATCTTTCAGGAACTATGCAGGCAATTTTCTGCCTTGGTAAAATTCCTTACTGTCTTTTCTGGCTATACCCCTCCTGCCTGCAGTGGACTCCTTTTACAGAGAAAATAAAATTCTTCAGAATTTGATTGCAAAACCTTGTTTTTCCTTAGAGCAGATGAAAGAGAATGGTATGCTGCAAAACTGTCTCATGCCTCTTTACATTCTCTGGTCAGGTTCCCCACTGAATTCTGCTTTACTTTCTGCTAATTTTAGCAGAGGAAATAGTGAGACATAATCAAGGAACACCTTTCAATAGAAAGCGTATTTAATTAATTAACAGCTTCATACATGAAGTCAGAGGAATTTACTTTTGTGAATAGTTCTGTTCAAACTATTGGGTTTTTTTCTGCTTCAAAAGCTTGAAATTGCTTTATTCCATTGTTATATGTCAGACTGGAAAACTGCTTTGGCATCTAATCTGTTTCTTTTGCTGCTTTATCTTTAGATTGCCACAATGTTGCATAAAATTTGTTGTTCCTTCTTTGAGGATATCTATAATATTGTTTCTGTATTAAATAAACTAAAATCATCCAAGCCCATTAAGCTTTTTATAGACATTTCATTTTTGTCAAATTATTTTTGCTACTGAAATAGCAGACTCAGTGTTGCCAAGTTTCTTGACAAAGAGAATTAAATTTATCAAAGGCCCTACTAAGTCTTCTAATTGTCAGACCTATGTTCTCTTATAAAGACAAGTAACAGTTTGGAAATACTTTCATCTTTTCGAGGAGGATGTTTTCAAACATAAACAGCATGGCTATTTCTTCTGACAGGGGATCAACAAACTTCTTCAAAGGCATCAAATCAAAACTCTGATGAAGCTTTTGAATATCTCTTCTGGCACAGTTCAAGCAAATATGAAAATTCAGCGTTTAAAACCATTTTACAATTCAATATGCCACTTGTTTCTCATGTGTCCAACACTTATATAGTAGATATTTACTCAAATACAAGCTCTTTCAAGGTTTTCTGACTTGCTTGATTTCAGCAAACTCTTAATAATCCAACATAGGCAGTTTCTTCCATCTTCAATTTCCTTTTTTATCTCCTGTAAAAAAGAACAGGAGATAAGACACACCAGACATTATTGTAAAAGGAAAATTTCTTTCTTTTGATGTGTCATAGAATGGTTAAGGTTGGAAGGGATCTTAAAGATCATCTAGTTCCAACCCCTCTGACATGGGTAGGGACACCTTCCACCACACCAGGTTGATGAAAGCCCTATCCAGCCTGGCCTTGACCACTTCCAGGGGCAGGGAATCCACAGCTTCTTTGAGCAACCTGTTCCAGTGCTTCGCCACCCTCATTGTAAAGAATTTCTTTCTAATATCTAATCTAAATCTACTTTCTTTCAGTTTAAAGCCATTCCCCCTTATCCTATCACTATATGTCCTTGTAAACAGCCCTCTGTAAGTTTCTTGAAAGCCCCCTTTAGGTACTGTAAGGCTGCTCTAAGGTCTCCCTGGAGACTTCTCTTCCCCAGGCTGAACAAGCCCAAATCTCTCAGCCTATGTTCATAGGAGGGGTGCTCCAGCCCTCTGATCATTACATTTTTATAAATATAAAGCTGTTGAGTTTTACCAAGTAAACCAACTATCAACTGCAAATACGCTATTAACATCTTTTCCACAGGTGTATGGGATAAGAAAACAAGCATTATATTTCAGATTAGAATAGATATGAGTGATGACACATTTTATATAAGATGCAGCATAGCCCTGTAAAAATCCATTGTTTTCAACATTCAGTGCAAAAACGGGGGATGCAGGTGCTCAGAAATGTTGTGAAAAACATTCCTATCTATATTGAGACTTGGATATCTGGCAGTTCTAAATCCTAGGGTTACACAGTCTTTTCACTTCACTGTGCGACCTATTCTTATATTTGCTAAACTTTATGCACAAAATTTTGCACTTGATACTTCCCATTACTTTAAACTTTAGTACCTGTTTCAAGGAAAGGCTCTGTCTCTATCTTACTACAGCCCTTTTATTCTGTTTCTTTTTGAGAGCCGTGTGTATTTTTGAGATGGCTGTCCTTACAGGAGGGTTTGGAGCACTGGGTGTCCTATGGATGTGGGTGTTTGGCATTCCCTATCAGTTGCCATCCAGCCACAGGTGAGAAGAGTTCCATAGCTAGTTTGAATCTTCCTTGAGAAGACCCCATTTCTTTCTCTTGTCCTTTAAAGGAGTTTAAATGCTTACTCTGCAAAAGCTATTCTTTCTTCCTACTTGGTTAGAATCCAAAAAGTGGATGAAGCAACTCCAAAAAATGTCCTATCAATACCAGGTATTACTCAAAGTGTCTGATTTTACCTGAAATTAGTCAAATATATTTGTTGCCATCTTAATAAGTTTTTATATGCATAGTTTAAAAACCTAAGAAAAAAGCCTAGGAGAAGATTTCAAGGCCTTACTTGCCACAATTCAGTCAGGAAATAGGAAATATTGATGTTTTCTCTAGCACTTTTAGAGGTGCTGGCACTAGTTTTGCAATAAGGTACAGCTTTTTAATTGATACAGACAACAATTTTAGTACTGCTTCACAGATTTATACCCTACTCCATCATGTTGAGAACAAGGGAGCAAGGATTACTTCTTGTAATCCAAACAAAATGTTAGTGTTGAAGTCTTTATTCATCAGGTGTTTATAAACTAAGGCTTTTTTTTGTTGTGGGTTTTTTGTTTGTTTGTTATTGTTGATGTGTGTGTGTGTTTTGCGGGTTTTTTTGTTTGGTTTGGTTTTTATGACTACATGCAGCAATATTGATTTCAAAGATTCATTTTCATTTCATATTATTTCTGAAATCTGTCTATTCTAAAAGCTTAAAAATGGCACATTATTTTAGATGACAGAGTTTGAGTCATCATTTGTGATAGTTCTTTCCCCCAAAAGTTTGTAAATTACAGAGCATATCCTCCTTCACAAGAAACCAGCTTTTTTATTCAAAATTTGTCCTTCAGAGGACCCTGAAAGGGCAGCCACCTTTACCTGAGCAGCCACATAAGGAAATATGTATAGTAGGTTTCCAGAAACAAACAGCAAAAGAGATTAAATAATTGCTAAAAGAGAAGGGCTGTGAATTTCTTTTTGCAATTAAAAAAAACCCAGAAAAGTTCCATTTCATTTTCACATTTCTCTATGAAAACCCAAACCCCACATATTTATTTTCTTGGAAAGAACAACTGATTTTATTGGTACTCCTGTATTGTTTCAGTTCCCAAAGACATCCTGTGTCCTCCTGTATCATGGCTCATTCTTCGTGCTCATTTTTTAACCAAGTCTCTGCCCTCTCAATGAATGATAAAAAATGACTCATTTATCATTCCAATAAATGAGTCACTTAATCTGAACACTGACTTTCAGGATACTAAGTAGAGAATATTTATTTATAGACATGAAGTAGGATTTTTAGAAACTATATGGGCCATGTCCAGAGAATTTAAGGAAATAAAGATGCCTGTGTTGTGAGAGCTGGCAGTATTTCTCATCTACTTGATCAGGATGTGACCCTGCTAGGGTGTATCCTAACTCAGTATCAGGACATATCTACACTTGTGCTTCCTTCTAACCCCCATCACCTTGGTTTCCATGGGAAAGAAACTCCAGGTCTTGGTCCTGAAGGGAGTCATGGAGGACTCAAATAGGTTCCTGGTGCGTACTAATGGAGAGCAGAACTGGAGAAGGTGGCAAGGAATCCTGTTCTTCTATGAAAAAGGCAAAGGCTTTAGACAGAATAAAGTATCTATCTAAGCCTGGAAGTGCAGACTGGTGGTCTGGACCACGGCTGTCTAAAAGCATAAGATCATTTAAGTGTGTGAACACCACCACAATTCACACTATCTTATAGTAAGGCTTTCTTTGTGAAGGGGTTTTGGGAGAGAAGATTAAAATAAGGACACAGAGGGATGTGGGAGATGCAGGGCAAATAGGAATAAAAAACTTGATTCCAGAATTCTTTGTGTGTTGTAATAAAAGATGTCAGTCTATTGGATTAGGGTGATAGAATCTTAGAATCGTAGAATGGTTAGGGTTGGAAAGGACCTCAAGATCATCTAGTTCCAATGCTTCTGCTATGGGCAGGGATGCCTCATGCTGGAGCATGTCTCTCAAGGCTCTGTCCAGCCTGGCCTTGAACACTGCCAGAGATGGAGCATTTTCCACTTATTTGGGCAACGTGTTCCAGTGTCTCACCACTTTCACAGTAAAGAACTTCTACCTTATATCTAACCTGAACTTCCCCTGTTTAGGTTTGAACCCATTACCCCTTGTCCTATCACTAGAGTCCCTGATGAAGAGTCCCTCTAAAGCATCCTTACAGGCCCCCCTCAGATATTGGAAGGCTGCTATGAGGTATCCATGCAGCTTCTCTTCTCCAGGCTGAACAGCCCTAACTTTCTCAGCCTGTCTTCATATGGGAGGTGCTCCAGCCCCCTGATCATACTTGTGTCCCTCGTCTGGACTTGCTATTGAAATTAATCCCTGCAGGCAAGAGAAAAAGCTTACTAAGAGAATGGTCTGGTTGCAAGACTAAGAAGCTCCACCGTCTTCTTTCATAGCACAGATAGTAGTTCTTCCTGTGGCATCAAGGAAAACCTCTAAAAATCTCAGATTATTAAGGAAGTGGTGCAGCTTGTACACCCTGATCTGCCCCCCTTCCTCCCCCCCCTCCCCCCCCATTTTCAGTCAAGTATGATTAAGTAATTATATGATTCTTATTTTGATCTGTCCAAAGTCTTTTAGGAACTTGGGTCTTATTCCAGTGTCCACGGGAATTTTACTGTTCCTTAAGTCTTTTTAATATTCATACTCTTTAGAGTTAATGATGGAAGAAATATATGGCAAAGAATTAAAAGAAAATCACATTTGCCCATTTTAAAAAAAATTCAATTCATTGCTGAATTAGGAAAGTATTTTTCAGATCAGTGTAAAATTATAGTAAATTTAATGGATGATAAAGATTTTGAAGTTAGAAAAGATAAACTCGCTTTTTCTGGCATAGGAGACTCTTTCATAAGTGCTCTGATTGGGGAGGGGTTCTTCATTAGGAACTGTAATGATAGGACAAGGGGTAACGGGTTAAAACTTAAACAGGGGAAGTTTAGATTGGATATAAGGAAGAAGTTCTTTACTGTGAGGGTGATGAGGCAGTGGAATGGGTTGCCCAGGGAGGCTGTGAATGCTCCATCCCTAGCAGTGTTCAACGCCAGGGTAGACAGAGCCCTGAGTGACATCATCTAGTGTGAGGTCCTTTCCAACCCTAACTATTCTATGATTCTATGCCGAACTGTAACTGGCCTCTTTTAAGCTCGCTGAACATTTTGGGTTTTATTTTAGGGAAACAAGAGAGCTATTTCTTGTTTGTTCTTGAAAGGGACAGGTAAAATTCAGTAGCCCTACTTGTTTATTTTTGGATCTGAAATGCAAGTGCACAGTTTCTATAGATACCACTGTGTAATCCAGCAAAAATGCAGGCTGCTCCGTGTAGAGAGCTCAAACATGAGAGTGGCCAATCTGTTCAGCATGGCTGCAAATCTCCCTTTGATGCTACCTTTATGACTCATGCTTTGAGCCAAAAGTTTGCTACTAGGTTTTCAGATGTTTATTTCAATAGCAGTCAACTATTCTCCCCAAATTAATTTGATTCTGCAGATTTCAGCATACTGAAATGTATCGCCATCCTCTGCTTAAAAATGAGCAGAGAATTCAAAGCAATTTTATAACTGCTTCTGAATGCCCATATTTGAAAGAGATTATAGAAAGTGTTTTTTATTGGTTAAAATGTGCTGCTTTTTCTTTCTTCTCTTTAATGTCACTATGTTGCCTTTGAAGTCTAAGCTGGTGACTTAGGGAAAGTGGGTGACTCTGGGAAACATAAATGAGGAGACTTTGAAATCTAAGTCCCCTGGGCTCAAAATATTCCTCTGCTGATTGAAGAACAAGCCCACGCTCCACGCCTGCTCCATTCCTAGTAGGTAAGAGAAAAGCCACCATGCAACAATAAGCAAGAAGAATGAAGGGAGCAAATTCTGAGTTGCTACTCAGGCATATTTTATTGAGCCACAAGTTCCCTGCAAACACTGAATTTCTATCCCTGGAAAAGTGGTAGTCCACAGTCAGTGCTGGGACTGAAGGAATGACACCGAGAGGCTGTAACACTCATTTTGTCATTTCCCTTTCCAGTTTTATCTGCATACATATTGAAAATATATTTCCCAACTGTGTCGATCTTATTAGATTCGAGAATTGGGCAAAACTCTTGCCATCTTTAATAATAATAACTACAAAAAAGAAAATATTGGCAAATACCAATTTTTAACTTTTACAGCCAGAGTTTAATGATAGTGACCAAGTTCATGCAAAGGCATTTACATCCTCCATTAATTCCTTGATCTTAGAAGTGCAGAAGTTACAAACATTGTTTTCTGCCAATACAACTAACTATCATCAGAGTTAAAGGACACTTCAAGAAGAAGAATTTGTACTTTGTTGGTTTTAATTTTAATTAGTAATTTTTAACAAGTCATTTTTAAACACGTAAACTCATTTTAAGAGTTGGCAAAAATTCAGCTTAGAAAGGACTTCATAAGACAAAAAAATGAAAATCAATCACTTTTTTCCTTGTTCTTTTAAAATCCCATATGTTAAGTTTGATATTGCTTGGTTTAAAACATCAGAGAATTACTCGGTATTCCAAGAAAAGAAAATACACATGTATTTTCCAGTTAAACCAAGCTAGAAGTATTCACTTTTTTTGTGTAATAAGAGGTGAGGCTGAAGATGTTTACTTCAAAATTAATTAGCTAAAATGTCTCCATTGCTTTTATCTTCTATCTTCCTTGTTGCTTTTACAACTTTCATGTACAAATTCATCTTTGGCATAAATGCACACTTCAGCCAAGTCATCTCACAGATTTTTAATGTAACTTTCAATTTAAAGTAGCCTGTAAGCAGTCAGGATTTGTATGGGATACCTCCAAAAATGAATCAGATGTTGTGCTCAGAAAAGCTGATGGTTCAATAGGCTGTTGCCTTTCCTCCATGACAGATTAAAAAAGTTCCTTGGCAATTTTATGACCAAATAATATTTTCCTTCAACAACTTCTTATATTCTTACTTATTTTCCAAAGATGAAACATACCTGTATGGTATTCTGAGCTCATCCACCCAGAAAACCAAGTTTTCTACATTTACGTAACACTGAACGTAATATTATTATGATATACAGACAGTTTCTTTAAATTTCACCTTGGCAGAGTATCCTAGTGATCCAAAATAAGTGCATATAAGGACAGAGACAAGAGATCATTCTGTAGAAAAGGACCTGGGAATGCCTTCTGAACTAGAAATGGGAGTAGGAGGTCTCCTGGTGACCAAGCAATGTTTCTAAACTCTGTCCAGTTACTGTGACACAGCAAAGCATAGCCTGTTCCCTTGGCTAATTGCTACAGGGCACTTTAGCAGTGATTTATAGTGGCATATTTAAATGCATACTTTAATTTATACAGATAAAATACTTGGCTACAACAGAGACATATTTATTGTGGATCAGGAGATCAGGACAATAACCATGACTCACCCATATCTGTGACATTTCCAAGCTTTTGTATTGTTCAGGAGTTAACATCCTACTCGGTATTAGACAACCAGGGAGCTGAGGCTGACAGTTGCCATCCCTTCTGTGTGGTGCCTAAGGCTAGGATTTGTCTCTGGCTTCATTTATTAGTTATATAACCCACATGCTATTTTTGAGCTATTGAAAAAAAAAAGAAAAGGAGAATGAAAAACCAAATAAGCCAATGTAGAGAACAAGAAATCCCCATCTGGGAGTTACCCACCAGGTAGCTACACGCAGTGGACTGATATACAAATGCTTGTTTTAATTTTCGTTTAAAATGTTTGTAACAGTGAAAACCAAGCCAACAAAACCTCTCTGGGTTATGTAACAATGATAAATGTGCTTCAACTCTTCCAAGCAAGCATGGGACTCCTGAGATTTATGGGTTGTTTGTCTCTCTAATTTTTTACCTCTCAACTAGAAAAGCTCAGCTGCAGTGCAGCATCTGTATTTCACAACATGGTCTTGCTTATTTTTATCTTCTGCTTTCATCTACTCCAGGATGGCCTGAGCTACGTCCAAGTCGTAAGGTGAATCTGAATCTTAGTTATTATCTTCCACCACCTGATTCCCAGTTTATTCTCTTACATTAGTAAAAGGTGAGGAAACCAGCACACACAGGGCCATAAGCTGTGACAGTCTGAAATTCACACTCTCACCATTATTACAGTAGCATATGAGACAAACTGGGGGGGGGGGGGGGGGGGGGGTGGAGCAGCAGGGGTGGCAGAAGGGGACATAAGGTGAGTTAAAAAATAGCAAGCAAAAACAAAACATAGGTGGGGATATCCCATGCACATGCTTCTGCTGGCTGCTCCCTGCGTTGCTGGCCAGGAAGATAGCCCTCTTCACTGCTTGTGTCTGTGGGGTGCAGCCCTCAGCTCCTTGCCAGAACATCCCCTTTCTCCTGTACACAGACAACTCTGCTCTTTTTCAAACCACTGCGCTGGCAGCCCATGGCTCTGCTCCCTGCCAAAGTGTGTCAGAAACACAGCAGAAAAAGATGAAGAGGAAAAGCCTGTCAAACAATGACTGGTTTTCATAGGTGAATGAACTTCTCTTCAGCCCAGTGCAGCTAACAGGTGTCATTCCCCTGCGGGATAAAAGAGCAGGTGCCGCAGCTCAGCTCAGCTCTTGGGATGGGCCTACAGCCCTTTACTGATCACAGGTACTGTCCCACCTGTGTCTGTAAAAATAGTTATTGTATATGGAAACTGAGAAGATTTTCACCTTGTGAAGGTTTTGTAAATGTAAATACAAGTTTAGTTAGGCTTTGATCTTTAAAATGAAACATTCTAAATTATTTAAACTTATTTTACCAGCTGTTTATCAGTTCTCTAGTGAAGACACTAGGGAATACCTAAGTCAGGCTACCCAAGTTAGTTTCTTTTCTTGTTATAAAAGAAATAAGATACAAACAACAGCCAGCAGAGCAAGTCACCTTGCCTTAAAACCACCTGTCACAGCAAGATATAGCTGAAAATCAGTCATTTTAGCTTTGTCAGCAGAAGAACCGATGCATTGCCTGTTTCTGAAACTAACAGTTTTTACTCTACCTAATGACTAACTGAAGATGATAGCAGTAATAGAGCACTATCAGCTGAAAACAGTCTAAAATTGTGGCTTCTGCAAAGCTCTCAGTCTTGATCATCAATACAAACGACTGTTTCCAGAGAAGAGCATAGCACTTGAATATGATGAGAATGTGAATCAGATTTTCAGGTTCAATTGCTTCATTATTTTTCTTTCTTTTCATCACTTCTACCTATAGATCATAGCATAGATTCTCACTCAGGCATTTTTGTCTAAGGAATGTAATACTGGTGCTTTCAAATTGACAGATGGGGTTTCTACATACATTCATACAGTAAGTCAACTCCTGCTGCAGGCCTTAATGATATGGTCAGTTTTGTTTTTTCTTTTACTTTATTTTGTCATATTGAATGGAAGAATGAATTATCTAAGCTGTTGAAACTTACAGTGGTATATAAGAGTGATTAAACAGTTTAAATTTATATAGATATTTGAAGATCTAGATGGTATATAGCTGTAGATACAGATATATAGATATATTTAATCCACACAAATTTCCAGTCTGGGATTTCAAGACAACTTATAAAACATTTGTGTTCTCAGTAAATTCAGTTATGAGCACAACCTTTGCATCATCTTTTCCCAAATATTGTACTGCTGTGGAATATTACCAGAGTGCTTTCCACAGAAAACTTGTTTTTCCAATGGGAAATCTTTGGTCTTTCCTGCCTCTACCCAGCACATAGGTGATACCCACTGGCCCTGTCTTCCCTACTCAGTAGAAGGGAAGTCAAACTGAAATTGTCAATAATTGAAAGTCTGTGTAGAATTGTAAGTATCATGTGATTGATTCTCGTAGATTTCAATATGTCTCATTTTTCCTTTAAAGCTCTAAAATACCCCTGCTACAGCTCTTTGGAGTACACAGCTAAAATGAAGAGACTTCGAAATAGAAGGAATTGGCTTAAGTTGAATTACAGGGGTGTTTATGTACAACACAAGAATAAGGTTAGCTTGAGCTTATATACTGCACTTTCAATGAATTAATATAATTTAATTCAGCTCCATTAAACAGCTTGGCAAATTGTCTGGATTCACTAACAGTTATATCTGAAATACACTCTGGTGATTTGCCACACGTTGTGACAAATATTTGGCAGCCCATCTTTGCCATGACCTGGAGCTCAGTCTGACAATTCTAGTGGCACAGGGTAGTTAGTTGCTTCTAATTAATTTAGACTGTATTTCACGGCATTGACTACAATTCTAAACACTGCATACCATATGTAGACAAAGAAAATAACAAAAAAGCCCTCAAAGCCAAGCAAACCTCTTTTAAATAGATATGTGAAAGTGGTAGTCGAAGGACAGTGTGCTTTATCTGGGTAAGGCAACGTGGCTCTAAGCCATATTTTAATGGCATTGTCTGCCTAGAGGTAGAAATCTTTTGGCGATTTCCAGTCTTTAGAAGTGTCAGTCTTATGATAAGGTAATTTGCATAATCTTGTAGCAATGTTGCATACAGCTTGGGTTTTTTTCAAGAAATAAAATGGAGTTCTTATTCTATAAACTATTTTTTTTCTCTGAGAAGGAAAGCAGCGAACTCAGCTAGCAGCACCCATGTACAATGAACAAAAGAGTACACTGTCAGCATTCAGACCTTCATTGTGGTGGCTTGAAATATATATAGTTCTAATAGCTTGGGCTTGGGCGAAAAATAAGGATTGGTTCAAAACACAAATGTTGTCACAAGAAAACTTTTCTGTTTGTGGAGCAGCTGGAAAGAAAAATAATGTGCAGGAAAATACATGAAATGTGAGATTTGGAATGGCTGCTTTCCTGCTGGTTTTGTTTGTGCTGGGTTTCAAAAGGTTTTTTTTGGCTTGCTGTGGACACCTCTCCAGTGAGAGCAGAAGATAGCAGCTGAACCAAAACCATCAATACAATGCTCTTGGGAGAAGCAAACTTGTGGGGAATCTCATTCATAGCAAAGGGTGTGAATGAAGGCAGAAAGAAAACACACAGTAGTTATGATGATGCACTACAGAAGTTAAATATAACGGAAATATTTGGTATTTGTGTGGACACATTTTGGTTTTACTTTAGCTTCACAAGAAAAAATTCTCACAGGAAAAAACAACTTTGCCAGAACAAAAGCAGAAAAAGGATTTAGCTGAAAGCAATATTTAGACCCAATAATTTTGAATTGGGATTTTGAACAGCCCATATTTATATATTGCAGGTACTGCAGAACAAACATATAATCAGTGAAGCAGTATATCTATAGTTTTCAGCTATTGTAAGTGCCTCACGGTATTCAATATACTTAACGTAGATAGTGGAATCACTTTACAAAACAATTCTGTTCTGCCATATAACTCCGACACTGGAAGACACAAGGGACTCCTTCAGAAATTTTGTAGGCATATTTTAAAATGGGTTCATCTTAGAGTCTGCAAATATGCAAATGATTTAAGCCTTGTGTACATTACTGAACTAGAAAATGTTTATAACACATCTTACCACTGTCACGTTAAGTATTGTGAACTGGAAGGCGTGACAAAATTAAACATGCATGTGGGTGGTTTTTAGGTATTCATGAACAGCTATGTAGCAAGATAGATTTAAAACCTACAATGGTTCCTCTTACCAGATCTCAGCCATGTGCTGGGAAAAAATTGGCAGGAAGTAGGAACACAAACTTTAAAAAAAAAAAAAAAAATCAAGTATAAACAAAAATTGTCAAGAAAAGGGGTTCTTTTTGTGCTCAGGCAGTCTTTGAAAATCCCTCATGCTAAATGGATTTACTCTGGTGTATATCTGACTACATACTTGTATTTGAAAAAACAATATAAGAAATGAGGTTTTGGCAGCATTGATAGTGTTAAGGCAGTACTTGCTTCCTACTTTTTTGTTTCAGTCTAGGTACATAAACCCATTCAGTGTAGTGGCAGTTCAGCAGTCATATCATATAGTTATCAACACTAGAAAACATGGTACAGGATAAAAGAACCAAAATTTGCCAACACTTCTTCACAGTGCATGGAGTGTCTAGTCTAAATATAGCTAGATCTTCAATGCCGCACATTGAAGCTGGGAAAAAGTGCTGAAAATTAATTAGTCTAGATTTAAGCTTTTGGTAGAAATAATGAACTAAATGCCCTTCTTATCTTGCTTAAAATACTGCACGAAAAACAATTCTGTCACAGAAGCCTGCTGTGTAGGTTTTGCCTTCACTAATGCCCTGATGCCTGCAAGTCACCATTCATATCACCTAATTTTGGAATGAAAGAATGGGAGTACAGGAACACTGCTTTCATATAGAGCATTGGTGGTTTGGTTTTCCTATCATGCCTCTGAGGCCCAGGTCTTCTTGAGATTCTCTTCTGGTGCTTGAGAGACAGAGGAGTAATTTTCATACTTTATCTATCCAGGGTAATAAATTGACTTCACTCTGCACAACAACATTGTGACTGTGATCCAAAACCAGCTCTGAGAGTCTTAAATGACACATGCAGAGTGGTTGAGTGTTGCCAGCCAAAGGATGAGTGGCCGTGGTGAAGTTAGTTCCCATGAAAGAAAGTAGAGAAGGAGCTAAGTACTGGAATCTTTGTTTTCTTGTTTTTACCACTGTTAGAGGAACAGCAAGAGTTGTTCACTACTGAAGATAGATAGGAACTCCTCAGCATCAGTAATTATTTAATCTCACTCCCAGCATCAGGCTCTAATGTGGCTTTCCAAGGCTTTGGCTGAAACAAAATTGGAGTGTCAAAATGACAGTGAAGCCTGCTTGCTAACAGCTGATGCTTGGCAATGCCTACTTTGCCTGTAACCAAAGACAGTCCTGGCCATCACAGCAGTTTATAGGAGCCAAAGGACCTTCTGCAGTTCTATCTTCAATTTCTTGTACTGTGGAGGAGTACTGTAACATTGCATGTCGTGCTTATGAGCATAGGCTTCAAAAGTCTTGATAGAAATTTCATCAGCGGCAGACAGACAGGGCTGTCTTTTCTGAGCACAGGTATAATGAGATTGGTGAATCTAGTTCTGTAAAGTCTTTGCAAGTATTCACTTTCATATATCTCTGTTTTCTACAGTTGTGTGTGGAATTGTATCTCTACAAATAACAATAGAATATGGCAGTGCAAATATTTGCCTTAATTTTTCATTCAGCATGAAACAAGAACACTCTGACATACTTGGATCTGAATTCCCAGCTGTTTTTTTTGCCAGCTGAAGTGCGTTAAAACACTTCCAACAAAATATATATTATTTCAGAACTAGAAAGATCTGTTTTAAACCAATGTGAAACGTAATTTGAATGTAAGGCAACAAACTAATTACACTGAGCATGATTGCAAGCTCTGTATTTATAATTTTTTAATTATTTTATAATATTATTTGGCAAGAATTCATTTTTATAATTTGGAGGAGCTATATTTTTGTAGCACTTAGGATTAACAAACATTGAGTTGTCAAAGTTGCTACATCTGATTTTTGCTGGAGCACTAGGCTGGTGTTCTGAACAAAAAGCAAGTGAGGAAGGAGAAATTAGATTCAGCTTCATCAAAAAACCAAGAATTTTCAAGCATTTCTTCCAGTCTTTTGGGGGCATTAGTACTTAAATGTATGCGTTTGCTCCTTTATCTACTTGCCACGTAAGTGTCCAGAGTAGTTGGGACATGGTATAAAATAATACATGTTTGAATAAAGTAAATGAAACTACTCAATTTTCATTGTCTCCTTTGTTATAATGCAATGCAACAATGTATCTGTGTCTGATAACTGCAATCTAATTAAAAAAATATTTTTTTTGCCAATCAATGTGTTAAATTCCAATAGTATCTTTTCTTTTTTTTCAGTAATTCATCTGGCCATGCAGATGGTACCTTGTTCTGCATTTGTTTGAACTGTTTTCTGCTTGGATTTTCTCAGCTAGGAGGTAGAAGCCAAACTGATATCTATCTGCAGGCTGTGTGATCAGAATAGACTATAAAAAGATAACAGAAATATAATGCAGAAACATTTAAAGAGCAACATCTTTTTTTTTCCCCAAAAAACTAATTAAAAAAAAAAAGATATCTCCTATTTATAACTTAGTCTTAGACTCTGATTCCTCAACCCAGGAAGAACTTCAGTTCTTCCATTTCTCCCTTTGCTGCCTTGAGCTCTGAGAAGATAAGATAAGCTTCTTTTTCAGCTTTCGCACAACTGGTTTGTCCCCTTTCACCTCCTGGAGCAAAGATGCGTTTTTTACATCCTTTAGCATTCCCTCATTTCCTGGGTGCCTGCTGGAATCACACAATGACGTAATTGGTAGAGGTGGGATTAAATGCCTACACTGGCTTTCCTCGATAGAAATTGTCTTCATGTAAATTCTGTCAGCTCCTTCTTGTTGTTTGGACAACAGATAACAATTTAGAATAACTGTGTGAATTAGACAGCTTGTTGCAGTCAGTGGAGCTGAGAATTTAGGGTCAAATTATCCATTGAAATAGCTCTCTGTAGATCTACATTAGGAGGGAATTTGTCTTTTGGTTTTTAGGTAATGTGATATTTTTGTGAAGTTTATAATTAAAGAAGATGCAAATTTATTACTAAATCATTCGATTGACAAGTTTGCTGTAAAAATGCTAACGATTTCATTTCTCTTACCTCATGTAGAAGAGTACTAATGTCTTTTTTTTTTACTTGCCGTAAAAAAAGGCTCCATGAAACTGTCTCATGGTTATAGACTGCAACTTAATAAACTTGAATACACATGGAGATAACTTGCACCCTTTAACATAATATCCATCAGGCTTCTGGTGCAAATTGTATTCTCTGTGCTCGGTGATTTTGAAATATCTTATAGCAAAGCATTAGGCAAGCTACCGAAATGATGGTCATGGCTTTGTGAGAAATTTGGCATGCTAGGATGTGGAAACTCATCTGACAACTTAATGCTGAATTCTCTGTGGGCTATTCTTGTTGTTTCTCCAAGGAGACCTTGATCTGTCATTTCCAGGAGACGTCGTATTTTTGTAAAATATGCAATTAATCAGGGAAAAAATGTAATTGAAATACTAATTACAGTTGCTTATTCAGGTACCAACATTTCTGCTATAGTATCAGTTGCTTAAATACCTTTGTGGCTGTGGATTTTGAATCTATATTAATCCAGTTATCCAGAATCAGTCCCAAAATAATTTAGCATGGACAGTCTCCTAAGCCAAAGCAAATTACCATTAAAATTAGTGAAGGCTCTGAGGGAAAACAAGCAATGGAGACACAACTGCAAATTACAACTCAACTGTATCTATGTTCATAATTTCTCTTCAAAGTTTTAAAATGAGGGCTTTGTTTTTATTTGTTTTAATCTTTTCTTCCATTGCCTAGTACTTGCATGTTTGATTTAAATGTTCTGGGATAACCCACCATTTTGAGATGCATGGCAGTAAACCATAGTGGTTCTGATGGCATTATCCTATCCTGTATCATCATTCTTTCTTCTGTGAAGATGATAATGGCTAAAATTTTATTAGACCATTATTTATCCTGTGACATTTTTCTGTATGTCTGTAGATGTATCTTGTACTGATGTGATGTTTGGCAGCACTGAACCTGATGTAAGGAAGGAGAATTAGAATGTGCCATTAAATTCTCAGGTTGAGTACAATGTGCAAAATACTTCCAGCATAAATCAATTGAATGTGGAAACCAGTGCTAATCATGAAAACCCCTTCCCTTCCAAATCCATCCTTTGGAGGAAAGAAGGCCTCTTGCATTATATGCAGATGACCCCTTCTGGAGCACACTTGGCATGGCACTGCCACACACAGTAGCTCTGCCAAACCCACTACACTTAAACATTTCCCCTTCACACCAGCATGTAAAAAAGTAGGAAGCTGAAGAACACTCAAGTGTACTCACAACTAAAATAAAAACAAACTGTATCACAGAAAGTAGTTCTCTTACAGATTAGTCCCTGGTAGCTTTTTCCCACCAATGCATTTCTGTGAAACTTATTGCTTGGCTTACCCACACACCATCTGCCTTGTGCTATAGTTGTTTTAGGATTATGGAGTTACAACTCACATGCTTACAGGGCAGAAAAGGAAAATAAAGGCGTTTAAAAATCAGAGTGAGGCACTCTTTGTCCAATGTATGTTTAGTCTGAAAATAATATGTGGTTTTATTGGGTCAGTTGCTTGGATATTTTTTAAAATTATCATAATGGAATGGAGCAATCTAGGTGTTTTAGAAACTGTCAATTCCACCTGCCCTTGCTTTTGCATAGCAAAAAGAGAATATACTCTTTCTTTTGTCCTACCTAATTGCAACTTCAAGACTAGGGTGGATTTTAACCCTGAAAGTGAACAAAAGCTTACGTGGACATTAAAGAAAAAATAAATTTTTGGTCGAAACAGTTTGCATATTAGTGCATAAATTATATAGATCAGCCATAATAAACAAACTGTTCTCTCCTTGGCAAGTTGTTACTGATAAGAATTAGTGGTGATAATCTGAAATAATTTCCAACGGCCCAGCATCTCTAAATAGTGCAGCTGAAAGACTGAGAAGGTTCACGTCTTCAGGCTTTTTGGGCACATGGTTCCTGTGTTGATACATGCTACACTTTTTTTTTTTTTTTCCATTCTGAGCACAGTACTTCTCTATGTCAGCTCTCTGCTACCACACAAGCCCATGATTCTTTAACGTGTGCTTTATTCATAGAATCATAGAAACATAGAATAGTTATGGCTGGAAAGGACCTTAAGATCATCTAGTTCCAACCCCCTGCCATGGGCAGAGACACCTCACACCAAACCATGTCACCCAAGGCTCTGTCCAACCTGACATTGAACACTGCCAGGGATGGAGCATTCACAACCTCCCTGGGCAACCCATTCCAGTGCCTCACCACCCTTACAGGAAAGAATTTCCTCCTTATATCAAATCTAAACTTCCCCTGTTTAAGTTTTAACCCGCTACCCCTTGTCCTGTCACTACAGTCCCTGAAAAAGAGTCCCTCTCCAGCATTCTTTTAAGTCCCCTTCAGATTCTGGAAGGCTGCTATGAGGTCTTCACACAGCTTTCTCTTCTCCAGGCTGAACAGCCCCAACTTTCTCAGCCTGTCTTCATACGGGAGGTGCTCCAGTGCCCTGATCATCCTCGTGGCCCTCCTCTGGACTTGTTCCAGCAGTTCCATGTCCTTTTTATGTTGAGGACACCAGAACTGCACACAATACTCCAGGTGAGGTCTCACGAGAGCAGAGTAGAGGGGCAGGATCACCTCCTTCGACCTGCTGGTCACGCTGCTTTTGATGCAGCCCAGGATACGGTTGGCTTTCTGGGCTGTAAGCGCACACTGCCGGCTCATGTTCATTTTCTCATCGACCAGCACCCCCAAGCCCTTCTCCACAGGGCCGCTCTGAATCTCTTCTCTGCCCAACCTGTAACTGTGCCTGGGATTGCTCTGACCCAGGTGTAGGACCTTGCACTTGGCATAGATGAACTTCATAAGGTTGGCATCAGCCCACCTCACCAGCGTGTCAAGGTCCCTCTGGATGGCATTCCTTTCATCCAGTGTATCAACCAAACCACACAGCTTGGTGTCACTGGCAAACTTGCTGTGGGCACACTCAATCTCACTGTCCATGTCACCAACAAAGATGTTGAACAAGACCGGTTCCAACACTGATCCCTGGGGGACACCACTCATTAGTGGTCTCCAGCTGGACATATTCTTTTCCTCCACTGAGATATTGACTAATAATATTGTGCTACCTTTCACTTTTCCTTAAAGAAACTGAATTTTGAGGTTTTCTGATGAGAAGAAAACAGATGTGACCTACCACTGTACTCAGCACTGACATAGGCTATATAGAAGAGAAACTTTAGTTTTCTTACTCATTTTTATGTCCAGTTAAGGCTTTTGGACTTGATGTTATGTGAATTCTTGTGATTTTGAAACTTTTTTGTTCCCAGCAGGCAATAACATCTTGTGGATAAGTTTGACAATGCTATTGTTTAGACTGTTGGATCCGTTTCAGTCTAATTAATTTTAATTGTTGTACTGATGATTTTTTCTCTTCTGGATGTTCATGTATTCAAGCATGTGATGGCTGCACAACATTCTTTGTTTTTAGGTATATCTTGAAAGACACCTTTATAAATTCTATTAGGAGAGTTTTAAAATATGCAATAAACACTGATGGCTTATGTTATCATTCAAACTATGCCTATAAAAACTGTTTCACAATGATTCCGACCAATTGTTTAGAATAAATTTACAGGTAAAAGGGTATTTCATAGATTTACTTGCGTGAAGCTGGAGCTGATCTACAAGTAGATTTAAAAATTCTAGCAGTGAGAGGTCTAACAATGTAACCCGAAGGACAGACATTCTACAATGTCGCTGTTATTCGAAGAAATATTGAAACAATGAGCAACCTCTTACCAAAAAAAAAAAAAGGTGGAGATTGTTGGGTTAAGCTTAGTTTGATAGGTGCTGACCGAATGAGTCAGCATCATTTCCAGGTAGATGCCTAATATGAAATCCTGTTTTACCCAGCAGTGTCAGTAACAGCACTATTTTTATTTGGCAGATGTGAGTCAGTTTCATAGATTTTTGTGAAATGTTAGAAAGTGAAATACTGACATGGCTGTCTGTTTGTAATTTTTATGTGCCTTTTTATAAAATAAGTACCTGCTTACAGAATGTCTCAATTATACTGATGTTCATTACTATTACTTTCTTCTGAACCTTGACATTACCAGAGTCGCTATGATTGTAAAAAATGGACGTTTGATACCATTACAGATGATATATTGTAGCAACTGACATCTTAATTATAAATGCCTTTATAAATGTTACATGTATAAAAGGAAAAAAAACCCAAAACGAACCAAGGAAAAGAAAAACAAGGGAGCAAATAAGTGACTGTTGTGGTCTAAACCCAGCTGGCCACTAAGCCCCATGTTTGATCTCTCCCCTCTCTTCCCTCTCTTTGGGTGGGATGGATAGGAGAATCAAAAGAATGTAAACCCCACGGGTTAAGGTAAGAGCAGTTTAATAACTAAAGTGCAATATAATACTGCTACAAATAATAATAATAATAAGCGAAATAACAAGAAGAGAGAATATAAAGCTAAAGGGGGAAAGGAAAAACAAACAATAAACACAAGTGATGCACAATACAACTGCTCTCTACCTGCTGACAGATACCTAGCCCAATCCAAGCAGTGATCTGCCCTTCTGGGCAGCTCTCCCCTGTTTATATACTGGGTATGACATGCCGTGGTATGGAATATCCCTTTGGTTAGTTTGGGTCAGGTGTCTTGTCTCTGCTTCCTCCCAGCTTCTTGTGCCCCTCCTCACTGACAGAGCATGAGACTGAAAAGTCCTTGATCGGGGTAAGCATTACTGAGCAACAATTAAAACATCGATGTGTTATCAGCACTGTTCTCAGACTGAAGCCAAAACACAGCACTGCAACAGCTACTAGAAAGAAAATCGACTATCCCAACTGAAACCAGGACAGTGACCCTTTGTAGAAATGTGTTAACAATTTCCTAAAGATTTTTTAAGCAAGTTACTTTTTAACAATGATTCTAAAAAAGTATAGAGTCAGCAATTTATGTAAACTGTTCATACATAATTTAATGAAGCTCTTTAATGTTTTGGATAAATGGTAAAAATATTTTCTCTGAAGGAGAAAACATACACCTCTGTGACACTAACAGGAACAGCTTGTGCACCCACCATTTGAACAGCAATTTTGGTTTGCATTGTCATCACTCTTGCCTTGTATTCAGGGATCATATAACACAACAGGGACTACTGAAGTAGAATATTTAGTCTAGAATATTTAGTCTAGAAATGTATTTGGGTTGTCTCTTGTGGATAGCCATAGACAGTTTATTTTGTATGGTTCTGGGCTTTATTCTTCCCAGTTCCATTGAGGCACAATGGAAAGTGATATCATTAAGGATTCAGTGACATCCCAGCTTCATGGTCCTGATTTAATGAGTATTTCTACTGAAGGGCTGTCAGTGGAGAACTGCTTATAGAGAACATACTGCTGTGCTGTAATCACTTTGAAGAAGTTCCTTCTTCTCTTCTCACTCATAAGCTAATGTGACTGGTTCTGTTGGATGTCACACAATTGCCTAAGCACCAAAAGAAATATTTGCAACAACAACCTTTTGTATTTCATTTCTCTATGTATCATTTAACTTTTGGGATAATCTGAAGTTCGGCTGTATTATATCACATGTATGTTGGTGTTGCCTCTAATAATGAGAGGTGGGCACACTTCTAAGAATAGCTATAATGAATCAGAGCAAGATCACCTTTGGCAGGGAGTAAGAAAGAGGGGATGCCTAGCAAAGACTACAAGAACAGATTAAAAATATAGTGATTCTAGTCCCAAATACTCTTCCAAACTCCAGCAACGTGTAGATAAGGGTCTGCCTGAGATAGAAGAAACTTTTGAACATCCTCAATAGATTCATCTTCCATGAATTTGTCTAGTTATGTACTTGGAATATGTCAAGTTTTAGTATCCACAACCTTTTCAGACAAGGAGTCCGACAGTTGCCATTATTTAATACATGAAAAAGCTCCTCTTATTTGCTTTAAACTGCATGGATGTTAGCTTCTTTGGATGCCCTCTAGTTCATATCTTGGAAGAGACAAAGAACAAACACTCCCTCTTTGCCCTTATCATACCACTCATCATTTTGTAGATATCATGCCTGTTATATGTCTCTTGTAGTCCCTTTTCCTTACTCATAAAACCTAGTTTGTTTAGTAATTTTTTCCATGGGAACTGACTTTTGCCATCCTTGGCAGCTTTGCCCATCCTTGCTTTTCTCCAAAGTTTTTCCAGTTCTACTAAGTACTTTTTGAGATAGAGTGACCAGGTTTCTACACAATATCCATACTGTGACATAATTATATTACTTATTTGTTTATCACAAATTTCTGACATTTTCTCTTCTGAACCTTTCTTAGGACTCACTCAGTGCTTTCATGGAAAGATATACTGAAAGCCCCAAGAGGCAAAAAGGTCAGATGTAAGTTTATATTGAGCTTTCTTGATTTCATGATCTCTCTGGAGTTAGTATAATTTTGTGCCTCCATCCTCTACCTACCTAAACCTACCAGAGTGCAAGGAAGAAATTGTTTTATGAACTGGGTACAAGGAATAGTAAAACTGAAGTCAGGCAGATTGTATTCCAGAAATGGAGGAAAAAATTCAGAGATGTCACTATATTTCATTTAAACATTTTTATTGAAATATTTCTTTTCAAAATGGTAAGATGCTGACCTTTAAACAAACAGAAAAAACTTTTATTCTGATTCAAAAAGCATAATAGTATTTTTGCCTAGAGGTACTGCTGCTTCTTCAGAAGGTTGCAGTTTCTTTCCCAAAACTTAGAAAGCCTCAGTCATGCTAGTTGAGCAGTCCTATTCTGCAGAAGACAGGTGTGATTTAAATCCATCTGGCAAGTAGGCACCACACAGCCAGTTGCTCACTTCCCCCACCCTAGGATGAAGGGAGAGAACCAGAACGGTTAAAGTGACAAAACTCATGGGTTGAGGTAAAGAAAGTTTAATAATTAAAATATATGAATATTTTATTAATATATAAGTTAAAAGGAAAATAACAAATAGAAATAAAACCCAAGAAAGAAGCACAAATTCGAAACATAGCTGCTTACATGCTACTGTGCAGAAAATTAACTGTATCCCAGCCAAAACCAGCACAACATGGTTCTGAAAAGTAAGAACCATATTTCATTTAGCTAGACAGAAGTCAGGAAAACATTTTTAAAATCAGGCAAATTTAATCTAAGAAGAATCAGGAGCATGAAGTAGGAGTAAATCTGAAATATAGCAGAGCATAAGGAACTCATTCTTTCAACAAAGTATTATTATGTCTTTCATATATTTGTGCTATACTTTCTTTATAGGTGTTAATACTTCCTGTTGATAAGAATTTTGTGGCATCATTGTATATGCCTTGGAAAGTCCATGCCACTATGAGTGCCTCTTGCTTGTCATAAAAGTTCTTGCTTTGAAACCTCTGATTGTATTCTGTGAGATGCAGCTGTATGAGTTTCATAATGTCTTTAAGTTACAGTTTTGTAAATAAAACATCATTTTGTAAATATAACATGAAAAGTTAATATTCCATAGCATTGCTTAGAGAATGCATTCATTTTCTTGGCTTGTAAATTATGTCCACTGGTTTCTCTACTTAAGACAAGCATTTATAATTGTAATTATTGAAATCTAGGTGACAACGTCCTATAAAACAGCTCCAATTTTATCTGTTTTTCTTGGCATCAACCTACATTTGCATTCAGAATTGACTCATCATGTGCCGTTAAAACAAAGAAGCTCCTGTTTTAACATGTGGTTTGGGGTTTTGTGTTTGTTTTATTTTTCTTTCATTTTTTGTGCTGCATCCTGCTTATACATCTTAATTCTTGTATTGGAAGGGAACATAATTTTGCACCGTCGTCCTTTCTGATTGTATTTCACTGGGTCTTAAAGGTCTCTTTTTCATCCTCTAGGGCTCATATCAGTGACATGGCAGTTACATCAGAAAACAAAATAAAGCAACTAATGACACTTTTCAAATTAAAAGCCCACACAGAATAGGATGAGAAAATGGACACCACATTTTTAGCTAAATTTGTTATCACGAGAATTGTGATTGGAGCTGGGTTTAGGGGGTTAAATTTAGCAATATTCATGAGAACAGCTGAGGGCAGAACAGCTTGTCGCATCCAGAAAGAGATGGAGTTTTTTAGATTATTTAGTGATGCCAGATTTAAAACATGTTGTATCAGTCTTCATGATTTGGTGAAAAGTGTAGAATTGACAGTCAGACAAGTTAGGTCACTCTCTTAATGCTGCAACATTATTTTCAGCAAAACTGGTATTCTCAAAATGCTGAAAAGTATGCTAAACAGCCAGAATGGATCATTCAAAGTCTGTTTGCATGGTTTTAATGGTATTAAGTATTCTTTGTAACCCATCACACTGGTATGAGATTTGATCATCTTACTGAATCATTAAACTGAAAGTCAGTCCATGAAGAAAAGTGACCCTAAGAGCTGATAAACTGCATTTCACCTAATAAGTTTAATGACCTAATTTAGTTTTCTTTGGTAAATTAGTATACTTTGTATGCCTGATTAGATGCTTTCATCATTTATCTGGTATTCGGTTTCAATGATTTCCACTATAAGGACTAGCCTACAATGGAAGTAGAGTTAGATTCAAATTCAAGAATATGTAATTATCAGTGAGCTTCTGACTGCTTGGCTTTTTTTCAGCTTTAACAGTTTGGCAGTTGGCAAGAGTTTAAGGGAAAAATTTACCTGATTTTAATATTTTGCATTTCTTACAGATAAAACTGGAGATTAAGAGTATAAATAGGTGTAAAAATATATAAAGTATAGATGAAAAGCATTTTATCTTCAACCTTATTAAAGTATTATAATTTTATTGGATTAAAGTAATTTCCTTTTATTAATAATCTCTTTTTTACAAACCCCCTTTATTCTAAAAATGTCCCAGATGTTGAGCTAATTCAGTTCTTGGTGCTTAATTGATTCTGATTGTGTCACAGCCCAGCAAACAAAGCCTGCAAAACCTAACAAAGGAACCAAAGCAATACAGTATTAAATATTTTCTCAAATATAAAAATAGAACAGGCTGTCGGAGAGTACACTTCCACATATGTGCTACTTCTAAGAAATAGTTGATCGTGACTTGTCCTATACTTTGCACAGCATCTTCTGCAGGTTTTATATAAAATACTGCTTATTTAAGATCTACTGTGTGGGGGAAAAAAGAATACAGAAGTTAATACATCAGCTGTGATAGGTAGTATTGAACAGTCCCTTAGAGATCTATGGTTTGATAACTTCTGAATCAATGTTATGAGACTATTTTGGACAACAGTGTTCCTGCATTTTGAAAATAACATCTTACTCTGAGCATGAATTTTTAGAATCTTTGTGCATTTTGAGACTCTGCTTTAGGAAGTATTTCACAAACTGGTTGTTCACAGTTTTTGTGGAAGAAACTGTGCTAGCACGTGTGCTAACATGAATACAGGTGTGAAACTTCTAGTGAAAACAGGACACTGTATAATAGAGCAATTTAGATTACATTAAATTCTTAGTCATCTTCACTTTTGATTTTTAAACCAGGAAAGATTCACAGATGACCACTTAGGTTTTTCTTTAAATTACAATCAAGCACATAGTAATTAGCCTTTTTAAGATGCTACTTGCTCATCACAGCATTGAATCTAATAACTGAAACTTGACAAAGATACTCTGATGCACTCCACCACTGTTTTTTGGGATTTTTTTTAACAACTTCAGCATGCTCTAAACTTTGCTAAGCACAACAGAATATCCTACCAGAACAATAAAATAAAGTAGCATTATAAATACGGTTTGGATTTCAGAAGATGCATACTTTTCACTATAAAACTACTGAAAACATTTTTAAGTGTCTATGATGAATAAAGGAAGACAAAAATTTCAGAGTCCATTTTTTCAAATTTATTGATTAAAAAACAAATAACCAAAAAAAATGGAGCACAATAGTAGAAAATCACTGTCAGCCTGCTGGGCTATCACTGTGCTTTCTACACCAAAGGTGTTATTTCTCAGCTTCCCTTGTAGTTCAGTTTTAGAGAAAGAGCATGAGGCCCAAGAAGGCTTATATGTAAACTTGAGGAATCCTAGCTATTTCTTGAGGATAGCAGTGATACACTGCTAGCAAGTTTGTGAAACTGACATTAAGGAAAACTTAAAGCTTTGACAGTGACAATGGAAAACACAGATAACAGTCACTCCAAATGGCACCTCTCCTATGTGACAGTTCTAGTTTATCATGTCGCTGTTACTACATGACAAAACACATAGCACTGGCCATTTTCAGTGTTTTCCCTTTTCTCTTCTGGGTTTGTATTCAGTTTCTCAAGGACTATTTTTGAAGTTGTCAGCCAAGCCTGACAAAAATGAGAGAGAAGCTATATTAACTCTAAACAAGCTACCAGTGATGTGTATCTCTGCAGCTACAGTGATTGTGAGTCATCATGCGGTTCCCAGGTGACTGTCACGTTTATACTCAAAACAGTCCCTTCATTATGCCACAATTTATTTATATGATATTTTGTACAATAGCGAAAATGGCTTTCCAGTTCTTTGTGCAGCTTCAAAAAGCATTCAGAAAATAACAATAAAAAAATAACATCTGGCAATAAAAGAAGGTATTTAATGTAAAAGATTGTTTAAATACCTTCTGTGGAGGAAAAGATGTGGAAAATGGAAAACAAGAAAAATCTTCATCAAAATAGGCCTCCTATGCTTTTATAAGTACTTGTCTTAACATTTTCCAACAAAAAAATAAGCGCAAAACTTCTGCCATTTAATTTAACCTTAGATAACTTGAATTGACTGGAAATTTGAAGCCACAAGATCAAGCGTATATTTCCTATCTAAAAAACTAAAATAAGATCCTCCTTTAGAAGACTTTCTGCTGAGCACATAGCAACAACTCATCCCTGTGATGTGTATTAATCTGTTTTCCACACCAACAGTTTAGCTTTTTGTCATTACTTTCATTTTAGATTGAATATTAGGAAAAATATCTTTACTGCAAGTGCTGTCAAGCACTGGAACAGGCTGTCCGAGGAAGTGGTTGAGTGACAATCCCTGAAGGTATTTAAAAGATGTGTAGATGTGGCACTTAGGGTCATGGTTTACTGATGGACTTAGCAGTGCTAGGTTTATGGTTGGATGAGGTGATTTTGAAGGTCTTTTCTAATTTAAACAATTATATATATGATTCTTTGTATCAATTACTTCCTTACACACTGTCAGATTACCTGAGCTAATTTTCTTTCCTCTAGCGGAAAGTACTGTAGAGCTGACCCTATTTGGAGCAGACGGTTGGACTTTATGATTTTTGTTGCTCCTTTCCATCTTAAATTATTTTCTGACTCAAAGCACAAAGATGCAGACTATTCTTGAAGTAGTTTACTCTCAATTTTTTTCTAACTTTTCTTAACCAGCATAACTAACATTACCTTTCTTACTGGTCATCTTTACCACTTTCTTTTCTTCTTCCTTTTTCCTTCTTCCCACTCTAAACACAGAGAAATATTGTTAATGAAATAAAAATTATGCAGATATTTGGACAAAGATGGCTTTTGTTTATTTGGCAAAACTAATGAGATAGGTAACCTTAATTAATTAGGACCTCGTATTTTAGCATATCACAGCTACTACATTTCTAGTCTATTCTAACCAACTACTGAAAGCAGCTATCAAATATGTTGGCTGCTGTACCAGTTGTTAGTGATTGCTAACAGCTTCTTTCTTTCAGTTGCAAATTAATCTGTAATCTGTAAATCTGTAAATCTCTGTAGATTGATCTATTTCTCTATTTCTCTACTGCTGCTATGCGTTAGGCCTTTAATTTTTTTATTTAATTTTATGTCAATTATTCCCGTACTCTTTCACTTTTTATTTTAAAAATCTCTGTATCTATGTCCATCCCACTGAACATTCCCATCAGAAATTAATTTTGCTGAAAATACAAAAAGATTGCTGTGAAAGAAAAAAAAGCTATTAGATTGCCATAAAAAACCTTGATTTTTACTAAACACGTCTTCTTTTTTACTAATTTCTCTCAACTAGTTATCTTTTCTGCATTTCAACACAAATAAATTCTGATATATTTTCCACATAAATGAGAATATTTTCATTGTAGTAGGAGCTGCTTTTTTTCACCAGAAGCACTAGAAATAAGTTACTTGTTGAGATTTTTAAACTATTTTTATTTTAATTTTAATCTAATATTATTTTCAACCTTTTATATTATGTTTTGATATTCATTCACTAAAATTATTATTGTTATCTTTGTGTGATTTTTTTATAATGCTAGTTAGAGATGGTGCATTTTAAAATGTTTGTAGGCTTTACTTCAATTACCTTTGTCCCATGTAATTTTTTTATGTTATAGTAAATGAATGACTCGGTCTTTGCAAATGCACTGCACTGTTTAAATTTTAATCAGAATCTGAACATTGCTACCACAATTGGTTTTGACTAAATTTACGTCTTCGGTTTAAATTTTCTTTCTTTTGTGTTTTTTTGTTTATTGGTCTGTTTTGGGTATTTTTGTTGGTTTGGTTTTGGTTTTTTTTCTTTTGTTTGTTTTGTTTTGGTTTTGGTTTTGGTTTGGATTTTTGGGATTTTGTTCCCTATCTGGAAAATATGAAGCTTCTTTTTGAATCAAAGTTACATTTTTGTGCTTTTCTGAAAGGATTAATTTATAATTTCAGATATTCTTTTCAAATCTGAAAATAAGGAATGTAATTCAACCATAGTTCCAAGATTTTAGTGCTTTTATCAACCTTTTTGTGGAACTCCACATGTTCACTAAAGAAACCTACATAGATTATACAACTTAAATTTTCTCTTAATGTACCAAAAACTATACACTCGTAATGTACCATATAAATCATAATAGTTGAAAAAATATATCTAATTTGGTAAAAATGCATATAAGAGTATTTATATTAAGCTGTATACACAAAATGTAATCAAATTTTGACAATCAAGAAGAACTAATTTTAGATTAAAGTTGGTAGTTTCGTGGAAACTCAGGAACAAACCCAATTACTTTACATAGTTGTTTAAAATTATAAAGACTAACTGTTGCATGAAACATTAGTATCATATAACTCAATGAATGAACTGAATATAAATTTTAGGAAAAAAACTAGTTTGTCTCATGCCTCTAAGGCAGCATGTACTGAAGATATCTATTAAGTTATTTAACATATTCTTTGGAAATTGTCCCACTAGGCAGCAAAGAAAACATTTTTAGAAGTTCTGACTATTTTATCTCTCTTTCTGTTACATCCATTTATAGTCCTTAATGATATATACATTAACTTACTCTTGTTTCTCTCTTTCTATAAATAGTAAACCACAGTTAAAACTAACCTAAGGAACCCTTGAGTGTTTCTTTTATGTCTTGAGTGCAGGTGAGAGCTTCGGCAGCATCACACCTTGTCTCAGAGTGATCTCTCTGTTAAAAATTATCACTTCCTCATATCTTCCTGTCCATGATCAAGTGCTTGGACCAGAAGGGAGCTGTTACCTACTAAAGCCATGTCCCCACATGTACATATACTAAAGACACTTTTAGTTATCATCTTTTACAGCTATACTTACCTACTCACCAGACATGAAATTTTACAATTCCCAAGACATTTACACAGTTTCAAGCCAGTCCCAAGATAACTTTTCATCTTATCTTTCTAGTTGCAAACTCAGTAAACTGGTCCAGTCATCGTGGCACCAGAACTGTAGTTAGTGAAACTATTTAATCTATGTTCGCTTAAACATTTTTTGCAAAAGAGCCCTGGAATGCACTGGACAAAGGCCTTTTGCCTATTTACCTTAGCAAACAAATGACTAATTTGACACCACTTATAGGCTGGGATCAATGGGAAAATCAATTCCTTTACAATAACTGTTTCTAGTTTGGTTTTCACAGAATATTTTTCTAATCCTTTTAATTTCCTTGTCTCCTTTCTTTGTGTGTATGGGTACAAAATTTCCAATGTTAAGGACACAAAACTCCTTATTTAATTTTTCTTCTATTTCCAAATATTGCCTGTTGTATTGAAGTAGTTTAATTTTTATTTCTATGGACTTTTGGTACTAGTAAAGAAAGACTCTGATTTTTCATTTCATTAAAAATGGAATGCAATAGTGCCTCCATCAGCCATACAGTATGACCTCAGAATTGCTGTTGTCATATTAAAGAGCTATGCTTCATTACTTTTTCTCTGCTTAGATAAATATGATATTTTCAATGGAATTTAATGAACAATAGAAAAACCACATGTGCATATGTCTAAGTCGCAATTGAACCAGAGAAGATGTACAGTCTGACTCACACCCCAAAGTGAGCTTTCATTACAAATGAGAATGAGCCTTGGTTTTTATTTTCTTCTGCTTAAGCAATACACACTTGGTAATTGAAAGAGCAACTAAATGACTATATACTTCAGGAATTTTCCATTCCATTCAACACAGCCTTTTGGATAGTGGTAAATGCAGCTACCTACGAGACTGTTTCCTGGGGATTAAAGTAATTTCGCCGTATCATTCCCCTTCTCACCCTGAAAAAATATACTGAGTGTAACTGGGGAAAAAAAAAAAATCTTAATCACATGCATGATCTACAGTATATCAAACACTTTATGATTTCTTTCAGTAAAGTAACAACTATAATTTTAAGTCTGCTCTTGGTTCTGTGGGATATTAGCAAAATAAAGAATGAATTTATCAATTAACCAGCTTATTTTTAAGAAAGGGAAAGAATACTGGATGTCAAAAACTGATGCATAGTATAAGAAGATCAGTTAAATGTTTCTTTGTTTCCATGCAGTGCTATATAATCTACATCTCTGGGCAGCCAACAAGAAACCAGTGACAATTTTAGAAGTCAAAAGCAGAATTTGTCTCATTAGATATGAAATAAGAACTCTACTGAATTTACATGACATGCTTTTTTTTCAGAGTCCAGGGCAGCAATATTCACATGTATCTTTTATCATAGCTACCTATCAAATTCTCCCATTATTGACTCTCTTCATTTGGAATAAGCAGAGAAGTACAGTGACTGGAGTCTATTGCATTACCTAGCATTTGCAATGGGTAATATTGTATAAGCAGTAGCTCCAAATCTTATCAAAGCTGGGTTTGCATATCAAAGTTGATTATGCTAAGGGCAAAAAGTCATGATAAAATTATTCCTTAATCTCTAGGCTGTGCCATAATACAGATTTCTTTCCTATCAGCCTGCGAGGCTCACAGCTTCTGCCTGCCTCAAACCTAGGGAGGGCTCTCAGGGAAAGCTGGAGGCTGATCCTGTAGCTAGATTCCAAATAATGTTGTGATCTCAGACTTAGAAAAATCACTTTTACCACACTTCTTAAGCTTTCAAGAATGTGTCGAAAACTTTGGATAACATTTCTGGTACTTGTTGTGCTTCTTTGTGAAGAACTGAGAATTGGAAGCCCAAGCACCCTAGTGGGGAAAGGATTTTGGTGTGGGACAACTTTGAAGTATGGAACTTGTTCATGCTTTCTTGGGTTCTTATATCACTGTCACTGCTACAGTGTAACATACTAACATAGCAATGAAACTGAACTTTCAATTTAATGAAAATAAAATACACATATGAGCAAGAAATAAACATGAGTAACTTTAGATCAAGTTAAATGAAACATAGTTACTATTGAACAATGTATTCCATTAAATAATGGCCTCTTTATCATCACACATAAGTCAAAGTCTGCTTTTGCCTACCAGTATGATGCAACTAATGTTACGCAGTTGTATCAGGAAGCCGCATATTTCCCTTATCCCTGTAATGCCTACACCTGGACACCAATACATCTGGTTTATGCTGCTTTCAGCTTCAGCATTTCAGTACGAAATGCTCTTCTTAGATCTTAAAGATGTATCAATTCACTTCAAACAGTTTTAATTTTGTATCTTGCCACACTTTGTGAGTTGGAATGCAAAAGAGAATGAAGAGGAAACAGAAAAGACAACGTGTGAAGAAGAAAAAGATAATGCATATAAATATCCTGAAAAAATTTTCAGGGCACAGGTTTGCATGAGATCACCTGTGAGGGTTAGTCACTCAAAGCTGAACCTTTTTTGAAACAGAAAAGAGGAAGATAAGCACTTTCTTTAGCTACAAATTCCATATGCTTTAATTATTATTATTATTTTTTTATCAGTTCCTTCTCTTTGGCAACACAATTATTTCTTACAATTGGCCTGTGAGATAGACCTTTCGACACAGTTGGATCTGGGGGCTCATATCAGAGGTATCGTGAAATTAAATGTAATTACGTGTCAGTAAGTGGGTGTAAACCTAAGGGAGTCTGACTGAAGCTAAATGAGTAATCGACCATGTGAAAGTTGGAGCAAGTGTGATGTGCATTCAAAACTCTCCAGAAAGAGATTTTTACAACTTTCAGTCCCTTCTGACATAGCAGGCCAAGGTATGATCAGGACATTTTGGTCTGTTTGTTTAGCGAAGTGCTGTTTTAGTTCTAAAAGCTAAACATAAAAATGCATTTGATTACCAAATGCGAAACCATACATTTGATGAGAAAATGCAGAAAGGTTGAAATGTCTTGATTTAGAGAAAAAGAAAAAAATTTCTGCACAGTATATGGAACTGAATGAAAAGAATGGAAAAAAAAAAAAAGTATGACAAATCGGGAATATTCAGGGTCTGAAAATTCATGGGAGCTGTGCTAAACTGGATTATTATATGGTAAATAAATAGAATATTTATATTGGAGAAAAAGTTTTTTTCTGGATTAAAATAATTCAAAATGTGTTGTTTAGCCGGGGGAAGAGGAGGCTCAAGGGAGACCTTATTGCTCCCTTTGACTACCTAAAAGGAGGCTGTAGCGAGATGGGTGTTGGTATCTTCTCACAAATAAGAAGATTTAGGACAAAAGGAAATGGCCTCAAATTGTGCAGGAAGATTTAAATTGGAAATTAGGAAAAAAATCTTCACCAGAAGGGTTGTCAAGCATTGGAACCAGCTCTCTGGGGAAGTAGTTGTGTCACAAACCCTGGACATATTTTAAAGATGTGTAGAAGTGGTGCTTAAGGACATGTTTTAGGACTTGGCAGTGCCAGGTTAACTGTTGGAATTGATGATTTTAAAGGTCTTTTTTGACCTAAATTATTCAATGATCCTATACTTCTACCATTCTGGAAGCCCTCCACAGCATAGCATAATCCCATATTATCTGTGCTGTATCTGTATCCCATATATCTGTGCTGTAATACAAGATGCATAATTTACTCATTATATTTTGTTACAGAAGAGATTCTTTGTTTGGTTTAGTTTCAGTTATTATATTAAATATGCACATATATATTTATGTTGTGAGCCTAAAGTTGTTTATCATTAATCAAAAGAGGCAATGATTAGGGTATTAATAATAAACAAATAAAGCCAGATCAGATGACAAATTATGAGTTTAAAACTGTTTTGGAGTTTATAAATTATCCCAAAAAGAGAGAAAACAGTTTTCTTGTTTCAGTCTACTCGAGAAACCACTAGATTAAGGAGACCTCACTGAAAAATCTGTTTCCAGAAAAAAACAACAACCCAAAAACCAAACAATCCCCCCAAAAAAACAACCCAAAAAATCCCCAAAACCCAAAAATAACCAGTAAAACCCCAAACATTAATTAAGAGATTTTCTTTTTTGACAGAAAGATCTTTAAGAGTACAACTAACTGTAATTTTCATGGCTCATGCAAACTGAATTAACAATTTTAATATTTGACTCTTTGTTATTGACTGCACTTGGATAATTAAACAAAAAGATAATTATGCAGCAATTTCACTTACTGGTTATTTTTCTCCCAGGCTGCTTAGGTTCCCAGAAATTAGGACAGAAACCCTATCTACTCCATGCTCCTTATACTGCTAGAATATGGTGTATGTCAGACCAGCAATCTGCATACACAGTGTTGGAAATGTTAGATTTGTAGTACTTATAGTTTTTGTATGTTATTTGCAGAGTTAAAATGGAAATTCATATCTATATTGGAACGTAGAATGTGTTCACAAACTCAAGTAGCTGTTTTCATACACAGATATTTGTGTGCATCATTAGCTGACTGGTGTAAATGTGCTTAATTGATACTAAGTGTATATGATAATTTGGGAAGCTCTCAGCTACTTTGGGGTCCTTATCCTAGGAATATTAATGAAGAGAAGATAAAGATAACTATATCACAGCATTCAATTGAACTCAGCTGGAACTTTGAGCATCATATACTGAATCAAATGTTCACTTCCCTCCCATGATAGGTATAAACAAGCCAAGAATCCATGATGCAAAATATATGATTTGGATAGCTGACAAACACAAATGTATTGTAACCAATTAGCAACCACATAGTGACATTTATTGGAAAACAATATTCTGTGTGTAGGAAGCTTTGGATCCCAGGTGCTGGACAGACAATGTTTACTGTTTGTCCAGCAATGACTCGGTATTCTGCCTTGCTGCTTACTATACTGCCTCACTAAAAGAAACTTAAACAATTAATTTGGTGTTAATCTGAGTTTGTGGCTGGGGAGGTCAGGAATCCACATCTAACAGGAATGACAAACCTTCAAGGAAGAGCAAGCAGCTGATTAGCCGTAATTTGAGTCATGGTGCTAAAGCCTCCATAAGAATTTTGAGTTGGTACTAAGAATAGATGCCTTCAACTTCAGTGGGGCCAAGCTTGTACACTCTGTGCTACCTAAGCACAGCCAGTCATTGGTTTTGAGTAAAATTTAGCTACTTCTGCATTCCTGGTATGTAACATTCTGGAACTATTTCTCTCAAGCATATATAATGCTTGTCTGCAGAAACTAAAATTTCAATATGGAACAGTAGCTATATTTTTAATCACAGATTTCTCTTTTGGATTGAGTTTAGTATTTACCAGTTAATTTCAGGTTCTTTTAAGAAGACAGTGAAATGTTATTACCCTTATCAGTCTCTGTTCTTCCATCAGTGATTATTCCATAACTTATTTGGTGATACATTTTCACTGTTATTTTTCATTGCCTTTCTTTGAATTTTATTTTTTTTTTGCTTTAGGGCAGAGAGTTAAGGCAGAGTAATCATAAGATAAAATAAAGACTTTTCTCCCATCTTCTTTCAGCTGAGATTAAACAATCTGTGTTGACTGACAGAATGGATTTTTCACTGAGTGCAGTGCATTTTTTCTTGAGACTACTTTTAAACCCTGGATATTTTTATGTTATCAAAATAATGATGTCAACTGCAAGCAAGCTTCAGAACTTTTTAACCAAAATAATAACATTTAATGAGTTTACACTCATGAAAGTATATAAAATCGTGTTATAAATTTCATTATATGCACATTTTAAGCCAATATGTTATTCTTCTAAATTTCCCCCAGATTTAAATTTACAGTTTTGCAAATTTATATTCACAAATGAGGAATACTTTGTATAGATAAATACTTTTTAATAATCACAACAATTTTCTACTGTACATTCATGTCAAAGGTGTTAATCTTCATTTCAGTGTTCTCTGAAAGCAACAAACAATTTAAGCTTCTATAAAACATCAGCAAAAAAGGATTCCTGGTAATTTAAAACACTAAAGCTAGAGAGAAAAAAAAAAAGAAATAATCCTTATTAATTTATTATAGATTCACTTTTACAGACAGATCCTTAGCCAAATTTGGGGTCTCAGCAGGGCTTCGTCACTTTACAACAGCAATAGATTGTGTCTGTATCTGAAAATTTGAAACAGAATACTTAAGATAGCAATATCTAAAATCTGAGTACAGGCTTAATTATATATACACAGTATTTTAATACACAGCTAGGCAGATAACAGAGCTCTGCTCTCACACCTACTGGATGATACCTGCTGCTATTCAAATACAGTCTTTCTATTACTTTCTCTTCTGATTATAAATTTCTTTGTGGAAAACAGAGCACTTAATCAAAACTGATTAGAAAGCTTCAACAAGGAGCGGCCTGGGGGAAATAATACTCCCTAGAAACACCTTGATAGAGTCAAGTGCAACTATAGAACTCTGTGGATGAGTGTGAATGGTACAGTGGCCTAACTAATGAAGAGGAGAGCATGTTTGCAGGTGACATGGTATTTGGAAGGGTAAGATTACTATTCAGAGAGATCTTGACAAGCTGGAAGAATGGACTGGCAGAAACTGGCAACAAAGGCAAATGTAAAGGTACCTGAGATGCATTAACTCAAGCTGGAGACTATAGACTGAGGGGTAACTAGATGTGAAACAGGTTTGATTTTTGTTTTTAAAAAAAAGACCTGGGGGCTTTGTCTTTGCAGGCAAGTTGAATGGAGTCAGCAGTGTACTGTTTTGGTGAAGAAGGCTAGCTATCCTGGTGTGCATTAGAAAAAGTATAGCCATCACGTCAAAGGATGTGATTGTTTCCCCTCCTTAGCTCTTGTGAGAGCTATCTGAAATATTGTACCCAGTTTCTAGACCCATACAGACATTGCCTAATTGGAGAGAGTCAAGCAGAGAATGACCAAGGTGGTTGAAGGGGCCGGAACTCATGATGTGCAATAAATGAGAGTTTGTTCATCCCAGAGAAGAAAAAGCTAACAGGATTTGTGACAGTCTAACTGCTGTCTTCATTATCTAGGAGGGATTACAGGACCAGACACTGCTCAGAGGTGCAAAACAGAAGGATGAATGGCAACAAGTACTGCCCCTTGTGGCAAGGGGAATTCCAACTAAACAACCAAAAATAGTGTACTGTGTTGTACAGCTGTTTGTGAATGTCTGAAGAAAAAAACTGTATCCACAGTGTAGCTTATACTATTTGTTCTCTTGCTTACGAAAAATAGATGGAACGGAGAAAAGATGCTGCTTAAAAGGATTAGGTAGTAGTATAATTTTCCTAGTCCTATGTTCAGTTCGAAAGACAGTTTCTTAATGTGGAGACTTTCTTAGGTGATGTCACACGTATTTCAGTGATTTAACAGTACAAGAAGTATTTTCTCTTCTAAGATAATAGAAAGAACATCCACTATGTATTCTGAACCCAAGATGAGTACTTCTTAACAGTAGTTTCTAAACTGAAGTTAGTTAACTAAATCATAAGTAGCAGTACCAATATGGGTAAACATAGTCTTTAATAACATAAAAATATTATTTAAAAGACAGAAAAATTAAGCTAAAATGTCTGTAACGCCTATGGTACAGCAGTGACCTATCATTGAGATATGCAACATAAAAAAAATATTTTGAAAAACATTATTATAGGAAAAAAGAGTAAATTATAAATATTTTTAACTTGTAGAAAAATGTAGAAACATTTTTTGAATGTTTTGAAAGTTCACTTCTCACAGATATAGCTTTAGACTTCAAAGTGGAAATGTGATCTTACTTTTTAAGCTCATTTTTCCAAATTCAGTAGAGTATGATATAGAAATTGGGTAACAGAAGATAACAGCAAAATGAAATGGCAAAGAAAAGTCAGAGAGTAGTGAATGGCATTCTGATAGAGGAGAAGAGGAAAATAGGTATCCGATTGGAAGAGGGGACATAGATAACAGAAATATTAAAGATGTAAGGACATGGTTTTTCACTGATCAGTTGGTCAAACAATACACAGTGCAGGATTTGAAGACTATAGAGGATTTTTTCTATCTAAATATTTTCTAGAAAAGAACTACTGAGGAAAGAAATATCTTCAACGGGTATATCTGATGCATTAATTGCAGCTTTTTTGATAAGGAAGATAAAATTATATAAGTAAACTATAAGTAAGTGCCTTATTTAAAGTAAAAATTCTTTGATCCCTAAGACAGGGATCACATTTCACAGGATTTAGGAAACACGAAAAATCTGGAAAAAATTCTTGAAGTAAAATTGAAGGAGGAAAATTGGACTACTAGATTGCAGGAAGATAGTCTCAATTAAATTCAGAGTTGATAAAGAAATTTGTGAAGTAAGTCTCAGGAAAAAGCGGATTAAGAAGACTTGGCATTTCTTTGAAGAATTGGTAACAAGGGCACAAGTGAAAACTATCCCACTAGTGGGAAAAGATCAGAACGGTACTAAGAGAACAATTTGACCATGAAATGGATACTGACCTCTAATTCCAGAACAAAGTATGCAGAAATTAAAAACTTGGTCAGATTCTAAAGGAGAAATAAAGCTAAAGGCTAACTATACAATGACAAAACTAGATAGGCTGTGGCAAAAGGATATATTCAACTACTGAGGAATAGTGAAATTTGCAAATGCAAATTATAACCCATGGAAATGGAAAAATAGTCCAGGAATACCATTTCTTCACCATCAACAGAGGAGAAATCTGTTAATAGATGATACCAAGAAACTCACAATGTTCAATGTCATTTTTCATGAGTTTACAGGAAAATAAAAACCAAAATCATGTGGCCAATGAAATTTCAGCTGCTAACTCACTAAATTAATAATACATGACAAGCAAAAAGAATATGTTGAGAAAAATCTATGTTTTAGGTTGCCAGAGTCTGAATACGTTGTTTCTAAATGCTAAAAGGATGATGGATTCTTAGGTCTCCTAATGCTTGTCTTTGAGCGCTTAGAACACTAGATTGTTCTGCAGAACAACTTCTTTCAACTTCATAATTTATATAGTTTATTTACATGTCAAATTTCCCTATTGCACTGCATTTTGAGATTGGTTCACTTAAAGGGGTAAGGATTTATAAAAATGGCTGGTAAAGAATTAAGATAATACTTATTTTCAAATAGGGGAGGAAAAACAAAGACTGAGGTAATTATAGATTGGGTGTTCAGTTTAATTCCTAGAAAATAGACAAGGACAATCTAAGACGCACCTACAAGAAAATAATTTAGATCCATAAAAACTAATACGGACTCTTAAAGAGCAGCTTGTATTGAAAAACTGACCTTATTTTCTTCCTTAAGAGTGTACCAGAGCTGTGCAAAAAAGAAAAATTGCTTAAGTGAGGATTTTGCCCATCACACTCCCATATGACACTCTCATAAGTAAACTAGGAAAGCTTCAAGCAGTAATAAGCACTACAGAAAAACTAATCTCAAATATACAACTGGTTGGAAAACTTCGAAGGATTAATGCTTTACAGTGAAAATGAAAGTGTAAAGAATTGACTTGATCAGAGTTCACCTCTGGTTTCATTACCACTAATATTTTCATTAATAAACTGACAGAACAGAGTATGTTCATTATACTTAGAGAATACATCAAGCTGCTATTGAGAAGAATAGGGAGACTAAATGCCTGAACAAGAATCCAAAGCACTTTTAAACTGGAAATGAGCTGAAAGTCTAGAATAGAACAAGTGGAAAATTGTACATTTAAACTGGAATAGTCAACTATGTAGAGATAGATAAACAGAAGTAGATAAACCATTAGTCTTCAGAACAAAATCTGAGTATGATTGATTCCAATCCAAACATAAATATAAATTTTTATGCTTTTTCCAGTAAAAGATGTACATCTTACTTTCCCTTTAATCAGGAGAATAATGTGCAAATCATATTCTAATTAGCTTTGATAAAGCTTCAGTGAACTTTTTACCGAGATTCTGATGCTGCAAAAAGGTGTAAACTAAATGATAATACCATAGGACTGGCCATAAGACTGTTTGGAAAGAGGTGATGTATAAGAAAATATTATGGGAAATTGTTTAGCTGTTAAGAACAGAAGCTTCAAAGGTGATATGGTAACCTTCTTTAAATATGCAAAAGATAACCGCAAAGAGACAGAAAACAAATTCCTGACCAGATGAAAGATGAAACAAGTAATAATCAGGCAAGTCATATATTAAAATTACCAATATTATGGATAGTGAAGGATCAAAAAAATTTGCTTGACAGGGGCACAAAGTCTGCATCATTGGAAGTCTAAAACAAGTATCTGTCAGGAATGATGTTTATATCATAACCTGAACATAAATACAAAATGTTATGCTATTTCCATTTTGTATACATGCAGTGATGCTGCAGGTGGAAATACTGACTTGATAACCATTAGTAGATCCTTCTGACCACATTTTTGGTTATACTGAGACATACCATTGTAATGACAAGAAATAAAAGAGCCAAGGGAAGCTTTTATTGCCATTTGTCTGCAAATACTTGCACATTTTTAAGGAAACATCATTCTGTGAAATATTAGTTTATAATACTAAAAGCATATGATGCTTAAAATCAGTAGCAAGGATTTTTTAAAAAACCTGTCAACATCTTCTGCCTGTAGGACAGAAAAAACAAAAATGTGCAAGTCCACACAGTTTGAACTTACTCCTACACAAGGTTTCATAACAGATTCTGAAAGGATGCTCAATGAAGGATGTGGTGATAAGAGAAGAACTGGCTAAAATGCAGCTAAGTTCAGTTGCAGGTAGATTGTGTAAGACCAATTCAAATGAATTCAGATTTATTAAACCTTATATATCTGTAGTATACCTGTGAAAATATCTGACATGGTGATCCAGAAGAACATATTATTTCAGATGAAGTAGGTATACAAGAAATGTAAAATGGGTACAGTTTGCTCTCCATTCTGTTGATTAAACCACCATAGGAATTATCAGCCTTTGAATTTTCCCCCACCAATGCATGGATGGCTGAATAGTAAAAGAAATTAAGTGCTGAAGTGTTTCTCAGATATAGCACATAATATATAGTAAACTTGGTTTGGAACATGTTTTCTCACAAAAATTTTGTTTTGTGAAAACTGGCTGGCCATGGTTCAGTCTATTCTTACATCTATGAAATGAAAAAAACTGCCAATGAGCCACACTGAAGTCAGAGTTCCTAAGGTTCATCATAGTGAAAAAACAGTGCAGGGCAACCTGAAACACTGGTGAAAGAAAACTCCAGATGACAGAGGTAATGTTTGGAGACTGGTGATATGAGCCAAATGTGCTTGGTGATATGAGCTGGAGATTACAAAGATAAATCACAACAAATTGAACACCATGAGAATGTGATAAAGGTACGCCAAGGTGCAGATTATGATAAACCAGAGTTTAAAGAGGTAAAATAAATGATTTTGTGTTCTGGTAACTCCACATGTTGAAGTGTTAGTTTTCAGGAAGGTGGTCTATATGCAGTCTTCCCACCAGTAAGTGATGTTAGACCCGGTTAAAGTGTATTCTGGAGTATCACTTACTGGAAGCTGAGGGGACAGGGTGAAAGGAGATGCTTTTGCTTTCTAAGTCCTATGTCCTTGGCTACAGGGGGCTGCTGCCAGCCAATCATAATTTGTTTATCTTCCAGAAACACTTTCTGCAGGCTTGTGTGCTTCTTCATGGAGAGGGTATTGGGGGAAAAAAACACGTTTCCTAGTTTCTAAGATATAGGTCCTCAAGTTCCCAGAAATTTAAGTCTTTTAAGTTACAAACTAATTGCTCCATATCACCAAGGTAGAAAGCATATCAAGTGGCCTGCGTTCAGCTGCAGCAGTCATTTTTCTCCTACTTAGTAGCTGTTGCAGTGCTGTGTTTTTGACTTTAGCCTGAGAACAATGCTGATAACATACCAATGTTTTTAGTTGTTGCTAAGTAAAGTTTGCTTCTATCAAGGACTTTTCAGTCTTATGCTCTGCCAGTAAGGAGGAGCACAGGAAGCTGGGAGGAAGCAGAGACAGGACACCTGACCCAAACTAGCCAAAGGGGTATTCTATACCACAGCACATCATGCCCAGTATATAAAGTGGGGGGAATTACCCAAAATGGTTAGATCACTGCTCAGATCAGGCTGGGTATCTGTCAGCAGGAGGTGAGTGGTTGTATTCTCTTCCCTTGTTATTTCCCTTATCATTATTATTATTGATGGTAGCAGTAGTGGTTTTGTGTTACACCTTAGTTACTGGACTGTTCTTATCTCAACCCATGGGAGATACATTCTTTTGATTCTCCTCCCCATCCCTCTGGGAGCAGGGGTGGGGGAGTGAAAAAGGGGGGGAGTGAGCATGCATCTACATGTTTCTGAGTTACCAGCTGAGCTTAAAGCACGACACCAAGGAAGCAGGTAACTCAGAGGCTACAGATTCTCAGCTCCTGTTTCTCAGCATGTCATCTAGGAACAGCTGATTTGACCATTGCAAATCCATTGGGATGGCTGTGTCATCCGCATGTGACTTCCATGGGAAACTAATGCTTGCAAAGTAAAATATTCTGATATTTTATTCCTTCTAAAATAAAATAAAATAAAAATAAATAAATAAAAAACCAAACAACAAACCCAGTAATAACAAAAAGTTGCATCTAGGCTTTTTTATCATAATTCAGAATGCTCTTACCTAAGGGAGACTCTTTGCAGAACGTACATTTATTGTCCCAGACAGAGTGAAATGATTCCACCTCTCCCATTCAGTATCCTTACTTGTCAGAGGCTCAGAAAGAAACTGTGAGGGACCTGAATGTAAGGGGTTTCCGTGCTGGCTGGGGACTGGCAGCTGGCACAGAGATGGAGCTTGAATACTCTCCCCAGGTCTGCTAATAGTTTCTTTGGCTGAGACAAAGAAACCATATTGTAACTCAGGTAAGGACACACCAGAAAATTTACACAGGCTGGAGCACTTGGCTGGGAAAAAGAAACAAAGCTATTGCTGCGAATCCACGCTTCTCAGAGAAAACAGTGGGGGAAGAAACCTTCTTTAGGACCGTAGGGTGAAGCCTTTTTTAGAAATACACTATGTAATAATGCATTTCATTTCCAAGAGCTGTAGGCAGAATGAGGTAGATATCATGCCTATTAGCTGGGCATACCTAATGGGAATAGTTCTGGAGATTTTCCCTTGGCTGTTTCTGTATGTGATTGAACATAAAGCATAGTTCAGCTGTGTTGTTGTTTGCTTTTTTTTTTTTTTTTTTTTTTTTTGTTGGGTGGGGGTTTTTTTGGTAAGAAAAGGATCTTGCAAAAGCCAATCAAAAGTTTAGCACTAACATACTGTCAAGTGGAATATAAATCCCTTAATCTGCACTTCAAATTACATACTTTACCACATTTTGCAGAATAAGGCAAATAAAAAAATTCTTGTTTACAAATTTGGAATCAGGCTCGTGTACAGTGTATATTAAATCAAGTGCATCTTGTACAGGCTGCAAGTAAGCAAGTTGCGACACATTCCCCCAAACAGAGATTAGAGAAAAGAAAAACTAAAGAGAAAATGAAGTCTGGAATCTAATCACACCACTATTCAGCTCATTTCCACTTTCTTTGATATTAGAGTGCTAGAAGCAAGCCTTGACAAGCTACCTGAGCACTATTGCTGAACCTATTTTATGCCTTTCTTTTGGTTAATCTTGCTCTTTGCAGTAGTAACTGAATTTGTCACATTTGGACTTTGAAATCTACTGCAATATTTGAGCAATATCACCGGTTTCTGTTGCCACTCCAGGGGCACCAATAATGTAAAACTTTTGTTTTGGTGAAAGAATGCAACATAAATGAATGGTTTATGGAGTACAGAACAACTCCGTCATCCTTTTCTACCCTATATTCCCCATGCTGAGATTGTGACCAGTTATCCAAAGTTGTTTTAAAGTCTGGATCTGTTTTGTGTCTAGAAACCCAAATAAATTGTTTTCTCAGGAGTGGGTGAGCCTGTATGTCCTCTGGAGCCTGTTCAGCTGCTCAGACATGAACACAGGCCCTGCTGGGGCTGTCTTTGCGCTACTTTGCTGCCTGGGCACCATACTAAGCAACTGTTTCAAAACAGCCTTTGATTCCTAACCTCTGCATACATTGCTGCTGCCTGTAATTCCTAGATAGCTCCGTTTTCAAGTTTCCTTTTCCTTGGTCTTCTCCATCAATAGTTTCAACTCTTTATTTCACAGATATCTCTTTGCCTTATTCTGGGATGCCTTTTCTTCTTTGACCACCTCATTTACCAGTTTGTTAGACTTCAACCTCACTTAATACTCATCTATTTTTTAAGAGCCAGTTAATCAATCTAATTTCTAAGAGCATTTTTGAACAAAATAGGAAATAAGCAAGCTGAAGCCATGATCTCCTTTTTTCTCCCTTGTTCTGTTTTTAAGTTCATTTGTTTATACAATATTATACCAGTTTTGATTTTTGCACTCTTCTGCGCAGCAAATACCTTTCCAGAAAAAGCCTGACCTACTATGGGTCAATCAACAAACAGAAGCTATAGGAAGAATATTCCAGAAAACCAAGCTGTTCTAATGCAGGTATATTCTTCAGCCCAGTTCCTGGTCACTGCTGTGACCCCCTAGGGTGTGAGGCACACCTAGCAGAATGCATTAAGACTCACTCTCTTGAAAATGATCTGATTATCAGGACAGACAAAAACCCCTGTACTTCACAATTAATAAAAAAAAAAAAAAAAACCAAACAAAAAAACCAACCAAAAAAAACCCCAAAAAACCAACCACCACAAATTAGGTTTCAACTGTCATATGTCTCAGAAAGTAAAGTGCTGAAACAACTAAAAGACATTGTTTTTCTATTTGCTAAAATGGACATTAAAAGCAGGGATGGAAAACTATAATCAGACCCTATCATTAAAAAACCCACCATTTCCATGAAAACTTTAATTCAATTTCCTACTCTATGATCCAAAAAATCTTCTATGTACAATTATGTTTTATTTGTTACAAAGTCTGAATGACATACATTATAAAAAAAATAGAATTCAACAGGTATTTCTTAAAATAATGCTTATATTAGAATGACTTCGTGCTATGACATCAACTTCAGAAAAAAAACCATGCAATAATTTAATTTTAAAACAGAAATGTTCAGGAGCTGAGGTTAATAAAGAGCAAGTATTATGTATGAGCATTTTCCATTCGTACTTAATATTCATGATCATTATGGGTAGAAAGTATTGTAAAACATTTTAATTTTTTAGATATTCAAATTCATAATAAGCTGTATAAAATGCATCACCTTATGCCACTAATACTCTAATTCCCATTGACACAGTAGACCTTTCCAATCATATCCATTTTTAAATACTCAGACAAAGGTGATAGATTTATGCAGGTCAGTCTGTCACATGTGCCTGGAATAATAAACTGCTATCATCTGCTTTTGTGGATTAAGAAAGATGGAAAAACTGTATGCTAAAGACTAGGCAAGTGTTTTTGGTACATCTGTTAACCTCATAAATTCCTCCATCTTTTCTGCTTTTTAAAATTATATAGGAAAGTATATTTTAAAAGGTCTGAAGACCCATCTTTTCCTGCTACCTGTCTTTGGATTTAAAAGCCAACAGTTTATAATATTTCAATTCCATATCATCACACAAAATTGTATTGATCCTTCACAAGTTCCTAATGTAAGTTTTTCCCTTCTAAACTGCTGGTCTAGTTGGAGACTTCTCATCCTACCGTTCAAATATGACAGATCTGAGGGAAAAAAAAAAAAAAAAAAGAAAACTAAATTCCTAGTTTCTTGCCTGTATAACTGTGTAGACATCATGACAAGTATACTGCTGTTGACTTAATATCTGTAGAAGCTATAGTGAGATCTCTGTGTTTTCTATTTTCTTCTGAGTGATATTTAGGCTCCTGAAAGAAAAAGCACAAGCATTCTTCAAGACTCTTCTTCAAAATTCTGTGTCTCAGAGGAACTAATACTAAAGACTTGCAATAGCCTTTCTTTCTCGTACAAACTTACATTTAGGAAACAACAATGCACTACATATTTTGCCCTGGATTGTTTGACAGGACAGTGTTCATGCTGTTATGCAGGAACAGAAAATATTAAGAGTTGGTTTTAAAAGTATCTTGGCAGCAACTTTTTCACTAGCAGTGATGACTTTTAAGTAAAATTTGAAAGCGTATTTTTGTTTTTCAGATGTCATTGTTACTTTATCACTAGCTTGCCAGTGACTTTTTTTTTATTTAGTATTTTATATGTTGGAAACAAGGTAAGTGCAACTTCCATGTTCTTGAGGTGGTAAATTCCAGTTTATAACATGCAGGTCTATCTTTCCAGAAAGGTCCTCAGCCAGTGCTAATTGTATTCTCTCGCAGTGTTCCCTGAAAAGGTACTCAAGTAGAACTCTAATAATGGTTCCATGCTACACACAACATTAGCTAAATATTTTCAAAGTGAATTAGAAACAAGGTGATTCCAAAATAGGGAAGTTATCAAAAGCTTCAAAATGTTCAGAACCACCTTTCTGTCCCCTGAATCGTCTTCAAAGAGTTTCATTTTTACTCATAGGATGACTTCAGAGTAGAGCAGGAGGAATACCTACACGAGCAGGAAGATCAGGATTTGGCCTTATATTGAACTCCCTTCCTGAAAAGCTAACTACAGGCTTTTACTGCAACACTGATAATGAACTTAATAAAAACTAGCAACTGTACATGCAAATTTTTAACAAAGAGCTTACCTTGAATGAGTCTGGTTGTCAAAATACATGAATAAATGGGTACAATAGTAGGAAAGGTTTTGTGAGTACGAACGTAAAAACAATGAAAGATATAAAAGTAGCCTGTGTGATACCTGAAGGCTGTGACTAAGTTTTAACTCAGAGGCTCATAATCAAAGTATTTCAATGCCAGGCTAAAGTTACATGCAGGTATGGGTCACGCTGCTTAAAATCTGAGCTGATGGCACTGCCAGCTTGTGATGTAGATGGGAATAATGACTCTCCTGTCCTAGCCAAGGCTCTCCCACCACAGAAAAATCTATTTGTCTTGTGGTGATATCATATGATCATCACCAGGCAGGCAGGGTCCTTCCTAAAGCATCTTATGTCATGCAAAGCCAAAGAAAATGGCCTTTGCAGGCTGACATACTGTTGTCCATGACGATGAATGGAGAGTGGATCAGGGATCACCGGTTACTTCAGTCCATTCCTTGACATGGGCAATTTATGATTGTATTGACATAGCCTGGCAGTTAATTTAAGCTCCTGCAAGTGGAATGTCACTTTTCAGTTTAACTCCTGATTTTAACTGTAGTTTAGTATCTCAGGATAGCCAGGGTGAGAGACATGTATCACATTCTTGGAAGTAAATCTGATTTAAATAATTGACCCGAGTAGTCATGGTCTATGTTACTACAGTAGGCAAAACAATAATATAAACTTAGAAGTTGAAAAACTGAATAACATATTCAACTTTTTGTGCATATCAATCATTAATGCCACCTGAGGAACAATAAATTGAATTTGATCATAATGTCTGGTTTTAACAGGGGAAGTTAGTCTTCTGTTGATATCCTTGAAATATCCAGCTACAGTATTGATTTTATATTCCTTAAATATTCCAGTGAAAACTACTTATGTAATCCTGCAAGCAGAAGGAAGAAGGATAGATGATATATTCTGTTTATAACACACTAAGTAGGCAGATATATCTAAAGTAGATTCCACTTCAAAGTAAGACTTTGTGGTACCAGTTAAAAGCATATGCCATACTGCCTTGAGATCCTGTTGCCAAATGCTGATGAATGTTTATGATCATAAACAAAATATGTAAAGTAGCACTGAAAATAATCTTTCAAATGAAAAGTGTTAAAATATATACTGTGCAGAATGTCTACCAGGGTTTCTGCAATGCAGGCTCTCAGGTATATATTTCTATGGGGGATTATGGAGTACAGCGACAGATTTCAGAGCTGCCTCGAGTACTGAGGTCCTGTGAAGACTAATACCAACAGTAGATGCCAAATCAAGTTACAGTAAAAGATATTAACAGATACAGTGGAGTTTGATAGCAAGGCTATGATTGCACCATGGTAAGTGAATTGATTTGGAATCAGAAACTCCCAGCTAAATTGGGGTTCAGGCGTGCTTTGCAATGCCCATTGCCACCTTTATTCCTCATTAGTCAAACTGCTGTTGACTCTGCAGCTTCCTTCCTGCTCCTATTGAAGGTGGGAGCCACAGGGAACTGAGGTTACTCAAGGCATATGATTGCAGAGCATGTCTGATCTTGGCACATGTATGGAATAGCAATTTGGCATGTACTGAAACTAGGAGCTGGGAATGTGCTGCAGTTCCACAGTTTAGATGTCTAAAATAAGGCTGTCATCAAACCACTGACTTTCCCAGGAATGGAAAGTTTGTTAATGTATCATAGATGCTGCATCTTAACTACAAATCATTGGATTTGATGCAGGGATTATTAGCAGCAATCTGATGTTCTCTGTTATACTGTTTTGAATAATGATGACAGCATTATTGCAATATTTTTGTTTGTTTACTAAACTCTCAAACTAATATTCTAAGACCAAAAATGTTTATCAGAGCACCTAGTCTAATGCATTGCATAACATGGATCATTAAATTTCAGAATCTTTCTCCTTCATTGAGACCAATATCTAGTATTTTTGGAAGGGCTAAGAATCTGAGTCTGAAGACAGTCAGAATAAGGAAATCCATCTCACTTGTTTTGGTGGTTATTTATATTCAATTGTAAGAGCAGCAATGCTCTCCATTTTTGAAGTGTTTCATTAAACTTTCAACCATCTTTGGTGTTGTCTTTAAACACTAAAGAATTAATGTCTTATCTAGTAAAGCTAAGTATATGGTATGATCAAGTCAACTTATGGTCTTAATTTTAGTATTCTAAATAGAGCTCATAAAGTTAATTTTTCTTCAGCCCTTTAAAATTTCATAGAACTCTTTCATGCACCATTTCCATTTCGTTAACTCCAATTCTAGCTTTTTGAAGTACATATATACCAGAAGTGGTCTCTGTTTTCGTACGGCTTTGAACAATGCTGAATTCAGAGATGATTCTTTTATCACATCCATTTTTAAATCAATATCGCTCCTTTCTTTTGTTGTTGTTGTTCTTCTGTCACTGCCAGCCACTACTAGTTCAGTTCAAATGTGATTTCCCACTTTTTAGAAGTCAACTGACTAGTTCTTAATCCATTTGTCTGAATTTTACTGGTCATGTACTGTGATTTTTTTATTGAATATGTTATAGAGCAGTAAACTAAATGTACTAAACAGAATGAAATCGATGTAAAAAATACTCTCATCCTTTTATGTCCTTTATTAACGTATTTCTGTGTCAGCTTCTCAGTTATTTCTTGTGAAATCACTACCATACTAACCAATTTATAATCAAACATATGAGCCAACTTTAAATGTTGGCAATGGGAAGAGAATTTCCAGTCTATTAAGAATTGTGGCAGCACTTCTTTACCCTTGCTCCCTTGCTCCTTTCCTCTCTTCTTCCATCCTTTTAAGCCTTCCTAGTTCAGAACAGAATTAAAACATGCGTTGAAAAGAAATGTTTCATAATTGCTGATTTTCAAAATCTCAAAGATACCATGTAAAACAAAGACACTAAATAAGAACTTCAAACACATTCATACATCCCAGAAAGCATTCTGGTTTTGATGAATCACATTGAGTGATTCGATGATGAGTAATTCCTCATCTTTTCCAGATGAAAGCGTAAATTCTCACTTTTTTTAAAACATACTGAAGTACTCACTGAACTCATTTTATTTTTCATCATTATTATGAATTTTATCACATCCATCTTATAGTAAGGCTATGTCAGTTGGGGGATTTATTATATCTGTAATAAGCTTGAACTCATGGGTCCTACAAAAAAATTTACTCCTAATGCCTTTGTTTCCTTTTCAATTTTCCAAATCCATTTTGTTCTTATTTATACTGTGTTTCTGCTGTTTCATCTCAACACTTCACATTCTATGTACCTACTTTGCTGTTACTGCTCTCTTTTTCCTTTCACTAAGTTGCTGTTAAACCCAACAATAGTTTGTTCCAAACTATTTTCTACAATTTTTTTTCTCCTGCTGCTTCTTACTCGTTATAGATTTTCTTTGGTATTCATGAGAAGACCTAACAAAACAAGTTGTTTCTATACAAATTGTTCTCTTTACTGTTGACTTGAAGAAATGTATGTAGAAATTGTTATGTGTTTTTAAAGAATTGGAAGTTGAAAAAGACCTAGAGGATTAAAGAGGACAAAACCAGAAATAGCAGGTTACCTCATGATAATTACAACACAATCTAGTCTTAGTCTGCACATACAGACACTGCCTCTCATCAATGTGTGGTTACTTTCCCAAACCTCTGTAAGCCTCCTAATTTGGATATTAAAAGCATAAAGAGTAGAAATTTTATTTTTCCAACAATTGTGTCAATCAATCAGGAAATACAGGGGTTTAATAGATCCTGGGCCTTCAATACACAGAAAGTAGCCAAGTATTGTGATGCATTTAAAATATATTATATCGATTATATCCATTAATGATAATAGTAAGTTATCCAAAACCTGTACATTCAAATTTGCAACAGTCTTTTAAGGATCCTTGCAGCATATCTATGTAATCTGATTGGCAACATTTAACTGATATATTAGGTGAACGAACATACACCTAGTGTTCATCAGTTTAAAAAGCATTATACATGCTTTTTCCTTGTCAAATTGATGTGTGTTACCTAGGTTTTCCTGTGATTATCTATATGCAGCTCTGGACTAATATTATAATTTCAAGTGCTATACACTTGATTAAGTGAACATTGGTATTGCCGAATGTATGTGTTCACTTATATTACTTTATTTAATCTATCATCTTAAAGTTGGTCACTCTGAATCACTGATAACATTTTTCTACATCCCTGGTAGTTCATATGAATTATGAAAGTACAAATGTGATTTCTGAGTATCACTGTCAGCATTAAAAAAAGCTTTATTCATTCAAAAACTTTGCAGTTTTTCTTAGGTTATACAGCTCTCTTCAATATTATTTTCCTCTCTCATCTGTTTTCCTGCTTCTTTTGAAGACTAGAGTAATTTGGATTTTTTTAGTTGGTAGAGGAAGTATTTTGAGACTATCCTTGGAAAAAGCACTGAATTAAATATGAATGCTTACTGGGGCAGACTGAACTAAATAGATGAGTGGCTAGGAGGAAAGTCTGCAAATAAAATTATTTACTGTGTTTTTCACTGTATATAATTATTTCATTCATTTAAGTGCTGTGTATTTTCACTGCAATGATTTACAAGCCTCAGATACTCCTAGAATATTCAGGAGTTTGTGCTTTCCTGTATCATGAAGCATATATGACCTTATATTTTCACTATAAATTATTTTCTGGCCAGTATCTCAACAAGTATTATGATTAATCATTGATTACTCTCAAAAGCATACATAGTGTAGAAAAATACATACATTTTTATAAAAATATGCTTTAATTCTCCTATACTTTATGCAAAGCTGAAACCAGCAAAAGTTAACTTTAGCACATTTATTTCTCTTCTGCCATGGTTTGGTTGCACAGCTGCAAGGCGCCAAATCTGTCAAGACAGCAGTAAAGATTTTCTTCCCATGAAGTAATGTCTACTGGTGTCTGCTAACAGATTCTAGTCCAAACACAGGATACAAATAACTGATATTAAGCTTCTCTAAGCTCCAAGACACCCACTACTAAGTATTTTCCACAATTACAAAGTGGCCACTGCTATTTCATGTCAGTGTTGTTGGAAGATCACTAGGCATTATGGCACAGAAGTGGTCAGTAGGTGTATATGGGACTGAGGGAGGAAAACACAAAGACAAGGGAAGCTCTTTGGAACACAGTTTCACCACTGAGAAGCCTCAATAATCTTTAAGTGGAGACAGTAAATTTTAAGATCTGAGCTGGAGTTATTACGGCACTACGATCCGTCTGTAGGACCAGGTCACTGAAGATCATTCACTCCTTACTCTTCCTCCCTGCTGCAGGAAGTGTGATAGGTATAGGCACACTACCCAAAGAGCCCTTAGGTACCCAGGTTTCTCAGCCATGTGATCACAGCCTGGTCAGATCCTGTTGTTAGGAAGCTTTAACCTTCTAGCTCCCTCTGTCAAGTGGTCTTTAATATTGACCATATTCTCAATTAAAGATTTAAAAAACTTTTTTTTCCCTGAAGGTAAAATGCTGAATTGACTGACCAACAATATGAACTACAAAATGAATTTTCCACCTGTGTATATTTCTTTCAAACAGGTAATAAAGTAGCACCACCATGTCAGTGAAATAACCCATCTTTTTTTCTTAAAAATAATTTTGTCGTTTAGAAGTTAGAGCTACATAAAAATTTGGACTAATGTCAGTGCCATTAGAATAGTATCAGTGGAAATAACAACTGTTCTGCTATTTACAGTTTTTAAAATTATTTTCTCATTCTTCATAACAATGTTCTGGAAAAAAGCAGTTGTTATTCCAAACTCCGTCAATCATCTACCAAGTCAAACCAATTGTTGCAAAACAAAACAATAAAAAGCGAAACATGGAAACAAAACATGGAAATTTTAAACATATACCTTTGCAAATCAATGTTAAAAAACCCCACAAAGAATATTGTCAAGTTTTGCCTATAAAGTAGATCTTGTGAAATGCTGAGCGAAAAGCTGTTAGGACTTCTGCTGTAAGTCACCTTTAAGGCACTGTTTTACCCCTAATCTAGCAAAAAAAATGTATAAGCTCCTAGTCCTTGTGTAAATATGCAAATGGACCTTTTCCTACTGCTTCTTTTTACTTGGATCCTTGTAGTTAATGAGTTTTGTCAAAGTCTTCTGTGAGTGAAAGGCTCAAAACAACACTGAAGACTTTTTTTCAAGCACTAACCCAGAAAATGGGCAAATATTTTTGGTCATCATCAGTAGAAAAACACCTATAAAGTCAGACCTAAAAACCAGTACATTAGCAAATTATCATATTGAGGGCAGAGACCATATTAGGCTCAGCTGGAGAGGACAGGTAGTAGATATGTCTACTGGACACTGCTACAGTCATTTGGTCAGCAAGAGCTACCATTAAACTTTAATTTTGTTTCACAAAGTAGCTGTGGAAGAAAGGAAAATGACAGAGAGGAATAACAGTGACTATAATAAGTTAATTAAATGTTTGTGCAAGCAACATCCTTCCCCTTCCAGCCCCACATCCAGCCTGGCAGAGCAGACCTGCCTGACTCCCATCTGAAGGGTAGACGCTGCTTTAATTTCTGTATCTGTTTTCCGATATACTGCTGAGCTAGAAATTCTCTTCAAATATAGTTGCTCCTAAATTGGAGTCTCCATGGCAACCTTCACAGAGGTGTGCATTGGAGCCAGCTGCCAGAAGATGGGAAAACATGAACCAGCAGTGTGCGCTCACAGCCCAGAAAGCCAACCGTATCCTGGGCTGCATTAAAAGGAGCGTGACCAGCAGGTCGAAGGAGGTGATCCTGCCCCTCTACTCTGCTATCATGAGACCTCACTTGCAGTATTGTGTACAGTTCTGGTGTCCTCAACATAAAAAGGATATGGAACTGGTGGAATAAGTCCAGAGGAGGACCACGAGGATGATCAAAGCACTGGAGCACCTCCCGTATGAAGACAGGCTGAAAAGTTGGGGCTGTTCAACCTGGAGAAGAGAAGGCTGCATGGAGACCTCATAGAAGCGTTCCAGTATCTGAACAGGACCTCAAGGATACTGGAGAGGGGCTCTTCATCAGGGACTCTAGTGATAGGACAAGAGGTAACGGGTTAAAACTTAAACAGGGAAAGTTCAGGTTAGATATAAGGAAGAAGTTCTTTACTATGAGGGTGGTGAGGCACGGGAACAGGTTTCCCAAAGAAGTGATAAATGCTCCATCTCTGGCAGTGTTCAAGGCCAGGTTGGACAGAGCCTTGGGTAACATGGTCTAGGTTGAGGTGTCCCTGCCCATGGCAGAGGGGTTGGAACTAGATGATCTTAAGGTCCTTTCCAACCCTAACCATTCTATGATTCTAAGACAGACATATAATACAAACTATTTTTACCTTTTACTTTTTCTACCCTGAGATTGTCAGACTGACAGAATGTAAATAATAACGTAAAACTTTAGTGGGACTGAATAAAAGTGGATGGTACCGCAAAGCTACTTAAAGTAACTTTCAAAGGTGAGAAGTAAAGCTGTATAAATCACTTACATTTATCCTTGTTGTTCCTAGCGCTTAAAAGGATGTGAAGCTGAGAAAGTAAGGTGATCAGCGATGTGTCAGAACCCCACTCCCCAGAACGATTCTGCTAGACAGTTGTGTTTTTCGGGAAGACTGCATATGCATGCAAAATCCACTCTGGTATTTTATCATTCAGGAGACTCAGGTTACAATGCTAATATACAACAGCTGTATCACAACAGCTCTATCTCAACAGCCATCCATGGAGACACATCTGTGATTCCTCCTCATGTCTAGGATAACAAAAAAATAGTTCAAGAAAAAACTCTTCAGAAGAAGTGAATCTTCTTGCTTTAGCTCACCCTGTTTCCTCTGTTTATTTTCAGAATCAATTTTCACATCTCGATATACATTCATGTCATACAACAGGTGAAGGCATAATTTCTTCTGTGCTTTAGAAAAACAAAACAAAACAAAACAAGTAGAAAGCTGGCACTAAGTCTCTGCAGCTGAGCTTAAGCATGGAATCTGGGGAATACCAGTGCCAGCACAGCATGGCTAGTTTAGGGTTTGCCTGACTGATCAAAGCTTACTGGGGCTTTACCCTTCTATCACACCATTAAAAAAAAATCTTTTCAATTTCTCCTGATTGGGTTTCTTTGAATTCATGAGCACTTCTTGTGCAGCAATGATATTTTGTAAAAAAATAAAATAAAATGTGAATTTCAGAATCTACATCATAGAAAGTTGCAATCTTTATCTACAACCCCACAGGCAATGCCACATGGCTTAATTTAAATTTTGTCAAGTAGAAAGATGTATAGGTACAGTGGTTGTCACTGGGCTTTTTACTCTTGATAATGCACTACATGAAGTTGAAAGCAATTCTGAGAGAGAGAATTCAGGCAGAAAATAAGTAGGCATTAACACTGGCCTGAAGTTTATGTGAAATTCAAACTGAAGTGCACAACCTCATCTTCTGCAAATATTCTGTATCTTCAGCAGAACTTCAGAATGGTGTAGGCAAATTAGTAGACCACACCAGAAATTAGAATTTCTGACTCACCAGAAATTCTGACATTTCAGTTTACTTCGTTTTCAAATTCAGCTAATAAAGACAGAAAGCAGATGTACTGGAAGTGAAGCAAACATGAATCCTGAAAATAGCTGGAAATAATTCTAACCAACTTACAAATAAGCTCAAAAAAGTAAACACCTACAAAATCAATGTGAGCAAAATTGATGCTTAATAAATCCGAATTTACGTTAGAAAGTATTTAGCATGTTGTGCTTCATGTTCTTGAGTAAAAAGTGTTCAACATTAAATTTTTTTACAAAAATGGAAAAAGAGGTTTACAAGATTATTCTTAATTAAAACTGTATTTGGTCAATAGCCACAGTTAAAAACAGTAGGAAACTTTGGAATTGTGTTTGCTAATATTTTTATTAATAAAATATTTTCACTTGCTACATTTTTTTCACTTAGAAACTTACTGTTAAAAACTAAAAAAAAACAAATGTAAGAAAGATAAAATAATTAAAATGAAATATTTCACTTTGTTTGCAAAATACACTTCTGGCAGAACCAGGAGGATGATATTCCCCCCCCCCCCCAATTTTTGAAATTAAAAAATAAAGAGCTGCATCAAAACCAATCTTTTTCTGTTATTTCTAACTGAATTTTTTCTTACAAGCTTTTCTGTTTAACTGTTAAGCTGAAAGAATCCTCTATTCTCCATGTTTTCTTTGGTAACATTTTACAAGTAAAAGATCAGAGAATAACTGCAGGCACTTCTCCATCTCCTGAACAGCTTTGCAATCCTTTGTGGTATTGATCAGGAAGGGGTTTCTCATCCAAGCTAAATTTTGACAGCTGAGACTCCAAGCAGCAAGTCCCATGGCCAGCCAGGAAAGGAAGGGTGCCAGGGGTATTTCACAGCACTGTGCTGTCCATGCATTATGTGAGCAGCTATAGATCCTTGCTCTTTCAGGCAGGACTCATAGGTACCAAACCCCAAGCAGAGGGAAAACCCTTGGCACAGCACACAACACTGCCATGCTCTAGCACTTTACCCAGTCCAAAATTTTACACACCAAGCAGATATTAAAGCCACAGGCAGACTTTTTCCTGTAAATATATGATGTGCTGTGACAACAGTGAATGAAGGGCAGGGGAAAGAGGAATGGGAGCCCGAGACATTGCAGGCTGAAAGACTTGCACTAGCGATATGAACTGTAACAAATCTGCATGGTGCTCCAGTGATGTCCATTAAGATCATGAGATTCTATTACTTTTGTTTAGTTTCAAGTTGAATTTACTATGCTGCTAGCCTTCGCCTGCAAAGAACTACCAACTCTCCCGCATGCATCAGCTCAGCTGACCAGTGTAGGCAGCAGAGGCTATAGAGGAAAAGTGTTCTGCCACAGACAGAGCTTCAAGGAGTGAATATTTTCATCTGTTTATACTTTCATGCTCATACAGTCAAATCACAGCATAACTAAAATTACACCTGAATGGCAGAGTTTAAACACCCTGCTGGAACAGTGAAAGTAAAATCTACCTCCCTTGTGTTAACTTGGTGAAATCACAATAAACATCTTGTGTTGGGAGAAGGAAGCTTAGCAGGAGTTCTGTCAAAGTCAGAACTGTATGGAGAGCATCAGGCTGCCATTTTTTTTGTCTTTAGTAGTCTCCCCCACCGAATTTCAGCACATTAAATATTCTTTGTCTTATATCAAAAGCATTAGATCTTTGGATTTTCTTTCCAAAGGCTACAGCTTGTTCCTTCCTAAGCAGCAATCCTCAAAAAGTCTCAAGTGAGGCATTCCTTCTAGAAGCGATTTAATTTTATTTAACACTGAACAGAAGCAATTTATCATGCCTTTAGCTCTTAGCTTGCTCTGCAAGCATTCTTAGGCTGCCTCCCTACCCTCTCACTGTCAGTGTTTAAACCAAACTCAAGACTGATACACAGACAGCAATTTTGCCAACAGCTAGTCCCAGAACTCTGCACATTGGCATCTCTGTATCCACATTTTTACCTTCAGGGTAGATTACCAACGCAAAAGAAAGTACAGATATCCTCAATGAGTAATTTTTATTATCTTCACTTTAAACCTATTTCTTATTGCAGCACCTTGCTTGTAGGTAATATTTACCATCTTCTCCTACAACCATCTGTGGAGGTTTTCAATACAAATTGCATAGTTAGGGTAACTCAAACAATGCCATTTCCTGCCAATTGCAAGTAAAAAAGCAACAGCTTGTGCCGTAAGACCCCCTATTACATATCTGAATTGGAATTGATCTTCCCATTCTGTTTTGTTTTCAATGAGCAAAACACCAGTGTCTGGAGCACGCGGCTTCCACCTACCACTCTAAAGTAAACACCATCCTGTTCATGTAGAATAAATATGCTAGAATATGCTAGAAGCTTTTGAGAAATATTCTATCATACAAGGAAATGTAAACATTAAAATCTCACTATCTTTTGGTCTATGTGTTTACCTATGTATTTGTTTCACATTTTCCAGTATAGCCACAGAGGAATGAGCATGAACAGAAGCTCTAGCTTCTTCTGTGGAATATCTTGGTACATAGCCTTCCTCCAAATCCCTGCCTTGGGAAGGGTTGAAATTCATAGGAAGCACTCTGTTCACTTCACCTCTGAACATAGTTTACTGTATGTCTGACAGGGCACATCTACTTTTACTTAAAGTAAATCTTTATAGAGGAGCTTTAGGGACAGCGGGTGGGAAAGAATGTTCACACTACCTATAAAGGACTTGGCTTAATATTTTTTTCTTTATCATTATATTGGGAAATTTCATAAAAAGGTCATTATAATCAAAAGTACACAAATATATTCAGGGAAAAACATATCTAGGGAAAAATCTCCCTTTCAGAAATAAATGAAGCATCTTACGCTTATTAGGGAAATACTCTGTAGATCGATTTTACCTAGGTCTATAAGAGATAGATCCAAGTATGAGCTACAGAATATCACACTGCTATAAAGATTAAGTACAATCATGTTCAACATTAAGTACAACAGTTCAAACCAGGAGAAAAGGCCTGGCCTTTCACCTAGGGTTTATCCAGGAAGAACAAGGTTCCAGCTGTAAATATTCACTAGTGTCTGAACTTCTCACCAGGAGCAGTAACATAATAACCACAAAGTCATGCACAAATGCATATTACAGATATATTCAAGGTTTCAAACAGGTATGTTCTAGACAGCTTAGTAGCTATTTCTTTTAGTACAATATATATCATAATGTATAGTAATAACTCTAATTAATGTAATTTAGTTGGGTACTTCCATGGGACGTAGCAAAATTGTGTATTATATCAGTTTCCTGTATCAGTTCCAAAGTCAGTTCATTTAGGTATGTAGCTGGTAGAGGTATGGTCATAATTTTCATGAAAAAAAACACTTTTTATACTTACCAGGCAATGTTGGTGTCTTCCTATTTTCTTGAATCATTTCCTGAATTGAAATGGTCCCATTGTATCTTTAGTACAGTCTTGAATGTGTTACACTCCTGAGGAACTGTAAGCTGAATTATGTTATTGTTTCAGAATTGCTGTTTGTGTTTGCTTTTACATGTTGCTGGAAGAGTCACAGTGTATTTTGGATGGTGGCCAAAAAGAATTTAAATAGCATGAGATGCGCAATTTGATGGTTTCTAGAACTGGCCATACTTTGTGGTTATAGCAGCATTAGGATCTAGTGATTGATGCAAAGTGATTGCTAATTGCTGTAATTAATCAAATGCCATTCAGCATTGAGGAGTTTTGACATCACACACACGCACGCGCGCAAAGAAATCCCTTACCCAAGAGTGATTGGCAAGTGCAGAAAATTCTGCTTTATATTTTCTTTAGAGAAAATCAACCTTACTTTCTCTTTTGTTTGCTAAAAAGGCAAGGTTCCATGTGCTCTGAGACTAGCTGTGTGACAGTGGAAAAATTTGCACTTCAGCTTCTATCAGCACACCCTAATTCAAAACATTTCCAGGGATTTTAGCAATGCTGAAGTACAGTAACTGCCCAATTTAACAGGGAATATGGCAGCCAGGTGTTTTGTCTGCTTGATGTAACTGTGGCAAAGACTTACAAAATCAGTGATAAGGTGTTATGCTAGAGTACAAACCAATAACTGGGATAACAGCTGCTCTTCAGTTAATCTAGGGAATGCAAGTGAAAGTCTTAGGCAACGTCAAATTACTAATATAGCCAGTATTACAAGTAACATGAGTATGAATACTGTTGAGATATTCTTCCCTTGCTTATTCACTTGCTTTCATGTTTCTAAATGTGCGAAGCAGATACTGAAAGTAAAAGTAGTTTTGGTTGTTAAGACCAGAGTTTTGCAGCTACTGCAGAAAAGATTTAGCAACATTTGCTGACTTTTTCCTCTGCTTTTGCTGAGTGTGTGCTGCTTTTGCACTGGTTCTCTTCAACCATTCAAGAGCTAGGAAGAGTATCTGTAGAATATTTTTAGTTATTTCTGGATATTACTAGAACTGATGCTATACAGTGGCATGAGAAAGTCCAAACAGGAAGGTCTCTTATGTATTCAGGGACGAAAACCTATTCCATGTGACAGCTGAACACCCCTCAGTGCCCCCCCCAAAGTCTTAAGATACCCTCTTTAAGCAAACTGTTGCTAGGTGGGCTATAAAGCTCACAACAGTGACACTGAGAGTATGAATTAGGTACACGAGGGTGGAAGAGAATAGAGACAGACATTTATATTAATTGAGAACATAAAGGATAGCAGCCATCACTGGGATAGTTGGATCAAAGCCTGACCAGCTATAATCAGTGTGTAATGCAGGTGTGCCCTTACTACGTATAGAAACTGTAAGACAATTATGCAATAAACAATGCTAATCACTTTCTCAGATGGGGACAACAAGTAAGAGAAGCTGAGAAGATGTGTTGGATGAGATGAACCCTTCCCAGAACACACCTAGGCTGCTCTGAGTAAAGATGCCTAAGTCCTCTGAACAGCTCCACATGGCTTTCTCTGGATGCTTCTTTTCTTTTCCGTGTCAGCATCAGGTTTCCTCTGCAGAAAGTAAGCTCAACTAAAACCTGCTGTGGCAGGCAAGAGCTGACCAGTTTGAATCCTGTCTGGCTTTTCAACTATTGCCCAGAGCAAACATCTATTATCAGTTTAACAGCAAACTGGCAAAACCTTTGTTTTCTTTTTTTTTCCAAAATCAGAAACAAAATAGCATACTTAGTGCAGGAAAAGCACTGTGTAAATTATGCATTTCTTGTTATTTTGGATTTTGAAAGATTAAAATGAAGAATTAGACTCTGCTCTTCTCTATTCCCTTACGTAACTGAGAACTTCGGTAGAAGAAAAAGTTTTGTAAACACTATTTAGTAAGGCTTTTCAGTTCTTTAGTATTACATATGAGTAAATTGTTCCATCTTATTAATTACTTCAAAACACATGGTGAGAGGGATGACAGCCTCACAACATACAATATATGCCAATCACTATAGAGTATCACTTGTACTCTGAGTACTTTGTTGTCTGAAGATGCTGTAAATCAACAAAACCCATTTCATTCTACAGCTGGAAATTAAACATTAATCTAGTAAAGACACTTGAAACATCATAATTTCCCTATGCCGTCCCTGGTGATCATCTTATCCACAATATATGCCAACAAGATATTGCTCCAGGGAGCATCTTCAGATGCAAGATTTTAAAGTTATTTTCAGTGCTTCTTCCCCTCTTGCCAAGAGAAGGAATTAAAGAAATTATTGTTCCAAGCTTTTTTAATTCTGTCAGCTAATAGCAACAGAGATGGATGCAGGAGATTCCTAAGATTATCATAGACAAATAGGAGTATAATTTTATATGACTGTATCAGTTTTTTGGGCATAGGCAATGTATTGCCAAACTGCTCTGTGAACAAGCAGAATCTCCTCAACCTGCTTCATGTTCTATGTTTTTCATTACATTTTCATTTTAGATAGAGTGTTTCCAAACTAACATGGCTTTACGATTAACTTGGCCACTGAACCTGGGAATAATGTATTTTTGGGCACGATTTTCTTTGAAATTATCGGAAATTGAGTGACTAATTTGCAATTTTTTTTTATTATTTTTTTTTCTTTGAGGTAGATCCAAAGCAAGGCTTAGCTAATCAGTTCAGTCTTTCTCTAGCTACCTCACAGGGCACAAAATAAAAAACCACTGAAGTGGTTTCCATGTTTATAGCTCTCTTTCTTGTGTTATCTAAGATTGGTAACAAGTTAAGGCTAATGTCTGCCCAAACACTCAATATTTGCTTCCTGATCTGCATTTTTGAAATGGTCTTTTATTGTTGTTGTAATGGGACATAATCCCACTTTTGACTCACACACCACTGGCTCTCACCAACAGTTTTCTTCACTGTCACTACAGCATCCTACTGCAAAGATCTTCCTTCTCTCTGGAAGTTTTCACATGACCAGAAGCACATAAACCAGGAAAAGCAGGAGGGTATATATCCTTTAACCCAGTCAAGTCTACTAAGAAACCCCACAGTGCATCAAGTGAGCATACAGTAAAATGTGAACATCAAATAAATAAATTCTCTTCCTATCACAGAGGACCTGTCTACCATGTGTGACCGACACTAGTATTTTCTTGTATACCACATAGCATGCCTGGCACTAGATTATTTTGCATGCTTGTATATGATGAGATATATGAATGTAGAGAAAAAGCCAGGAAGGAGCAGGACCGCTAGTTCAAGGAAAGGAGTCATAGAATCATAGAACCGTAGAGAACCAAGGAGAACCATAGCATGTGACAACAAAAGCGCCAAAATATTTTGTGCCTCCAAAAGCCTGGAAGGAGGCTATCCTTGAAACAGAGAGCCTATCCTTCAAAAGGGGAAAGGAGGCAAGAAATGACAGGGAAGGTAAATAATGAATTACCTTAAACCACTGTAGTTCACCCGCAGCAAGAAATGCAGGTATGCTGATATTCAGCTCACAGTTTGAAATATTAAAAATGTAATGGCAAGTGATTGGCACACTATGAAAAGGAGAAAATGTGAAGCTGAAAACATCTTTGCAAATGCTGGAAATACCTCATACAATCTGAAGTAACCAACTGACTATGATCGGAGGGCCTGGGAAATAATCGCAGCTTCTATGCCCTCCTCCTGCACCTCTGCCTCAGAATTTAGAGAGCAATGCTTTGAAGCATGTCAATTTTCTCTGCTTCTGTAAAGTTTCGAAGAGCACGAATGAACAAATTATAGTTATCAGCTTTTCATCTGGTCCGTTGGGTCTTGGAAGTTCTCCTGCACTAATTTTTTTTTTTGAATGACAAGTTTAAGATACTATTTCTTTAGCAGTGAGTGCATGTTTATAGCCCTTCTTGCACTGAATATCTAAGTTCCACAACTTTTGTTTAGATTATAAATTCTTGCAATAACAGCAAATTCTGTTTTCAACAGCTCTCCCATCTTATCGTACTACAAAATAATACAAATTTTATTTAAGTATTTAAAGATTTCTTTTTTCTTCTCATAATTCATCCAAGGCCACCATTCACAATTTCACTATGAATATATATATTTGATATATATGGCTATATTAACTTTATTGACTTCATGTGACTATGAAAGCAATTCTCTTTAGGTTGAATTCTTTCGTTCCAACCGCTATGTATGGGTCATCCTTCAACAAAAATATAGTTACTGTGAGAACAGCATGGCATATTGAACATTAATGTTTTTAGTCAAATGCATTAGGTTATGAAAAAAAAGCTCATCTGCACATCTGCAAAGAAGCATGGGGAGAAAATGGCTGTTGAGGGGGAGGCAAAATAAATGTGCGTGTGCGTGTGTGTGTTTGTGTGAGCATCTTGCTCAGCCAGTGGAGGAAGATGAGGCCACTGGTGCTGTCTGTGCTCATGTGAGTGCTCCATGTGTCTGTCTGTGGCCTGTGTGGCTGGCTGTGTATATGTATATGTATGTGTTGTATATGTTTGGTCTGTGTACCTGCGCTTACTGCAAACATACAGTCAGCATTGCTACAGATTGAACCTAGGGCCATGGAGCTGCAGCAGCCTTTCGTCTCTCAAACTGTTACATCCAGCACAATATACTTTCCCCTAAAAAAGTGTTCATCAAAAATATTTCATACTTGATCCAAGACATGAAATAATTCAAAGCAAAAGATGTCTGAACATATATAAATTGACAATCTTTTTTTCACTTACAGAGAGTAATTTGATAACTCAATTTTAAATCGGTAATGTATCTATCTTTGTATTTAAACAATCTCAATTGTTAACACAAGACACATTATATCTTGCTATTCTCTTTGCCATAAATGAAAATGTATGTTTAAATTTTGAGTACTTTTACTGGGATACGGTAAAAGTATCTTGAATGCAGTACTCAATTTTGGATTAAATTATTAATTCTGTTTAAGGGTTTACCTGCATAGGAGACTGTCATCTATCTTATTCTATATCCTGTGCGAAGGATTCTCATTTGCTTTGCAAAGTCTTAGTTTCTTTCTTCTGTTTCTTTGGTAATGTGACATTTCAGACCGGGTGGATCAGAATGCCAGCAGGCATAATCATCACAGATTCATAATTTTTACTTTTTCCAGCATAGAATCTGACCCATACTATGTGGGGATTTTTGCTGGTTATCTATATTATTTTCACTACAAAGTTAAGTTAGACACACACACACACAAAAGGGAATACAATAAAAATACATTAATATAATATGAAATAATATAGAAGAACTGCATGATATCTAAGACATGGTCCTGGTGTCCTCAGGAGCCACGTGGAATACTGAAGTCCACACATCCTCTATGGCAATATATCATTCCTTGGGTTTTGGTAAGTTATCCATCCATATTGTTATGCTCAGTAGGATGTTTATATTCACTGGCTAAATCAACATTCACAACTAGTGCAGTGCCATAGGGAAAGATGTGTGCAAAGTGGAAAGGCTGGAGCTGAGGACCTGACGTACTCTCCTCATCCCTTTCAGCCATTTTACCTTGGGCTAGGTCTAGGAGACTCCTGTGGTTGAAAGACCCAGCAACGGCCAAGTGCTGCTTTTGATTTGACTTGTCCTGAAGGAATCCAGTTTGTGCTCTTCCGTGCTGCTCCATGATGTGATCCAAATGTGAAACATGTGGAGGCTGAGGTTGGACTGAAAACCTGACTTCTAAACTGAAGCAGTACAGGAACATTCATCCGCTCTGTTTGGTGCTGTTCAGCAGATCTGTGTCTTCTCTGTCTTGCATGCAAAACAGATCTTTTGCATCTATAAAAAAAAGTTGAGTTTTTTCAGCTTTCTTATAAATACCAGGGTCTGCAGGATGCTAAGAGATTCAGAATAACAGTGTTATAAAGAGCCAAGCTATGTTAAATATCTCTCCTGTGGGTTTTCTGCCCAATTTTGAAGATTAAATTCTTACAGATATTTAGAATACTGAATACTTAACCAGTGAGGGTCAGATAAAATGAGATGCTTTAAACTAAATACCAGAGCTGCAAAAAAATTACAAATTGCTTTACCTTAACCTATTAACCATGCAGTTTTAATTTCTAAAATATTTCTTCCCTTTTTAAAATCACAAATGTCATATAAAATCTTCTCTAACAGAGTACAGTCCTTCCTTTTACTATCTATAGTATTACAATATTTACATATTACAAAGGTTTCTTGAAATATTTAGTGGGTGAAATTATATCTGTCCACTTATCTCTCTCTCTCTCTGAGAGATAAGATCAAGAGATACGGAGATAGACAGATAGTTGGATAGATAAAGGGACAGATTCAATCTTGATTGGTACTTCTGTAAATTTGAAGCAAATTTACTGAAATCAGCATGATGACTCTTATCTGACTCCTGTGGAAATGAGAACAGAATGTGATCCTTCAATTTTTTAAAATCCCCTCTATAGGAGTTATTGTACCTCAGAGAGAGCTAATGTCCTTAAAACCAGTTAACATCCTCAGTGTGACATTTCTCTCCACATAGCTGTAAGTTCTGCGATCTGGTGAACCGGTGAAATCCCAGTTTAGACACAAGTCACTCAGTAATACTTTACATGAACAGACGTGGGAGTGATAGGATTATCATTAAAATGGGAAAATAAAAAAGAACTTGTTTATTTACAGACTTGGAGAAAAAATTATCATATTGTTAACAGTAAGATGTACACACAATGACACAATCATAGAATCATAGCATCATAGAATGGTTTGGGTTGAAAGGGACCGTAAATACCATATAGTTCCAACCTCACTCCACCGTCCACTAGACTAGGTTGCTCAAGCCTGGCCTTAAGCACTTCCAGGGATGGGGCATCCACAACTTCTCTGTCCAACCTGTTCCACTGCTTCACCACCCTTACAGTAAGTTACATGACTGGTGACCACATGATTAATGACAGCCTAAGAGAAATACAGATTTATTTGATAATGTATGCATATGTATGTATTTAAGAAAATTCTATATATGTCTGTAAAAAAAAAAATACTTAACTGGATCCATACCCTCTACTTGTGGTACACTAATAGCTTTTAAAGGCCTGGAGTCTACAAACACATTGTGCTTAATTTTATTTATGTAAATATCACTATTAACCACAAATATCATAAATATACAAAGAAATTTTTTTCAAGAATCCTTATATTTCATCTAGCATAACACAGCTACAAGACTGACTGAAATATATTTCAGCTTATTGCAGTATTTGCAGTAATAATATTATTAGAGTCAATAATAACTTATTTTCCTTTATGTATGTGTATATACCTGTATATATTGAGTAATAAAATAACACCAGAAAAGCTATTGTAATCAGAATCATACAATAAATTATGTTATTTTTATACTGTAATCACGCTGGCAAAATCCAGGACAGCATATTATTTTTTTCTGATTGGATTTCCTAAGTGCAGGGGTTGTAACAAAACAACAGATGCTAGGCATCGCTAGAGATGAGAATCTTTGGTTTGTTTCTATACCTGCTCTGACATTTGGGCTGTGGGTTTTCAGAGGAGATTCCAAGGCAAATGTTTTCATCATCACCTGGCTCATTTTCTCCTGAAGGAAATACCAATTAAAAAAAAAAAAAAAAAAGAAAGAAAGAAAAAAAAAAAGGTAAATAAGGAGCAGCATCAGATTATTATTAGTCACGATTTCCTCTGGTGGTTCTGCTGTGTTTGTCATGAATGTCTGAACACTAACTTTCACTAAATGTTATACACTTTCTTATGCTCACACACTACATTTAGCCTGAATTGCTTGTATTTGTGGCTGGGCACAAAGGTTCACACAGTCCTGACAAATCATATCACTTGTCTAATATTGTCCTTGTGGGTAAATTACTTGTTCACTGGAAGACAGCAGCAAGTAATAGAAGAAGCCAGAAAAGAAAACATGTGCTAAAAAATCCCCCACAACTCACAAGCAAAATGTCATCGAGTTCAATTTCTCTGCTTGGAAATATAAGCACATAATGGTGCCTGCATGTAGTGATGAATATAGCATGTGATTAGCACTGAATGTAAAGGCATGCAATGCCAAGGGGAAAGTGTTCATCTTCTATAATAAATTCCCTAGATTTTGAGAAGGTAAAATGGACCCTATGCTCTGAGGACCCCAAACGAGGATCAGAATCAGCCCTTATTTAGCTACCTTTCATGTTACACTTTAATTTTTCAATAATTTGTCCTGGGTTTAGCAGTAGCAGTCAGTTTTTCTCCTTGTACTTTATGTACTTTTTTTTCTCTCATTTTACTTTATGGTAATGACTTGTAATGCAATAGAATCATTGATCATGAAACTGATCTGGCTTATGTTCCCAGTGCGGTCACCACCTTTATACTTTGGGAGGTACATAATAAAAGTGCTGAGCAATTACACATCTTTTTTCTCCTTCTCAGGTGGTCAACCTGTGAAGGAGACATTCTTTTACCCTCCCAGCCCCCCTCTCAGACCATTTACAGCATCCTTTGAGAGTTTTGAAGTTTTTGAATGGCCTTTTAATACTGTTGAGACCTGTTTGCTGATTGTGATGGGGATCACCATGTTGGCACATATACAGAGTGTGTTTTGCCCAGTAACTCCTTATCTTATACCTCTCACTGTAGCATAATAATAGGACTTTTGGGTTAACAATAGCCAGCTTCAAGTATCCATGTTCTTTCTCTGAAGTTGCCAGATCAGTTTACCAAAGAGCAGAAAATATCTTTTTTCTTAAGTTAGACTTTAAATGATAATGATTTCATACTAAATTATGGCTATTTATTAAATATAGCCTTGTAGTGCAAGTTAGCTCTAAGTAAGAAACATATATGTGCCCCCTCAGAAATATAAGTTGAAAGTTAGAGTTTCCATTTCTTAGATGAAGAAAAGCCTGAAATGGTCTTTCTGCAGAAACTGAAGTTAGAGGTATGTCCAAATCTGTTTTGCAGACTGGGTCCAACAGTTAAGACAAGACAGTTTCTATATGACTGGGTGCTCATACATTCCTTTCTGACTGTGGCATGAACATGGTTTGAGTCTTCAGATCTCTGCAGTATGAACATAATAATTGAAGAGATACAAAATTAAGTCCTTCAGATGAAGAAACTGCTTCATTTAGTGATCAACAGGGAGTCTTTTAAGTGGAGAAGTGGATGTGATTATTAATAGATCAGCTGTATTTAGTATTTAAAATAATGTCTGTGTTTTCTAAAGCATTACAAACTTAGGAAGTACTAAAAAATAAGGTTTTCTTGGGGTCCTGAGTAAAAAGGCTGCAGAATAGCTGCTAAGGATAGCAGTAGAACAAGGTTTATACATACATCAAATACAGGCTCAGAGATGAAAGGATTAGGATGTCATCACAGACTTGATACTTTGATTTATTGGTGTATGATACAAAGCTGACAGTCAGAGAATAGAACCTGCTTACTACAGAGTTATATTGGATAATATTTAGTTTCAAGTGTTGTTTGGTAGCTGTGTACAGTGATGCTAGGATTTAAAATCTGGTTTAGGGTTCAAGATACTACAGGATGCATTCTGCAGAGCCATAAGAACTGCAGTAAAAGCCACCAGTGAAGAGAGAAATTATTTTATGTACATGTCTTACACTGGAGAAAGTGACTGGCATATCCTGGGGGAGAACAGTTTGAAGTACATGATTTATATTTAATTCCTTGGTGGTGAGAGGTATCTGCACTGAGATTATGTGCAGGGTTGGATCAAGGTTTGCAACAGCATAGACTGTTTTTTTCCTGTTGATGAAGGAAAAAATATCTTTGAAAGTAGACCCACCATGTCTACCTACATCAGCTTGAAACTATTTCATCATACTGCATTCCTGCTTTGTCTTGATCTTGTGATCTTTCAGGATCCTGCAACAAACCTGTTTTCTGCCTTTGCTGTTCACTTTCAATAGATCAGAAAGGGCAAGTCTATACATGTTTTCTAGTTTGGAGCAATACTTAGCATCCTTTTGAAACAAATCTCCCAGCTGACCCCACTTGCTATGCTGCACCTCATAGTGTTGAGCTGACTCAGAGTGCCTGAACTGGATTCCTCTCTGAAAAACATACATAGATGTAGTCCAGGAGCTCAGCCACTGCAGTCCAACTGCAAATGGGCATTCAGCTCCTGGAGCCAGGGTAGAGTCACCCCACAAAACAAAAAACTTGACGCATATATACTGTGAATGTCAGATTTCCAGCACAAGTTACTTTACTGTACAAAACTGCTCCCATTTATTTTCACTGCTACACAGGTTATAACAGTGCAAGTTATACATGGAACCACACAGGATCAGGACTGCCCTTTCTTTTCCTCAACAACCCCAGGGGTATCAGCTGGCGTATGGGAGTCAGCTGCAAAGAACTGGACTGGAAGGCAGCCCCTCACCCAATCCTCATCCTTTGGAGGTAAATCCCTGTGCAGGACACATGGATTGATAAAGTGATAGGGTGGATATTCCTGAAATTATTTGGTTGTGTCCCAGGAAGCAATTCAGGGGTGCAAAGAACCTCTGTTTGTAGCTGGAATACAGGTTTGTGGGAAATTATTAAATTTCACTGGGCAAGATCAGTTTAAACTGTTTAGATTTTGTAAATATGTAAATGGGATTTCACCAGTTTAAACATGCCTTAGAAAAAGACACCATAAATCTGGTAGGTTGAGTCTTCAGGTATGAAAAATCTATTATTTCTTGTGATGTTTAGCTAAATGTTGCACAGTTCTCAGAGATGTATGCAGAAAAGTTGTATTCACTAGTTAGGTAGAGGTCTGAGGTGGTATTACAGGAGTACCTTTCTTGTTGGGTTCAGACTTCTAAGTCCAGTTTTAAATTGAATTCATCCTATACATTCTAGAGACAATCTGAGCAAGTTTAAGTCTCTATTAACAACTTCATAGGTTAGTTAACATAACCATTACAAATAAACACCAGCAAAGCCTGGATATATTTAAGCATCCAGTAGAACATAATTGGGACAAGGAGTAACATCAGATAGATCAATAGCTCATTAAACTATTCCTGTGTTGCTCTGGAAGTATGTGTAATGAGCAGAGTTATAGGAAATTCCAACATAATATGATACACCCGGGAGACTGCTTTGTTTTAAAAGCTTTACTGCAAGCTCCAAAATCAATGTTATGCATCCAGAATCATGTTTATGTTATAGCACAGAGGAAACTGGGAAACTTTAGATGCTTGGGCAATGCAGGAAGAGTCAAATAAATTATGCTATAGGGAGCAATGATGTATTTATGCAATAGCATGCAACAATAATTGGCTGGCTTTGTCTTTCTAGCTTTTCTAATACTTGGAAACTTTGTCATAAGACTAAACTTTTTGTAAAGTGTGGGTGAGAGATTTGGGTGTGGACCATATTCTAGGGGGGTATGCTTGTATATTCCTGTTTTGAAGAGAAGCATGGATGTGAGGTACCCAGTCTGTACCACTCCTTTTCATCTCTGTGGGCTTTGACTCAGACAGAAAAGCATCTTGTTCTGTGATAATTGTTATAAACACAGCAGAGTTCTACTCATGCATGATTGTATTTACTGAGTGTTATGGACTATATTTAATTATAGTCAACTCTGATGGTCTAATACATGGTCAAAGGAGGTGATCCTGCCCCTCTACTCTGCTCTTGTGAGACCCCGCCTAGAGTATTGTGTGCAGTTCTGGTGTCCTCAACATAAGAAGGACATGGAACTGTTGGAACAAATCCAGAGGAGGGCCATGAGGATGATCAGGGCACTGGAGCACCTCCTGTATGAAGACAGGCTGAGAAAGTTGGGGTTGTTCAGCCTGGAGAAGAGAAGGCTGTGTGGAGACCTCATAGCAGCCTTCCAGTATCTGAAGGGGACTTAATGCTGGAGAGGGACTCTTCATTAGAGACTGTAGTGATAGAACAAGGGGTAATGGGTTAAAACTTAAACAAGGGAAGTTTAAATTGGGTATAAGGAAGAAGTTCTTTACTGTAAGGGTGGTGAGGCACTGGAATGGGTTGCCCAAAGAAGTGATAAATGCTCCTTCCCTGGCAGTGTTCAGGGCCAGGTGGGCACAGCCTTAGGTGACATGGTTTAATGTGAGACATCCCTGCCCATGGCAAGGGGGTTGGAACTTGATCTTAAGGTCGTTTCGCACCCTAACTATTCTATGATTCTATGATTTTGTGTTGTGGTGGGCTGACCCATTTTAACATGTTTTGTCAAGAATTTCACTGCAAACTCAGAAGAAAATTCTGTATCACAAGGGGCTATGTGGAGATCTTTACCTGAAAAGGAGGTGGGCTAACTTGCAGAATGTAAACTGGCAGCATTTCTGCAAAATGAATGGAGTTTTACAGTGAAAGTAACTTATGGAATTGTAGATAGCTGAGGGCACAAACTCTTTGAACTCTGTCTGAAAAGGTTCAAGAGTGAATCATAATTTTAAATCCCTGGTCTAGCCTATAGGCTGGTAATAATAACTGATTTCTGAAAGTTTAGCAGAAATGTCATCAGAAATAAATTTTTTTGACATCCATTTAAATAGAGAATGCTTACAAGATAGGTTTAAGCTTTGATCCTCCAAAGTTGTACAAGATGTATTGTTAAAAATAAAAATAAAACCCCACCAAACTTCAGAAGCATACTATTCCTCTAAAATTAAGTTTTTTCTTTATTTTAGAATTAGAAATACTAATTACATGCACGTACATCCTGTTTATTCTCCTGGAACCTTGAACTGTGAAATTACATGCTTATGAAAATTTGAGAAATAGCCATACTTACATAGATCAGTAATATGCCCAAGCAGATAAAGGAGCAAAAGCAACTAATGAGCACTATAAATAATAATAATAATGAGTGTATGAATCCTGTAGGAAAAATCATGAATGCAATCAGTTCTTATGCACTTTTTGAGCACCTGCAATAATAGAATTTTTCCTATTCACATTCTTTGAGTACAGTGAAATTTGGCTTTTGCTGTCCAGATAAATTTTAATATACAGCCTCTTTCTTTGTTAATTTGATATTTGCTTGATTTTCATTGGTTTACAGTTATGAAAAACAACTACATATTTTCCAGAGTAATGAACCTCTGAAACAGTACCATGACATCAGTGGAAATTGGTAGTCGGTTTGACTCTCTATTGTGAGCATTTTGTGAAGTCATTTACAAAGTGAGTTCAAATTTCATATAGACAGTCTAATTTGAATTTGATAGGATTTTATACCTGTTTGCATAGCTGCAAATAACTTCACAACATGCTAGCCGGTGAAGAATCAGGCTCACTATCTTTGATAGACCCCTTCATTTCTTGCTTTTATATGCATATCTTTTGTCTCTCAAACTAGAATCACAGAAATCATGTTTCTCTTCATTTTTAAGGGTACCTTTTTGTAGATATTTCCCAAATAAATAATTGGGTCAGGTTGGGGAAGGGCAGAAAAGGTTAATCCCCCAAAATGAATGGAGTTTTAGAAGATTCCAGGTTGCTGTGGGGGACAGCTTTCAGGCATAAGTCTATTAATGCTTAAGCGATAGCCATTAAAGCAAGTGACCTCCAGGGCAGTGAGAGAGGTTAATAACTCTCATCTTTATGGGGATCTGTAAGGCACTGAATTTCTGATAACATCTTTAAGGTGTTTCTCCCTTCAAGCAAATCTCCATGCTGGTTCTTGTTCTTCTGCAACATGTTACTCTACAAAGGACACGCTTATTATAAAATGGACTTTGAGGATTTCATTCACCTTTGTGGCCTCAGGTGTCATAGAAATGGGCAAACAAAATGGATCACATCATATGCGGAAATGTGGTTTAGTGGATTTTGCATGTTAACTCACCTAATTACATCACTGTCTGTTGGCTCCCTCTGGGAATACCACTGCTGTCAGATGTCTGTATTTTTAGTGTTGCTGTAGAATGGGACAAAGTCTTAAAAATTAAACAGTTGTGTTCAAAGTAAGTAGAGGCTACAGCAAGTAGACAAACTTTGTAAGTTTATAGTTTTTAATGCTAAGGACACCATACAGACACACGCTGTGATAAAACATAACTCCCACCTTTCTGTGCTCATGCTGGCATGAAGAATGCCAGTCTTGGCCATGCTTATGTCATGCAATCCAAAATTTGCCAGCCTTACACCTGAATCACAAAGCTCTTAATCTGTTGCAGCTTGCACTCATCTCCTTTTTGTATATATTTCTTCTGCTGGCCAACAAGGCAATGCTTGTCTCCATAGGGCACATGGGCTACGCCTCCTTCAGCAGTGGGGTAGATGTATTGGGGTGGATATGCACAAACAAAAGAAATGATGCTGAATACTTCATAACCTCATGCAGATTTCAAATGGGTGTGATTTGTGACTAGCCCTTGTTTGGTCCCTCAGACTGAATGACTGCAGCTGGAGAGCATTAGATATATTCCAAAAGCTTGTTTGGGTTCATCTGAAAGAAATCTAGTGCCTTGAGACCACTCCACAATATGAACCAAATATCTTTGCAGTAAGTAGGGACATTTGGGAACTGCAAAATTAGGTGCCTGACAGCACTGAAGTACCAACACCGCTACAATCACAGTACAGTACACATCCTGCAGTGCTTCACTATATGAGCTCATGGCCCCACCAGTTTTCAGCATAAACTGCCCTCTACCGAGCAAAGTTGAAGAAAAACTGTACATTGCTTACCCGAGGATGTGATTGCAAGCCATATGTGCAAGGGACCACAAATCAGTTTCATCTGTTACAACGTTTGTCCTAAAAATGGCTGCACCCTGCAAACTCCTCAGTCTTGTCACTTTCCAAAAAACAAAGACAACATTCTTTGGAAGCTTAGTATCTCCCACAGCCACTTTTATTTACTTATTTTTTAGGTAGGATATTTTCTGTGAGGAAAGGGTTGCAATAATCAAAGTATAAAATGTAATTCTGCATTGTCCAGCATTAAAAGATCACAAGTCAGATCTCTGGAGACTGAATTAAAATTCAGCTGATTAAATAATAATTATGGGGGTGGAGTGGCAGAGGTGTCACTGATCTTATTGTAATTAATTCTGTAGAGTTCTTGTTACGAAATCTTCCTTACTGCTTTCAGAGCTAAAAAAAGAAAATATGGAAATCTATGCAGTATGAGGCTTTCAGCAGCTGTGGATTTTACTGGAAAACACCAAATACAATTACTTTCATAATTAGCTTATGAAAAAATTACTTTTTGGTTGCTGGTGATCTTAGTACTATCACCAATTAATTAATTAATATTTCTGCTTCTTAGAATAATGGTAAAAGCACTGACCAATTATCACAGTACTTTTAGTGTTCAACTGTAGCATATATGGCTTTTAAACCTTCATGTACTTGAGGTTGACCTGTAGATTTTAAAATTTCTGGTCCAATCAATGACTAATTTTTATTTACATGAGAAAAAATACATTTTTGCTATAAAGTTGATTTGTAGTTTTAGAAGCTGCATGGAGAGGAAAAAAGAAGGCAACCTGTTGTGGTTAAGGGATGTGAATTATATAAAAAATAATGCTTGGACATTTCTGTGCTAGTGTTGCTACATGACTTAAAAACAGCACATGGAGGAGTATTTTCAAGTAGCTGATAAGAAAGCAGGTTAAATAATTTATCACTGTCTCTTCAAATGCCTGATGCTCCAATTCAAGCCATTCAGTAGACCATATTCCTCTTTTCATCTTGCAAAATATTATTCAAAGGCTGAGCTATGTCTTCTTGATATGATTTTTTAATGTCTTCACATAGACATTGATATTTATCCATCATAAGCGGTGATCTACGAGGTTGTTTTCTTCCATTATTTTTTACTATTTCACTCACTGGTAGCATATTAGCTATTGAGTTAGAAGAACAGCTCTTCATTCCTGCAAAGAAAGTACCTCAGACAATTGGTGTCATGCCATGGAAACTTCTCCTGGAATTCCTTGCTGTTGTCTGGATAAATCCAGAATATAAATCACAGCGCAGGACTTCTACTATGAAGGACATAGTCAATTGATGTCTCTTTCTACTTCCTTCTATCTCTCAGCTTTTCACTAGAGAGGTAATTCCTATGGCAGGCTGAGAACTGGGTATCATAGATATTTAATCCAATCTTTCAAAATCCACAGCTGTAAAAATGAAGAGTAATAATAACAGCAATAACACCAACAGTAAATGTAACACAGACCAGCCTATATTATTGCCTTTTCTCTTCCCCATTCTCCCCCGCAAGTTATACAACATCAGCTAAACTAGGTCATCCAATGCCGTGCTTTAACCTCAGCTGGCAATTAAGCCCCAAGCAGCCACTTGCTCACTCTCCCTTGGTGGGGTGGGGGAAAGAATCAGAAGAGTGAGAAAACTCGTGGGTTGAGATAAAGACAGTTTAATAGATAAAACAAAAGCTGCATGTACAAGAATTAATTCTCTGCTTTCCATCGGCAGGCAGGTGTTCAGCCATCTCCAGGACAGCAGAGCTCCATCACATGTAATGTTTACTTGGGAAGACAAATGTCATCATTCCAAAATTCTTCCTTCTTCTTCTTCAGTTTTATATGCAGAGCATGATGCCATATGGTATGGAATATCCTTTTGGTCAGCTGGGGTCAGCTATGCTGTCTGTGTCCCCTCCCAGTTTCTCGTGTACTCTAAACTACTTGCTGTGGGGTGGGCTGAGGAGCAGAAAAGACCTCATCTCTATGTAAGTACTGCTCAGCAGTAACTGAAACATCCCTGTGTTATCAACACTGTTTCTATCACAAATCAAAAACATAGCCCCATACCAGCAACTATGAAGAAACTTAACTCTATCCCAGCCAAAACCACCACACACAACATGGCCTATGGAAACCTTGCTTTCATCTTCAGTTCTAAGACAGACATTTGGGATCTCAAGCTGAGTTGGTTCACATAAGTTTTTTCCCCTCAAAAATTACTCAGCTACACCAAGACTTCTAGAAGTTACTTTCATGCCATTGTGGAGTTTTCAAGTCTTCTTTTAATTCCCTTTACCCAGCAGGCAGTTGTCTCAGCACTACTACAATTACTTGAAACCTGTTTAAAGAGGAATGCCAAAAACTTTTCATAATTTCCTCATCTATTTTGAAATACCCACAGTGTTGTCAATGCTCTTCATCAAAACTAAAAGCTTTAAATCTTGAATCAAAACTATATGGCTACAAGAAATGGAGAGTCAAATCTTAGTTTTCAGTGAATGCACTGGAGCTAGCCAGGATATAAATACCTGGACATGTGAGTGGGTTAATGTCACCCTATTGCAATCTCATGTATGCAGAAAGCAAACACTTCAGGCATCACATTATTCGCATGTATGAACAAATAAGTCTACCCAGTGCTAGAGGGAAGCGTAACATTTAATATCCATTTTAATATTCTACATAAAAATAATTAGCACAAGCTTACAAAACTTTGTAATTATTTTAATGCATTTTGATCCTTTTAATTTCTAGTTGATGTCCAGGTTAGAAGAATGAGCAGGGGAAGGGAAGAATTGCATATCTGATACGGCTTAGAACCTTCTGCCATATGGTTGGTTGTGTGGTTATTAGACAGACAGCCTGATTATAATAAAACATCAGTTTAAGTCATTAACATACACATTCTCAAACACGTTTATGGGAATGTAGTTAAGTCGTAGAGGTATTTATAGCAATATTCATGCACAACATTTAAGAGCATTACGGTCTAGTGCCCAGGGTAATTATATTCTATTGCCATGAAAAGAGAATGGTTTATATGAAAGTTAAAAATATTGTCTTCCAGTTGAAAACAACATGAACTAAGTTTATAAACACGGTGGATCAACAATGTTAAATGCAATGGATCCCTTTTACAGAAAGACTTTTAAATTCTGTACTCTCCAATTTCTGTACTGAGGGTAAAGTGTTTATTGTTCATCCAGCAAGAATAAATGGCTGGTTTAGGATAAGAAGTGGAATTCATAGCATATGTTCAACTCCTTAATTTCAAGATGAAATTAGATATCAGGAAAACAATGTTTTCTGTTATTACTGTGTATTTATCCAAATTTTAAGCCATTTTGGGAAAAACATTTGGTGGCAAGAAAGCTCAGCAAAAACACATAGCTGGGTTATGTGAGTTTTCCTTTCCTTTGTTTTCTTTTTATAGTCTATCCACGGATGGTAACAATTAGAATATTATGAAATATGTTCTGGTATCTTTTCTGCTACACTGAACTCAACATATCAAATATACAATCTATTGCATGCTATTGCATTTTTGAACATGCAGGCATCAGAATGTAATGAAATGCAGAAAAATTCCTAAAACTTTGATTTCATTTATAAATTAGTACGAGATTTAACAGTTATAAAGATTCTTCATTACTTTATTCTTCCTCAACTGAAATGTAAGAACAGCTTTCTCAAGTCTGTTATTTAAATGCATACATCTTGTATGTGAGTGGTAATGAATTCAAAGGCTAATATTGCTACTTCCATCAACTCATTTTTCCAGCAGGACAAATAGGAGAACAAGCAGAAAATTATATACATTTTCTACTTCACACTCGTAGCCTACTAATGATATGAAGCTGTCAGAGCTACCAGCATCTCAATTTGATATTTTCTTCTACCTGAGCTTAGACAAAAGGGATTAGTAGACAAACTGAAACTCCTGTTTCCAAGGAGACAACCTTAGAAACATGTAAGAAATATTTAAGTAAGTGTGACATGTCTCCAAGAACTGGACCTTTTTTTTTTTTTTTTCTTTTCTTGCACAGTAACATATATAAGCTATGCTGAAGAGGAATCTGTGCCCTCTGGACTCTATTCTGAAGCCGAGGTCTTGTGAGTTATTGTGGCTTGCAAATCACAAGGCTTTCATGAAGGAATAGCAAGTTCTCTGAATTCTTGTGTTATGTTTCAGGTGGTTAACAGTCACAGGCACTGAGCAGAACTATGTTTTGTTCTTACTTATCTGTCTAGCTCTCTGTCTGGCTCTCTATTTTGCCATTTTTATTTATGGCCACAAGAATACATGTCTTCTTTACTTAAATTAACTATGTTAATTTAATCCAACAACATTCTGTGTTAAGATATACTCTTCATGAAAACAGATCCAAACTCTAGAAAGATGCTGGAAAAGCATTTTTTGATGCTTTAGGAAACGAGCACATCCCTTAGGTCTCTTTTCTCAACTCAAGATGTTGCATTTAAGGAGGGGTTTTAGAGTATTAGATACTGCTTTTCCATTAGCATGTTGTCACAAACATCTGTTGTTTCATGCTAGCGTGCTTTATAACAAAAACACAGAGTCTACAATGAAAACTTTCTGAACTATTCTTCCATAAAAATATTTTTCCAACTTTTGCCATGCTCAAGGGAGATGTAAAGAGGGGAAGCACAAGTTTGGTCCAATTACTCAATGAATGCAAAAAAGAAATAGTAAAGCACTGATACGTTTCGTTCATTTTAAAGCACTTGCACTGGTATGAGTGAGTTAGGCACCTCTGTGGACCAGATCTTTGTTCTCTCTGAGCATAGTTCATATAAGCAATTCTACTGCAGTTATTTTTCCAATATGCAAATATTTCTAGAAATAAATAGATTAAGCCTGTCTATGCTAACCTCTTTCAGAGATTTTTTCAATTTTTATCTTCGATACAGAAAACAAACAAAAAGCTCTGACAATAGCAAAAAAGAAAAAAAAATCCCTAAATAGAAAATGTCACTAATCAAAGAAAATCTAATGCAGAAACAGGAAAAAAAGACTGTATAATATGTAATACTGTTCATTTCACAGAGCAAAACTCACAAAGCAAATGCCTACTTCTTAATTATAACTATGGTATGAGAGAAAGCATCTGCTTTTTCAACAGATATTTTATTTGAAAGATTCGTTGTAGCAATTGAGACAGCATTTAATTTTAATACCTTTAGAACGTAAGGGCAGATGGGATAGCATTCAAAGAACATTGTGATTAAGAGGTGTAAGAGAGTCAATATCAGTAAAAGACATAACTAAATAGGTCTACTTTAGGCCCTTGGTCCAACATTTTTGCTAGAGTTGTCTGGGGAAAAGTTGCATGATATCTTATCCATCCAGCATAAAACTTTCTTAGCACTTTTAAACATAATAAAACAATATGGAAAATAATATCCTACTTACAGTGAGATGATGAGATTCAGTTTGCAAATGACTCATCTAAACTTAGGTGTCTATCTTAAAGGTGTCTATATATGAGGTAGGTATCCATCTCTCCAGTCAATGCAGATTAAAAGCTTAATTTAGCTGCTTGCCCATAGGCGTTTTACCGCAATTCGAGAGGTTTTTTTCTTCTGCTGCTGCTCCAGAAAGGCAGATGTCTCCTAGAGGTAGTGTCCTAACTGCCAGTGCTGTAAAAATGTTTCATATGCCCTTTAGGTAGCCCTAGACCTTGAAGACATGAAGTCTAGAGAGCTATTCAACTGTGCAGACACCTGGGAACAGGATTCAGCTGTTTAAGCATAGGTAACATTTGAAAAGCCCTACATTGTATCTTATGTTTGTACAGGGCTGACATTTGTGATACCTATAGAAAAATAATTGCTTTCTGGACCAGCTGCGAAAGGCCAAACAGGACACAATAAGTTATCTAAAATGGTAAGCTATCTAAGCAGCTAAATCTTGTTTTATGTTAAGTGAATAGCTCTTCTTGCTTCCCTAACTGCTTTGCTTGTGTCTCATTTGACTAAAGCGAGAACTTAGACCACTCAAATAGAGTTATCTAAGTTTAGGTGTTTTTACTGAAACTGAAGGCCTCAGTGCTGAATCTCACTTTAAGAAATATAAGAGTTAAACATCAACCTAAAAATTGTTTGTTGCTTAGATGTTAATTATCAATCTTTAGCTTGTATTTCTCTGCGAGAAGACTTTGGTACTGAGCAAAAATATTTGTCTGGCTGCTTATTTATTTTTAAAGAGTCAAAAAAAAAAGTTTTCTAAAACCTAAAATAAATATAATTGGTTGGAAACCTCAGTTTAAAGTAGAAAATTTCAAATAAAAACTATGACTTGTTCATGGGCTCCAGATACACAATTCCAAAAGAGTAAGAAACTTGTGCTAAGTAGTGGTCAAAAGCTTATATGAAATCAATAATAAAAATAAAAATAAATAACTTATTTAAAAATTATGTACCAAAGGTTAAGAAAATGACAAATGTTATAAATTCCAATTTAAGACATGTATATGACTGATGAGGGAAGCTAAAAGAGCCAGCAAGTATCAGCAGTGAATGAGGTTAAAGGTCTAAGTAATTTGAAACATGAATACTACATTCAGGTAGAGGGCTATAGCTAAATGCTGATGAAAAAAATTACAAAAGGTGTTAAACAAAATATAAAGATAGTTTTCCGTATTTAGAAGAATGTTGCAGAATACATTCACTCCATCTAATGAGGGTCAAATTTACCAATTTTGACACAGGAAGGATGTGAAAGAAAGTATGCTAAAAATAAATATGTTCATATCATTGAGCCCAAGGTACCTCCAAATCTGAGCATTAAATAAACCAGTTGTGCTAGCCACACCAAGAACTGTGTTAATGTTTGTTAAACTTTGAAAAAATACTGAAGGACTGGAAGACTAAAACGGAAACAAAGAATGACACCAAAAGAAGACAACTGATAATGATTTAATAAATACTTTTGCATTCTATAAATGCAGAAGATGATAAAACTCTGCAGGATAGTTTCATGGAAGCTTGATCCTGTCTGATACAATACTTTTCTTCTTTTTCATTAGATTACATGTTTGAATAATAGATGCACGTGCTGGCATTGTGCTTATATTTCTCCAAGACATTTGCCATAAGGACATGCAGCGCAAGTTTTTAAGTATTCTACCTGGGGAATATAGTGGCGACTTAAGCATTTTCTTTCTAAGCTTGCATATTTCAAAGGCTTATTTTTTACAAAGACAAAAGCAAGGTATTATTATCAAATGATCAAAAGTACCTTGCTAAATGGTCTCAATGCACTAAAATGTGCTTTCATATATTCAGAGGCAAGGTAATAGTTCAGAGCTTCAATTGTAAAGATGGTATCACCAACAGGGAAATTCAGTCTTTGAAAGTAAAGATCTGTGCAAAACTTGATATCAACATTTATGAATAGCAGAAGACAAATTCTGTGTCCTGGGTTCAGCTGTAACAGTTGTTTTCCTCCTTCTTAGTAGCTAGTGCAGTGCTGTGTTTTCGACTTTAGTCTGAGAATGATGCTGATAACACATAGATGTGTTATCATAAACTGGGTGGGGGGTAGCTGCAATGTTTTTCACTGTGGTTGGAGTGGCTGTAGTGTCTTTTACTGGAGCTAGGGTAGCTGCAGTGTCTGTCACTGGAGCTGGAGCGGTTGCGGTGTCTTTCACTGGGGTTGGAATGGCTGCAGTGTCTGTTGTTGGGGTTTGAGTAGCTATGTTTGCCGCTTTTCCATCAGATGCAGAGACATCTTTTTCCTGCTCCTTACAGAGAAGAGATCTGCAGACATAGGACAAGCCCCAGCACATTGCCATGATTTGTCCCTCTTGGGTATTGCCAGGACAACAGCAAGCCTCATTTAAGTGTTCTGCTAATATTTCTGGATTTCGCATTTGTTCAGGAGTGCAGTTCCAACTGAACCAGGTGCTTGCCCATACAATCCCACACACCCTGCCGCTCATGACTGTCCAGACTTGGGGAAAATCTCTTGGTGCTCCTCATCATTTAACTTTAGACAATACCCTGCTAAAATTTTGAGATCAGGTGAAATAGGGCATTCTCAGGGTGGTATGGCAGTGGGCAAAACACATGCTGTATGTGTGGCAACATGCTGATCCCCAGCTAAAGCAAGCAGGCAGGTCACAAGGGTATTCAAAGGCTATCCAAAATCTTCGGAATTCTCAAATGCTGCTGTAAATATCCTGATGGGGGAGAGGGGGTGTAAGGGAATGTCTTCTTCACAGGTTGACCAATGAGGAGTTAAAAAAAGATGTGCAATTGCTAAAAATTCCTATTATATGCCCCTCAAAGTATAGGGGTGAGAACCACACTGAGAACTCATGCCAGACTAGCTTCATGATCAATGATTCTATTGTTTTGGAAGTCATTACCATAAAGTACAGCAAAACAAGGACCTAAGCCCAGGCCCCAAACCCAATAAACACTAAAACAGCAAACACTGGCTGTAAGTAAGGTATGACATACTGAAACTCTAAGACCAAGTACAACAACTCTGGGAGCAAATAAATCAGCATTGTGACAAGTGACTATTAATTTAAAAAATGAATGCTTATCACAAATATGATTAGACACAATCTGGTTAGATCTGACATTATCTCAACCCTTCGTGCTCCACATTGGGTGCCACAAAGAACTGCCATGGTTTAAGTCCAGCCGGTAACTCAGAACCATGCAGCTGCTCACTCCCTCCCTCCTTCTTTCTCACCCCCGACCCCACTCCTGCAGGGATGGGGAGGAGAATTGGAAGAATGTAAATCCCATGGTTTGAGATAAGAACAGTCCTGTAACTAAGGTATAGCACAAACCACTACTGCTACCACCAATACTAATCATAGAATCATAGAATAGTTAGGGTTGGAAAGGACCTCAAGATCATCTAGTTCCAACCCCCCTGCCATGGACAGGGACACCTCACACTAAACCATCCCACACAAGGCTTCATCCAACCTGGCCTTGAACACCGCCAGGGATGGAGCACTCACAACCTCCCTGGGCAACCGATTCCAGGGTCTCACCACCCTAACAGGAAAGAATTTCCTCCTTATATCCAATCTAAACTTCCCCTGTTTAAGTTTTAATAACAAGGGAAGAAAATAGAATTGCTCACCACCTGCCAACCAATACCCAGCCTAAGCAAGCAGCAATTTGGGCCTTCCGCGTGACTCCCCCCAGTTTACCTCCTGGGCATGACGTGCTGTGGTATGGAATACCCCTTCGGCTAGTTTGGGTCAGGTGTTCTGTCTCTGCTTCCTTCCAGCTTCTTGTGACCTTCCTCCCAGGCAGAGCATGAGAGACTGAAAAGTCCTTGATTGGGGTAAGCATTACTTACCAACAACTAAAACATCAGTATGTTATCAGCATTGCTCTCAGGCCAAAGTTGAAAGCACATCACTGCACCAGCTACTAAGAAGAATAACTGTTACAGCTGAACCTAGAACACTGTAATATCAAAAATATTTCTATGACCTTTGGTATAGAAGAGAGTAGCAGAATAGGCACATCTTGACTTTACATACCATTAGTAAAATATGCTTAGTATGCCTTCTTTGAACACAGATATGGGAGAACAATTTTCAAGGAAAGATAACGAATGATCCAGGAGGCAAGAACATAAAAATAAAAATTAAAAAAAAAAATCACATTCAAGTAGAAGGTTGGCAGTTTATTTGATCTCTGTGTTTTTAAAGGCACTTAAACACGGAAGAATCACAAATTGCTAAAAGGCTTTTCAGTCTTGTTTACAAATGCATAAAATGAAAAAAATAGCTAGAGAGTGAAGCTAAATAAGTGCAGTTTTAAAAGCAGATGTAGTTTCCTGGCAGTGACAGCCATTAACCATGGAGATAGGGAAAGAATTGTCCATCTTAAAGTGGGGGTTGAACTAGGTGATCTTTGAAGGTCCCTTCCAACCCAAACCATCCTATGATTCTATGATTCTGTGATTGCCTTTAAAGTGAGGTCTGATGTTGGTAAGCAAAGATTTGCTTTAAGACAGCTCCACAGAGAAATGTCAGTATCCTTATGTGTGTGGTTTCTGTTGGATAAACATAGATGGCAGTAAACCTCAAAATTTGTGAGTTTTGAAAAATTTCTGTTTGGTTCTTTCTTCTTTGTGTCATGGGAAGAAGAAAACAGCCTGTATTGTCCTCCATACACTAATGATTTTTAAATTTCCTGCTTGGGGTATTGACTGTAAGTGAACCCCATCTTTCGGAACTGCAGCTGATCAGTTTCAGTAATTAAGTAGAATTCTTTTCCCTAGTGTACAGCTGATTATGCATGCTACTGTTCCTCTGTTGTTTTTTTTTCTTTCTATTGAGCATCAAACAAAATGTGGCTGTAGTTAGTGATAACACTTGAAACAGTGATGCCAGGTATGTGTCTTGCCCTCATGTTTGAGAGTTTAAGAGGTTTCACGTTCAGGATTGGGACATTTTCCTACAGAGTAGGTTGACATTTTTTTTTCCCCTACGTATTGAACAGGACATAGTTCATCCCACAGAATTATCAAAGTAGTTTTCTGTCATTGCCGGAATTAAGACAGTGACATCTTTGTCACTCCAGTTTCCTGCCAAGCCACAGTTAGGTCACCTGAGGACTGCTACAGTTTGCTCTAAGTACAACCGTTTGCTTCTCCATAAGGAGATCTCTGTGACATTTAATATTGTGTGAAAAATCAGAACAAATGATCCAATCAATATTTGTGGCCACCACGTTGGTTAAGGAAAAAAAAAGATAAAGCTGTAAAAATTGAAATATTTGAAATAAGAATTATTTGCATATAGGATGATTATTACTTGTTTGCTCTGCAACAGTGCTTGAGCCACTGTGAAAACCACTTTCCAGTATTACTGCTAATAGGTGTTCCTACAAAAAAAGAAAGGATGTGTAGTACTAAGACATATTTCATTCTTGCTAATAACAAATCATAACAAGATCCAGCAGCTGGAAGTTATAGTGTGAATTTTCAATCTTGAAATTAAGATGAAGTTCCTAGCAGTGAGGTTAATTAAACATTGAACTAACTTGCCAAGAGATGTAGCAGACTCATCAATGTATGCTATTTTCTGAAAATGAGATGTGTCCCTAAATTACATGTTTTTTAATATACGCTTCTGGGGAGAGTATGTGGTCATGGATTGTCTCCTCTGCCCCTGGTGTTATGTAAGGTTTATGGGCTGCCTTATTCGTTTTCCTCCTTCAAAGACAGGTGAAGGCAGAGGGGAAGAGGGTGGCAGAACTGACAGCATTGTCAACTCTTCTCCTACCTGTGAAGAGACAACAAATACATTGCAAATAATGTGCATGATATTACAATTCCACTGTGCCAGGTACCACTCAGCAGTACAGTAATACCTTTTCTTGTAGTGCTTGAAATTAAAATGGATGGGCAAAGGCTTGGGAGGATAGTTACAGTTTTGTAAGGTGAAAGACTGAAAGTGTCTTTTTAAAGCCACCAATTATTGTTTAAAAGTCCTGATATTTCACTTAGGACTTCTGTAGTGAGGGGATTTGCTAGGGCAGGAGAACAAAATATTGGGCTTAATCACAGGAATAAAAAAGATGGTGAAGATGTGAAGAGGGGGCTAGACCAGACAAATACAGAAGACTTTTCTAAGTGAATGCTGCAGAAGGTGGAGTGCGGGCAGACTTGCAAGGTCCATCTGCCTTCACTATGTATGCTTTCTTCTGATCTCATACAGATGGTACTGAGTAGGCCTTGAACCCCTGAAGTAGGTAGAACTCACCAGTGTGAGGAAGGGTGGTTGTGATCCTCATCAGCTTCCTATTTGCTTTCTCCAGGTTCAGGATAGGCTTGAACAAGTCTTGCTAAGAGTTGTCCCTACTCTTTGAATTGGAAAAATTTCTAAATTCTGCAGACATATAGCTTGCTACAGCTAGTGACTTGGCTTATTAGATATCATGAAGTGTGTTCAACACTTTTTACCTTTGTTTGTAACAGAGTCTCTGGTAGCTGTGTTGCCATGGAAATGTGATTTGCTAGTCTCTTCCAAGAGTGTGTGCTTGGGGAGAGCTACTGAGCTGCAACTTTCTTTCTTACTAACAAATAGGCTTTCAAACAGCATAGATGGAACTACAAAAAGTCCCTAATTATCTGTAAGAAATCAGTATGATTGAGATAAGCAATTGAACATATGTTGTCTAGTTTCCAGACCATGGCTGGAATTCTCTAAATCTCTTGGGCATCAGCAGGAACTGAAGGTCCCTATTTGCTTTTGAAGATACTCACTCAGATACGGGAGTGGCACAGGCTCATCATTAAGAGCATGGGTCTCTTTTCACCACTGCAGCAAACAAGCTATTGTGAGGAAATTTGTGTGTACACATTCAGGGACATTCAAGCATGAACTAACTGACAAATATCCATGAGGCTTCCTTTGAAATCCCATATAGAAGTGTTCTTTCAGATCAGTGAGAATGGGAAAGGTTTGATCCTGTAAGTGGTTCGAACATCAGACCTCTGTTTATAAATTATGCTGGAGTATTTTAATGTGAAGCCTGTAGGATTCTTCCAAATTAGTTAGCCTCCTTCCTTCACCCAGTCAACAAAATCCAGCATGAATCCAAGGAAAATCTCTAAAATGAGTTATATATAATTTTTGCAAATACTTAAAAAAGAACCCCAAACCAAACCATTCAGTCTATTATCGGTGATGCAAACGTCTATGTTGCAGGAGAATTATTTTCATTTATTCAGCTAAATACTCAGTAGGGGCTGTGAAATTTATTTTGTGAAATGCAGCTTAGTTAGTTGCCAGGGCTGTTGGTGCCTGTAAGCAGCTGAGTTTGTGTTTGATCTTCCTTCCTCAGCTTTTGGTTCCTCTACAATCTGTTATTTTAAATTTTTGACCTTTCAATTTGCAAGAATTCATCTTTTTTTAGCTTTTGACACTTTTTACTGTGACGTGAGAAGAACATCACGGTATACTTCCTTGCTGGGAATCTCTCAGATGCTTTCTGAAAGGCTGAATTTAGATTACTATTTTTGTCTCCCTCATAGCACTTGGGAGGTTTCCTTGGCAGCCATAAAATGCAGCACGATGCACAGCCATGTAAAGTAAAAATTCCATATGTTTTCCATGAGGCTTTGTATTTTGCTCGTTTGTCTTGCTTTTTAAAAGGATTTTGACTTCTATCACAGAACTCAACTGTTACATGTTTTGATTCCTGCTGCTTTATGAACACCTTTCTATAATAAAGCTCTTTAAAGATGTAAAACCATTTTCTTCAGTTTGCAGTACTTCACTTTTTTCTTTTTAACAGTAGGAACATTTTTTTTAATGCCTTTATTAATGTTATTGTTATCTTCTCACATACATCTCTAGGTCAAGGCTACGTAGTGTTACATAGCTGCTGGGTGGCTGACTGTTCTAAATTCAGGGGTCTAAGCCTCATGCACATAAAAGCTGTCAAGCAGCATACTCATCTGTCCATATTTTCTATAGACTGCAGAGCTCAAAGTCCAGTCTTACTTGGAAAAGTGACAGTAAAAATTGGGCTGTGAATCTCCATGTTGGTTGGAGTTTTCTTCTACCTGTAAGTTCCACAGGCCATACCAGAGCTCTCCACATTCCTGATCAATACTGCATGCACCATATGGCTGCTGCATTCGCACCGTTCAGGGTAGCCCTCTCTGTTGTGAGGTATATGTGTCAACATACAGTCCTCATTTCTCCCATAATAACTGAAGATAGAGCCAAAAGTTTATCTGAACTGGGAGATGCAAATGAACAGTTAATGTGACCGGAGGCATTGAGCCTGCAATAAGCCATGCTGCCAGGCATAAGCAGAAAAATGAAACGATTGTGAAAATTTGGTAATCTTTTTTTTCTTCTGTCTTCTGTAAGAGAAAAGTGCCATCTTGAATGTGCCAAATGTAAGAGGCAGAACATGGATTAGAAGTACTATTTACCTAGAAACATTTTTATACTGTATACCTAAAAGTATGGCCAAACAGCAAAATGTATTTTTCTCAGCTACTGAGGTTACAGATAGGAACAATTCTTTGATGAAGTAAGGTATTATCTAGAACTCTCCTAGAGAGTCTTAAGGAACAGTTATTTGGCAAAGTGTGCTGTGTAGCTATCCCTTGCTAAACAGAAAAAAACAGATATACAGAAAAAAAGAAAGACCATGCCCCAACAATTATTTTACTTGTTACTATGTTTACAAAACCAATAGATATGATGAAATTATAGTCTATAATTTCCATAAAATTATTGTGGATCTGCAAGCACTGAAAAGCCATCCATAGCAGGTGCTCATAAACAAGATGCTTTATCATCCCAGCAATTTTTCACTGCCAAATTGTTCAAAGACTGTGCATAGGAAATTCAGTAAGAAATACCAGTGCACAGAGTAGACTTAGTTCTGTCTCCATGTCTCAAAGAAGCAACAAAACCTCCAGGGAAGTACATGGAGTAATAAAGCCAAGAAAGCACAACCTTAGCCATCAATATAAACTTGGAAAGAAACAAAAACAAAATGAAACACAAAACTAGCCAAAAATAAAACTTGTGTTCAAAGCACCCACTAGGCAGAGGGCTTAACTATAAGATAGGAAGTTTCTTCTGACTGTAGATTTATCCTGATCTTGACAAAACTAGACTCGTGAACAAACTGTATATGATGAAGGAAATGTCTGATCTGTGCTCCTGAAAGAGATACACCTGCAAGACATCCTCCTTGAAGTCATTACTGAGATTCAAAGCTCCAGCTGCTTGAGTGAAAGCCTGAACTTATTCTTTGCCAAATTCAGAGCTTCAGAAATGTCAGTGAACTTTTCCACTTTACCGTGTTAGAAAACTTGATCTGCTCAGTCACACAGGCAGTTCCTTTAGAGACGGTAAGAATTAATTCAGCATGTAGACCAATGTTGCTTATATAATTCTACCTGACATTTTTTTCTACCTTTTTCTGAGGACAGAAAATCAAACTTCATTAGTTTTGCTTCTTGAGTTGTGCTGATTTTGTCTGGGATAAAGTTCAGCTTGTTATTCATAGCAGCTGTCATAGGACTATGTTTTGTATTTGCACTGGGAACTGTTAGAGGTAACACAAGTATGTTTTAGTTGCTGCTGATCAGTGCTTACAAAGAGTCAAGGCCTTTTCTGCTTCCCACCCCACCCCAAAGAGAGTAGTTTGGCGGTGCACAAGTTGCTGGGAGGGGATACAGCCAGGACAGATGAACTGACTGACCACAGGGATATCCCATACCATATGGCATCATGCTCAGCACACAAAACCAGGGGGGCAGGGGTAGGGGTACTATGTGGTGAGTGGCTGCTCATTGGTTCGCCAGTGGTGAGAAATTATTCTATTTGTGTCACTTGTCTTTCTTGGGTTTTATTTCTCAGTTATTTTCATCATTATTATTTCTATTATTATTACTACATTTTATTATTAAACTGTCTTTATCTTAACCCACAAGTGTTCTCACTTTTTCTCTTCTGATTTGCTCCCTGCCGTCCTGCTGTGGGGGAGTGAGCGAATGGCTGTGTGCTGCTTAGTTGCCAGATGGGGTTAAACCCCGAGGGAAAAGACAGAAGGGAAGTTCTGATAGAAAATACTTTAAGGTCACAGTCATAGCTTCCCAAGTGGAGTAGCTGATAACATATTATTCTGTTACAGAGGTAATTCTGGCACTGGTCCTAGCATTCGTATTCCTGAGGCTGCCAGCTTGTGCCACTACATTACTTAGAAACCATATGAAATGACAGGAATATAAAAGAACAAACCATGGTGACTCAAAATTATTGGGAGGGTGAGAAAATGCCTCAGTCAGCTCCAAGGCACTCCAAAGAGAAGCAGAAAGGATGCAAGAGGAATATGAAAGATTACTTACATTCTAGGGCTTCCCCAGTATGCAAAATGCAGATTATAGCTGACATTTCTATATTTCTCTCCAAGTCTATTTACAATAAATATTTTAAAGCAAAAAAAAAAAAAATCAAAAAACAAACCCTGAAGAAAAGAGATGGATTTATAATTCATTATAGGACTATATCTTCCACACACAAGATGTGTGTCCTGAATGTGAATTGACAGTAATACTTTGCCAAATACAACACCCTGTCGTAAAAGGACGATACTGAAAAACACTTTGTGCTGTGTTTAGAAGAAAAGCCTTGTTTATTTTTAATAGTAAGTAAAATGCACTTTGTTTCTTTACTTTTCTCCTATTTTTCTTCCTGGGTACATCTTTTTTCTTCCTCTCTGTTGTCAAAGACATCAGAATGTTCTTAAACTAATCTGAGTAGTTCGTCATATTGAAAATCAATAATAATAATAAAAAAAGTTTCCCTGTCAGGTGAAGGAATTGCACATGATTAAAACAATGCTTCTTCAAATATTTGTGAATTTACAAGGTAGTTTCTTTTCTGGTTTCTGGAGCACTTTTTTTTTTTTTTTTTGTAGATATTTGGAACAAGGATTTGTGTTTTATTACTGAAGGGACTGTACTTTGCTCTATGGCAATGAATTACTGTCAAATAGCAACTGTCAAATTAGAACTAATTTTCATGACTAGACAACTTTTGGGTGGCTTAGGTAAAGTTGTCTTGCAAGTTGTAAGTTGTAATATAATGTTAACTGTAACCTGATCTAAACCATCAAAGTCAGCAGAGTAAAATGGTCCTTTAAGCAATGCACAACAATAATACATTCAGAGAGGACAAGACCACTTCAAGGGACATAAAGTGTTTGTATCAGTGTTCAGTGTAGTAAAACCTGGGGAAATTCTCATGCTAGAATACTTTTGGGGATTTGGAGATGGGGATTAATGAATGATCAACCTGCAGATGAAGTAACACTACCAGTGGAAGGTCATCATTGTGAGTAGAAGCACAACAAAACTAACAAATGGCCAACCTTGGACAGTGTTCACTCACAAGTACCAACAGTACGCAAGGATGAATTGGTACAAATATAGATGTACCATGTATCTCATCAAGCTCTTAGTATCTGAATAGTTGAGAATGGCAAATGTGGTGACAATCCTTAAAAAGAAGTGTTTCAGGGGGACCTAAGAAGTACAGACCTGTAAACCTGCAGGTAAATTAACGAGTGTGTTGACACTGAATTTGCTGAGGCCTGAATAAATGGAAGTTACTTGAAAAGGATCAATATGATTTCCACAAAGGGAAGTCCTATATTAGGGACTGTAGGGATAGGACAAGGGGTAATGGGTTAAAACTTAAACAGGGGAAGGTTAGATTGGATATTAGGAAGAAGTTCTTTACTGTGAGGGTGGTGAGGCACTGGAATGGGTTGCCCAAGGAAGTTGTGAATGCTCCATCCCTGGCAGTGTTCAAGGCCAGGTTGGAAAAAGCCTTGTGTGACATGGTTTAATGTGAGGTGTCCCTGCCCATGGCAGGGTGGTTGGAACTAGATGATCTTAAATTCCTTTCCAACCCAAACTGTTCTATGGTTCTATCTTACAAATCTTTGAGTTCAAAACACTTGTGGGTAAGGACAATATACTCAGTATATTTAGCTTGGATTTTCAAAAGGCTTTTCATAAGGTCTTGTGCAAAACACTTGTGGGGAAACTAAACAACAGAAGAGGCAGGTCCTAAGATGAGGTGAATAAATGGTTAAAAGATAGGAAAGAAAATGGTAACAAATCACTACTTTTCATATACAGGAAAGTTGCCAGTGGTATTCCACAGAGACTGGGACTTATAATGTTCAACATAAGTGACCTGAAAAACATAGTGAGCAATGACATCACCATGTTTGCCCACAATAAAGGAATTCAAAGGTCAAGAAAAAAAAAAGCTTAGTTTTTTTGAGATAAAATAATGTATGTGGGGGAAAACAAACCTAGCTTCACACACAAAATTAAAGGGTCTATGCTGCTTGTTGCTATTGGAGTAAGTCTTTTTGTTTGTGACAGATGAAAATATCAGCTCAGTGCTTGCTAAGAGTGGAAAAATGAATCATGTGTTTAACATTACAAGGAAAGGAATAAAGAAATAGAAAAAAAGCATCATTGCGCCATTGTACAAAATCACAGTTCATGCATACCACAGTTAATGGTCTCCTCAAAAATGACATAGAAAAGGTTCACAGAAGGCCAAAAATATGTTCTGGAAAAAATTCCTCAGAATGGCTAAGAAATTACTTTGTAGGAAATAAGCCAAAAATCATGCTAATATAGGGTGCTTCTCGTAATACAAGAACTAGTCAGCAGCAGATGAAGACGACAGAGGCCAGGCTCAGAATGAGAAAGAGGTGCTTCTTCACACTGTGGGTGGCAGACCTGTGGGATGGTTTGCCAGGGGAATTTTGGAGGCAGAACATTTACATGTTTGCAGAGTAGACCGGACAAGCATTTTGACAGGAGATCCAGTAAATGTTACTAAACAGGCATACTGCATCAGACTCAGAAAATCCTCTGAGCTGAAAATATGCAGAAGCTAGGAGAATATTAAAGAGACAGTATCATATATGTTCATAACCTGCCATCTGTTTACAGGCACTGTAGAAAACAGAGTATTGTCTCCTACAGGGTACTGATGCTTGATCTAAACTGTGCAACCGCACACGTTCATATGTGCTGCTAATATGGACCTATAGGGGATAACTTAGTTAAGGGTAAGATTAGACACAGCTTGCAGCTATCAGCATAACTATCTCAGTTTTTTGTCATGCTTTGTATGATGGTTTATGCACCTGACTGTAATACTTGGTTGGAAACTTTTGATAGTTTTGGAAGCCCTAACTAACTGTTATATAGTTTTATAGTTCCACTTTGCTGAATGCATTCAACTGTGGCAGGCCGAACTCATCTCACCTACCTGTAGCAATCTGGAAGTGTTTACTCTGCACTGTCACCCAAGTTCTCAGGATGAGAAATGTTAACTACAGAGTGTGAGTCTTTTCATCTTAAAACAGGTGTTAAAGGAGTCAAAGGAAAGAGAAAGTCTTGTTAAGTTTAAAAACAAACAAACAAAAAACCTAACAAAATAGGAAAAAACCCAACAACGAAAACAAAACCAAGCAAACCTAAACAGACCACATTTCTATACTCCTCTGGGTAATGATAATTCTGGTTCAAGAATTCAAAGTCAGATATACTGCATAAAGTCAGGTAACCAGCATAGATCCTCTGAAGGAAACAGTGAAACTAAAAGATTTTCAAACTGCTAAGAATTTGGCCATCTGGCTTGAAAAGTGCACTTTGTGTATGCATACCAGGCACCCAAATAACAGCTACAGAAAAGCTGTTCTTGATGTATGTAGCTAACAATAGCTAGCCAATAGCATATTTCTATTGCATTGTTTTCTGCAAATGTTCACAATCATTACAAAGATCTTAAAATCTAAACTTGATTTACAATACATTTCAAAACAAGATTTAGGTAAGTGAACAAAGTGTTTCTGCACATATTTAAGTCCTGGTGAACCTGAACTGAATAAGTAAGCAAAGCACATTCCTGACTTGTGGCTTAAGACTTCAGGAACATAACACAGGGTGAGAATGTAAACACATCATTCCCAGTCATTTTACTGCTCACAGAGAAAGTACAATAACATTTATAGTGCACTGCATTTATACTAAAATATTGATGCCATTGTTGCTAAATATTTATAGTCTCTTTTTTTACATAGTGAACACTTTTTGAGGGGCTACAATCTATTTCTGAAGTTTCACCCCAGTTTACAGCCTGACATCCAGTGATTTAGCATGGAAGACGAGTGCTTGTTGATTATCTGATTATCTTGCTGACTATCTTTTCATTTATTTGTAAGTCTTAAGTACAAGATCAATTTAAGAGTATATGATTTCCTTGAATATATTATATTAGCAGCAAAAATTAACAGATGCCTATAGTGAGAGAAGATAAATGATTGGGTATGTTTAAAGCCTTTTTAGTGACACATCTCTGCACTTACAATTTGTGATTATTAGTCTTTCACCAAATTTACTAAGTGTTTCACCACCAGTTGTGTAAGTTCCAGTACAGCTAGCATTAAAGTCTGCAGTGTCACTGCATTTCTCACTGGTGAGGTTTGTAAGTTTATACTGCTAAGGGTTAGAATGGGATAACAACAATAGCCACAGCAGTGGAGTAAAAAATACATTATTATATACTACTGCTATAAAAAGAGCTAAAACAGTGATGCAAGAGGCTGAATGGTGTTGTTTTTTTTTTTTTTTTGCTTTTTTGGGGGTTTATTATTACATAAATCACAGTGACCTTTTTACCTCTGCAATTAAATTTCTCCATGTTAATTTCTTTTTTAAACACTAGTTACTTTTGTTAGTAATGACTTGTCGAACAATCACCTTCAAACACTTGCAGAAGAAACAATCTTGCTTTGGATTTGGACTGACTTCACTCATGCTGTTTCTTGAAAGAAAGAAACTATACAAATGCAACAATTTCATGTGCCTTGATATGAATGTCCTGTGGGTTTTAGGGCTTTGGTTTTAGTTGTTGGTTTGGTTTTTTTTTTCCCCAAAATCTTTTTTCAAATGGGAAGATTTCTTTCTTAAGCACTGCTCTTGTTGTTATAGGTAGAATCCTAGTAGTAGGTATCTGGTAGTATATCATTGGAAGTTAACTGTGAGCTGAAATATCTAAAGGATGATTCAGATGTCTAAACATAGACATAGTAAGGCCTTGCAGTATCCCACTCAGATTCCAAGCATAAATTTAGGATACCGGTATCTCACAAGGTATGTGCTGTCATTATGTAGATGCTACAACCTAAAAAATTCTTACACCTGACGGGATGTCCAAGTAGCCATGAATGCTCTTTCTTAGTATTTGATGAAAAACATTGTAGTGGCATGTGGTACGCACATGAAACTCTCTGCTGAGCCAGTGAACAACAATCACTTGACAAGTTACTGCTGTCTTGTTTTCAGATAGGCAATCAATAAGCAAAGGTAACAGTAGCTGCCTGACTCATCTGCAAGTCAATTAAGAGAAGCGTGTAGAAACTTTATGACATATTTTTCTGTGGAAGAGGTAACATTTCTTTTTTTCTAATTTAGTTCAGGCACAAAATGAAATTCAGTGCTCAGTCCCCAAAGGGTCAACAGGCCAAGAAAAGAACTCAGTCTAAAAATAGATGTTTTTTTGCATTTCAATCACAAGAAGCTTCTCTCAAATTTCTAGGCTCTTAGCAATCAGTGCTTGCACAGATTTTTAAGAGATACTAGCACTGATATCACAGAGAACAGAACA